>NC_089838.1:141579395-142296895 GCF_035609145.1 Eleutherodactylus coqui | reverse complement strand
TCTGTGTTCCCCTCTAAAAAAGCTTATATAGTAGGGTCCAGTACACAGCAATCATAGTGACTAAAACACTGACTTTTTGAGAGGACATAAAGCCAAGTAAAACTTAGGTGGTCAGAATGAGATCACATGACCACTTGAAAAAACAAGTGAAACCTAGCTGACTGATATATGCTGGGGCTAGTTACATAATGAACTTTTTAAAATATCACCAGAATGGCCCTTTAACTATGATATGTAGCTTTGTTATCCTAACATCACACAGTTTAGAGCTGGTATCATTTGTCATAGCCTGATTTTATCTAGGTCTTACTCATTGTAACTGGAATGACTGTGACTTATACTTACTCATTTCCTTGCAATGCTTTCACTTTATCTACTGACACAGACACCCATGAAACATGCATAAGAGGAACATTAGCTGTAGACTCTTCGTAGACTCCCCCCCCCCAACCCCCCCTGTAGAGTGCTGAAGTTCCACTAAACTCTATTTCACTTTTTCTATCAGTTTGTGGTTACAAAACAAAGCTGCTTCTCCTTGACAGGACATTAAAACCCAGAAACTCATGCTGCAGCTTCAAGTTACAGCTGAATAGCTTTTTATGGTTGTAGCCATTAACCCGTCAATGTATCACATCCAAATATAGTTATGTGCTCCGTCAAGAGACTCTCCGGAGTTCTCATAGATAAAAAGAGAGACCTGGCAGAAGCCTCTGAATGAATGGGGAGTGAGAGAAAGGGGTTTTGTTATTCTCTTCTGCGAGGATTCTCTAAAAAAAACAGTTTACATTCCCAATGAATTATGGAAGATTATGTATTACGCATGATAGGACTTTATGCTATGCTATGGCAAACACTTTCAGGAATGCTTTACATGTAAACTATCTTTCACATGTTATGTTTGGCTTGTTACTGGCAACGAAGGCTTGACAGTAGTTCTTATACGCACATTGTTATTGGACTCATAGCCATTAATGGATCACTCTTATTTTCCTTGTTCCACTTGTAAATTCGTATAAAAAATGGGTTCCCCAGCATCAAAGGGTTGTATCATATTAGAAAACATATGGCTGGTTTCTTCCAGAAGCAGCGCCATTCTTGTCTATGGGTTGTGTACAGTACTGAAGCTCAAGAGCGTAAGTTCGAATGGAGCCGAGCTGCAGTACCAGATACAGTCCATGGACAGGAGTGGCACTGTTTTTGAAGAAAGCAGCCATGTTTTTCTAATCTGAAACAATCATTTTAAGGATAGTGCTACGCGGAATGACCATGAGACAGGTCGCACAGCCAAAGGTCACAGTGATATTGCAAAGTAATGGAAGTCAATATAGTCACAGTGCAGCTCAAAGGTTGCTGTATTATATTAAAAAATATACAGTACTTAAAAAGGGTTGCCCACTGCTAGCTATTGATGACCCATCCTCAGAATCAGTCATCAGTAGCAGGTCGGTAGGGGTCTGTGGTCCAGGACCATCGGTGATCACCTGTTCCCTAAGGCCAGTTTCTTTGTGTATGGGGCTGTTTCACTGCCCAAAGCAGCCAGCTCCTTACATTGTGTAATGGTGCGGCATGATATTGTAGGCTGAGTTCCATCTGCGTGCAGTACCAACTCAGGCCACTGAACAATGTACGGAGCTATCTACTTCCAGCAATAAAACAGCACTGTATAAAAACACAGTGGCCCAGCAAAATAGCTTACTGCTGGTGGTACTGGGCAATGGAGCTCCACCAATTTGGTATTGATGACCTATCTTAAGGAGACAGTGGAGAATTTAAAAAGGCTAGGGTCTGGTGTGACTTTTTAAATTAGGAATAGAGCTTGCATATCACAGACGATAATAAGAGTTTGCCTTTATTGATATCAGTCAGGTAATGTGTTTTGAGGTAACATGCCTCTTCATCAGATAGTTAGAAAAGTGCACAGCTAACATTACAATATATACCTGTATACAAAAAGGAAGGAGGGGGCGTAGAAGAAAACATAGCTACCCCTATTTTATGCTCTCACCTTGTCCCATCCACCATCCATCTCCCTCTCCCTTGTACATATGTATATATTGTAATGTTAACCCTTTGCAATCCAATTTTGGATACAGGGTTTCCTAGGGGGGCTTTCTCTTTCTGCCATTATACAATGGCGCCATCTGCTGGCTAGAGCCAGTACTGCAGTATGGGACATGCTGGAGTGGCCCCTGACAACAGAGCAGCCAGTAATCTACAGTAAGAATACCCTGCCGGACGTCTTTCAACATTAGAGCTGTACAGCTTTCAATCAGAATGTCTTTAGACGTCCTGACAATAGATTGGAAAGGGTTAAGAGTACTCTTTTCCTTCAGTCTGATGAAGAGGCATGTCACCTCTAAACATGTTACCTTGCTGGTACCTCCACTGCATCTTCAGAAATGCTAATATAGCCATTGATTATTCAGTATTCTTAGCCAACACCTTCTCTTTTCATGCACATATTTTCCATTCAGGCAAAGACACATCCCATCATATCACTTATGGCTCCAAGAGGTAATCTGTCCTTATCATGTTCCTGATTCCTTCTGGCTATCTTGAGAACAGGTCATCAATAGCTAGAAGTAGGACCATTCTCATACATGCATCCAGAAAGTGCCATGTAAAATCGCTGTATTTTTACTGTGATTTTGAGCGGTGTGTTTGACAGCACATTTTAATGCATCCCATCATTGTGATAGGTGATGAGGTGTGTTAAAAAGCGCTAAAACGCACAAAAAACCCACAGTGCTCGAAAATTGCGGTGTTAGAACGAACGTCTTCAAGCGCAGGTCTGTGAAGTCCCATTTAAATCAATGGGAGCATTGTACTGCTATTAGCACAGTGCTCGGGACGCCGCGCCAATCTTGGTAAAAAGCGGCCAGTATGAGAGCGGCCTAAGACAACTCCTTTAAAAACTGATCATTTCCAGCATTCACTGTAGTTACACCTCTTCATTATCACTATAATCATGCGGAGTGTAAGCAAATACATGAGGTACTATGATGTAATCCAAAAATTATTTTTTTTGATGAAAACCAAACGATAAAGAAAATGTTACAGAACAGCTTAAATATTGAAAAAAAAGATTTTCTAAAACCAGGATTTATTTAATAAAGGGATTGTCCAAGATTAGAAAACGTTACCATTTGTTCCAGCTGTGATATGCTCTGATAGTTTGTTCATATATATCCAGTCCAACTTTTGGATTTAGGGGGCTGCAACCATATAATTAGACTGTACGGTGTAAGGCTAGATTCAGACGAATGTATATCGGCTCGGTTTTCACGGCCAGCCGATATACGTGGTCTCTCTCTGCAGGGGGGAGCCTGGAAGAGCCAGGAGCAGTGCTCTGAGCTCCTGCCCCCTCTCTGCCCCTCTGCACTATTTGCAATGGGGAGAGGCGGGACAGGGTGGGGCTAATTCTCGACACTTAGCCCCGCCCTCGTCCCACCTCCTTTCATTGCAAATAGTGCAGAGGGGCGGAGAGGGGGTGGAGAGGAGGCAGAGAGGGGGCGGGATCTAAGTTCCTGCTCTTGGCTCTTCCATCCTCTCCCCCCTGCAGATGAGGACACTGCATATCGGCTCGGCATGAAAACCGAGCCGATATACGGTCGTCTGAATCCACCCTAAGGACAGACTTTAAAAATCATAGTCTACATGATATCCATGGTCATTGCGGTGGGGCAAGTGTGTGTATAAAGAAGAACATAATCTCATAGCAAGATCTTCTGTACCTGCAGTTCAGTCTTTAAAGATACTTGGTCTACTTAGTCATTCCATAGAAACTCAATTAACAGAGCACTAGAGATTCACCAAAATTTCCAATATAGTATATCTCAATTCAGTCCCTGGGGGACCACTACTACGGGTGTGTTGTCTACAAAGAGGTAATACCACATGTACAATGCAGTTATATGTATATTTCGTATACCATAAAATGTGTTCAATACTACGATACTAAACTTTCTGTATATACCGTAACTAACTTCCTCCTTATTCCCAGCCCCTCATTTGCATTAGAACGTCTTCAATTAATAATCTCTTATATTACACAGGAGTTATTGCCCATGTAGCTGCAAAGGAAATCCATCCCTATATACTGACTACCTCTTATAGTGGAGAATTCTGTTACTCACATTCTATCTGCAAATCTGATCACATCTGGCTCCGAATATCTCCCATATGACAGCTAATAGCAGCTGCAAGCACTAGGCTTAAAATACATCTTTCAACAAAATTGCTAGCACCCTGACAGCAGACGCTGGAGCACTACATGTGGCAGGAAGGGTTCTTGTTTTACACTCGCTGTATTTTAATATAAATTTTACTTTTGCTTCGAAATGGAATACAAATATGAGGGGGTACCCAAAAGAGATAGGGATCTTCTTCCGGTGGGTGGGGCGTTACTAGTACCGGCTTCTGTTACTAGGTGAATGTCTGCAAAACCCTTCTGAGGCGGTGTACCCGCAGACGTTGTTGGTGGAGGTTGCGTTCGGCTCTAGTGATTTTTTTTTTCAACAAGTTGTTCAGTTTTTCACCTATTTTGTGGAAGCTAATTCATACGAACAACTTGCTGCTGGGAAATTTTGTTTCCTTTTCTACAGAACTCATTAAAAAAAAGCTGTATGGGAAGAAATCTGATGAATACGGAGGTTGAGGCAAGGGTGACATGCCGTTTTTCGTCAAAAATTGCTTAACAATCAGTGCTGTGTGGACAGGTATTTTGCCATGATGGAAGAACCAGTCACCTGTTGGCACATACAGTGCTGAGTGTTAAGTAATTTCTGATGCAAAATGGCATGACACCCTTGCCTCACCCTCCGTATTCACCCAATCTTACTCTGTGTGACTTTTTTTTACAAATGCTTTGAGCAGTGGAAAAAGGAACAAAAAGCTCCACATTCCTATAAATCAGCCATCACAAAATAGGCAAAAAACTGAACAACTTGTTAAAAAAAATCAATCACTGGAGCCGAACACAACCTCCACCAATGTCTGCTGGTGCACCGCCTCAGAAGGGTTCTACAGACATTCACGTAGCAACAGAGGTCTGTACTAGTAACGCCCCACCCATCACAAGATGATTCCTATTACTTTAGGTTACCCCCTCACATTTTTTGAATTACTCTTCTTTATCAGTTAACCAGTATATTACTGTTTTTGCACATTTCCTAACTAATTAATAATGTTTGGATTTTTGTATCAAATTAGCATAAAATATTAATTTTGAGTGGTGATTATAAAGTTATCATAAATGGCTTATACTTACATGGGATTCCTCTGGGTGACCCAGTTACCCCGCACAATCTGAAAAGTACTGACTGGTCAATAGTGTGAGTTTTGTGCAATGGGAGACGCACAAAACTTCCACAAAAATACAACCCATTACTTGCGATGGGTGTATTTAAATGGGCAATTTTTCACTTGCTGCAAGATGGAAAAATTGCAGCATGTCCTATTTTCGTGCAAGTCTCACATGAGACTAACATATGCAAATATGCGGTGCGCCACACACTGCACAAAGCATGGATGCGTTGTTCTGTGTGAAGAGAGTCGCTTACAAGAATGTCGGGTTCGACTCCCGCTCGCCCATGTGAATGTCCTTCATAGCAATTCAGGAAAAGACACGGCTGGATGCGCTTGAGCCCCGGCAGCGGCGGAGAGGGGAGTATATATATATATATTTTTTTTTTTTCACATTCTAGGGATATATTTAAAGCCCTTCCCCGAAAATCAGTACGGGGGCTGCCAGCATCTTACTGCTTTCAATGGAGCTGGCTGTAGCGCCAGCTCCATTGAATTCAATGGGACTGCATTGCGATCCTCTGCCACAGCTGTGACAGTGTTCAGTAGAGATGAGCGAGTATACTCGGTAAAGGCAATTGCTCGAGTGAGCATTGCCTTTAGCGAGTACCTGCCCGCTTGAGATGAAAGGTTCGGGTGCCGGCGGTGGGCAGGGAGCTGCGGGGGAGAGGGGAACGGAGGGGAGATCTCTCTCTCCCTCTCTCCCCCCGCTCCCTCCTGCTGACAGGCGCTACTCACCGCTCCCCTGCGCTGGCACCCGAACCTTTCATCTCAAGCGGGCAGGTACTCGCTAAAGGCAATGCTCGCTCGAGCAATTGCCTTTACCGAGTATACTCGCTCATCTCTAGTGTTCAGTGATGAGGGGACTCGCCCCAGAGATGAAGAAATTCTCAGCCACAGCTGTGGCAGAGGATCGAGATCTTCTCTGTATGTCAATGGGGCCGCCGCTGCTGCCTCCGACCCCATTGACCACAAGGTGAAACCCCTGGATGTCACAGCATCCAGGGGTTGCACATCCAAAAAATGTGGAATGCCGCAGTTATTTGCGTTTCAAAATCCACTGCCCTATATTTACCACTTCGCATTTTTGTGCGCAGGTAAAAATCCGGCATGTGACCGCTGCTATTGAAAAGCATTGGTTCTAATAGATGTGGATCGCAAACGCAAGTAACATGCACAGCAAAAAATGCCCATCTGACTAAGCCCCTAGGAAGCTCAAAACTTGCAAAAATCTGGTGCAAATAAGACCAAATAAAACTTCGTCTCTAAAGATCAAGCAGTGTTTTGGCGCATTACATGGTGCACAGCATTAACCTGATCTCATTTTGGTCGTGCATGTTTTCAGACATGAAGATTCAAATTCTGATGCAGTTTCTGGTGCACGGTCTTTAATTAAAGCGTTTCTGGTGCATTTTGTGGCACACCACTTCAGACCGGAACATTCCAAGTTTGGGGCGATTTATGTGGCACAGAACCTTTGGGAAGATTTTCGGGTTCATTTTGTGGCCCATCTTTTGTCATATGTCTGTCCAGTGAATATTAGGATCTCACAACTTGTATACAAATGTTTATTGCATGGTACACATTGTTCTCTAATAACAGTCAGTAGCAGGTGTATGCAATTATGGTTATAGTTACATACATCTGGTCATGCATCTGGCTAAATTCATTCAAGTTTTAAGATTAGTGGGTTCCACTGATTCTAAAACTCGTATGTGTTGTGTATTTAGCTTAACCCTTTTCAATCCAATTTGTATCCTGGTTTTCCTAGGGGGCTTACTCATCTTCTGCTGTTATACAATGGCGCTATATGCTGGCAAAAGCCAGTACTGCATGAGGTGACACATTGGATAGGCTCCGACAGCAGAGAGGTTGGCAATATACAGTAAGGGAACCCCAACGGATATCTTCCAACAACGGAGCTGTACAGCCTTAAATCATAATGTCTTCAGAGGTCAGACAGTGGATTGGAAAGGGTTAAACCAGTCTGAATACAGAGCAACGGGATATGCTACTAGGATATAAATACTAAAGATAGATAGATAGATAGATAGATAGATAGATAGATAGATAGATAGATAGATAGATAGATAGATAGATAGATAGATTCGATAGATTCGATAGATTCGATTGAGTATATCCTTAGAGAAAAGTGTAAGGGGAAGTAATATGAGGAAAGACCAGATGGACCATTCAGGCTCTTTCTGCCATCAGCCCTCTATTTAGTAATGGAAAACCAATACTGTCATGCATTAATTTTGGAATACCTTCTCATGGGTCATAGCTTTCATGTTATTGACTCAGAAGATGAAGTTTATAGTACTTTTTATTGTGTTTTTTTCTATATTCAGCACAGTGGGACGTGAATATATTGGCAGAATGATCATCAAAGTGGCAGATGATAAATCATTATATATTCTTGGCCAAAATATACGATTTAAGAAAGTACAAACTGAGTCTAAAATGGATTGAATGTCAATCAAAATGTGAAATTATAGCGCACAATGCCAATCTGCCGTGCCTAGAGCCAACAGGATATTGCCATGGCTTAAAGAGAAGATCTTTATCTTAGTTATTAAAATAATTGTGTTTAAATTTACACTCCAGTCCATCATAAGGATTTCATGCAACTGGAGAAACCACAGCGAAAGCCAACTAAATGAATGGGGTATGAAAGATTTCACTTATGAGGGAAGTGTGTTGTAATCAAATGTATTTACTCGTTGGAGAACCAGACAAGGACATACCAGCTACATTATAAATGACTGGCAAACATATTAACACACACTGAGGTTTATAAAACCTATAGCGTATACTCTGATAGGTTCTACCATATAGGAAATTGGGTTTCACCAACTATGTAGTCCAACAGTTAAAGGGGTTGTCCCGCGGCAGCAAGTGGGGTTAAGCACTTCTGTATGGCCATATTAATGCACTTTGTAATATACATCGTGCATTAAATATGAGCCATACAGAAGTTATTCACTTACCCCCTCCGGTGTTGGCGTCCCGTCTCCATGGCGCCGACCAAAGCTGCCTTCTCCCTGGATTAGACGCGCTTGGGCAGTCTGCCCTCTTCTGTCCGGCGTGCTCGCGCCGCAGAGGTCTTCTGCGCATGCGCGTCTAATCCAGGGAGGAGGCGGCTTTGGTCGGCGCCATGGAGACGGGGACGCCAGCACCGGAGGGGTAAGTGTATAACTTCTGTATGGCCAATATTTAATGCACGATGTATATTACAAAGTGCATTAATATGGCCATACAGAAGTAATTAACCCTACTTGCTATCGCGGGACAACCCCTTTAAATA
Organism: Eleutherodactylus coqui; assembly: GCF_035609145.1. Taxonomy (NCBI): domain Eukaryota; kingdom Metazoa; phylum Chordata; class Amphibia; order Anura; family Eleutherodactylidae; genus Eleutherodactylus; species Eleutherodactylus coqui. The sequence goes on along the minus strand of NC_089838.1, from coordinate 142,288,284 downwards.
ATCTTTTCAGTCTACTGACACAAATATTGCATAGTCCGATTTTTGAGTCTAATCTCACACAACTGAGTGGAAAGATATTCACTTGTTATAATGTTTGTATTTAATATTGTTGAACAATATACGGTAATTATGTTACTATCAGGGGAGTAAATAGAAAGAAGAAAACAAAATGAGTCATACATTCTCTGTTGCTGATTCACACTAGAGCATTCCCATTCGAGGACAGGATGGAGAAGCTTGTGGCGCACCTACCTCAAAAACAACAAAACCCAGACTTCTTAACTTCCTTCTTTGAGATCGCTGTGGTGTCTATAGAATGAGAGCCCTGGGTAGGCCTCCACTCATGCTATAGGCAAGTTGCAAAACTGGCACATTGAAGCCTCTGTGCATTATTTTAGGACTGAGCTACAGAGTTGGTCATACAAGCAAACCTAGGTAAAGTCATCAAAAAACCATATTAAGATAAGAAAAGAAAAGAGAAGAAATATTTCACCAGAGTTTTGTGATAGCTACAGTTTATAGTGCTGTAGCCCTATAAGGTTGTGCCCCATAGTGACCCCAGTAAAAATAGTGCCCCCACAGTAGAGCCCAGTAGTAATAGTGACCCCCATAGTAGCTCCAGTACTAATAGTGACCCCCATAGTGGCTCCAGTAGTAATAGTGACCCCCATAGTGGCTCCAGTAGTAATAGTGACCCCCATAGTGGCTCCAGTAGTAATAGTGACCCCCATAGTGGCCCTAGTAGTAATAGTGACCCCCATAGTGGCCCTAGTAGTAATAGTGACCCCCATAGTAGCTCCAGTAGTAATAGTGACCCCCACAGTGGCCCATTATCCAGCATGAGTTGCTGTGAAAAATCTGTCACATTTTAAGAAGTTCTAAGGGCTCCTGCCCACTTGCGTTTTTCCTGCGTGTTTTTTTCACGTGATATCGCTGCGTTTTTTTAACGCGAGTGTCAATGGGGCTTTCTAATGTTAAAAACGCATCACAAGTTGTTGCTTTGCAATTTTTGTACGATGCGTTTTTTAACATTAAAAAGTCCTATTGACAATCACGTGAAAAAAACCCCGCAAGAAATACACAAGTGTGCAGGAGCCCTAAGGGTGCTTTTACACTGGACAACCTGTCAGGCACAGAAACTCGACAGGTCATCCCAGCAATATTCGTTCCTATGTTTTTACACAGGAATCATCATTGTTCAGTTTAATGGAGGAGGAGCGGGGCCGGGGATTGTTCCAGCCTACCCGCCTCCATTCACAGAATGCAGGCAGTCATTCATAAGTGAATGATTGCCTGTTTACAGGCCAAGATGTTATGCAGTTTTCTGTATGCAGAAACTGAATGACCAACAAAAAGGAAACGGCTTGCATTTACACTGAACAATAATTGTTCAGAATCTTGCTGGATCGTGGGAACAGAAACAATTATTGGCCCGTGTAAAAGAGCCTTAACTTTTAGACATTCTTAGTAAATGTGCCCCACAGAATCTACAGAAATCATTTTGAGCAGTGGATGATAGGATGAAAGAATCAGCTGGTGATGAGTTTAACCCGTTCCAATTCATTGTCTGACGTCTAAAGACATTCTGATTGAAGGCTGTACAGCTCCGATGTCGGAAGACGTCCAGCAGGGTATTCTTATTGTATATTACTGGCCGCTCTGTTGTCGGGGGCCTCTCCAGCATGTTCAATACTGCAGTACTGGCTCCAGCCAGCAGATGGTGCCATTGTATAATGGCAGAAAGAGAAAGCCCCCTAAGGAAACTCTTGGATTACAAAGGGTTAAACTAGTTACAGGGCAAATTAATGTCTAAAATGAAAGTGAACCTAGCACCGACTTAACCTCACCACCAAGTACACAATTAACAACCCAGTCAACTACTTTTAGGACAGGTTATATGTGAATATGTAGCACTTTATAAAGTGTCAACACTCTCTTGATTCACCATCTGCTTTGAAGAAATATTTGGAAGAACTACAGGAAGTAAAACATACCAGAGTATTAATGAAAAGCAAACGACTGAAGGTCCTAATAGTTTACATACAGATGTGTTAGGATCCAGTTTATAAAAGATTTTATTACGTCTTTTACTCCTAAAAAAGGCTGAGCTTTCATTACTCTTCACTTGGTATAATCTGATTACGTTTATTTAATTACACTTTTTATTCATAACATGCAATTTTATGGCAAATAAATGGAGTCTGCATGCAACACAAATATTATTTTAAATGGTGGCTAATTGGGTGTCTATTAGAGAAATGAATTCCAGGAGACTTTCCAGAGGCCCGTGTTAGAGTAAATGCAGCCAGTTTCTTTACTAGATATCCATAACACATGCTGAAAGCAGCAAAAACCATTTCATGACGAGCATTGTGCGCAGTTCTAGAACATATGTCATCTTACATAATTAAATCGGTACGCTAATATTCTAAATTATTCCAATTATTTAATAATTAACATGAGGCTTGTAGACTTTAATAACTTGTATTACTTAAAGGGGTTGTCCCGCGCCGAAACGGGTTTTTTTTTTTCAATAGCCCCCCCCCCGTTCGGTGCGAGACAAACCCGATGCAGGGGTAAAAAAAAAAAAAAACGTCCAGTACTTACCCGAATCCCCGCGCTCCCGCGACTTCTTACTTACCTTAGTAAGATGGCCGCCGGGATCTTCACCCACGATGCACCGCGGGTCTTCTCCCATGGTGCACCGTGGGCTCTGTGCGCTCCATTGCCGATTCCAGCCTCCTGATTGGCTGGAATCGGCACACGTGACGGGGTGGAGCTACAAGGAGCAGCTCTCCGGCACGAGCGGCCCCATTCGGAAGGGAGAAGACCGGACTGCGCAAGCGCGTCTAATCGGGCGATTAGATGCTGAAATTAGACGGCACCATGGAGACGGGGACGCTAGCAACGGAACAGGTAAGTGAATAACTTCTGTATGGCTCATATTTAATGCACGATGTATATTACAAAGTGCATTAATATGGCCATACAGAAGTGTATACCCCCACTTGCTTTCGCGGGACAACCCCTTTAACAAAGCTAGAAGTTCTCAATACATTACATTCTAGAAATGTGCTAAAATAAATGTATATAAAAAATGATATAATTTTTTACTAATTAAAACCAGATAGTGAAACGTTCCATTTTTCTACTCTGTATTTATTGTCTGATTGCAGATTTTTATACTCTGTTTTCCATAGTCAGCATTTCTAAACTGCAATTTCCCAGTTGGCTTGGGTAAAAATAAAGTCATGGAGTTTCACTACAATACGCAGCAGTAGGAAATTACAATTTTATGTAGGTAATTCATTGTACTCCCTCTTCTCACATACTTTAGTAGTAACTGACTGTTCTAGAATTTTTACATAAGAAGGACAAAAATGCGCTGATCTTGCAGTAAGCAATTATTTAAACATTTTATTTGTTTCATAGCATTCATATACAGAACGAAATACTGTTTAGATGCTCAATTGCTTTTGTTTTACAGCTGTAATTACTGGAAGGTGTGACTGATACAGGAATACTGGAGCCATCTAGTGTTTGGTTTAGTTATAACGAATGATCTCTAGGGGCTCCAGTTAGAATGAATGATCACTAAGGGTTAATTCACACAGGCGTATGCGTATTTCAGTTGCGTAAATACGCTGCATATTTATGCAATCGAAAACTGTATCGCCCCTCGTATTTGGTGGATAATATGCATCAAAATAGGGCATGCTGCGTATTTCTCCATGCGTGAAAAAAAACAAAGTGTCATTGTTCTCAGTAAGAGAAACCAAGTAATCTTGTAGACATGATACATTTTAATGGCTAACACAAATACATGATCTTACAGCAAGCTTTCAGGTCTTCTATTGATCCTTCATCATGGCTGAAATGAAACTGGTTTGGATGGGGCACAAATATAATATACAAATGCAGAGAGGACACCCCTTTTGATTGAAATACAAATGTTCACACACAGAAATGTGAGACTGGTTTGCACTCAAAACTTAAAAAAACAGACAAACTGAGCTGAGACTTAAATACTTAATCAGTCCACTGAGCTCAGGAATGTGACAGTTTTATGATGTGTCTTATCTCTACTTCAACCTGCACGTGGAAGGAGATGCAGCACCACCTATTGGATGGCAACATCCTTACAAGTCAAGTTCTAAATTTTTATGAAGTTTAAAAAACACTATGTCTCAGCTCAGTTTGTCTGTTGTTTCAAGTTTTGAGTGCAAAGCAGTCCCAAATTTATGTGGGTGAACATTTGTATTTCAATCAAGAGGGGTGTCTTCTCTGCATTTGTATATTAGATATGTGCCCCATCCAAACCAGTTTCATTTTAGTCTGATGAAGAATAGATAGAAAATCCGAAAGCTCGCTGTAACATCATGCATTTTTGTTAGCCATTAAAATGTATCAAATCTTCAAGATCACTTGGTTTCGCTCACTGAGAGCAATCACACTTTGATTTACTGGCTAACACGGTACCAAACCCCCCTTTTTTTCATTTTGAGAAAATCCACAAATGTGAATGAACCCATTGAAATCAACAGGTTTTAATCACCGCATATTACACGCCTAATACACTGCACAAATATGAACCAGCCCTGAAGACAATATTCAAATGTGAAGGCTTTTTTTTTTAGCTTTATGCTAATGTTTGCATAATGGTTCTGCAACTCCTAATATAACTTCTGATTAAAATTCCTCATAGCGTTCAAAACGTCTAGTTGCTGTCACACTACATTCTGAAGATTTGCTTTCCCGTATATCAAAAAAGGCAAAGGATCCCAACACAGAGGAGAAGGCAGACCTTTTCAAAACATTTCCTTCTACTTTGGGCTGAGATATCATTCCCATTCTTGAATGTTTTTGCTCTATACAAGACTATGAAGCTAATATATTTAAGCTACTTGAAACTTTTGAATTCAGTCAAAAGAAAGATTCACTTACTAGCTTTTTGTGAATGTACTTTTTTTTTTTACCTGACTTGCAATTCAGGTAATAGGGTAAGCACTCAAAGGGAAATTCCAAGTTGTTGTATATTCTGTAGTACCTCCTCATCCCATCACAACAGTTCTGACCCATTTAGAGATGGTCTTCTCAAGACCTCTAAAGGTGGCCTGTGATTTCTGGCACCAATGTATTACCAACAGATCCTGTAGGTTGCGAGGTGGGGTGTCTACGCATAGGGAGATCAAGATGAAGAGGTGGTAGTCCACACAAATTCACAGAGTGAAGTCACCAAATGCTGATGTGTGCAAGAATGGCCTACCTTCTACATCGCTCACTACAGAGTTCCAAACTACCTTTGGAAATGGCATTTAGCTTCGGCTGGAGTGACATAAGGCACTCCACCACTGGACTCTGAAGTAGTAGAAATGTATTCTCTGGAATGTTGCATCAGGTTCCACTATGTGGCAATTCTACGGATAATTCTCCGTTTGGTGGATGCCCGGAGAATGCCATATGCAGAAAGTCATAGGGCCCACTGTAATTAGTGGGATAACTGTATAAGGCTACTTTTCAGGATTTAGGCTAGGCCCCTTATTTTCGGTCACTGGTAAAGTTAATGCTGCAGCATACATGTCATTTCATACAATTGTATACTCTCAGACGTAATCTGATGTGTGCTACATTTCAGAAAGTCAGATGACAGCTTGGTTTGGGCTATAATCTATAGAAAGATCTGTCATGAATCAGATTGTGATTGATATAAAGTTGTTAGAAAAGTATCTGCCAAAATATGTTGTAAATAGAATGTAATAGTGTAATATTTTCCACTAACGCCATAATTAAACATTAAATCCACAAGCATTTGCAGTATGCATCTCTACGATATTCAGTTACAGTTCTGCAAACAATGAACATTGATCAAACCAAGACATGTGAAAGAGAATTCTGCTGAGTGGCAAATAAAGAATTATACCTTCGTTACCAATAAAATATTGAAATAAAAAATCAGGACACTTATTAATATACCTGAATTTTGTGAAGTCCACCCATCTCCCCATAAAACCAGTGGATACGGGCCAGAAGTGGTTCACAAACAAGCTGTGACATCACGCAATGCTGATCTTCCTCCGGCTCCCTGTCTACCGCCACGTGATTCTGTGACATTGCTGAAGGGGTTGACTTATCTGCTGAACTAACTCTGAGAGCCAGCTACTTCAGTGGTGTAACAGAAAAACGTGTCAGCACATAGGGATGGGAAGGAAGTTCTTTTCCATCGCAGATATTTCTTCAAAATATTACAGTTGCAGTGGAAGAGACCCTGCCATCCTCCAATGCATGAATAATGGCAGGCCCATGGGGTGTGGACAGCTGGTGTTACCAGTGCACATTCAGACCACAGTTCACCAATTGAGTATTGCAGTCCTATGGTATGACCACTGACAGGATAAGGAGCCTATAGTCATGAACATTTTTACTACTAGGCACTAGAGGTCTAATGTCTCTGGCTGTAGTGGGAATGACCTCAAGAGCAGTTAGAGAGTATTCTACTTTTTTTCTTATTTCAGCTAACTTCTCCTGCAGGGTCAGACCCTTCACCTGCTGCTGTCATGTGTGCCTTAAGGTGATTGATCATCAAACTTTAACGTATACTGTCTAGGCACTCCACCACTGGTCTCTGAAGTAGTGGAAATGTACTCTCTGGAGTGCTGCATCAAGTTCCACTAGGTGGCAAATGTATGGTGACAATTCTCAGTTTCACGGATGCCTGAAGAATGCCATATGCAGAAAGTCATAGGGACTACTGTATTTAGTGGAAGTCTTTATTTGTAGAGGGAGTGACCTCAGGAGCAGTTAGTGTACATTATATCTGTCTATACAGTGGCTTATCAATTGTCCTCAGAAGAGTGAGCATGGGGCAAACGAATTAGCCACACTGATTAGTCAGGGGGAAGGAACTGTATCATGGCCACCCAGACTAATGTCCTTAGATATTGAAGACGTTTTCCAAGTTCAAACACAATTTGGTAGAGGGCACCAAACAGTTCAAAATAAATTACGATATACTTAATGCTCCAATTCCCTGTGGGACAACACTACTGCTTCCAGCCTCACCACCGATCTGTTTACTTGGCTGCAGTACGGAGGCCAGATGATTGGCTGCAATGGTCACGTGTGTACAGAATGTCACTGCTGCAGCCAAAGTAAACAAGGGATGGCAGCGAGGACATGAGCAGTGGTAGCAGATTGAATAGGTGTTTATACCATAGTTTTTCATTTTTAACCATTCGCTTCCCTTGAGAAATTTTTTCTAGAACTTGGAAAACTCCTGTATACTGGGAGTGCCAGAGCTCAGCTGTCTACTGACTAAGCTTGGTTCTGTTACAGTATATATTCTGTAAGCTTGGTTCTAGCAAGCTTTATTTGGGTACCGTATCTATGTAGTAAGATCGGTTCTGGTACCGTATCGTAACAGTAAGCTTTGTTCTTGTATCATATCTAGTTAAATATTGAATCTATGTAGCAAACTCAATTCCACCAACGTATCTATGCAATAAGCTTGGTTCTGTTACCATGTCTAAATAATACCTTGGTTCTGCTATTGTATCTAAGTGGTAAGCTTGGTTCTAGTCCTGTAACTATGTAAGTTTTGTTCTGTCATCCTCACACATTATCTAAGCAGTAAGCTTGGATATGGTACTGTATCTATGTAGTAAGCTTGGTTCTGGTTTTGTATTTATGTTGTAAGCTTTGTTACCATATCAATTTAGTAAGCTTAGTTATGGTACTGTATCAATGTAGTAAGCTTGTTCTGGTATCATATTTATGCAGAACGTTTGTGCTAGTGTGGCATGTGTATGTGGGAGCCAGGAGAGATAGTTGTCAGCCTAATGAGCATTTGGTTGATATGAATTCTACATAAGATCTGGCACAATTGCTATTATTGTAGCTTGTCACCACCATGAAGAATGGGTGGAGACAAGATAAACGCCCCCCCAAGCGACGCCCACAATATTATTGGCTGGCCTGGAGAATAGGTGGGCATCATCTCCCCTTCAGCCTCGTGTCACTCAGCCCTTCAGCGCTGTCCCTTGTGCCCTGTAACCGGCTTCTGCACTGTGGACTTTCCGGAGACATGCCCTCCTGTGTTCTTCAGCACTCCCCCCATGCCGTAAATGAAGCAAGCTCCCGGAAGTGCCTCCGGCAGGGACGCTACTGCTGCTCCTGCTCCTGGCCGGGCAGCTACTGTAACTAGCACCGGTAGTGTCGCTGCAAGCACTGCAGCTCCTGGAAGTGGCTCTGCCAGGGCCGCTGCCGCCTCTCCTGTTCCTGGATGCGGCCAGCTCCTGGAAGCTGCTTCAGCAGTCCCGCTGTGGATGATCCTGCTCTTGATCCTGCTAGGACAGCTCCTGGATGCGGCTATGGCAGTGACACAGTGGCGGCGGCTCCTGGATGGGAGCGCAGCCAGACACAGTGGCTATTGGGGGACGGCATCGCTGGACACAAGGTCAGCATGGAGGCATACAGTGTCTGCGGCATCACCAGGGGATGGGAGCGCAGGCATACACAGCTGTCAGTGGCAGCGCAGATGGGACAGTGGCATAGACAGCTGTCATCGGGGGACAGGAGCACAGGCATACACATTGCAGAAGCCAGTTACAAGGCACAGCGCCGAAGGGCTGAGTGGCAAGAGGCTGGAGGGGAGATAATGCCCACCTATTCTCCAAGCCAGCCAATAAAATTGTGGGCATCACTTGGGGGGCGTTCATCTTGTCTCCACCCATTCTTCATGGTGGTGACAAGATACAATAATACCGGGTATCATAAGCTTCAATATTACTGGCACTACTACAGTATACACAGAATTGTATGCAAGACTCTGCCTCTCATTTGAGTCTCCAAGTTAACTTACAAAACATCAAAGAGAATGTACTTGAGTCTACTATGATTCACAGCTTGTCATTAGACTTTACGGACATGTTCACAAATTGTGGAAATGCTGCAGATTTTCCACACATTATGGAACAAATCTTCAGTGTAAATTGACTTGGGGTGTAGATTTCAAATTCACAGCAGGACAATTTATGACTTCAAATGAAAAATCCCAGGCAACATTATGTCATCGTAGATTCACAGTGGATTCAACAGGCGTGAATATATCTTAAAGTGATTGTCCTTAAAGGGGCTGTCCAAGTTGTAAGAACTCTGAACAGGCTCTTCCCTATGTGGAGGGAGAGGGCAGAGGTGAGTAGATCACAAATGGTGATCTACTCACCTCTCCCCACTACTACTGTGATCGATCGCTGAGCTCTGATATTGTTTTTTTCAGTCTTACCATATGCGGTCATAATCTTGGATACGGAAGCCTACCACATCTTGGTGCTGTTATACAGATCATTGCAACAAGCAACAACTACAGCAACATCTACTAACTCCGCTGTAGTACACATGTCTGGATCTCTGATCATTAGGAAGGATTTGCATGGGATTTTAATCATTAGCACTGAGCTGCCCTTTCAATAGTTAGTAAAAAGTTACTGGTAGCATTGTGAAATATGATTTATAATTCCATGCTACTTAAGGCATGCATTTCATGCAGGTTTCCATATTTTTGTCCATCCCCGTGTGTGTATATATATATATATATATATATATATATATGCGCACTGTGGGTGTAATATAGTTATATATATATATACATATATATACATACATACATACATACATACATACACACACACACACACACACACACACACACACACACACACATACGCCCTAAACAAACCCCTCTGTACTCCGCCTGATAACATGCTCCCTGACCTACTGACTGCAATCCCTGCTAGCCACCACAAACTGCTCCTGCAGTCATACTGTTTCTGCCATCACACGGCTAAATGTCTGACCATTGTCTATGTGTATAGCATCCCTCACTTTCCACCTCGCCATACCGTGCACATCTCTAGCCCCTTTACCTTCTGTATCCCCCCATTATCTGTAGTATGTAAGCTCGTTGGAGCAGGACCCGCACCCCTATTGTTTCCATCAATTGATTACTATGTAACCGTGCTTCTGTAATTTTTGTATTTTTTGTCTTTCTGTATTCCCCCCTGTCTATGTAAGCGCTGCGGAATATGTTGGCGCTATACAAATAAAGATTATTATTATTATATACACACACAGCGCTATTTCAGGGCATCTGTTTTCTAAGGACAGATTAAACTGGAACTTGACATTTTCAACACACTCCACTAGAGGGACACAGAGCTCAATACACACAAGTTGAGCAGCATTATAGAGTCAATGAGGAAGGTTTTTACTGTGCATCATGAAAAGACTTTTTTTATTAAAACAACTTTAATTAAAACAACTGCTTATTTGACAACAGAACTAATTATAGGTTAAACAACCATATGACAATTTACTATATCAAATAAATAGCAGCAGGTCAAGACAGAGAAGGAGTTTACCAGCCGTCTATGATTTATGTTCCATTAATTGGACACAAACTGCTATTCAATTTATTTTCTTTGATACCAAAGCAACAGCGTTCATTCAAACAATGCTGGTTACATTAAAGTACTGCAATCAAATATACAGGGTACCAAAAAAGCACAAAACCTAGACTGTTATGCATCATTTAGTACACTAAAAAGTCCATCACAGCCTTAAAAGGGAAGGAACACCGAACAAAAAATTTATAGTAAATAGCTCGTTGGAAGGAATTTTACAGCTGAATGTCATTCATGCGTCCTCCCCTATTGTTCCACAATCAGAGTCTACTTTTTGACTCCTTGAGAATTGTTAGGGGAGGTACTTACTTTGTTTACTACAGATTACATCTGAGTTATGAAGTAAGTAAACCTGATGGATGGAAGTTCTCCTGCTCTGTAGCAGAGGTAACTAACTGATGGTACAGTATAAAGCAACATGTTTCGGCAGTGGTGAAGTCCAATAGGGAGCTGAATGTAGAAAACAACATGTGATTATGCATACAGATGACCATAGGCTTGATGTTTTCACCTTTTCCAGTTAAATAACATCAATTTAATCCACAGTATGACACAAGTGATTGCTATCACTTACATCGTTCTCTGTCCCAATGGGGCTCACCATCTACATAAAATCCCATAAATCACACACACTTGGAACAGTTTCATTGGAAGTTAGTTAACTATCAGCATGAGTTTGAAATGTGCTAGAATGGGGAACCCAGAGGAAGTACCTACCGTAGCAGTGAGCCACCATAGAGGCTTCTTAATATACCTTTGCAAGGGGTGATTATCGCCAGACTAATCACTTGAAACAGCAGTGAAAGCACAGGAGCGATAGCCATTGGGATGACTGTTGGGCACTTATGCACCAGATAGTTGTCCCATGTAAAGCTACCTTTATTTACTAAAGGGTGCATAAAATGACCATAGCAACTAATTAGAACGGGCATCAATTAACTTCCAGCCATTTACTTGGTATATCATATCTATGCAGAGGGATGGAAAACAAACGTATAACTGCAGCGACAGGGACTGTTATTTCATGCTGTTACAGTAACACTGTAAATGAATTATCGTAACTGCTTTACAGTTTATCTGTAAGAATGTACTTGACTAGTTTAATCTATCTTAATAACACACCATAATGAGTAGCAGAACTGAGAACGGATTCCAAGACCTCCTTCCTCTCTCCTTTGGTCCATTCTGGTACAGCAGACATATCTATGTAGACTGCCAGGTTATGGGTGTTCTGCAAAGTTATACACAAGTAATATAAAACAGAACAAGGCCTTTAATCTCTTCAGGACCACAAGATTCTGGGCTCTTAACACAACAATAATCTTTAACTATTGCCCAAAAAAATATTGATTTTATGCTGAGAATTTCTCTGGGTAGACATAGATGCAGCAAAAATGTCAACCTACCCCCCTAAATCCCCCAATAAAAATGTAGTTTTAATCTATGGTAATGCAAATCAATGTAAATCAAGCACTATACCTGGGTATTTAATAATTATACCTGACTGATCAATATGAATAACTGCCACATATACATTAGATTGGTTTCATCTTTGATGAGTTTATGCTTGTATATTAGGGAATAGCATCAGTGTCGGACCTGGGTGCCCATGACCCATCAGTAAAATTCATTCTGGGAGCTTCCTGTACAGCTCCATGCAAATATTACATGATCTCTGTTCACAAATTCCTTTCCGCTGCATTCTCTACATAATTCAATAGAAAGGCGATTGCATTTGTATGGCCCTGTTTCCACCAAAATATATTGAGAATGAAGAGGGCAGTAGTTGGTAGACACCTATTTCCCAAATAGGTGCAGATTTTGGCTTTGGTAGGGATTGGGGGCCCACTCTGGATCACGGCCCATCGGGCCAGTCACCTGTTCCCTTGTGGGGCAGGTCAACCCTGAATTCTATATTCACATACCCTTTACTATATGTAAAGCATAGACATGGATATGACATATATATATATATATATATATATATTAGAGATGAGCGAACCTACTCGGCCATGCCCCTTTTTCACCCGAGTACCGCGATTTTCGAGTACTTCTGTACTCGGGCGAAAAGATTCGGGGGTGCCGTGGGTGAGTGGGGGGTTGCAGCGGAGAGTGGGGGGGAGAGGGTGAGAGGGCTCCCCCTGTTCCCCACTGCTACCCCCCGCGCTGCCACGCCTCCCCCGCCCCCCGGATCTTTTCACCCGAGTACTAAAGTACTCGAAAATCGCGGTGCTCGATCGAGTAATTACTCAAAACGAGTATGTTCGCTCATCTCTAATATAATATATATATATATATATATATATATATATATATATCAGTCCGCATGGTCTGTAATACAGAGTTGTTAAACTATGTTGCTTTCCAACATATCTAAAAAACAACAACCTCAAGAAAATATTGCTGATCTATTCTAATGCATAAATGCAATAGAGTTGTGTTTATGTACTAGAACATTACAAATATGAATGGCTATACTATATAACACTGCACACCTAGAAGTTAATAATAAAGGATTACTGCAATATTCTTTATGGGGTTCAGTGGACTTCTGGGCCAACAACATATGTTTTAAATGTGCCATAAGACACCAAAATATACCCAAAAGGGTTTGGATTTCAAAGTCGAGTGGAAACCATATTAATGATAAAAACAGAAGTATGGCACTTTAGCCAGTTCTATATAGAATCAGATCAAACTACAGCAAAATAGCACAGCATGTATTTTATAACTAGGTAGTAAAACTTGATCTGAATTGTGGTAATGACAATCCCCTCTATATGAAATGCATTTTGCAGGTTAATGAAGAGCTTCATTTTTTCCATGAGACAATCTTACAGATGTACCTGCCATGAATATACAGCAGCGAGGAGCTGGCAGGTTCATTATCAACACTTGGGGCATTCCATAGCCAGAAGTTAAACCTTCTCTAAGGGGTTTCACACAGACACTTGAAGTGCTGCTGTTTAACTTAAGGGCAGAAAAGTATGCGGAGCACTTAGCTGCATTCATGCTTCCTAATATTAAATAAATATATATCAAAACCGCTAAATGATAGCAGAACCAAAAATAAATAATTACAAATTAAATCAACACTAAAGGTTCATTCTGGTGGCATAAAAATAAATAAATAGCTATAATAACATAGATAGTAACATTGAATACAGAACATCCTCAGATTAAGTTACAATATCACAACCAACTCCTTGCACCCTTGACTATCTGCAGTTTAAAGAGACTGCAGCTTTTGGGTGAGCTCTGAGCCTTTTCTCTGTATACAGCGCTGTTTATTTTATAGTGGCAGTGCCTGGCATTGCAGCATGCTCCCATTTACTTAGAACTAGAGATGAGCAAGTATACTCGCTAAGGGCAATTGCTCGATCGAGCATTGCCTTTAGCGAGTACCTGCCTGCTCGGGAGCAAAGATTCGGCTGCCGGCGGCGGGCAGGGAGCTGTGGGGGAGAGGAGGGAGGAACGGAGGGGAGATCTCTCTCTCCCTCTCTCCCCCCTGCTCCCCCTTGCTGACTGCCGCAACTCACCTGTCACCCGTGCCGGCAGCCGAACCTTTTCTCCCGAGCGGGGAGATACTCGCTAAGGACAATGCTCAATCGAGTAATTGTCCTTAGCGAGTATGCTCGCTCATCTCTACTTAGAACTGAACTGCCCTTAGGCCATATGAGCGATGAGCATCACTGGCCAGAGAAGAGGGCACAACACTTGACCGAGCACAACGGCCTAGTCAAACAGCTAATCAGTGCAGTTACTTGGATCTGATATTGATGATCTTTCCTGAGGATAAACCAATATTTTATCCTCAGAAAACTGTTTTAAGTTTGCCCTATTGTTCACATGCGCTGTGTATTAAAAACACGTAAAGTGGAGGAAGGCAATTATTTTCATTTAACTATAGCAGCAATAGGTCACCGGATTAAATTATTGACATCAAAGCAGTTATTAATAATCCAAACAGTCTATCCCCAATAACAAGGCCTTCTCTACATCAATAGAGATAAGTTCTATATATTTTATGAAGAATTTGTATTTCTAGCTTACTATGCAAGGCTACTGCATTAAAGCTGACTTCCACTGATTAGAACAAAGGAAGGTGTGTACTACAGGGTCTGCGATAAAAATGTGTTTTAATTAAAGTTGCTTCAGCCTGTCCCTTCTGCTGATTCTTGGTGGCATTGTAACCTTAGATGTCTTGGTCTAGCTAGCCTTACCTCCTTATAAGCTCACCAGATAACTAGATTTCCTTGCAATAATTAATGTTGTGCGGTCATTTCTTCTCCTTATGCATAGTACAGTATAAGCTGTACATGCAGAGCCCCAGCTATAGAGGATGCAGACTTGGCAGTTGTACCCTGGACCAGAAGTGATTGAAACTGTTTCTCCCCCCCAAATGAGGAAACAAAAGGCCCTTTTACACGTCATGATTATCATGCATATCGCTAGTTAGATCTACGAATGACTGGCTGTCTACTGTGAATGGAGTCAGGCGGGCCGGATCAATCTCTGGACCACTCTGCTTCTATCCATTGAGCAAGGATTCTCCTGTGTAAAAGCAAAGGAGTGATCATCGCTGAGATGGCTGTTGGACGTTTCAACGCCTGACAGTCGTCCCGTGTAAAAGGGGCTTAAGGCTGGCCATATACAGATAGTCCCCGACTTGCGAACATTCAAGTTACGAATTTTGCTAGATACGAACTATCTGTCCTGCACAGTATGATGTAATGCTATGGCATTACATCATACTGTGCAGGGACCGGGCAAGCTTCTATCAAGCCTGATAGAAGCCTGTCCGGTCAGATCGCGGGACGCTGTGCGGTTTCTAGGCAGCCGGGGGCCTTCTGAAAAGCCCTAGGGCTGTCTATGCAGAGGGCCTATCAAGCCGTGCGCTTGATGGACACTCTGCATAGGCAGCCCTGGGGCCTTTCAGGAGGTCCCCGGCTGCCTAGCAACCGCACAGCGTCCCACGATCTCATCGTGGGACGCTGTACGGGCCCCCTGAACGTCGGGTGCAGGCTGTTTCTTACAGCGGGCACCCGGCGGCAGCAGTTCCGACGAGCCGCGCTGCTCGTCAGAACTGTTAACACTTTAAATACCGCTGTCAGGGCGGTATTTAACGTGTTAACAGTTCAGACGAGCGGCGCGGCTCGTCGGAACTGCTGTTGCCGGGTGCCCACTGTAAGAACAGCCTGCACCTGACGTTGTATGGAATGGGATCCACCCGCGATCCCCTCCATACCAGCATTTGTTCGACTTGCGAACAAATCGACTTGCGAACAGGTTCCTGGAACAGAACCTGTTCGCAAGTCAGGGACCATCTGTACATTAGACTTCTACTGGATAAACATACTTCTTTTGGTGGGTCTGGCAGATCATCTAATGAGTATGGTGGCCTCTTTGTTAGAGACAATAAGGCCTCATGTCCACGAGCAAAATAATTAAAATTGCAGCGGACCACCCGCACGCGGATCTGCATCCCATAGGGATGCATTGACCATCCGCGGGTAGATAAATACCCGCGGATGGTCAATAAAAGTGAATTAGAAAAAATCTGGAGCATGAAAAAATCTGGACCATGCTCCATTTAGGTGCGGGTCTCCCGCAGGCTTCTATTGAAGCCTATGGAAGCCGTCCGGATCCGCGGGAGACCTAAAATCAGAATATACTCACCTGCTCCGGATCTTCCCTTCTTCGCAGCTTGATCTTTTCTCCGTCGCGGTCGGATCTTTTTTCTTCTGGCCGGCGCATGCGCGCGGCACGCAGCTGGCGTGCCGTGCACACCTGCCGGGCCGAAGAAAGAAGATCCAGCCGTGACGGAGAGAAGATCAAGCCGCGAAGAAGGGAAGATCCGGAGCATGCGGAGAGGTGAGTAATTGCTATTTTCAGCCCTCATGTCCGCGGGGCAGGAGGGACCCGCTACGGATTCTCCATGGAGAATCCGTAGCGGGCCTGATTTTCCCCGTGGACATGAGGCCTAAAGTAATAAGTCTAAAAAGTATATGCCATTATAATTCTAAGAAACTGTGGAGACAGTTAAGACTCCCGCATACAGATCCAAGATAATACTCGTGTGTTACAGTAAATATGATAGAATGAGCACATAATACCCATTGATTAAAGTGCATTGTTAACTGGAAATATAAAACTCTCCCCTGACAGTAGATGTTGGGCGAGATAATGATTTCAACATGCCCAATTCTTTTGTTTTAGCTACTCTAGTAACAACTTTCGTCCCTGTCTACATTCAAAGCACATGCAAGCCTTTTGTGCATATGTATGAGGGTGTTGGGTGAGATAACTGTTGTTCAACTGATAGATATCTGATGTATGTAAGCAAATAGTAGTTTGGTTTTGGGGCCCTGGAGCTGCAACTCAGAGACCTGTATATGTCTCTCATCACACAAGTGTAATAAAAATGGAAAGGCACCCAAACTGATAGAAAGGGTCATAAAATGAGAGTAGAGCACAGGGCACATACAACCCTGTGTATGAAAATGGAAAGAGTGCAACCTCATGAGACCTCACTGGGCCTGGATGAGGACAGATTCTTTAGAGCTAACCAGCCAGATGTATATTATAGAAAATTAAGGGAATATAACATAGCAGCTATGACTACTATTAAAAGAGATGCCAAGAGCAAAAGAATAAACTGGACGGTTAAACAGGTCGTGTTTTTGTTTTAGAGAACTGGTAATTCTGGGAAAAGTGTCAAGCTCCTCTACATTCTTCACTCCAAGAAAGAGTTCTACATTATCCAAGCACAGCAAAGGAATAACACTCAAATATTTGCTCTAAACATTTCCCAGCTCGCTAGTATTCGCTGTCACACAATGACAAAAACTAATTCAGTTATTGTGGTTAGGATCAATTTTCACAAAATGATGAAAACAATTGTGCATTGTCTCTAATGGAAATTAAAACAAATATTTGCTGAAATAATATTGGTAAGGCAGAAGAAATCTTGGCTTTAGAAGAATGGAGCAGATTCATTTAGTGAACACAATTAGAGAAGTCTTTGTCCTATGGTAATTGTCATTTAGTCTGAGCCATGTATACGGATGCAGTACTTCCATGTAAGGCGTTTCAGTTAAACCCTGAAAGATACTGGAGATGTAACATTAAGCAAAGGGAAAACAAGAATAGTAAATGATTTTAGGATAGAGAATGGAGATGAAGAATGGCTTCATAGTCTTCTGTTCATAGCTATAATCTGCTTTAGTGTTACACATTCATATACGGAATAATGTACAGTTCCTACTACTGTTAAAGGTAAGACTACCAAGAAGTCATCCTTGACTATGCAAAGAATCAAGGCTGCAGTTGAAGTTTTTTTAAACAAAGTCATGGAACCCAGTGGCAAGATGTCTTAAAGGAGTATTCTGGCTTTTT
Organism: Eleutherodactylus coqui; assembly: GCF_035609145.1. NCBI lineage: Eukaryota > Metazoa > Chordata > Amphibia > Anura > Eleutherodactylidae > Eleutherodactylus > Eleutherodactylus coqui. Next base: position 142,270,429 of record NC_089838.1, on the reverse strand, counting down.
GAACTCGTCAGGATAAGTCATCACTAGCTGATGGACAGGGGTCCGCTGCCCTGGACCCCCATCAATAAGCTAATCGTTTGGCCTGTTCACTGGTCACTGCAGCATGCGGGATGTTGATATCAGCGGAGTGCAAGAAGTGGGAGCTCAGTCTTTACTTCCATTGAAATCAGTGGGAGCATTGTACTTCTCTTCTAGCTTCTCTTATAGTCAGGAAGCCAAATTCTGTCCTGCAATGACATAAGGTCCGAAGACCAGTTTATGGATGGGGTTGGCAGATCTCCATCCAAAAACTACTAATGGCCTATCCGGAGGATAGGTCAGCAGTTCAAAAAACCCAGAATACCCCTTAGACATTTACTTTAAGGCAACACACCTGCTAAATGTTAATCATCAAAGACATATTTTTACACTTGGGTTGTGCAAAACATAGGATCATTTTATGGTTTCCAATCCCAGGAATGGGGGTCTCAAGGTCCCTGCATGAAAATAGAGCAGCAGTCGAACATGTGTACTGCTGCTCCATTCATTTAAATGGGAACATCATTGATTACCGAGCACTTGTGTTTGCCAATTTCTCATGCCCCCATTAAAATAAATCAAACAATGGTGTACATGTACGACCACGCCTCCATTAATTTGGTGACTTTTGAAATCCCTGAGATCAGTGAGGGTCGGATCCCGACTATGGATAGGGAATAACTTTGAGAACCCTTTTAATATTCCTTTATGGCAGAGTTCTATTATTCTGATAGAGAGCTCCAAAGGTTTTCTTGCTCTTTTATTATTCACTGTAAGAACACACAAAGTTCAAAATTAGTTGAGCAAAATGCAAGGTAAAGGGGGTTGTTCATAGAGTGATACTGATATTTCAGCTTAGTCTCAATTACCTGACCTGGGACAAGAGTGACCCCGTTTCTGGAAAAATAAGAAATCGACCTTTTTTTCAAATCTTATAAATCCCCTTAATGGGTATAGAGTACTCCTATGACTGTCAGTGTGGCTTTCTAATACTTATATATTCTTACTAAAGAATCTAATAAACTTTGCCTATATAAAGCACGATAAATCTCAACCTTTATACAATGGATCTTCCTTACATGCATTAATTTTTTTCCTATATATTCAAGTCATGTAATGGTAAATCAGATTTGCTTTGTACAGTATAACAGATATGTATTTGGTCAGAATATTCTACAACCACTTTAAATGATTATACTCAACATCAACTCAGCAATGATTTGTAAATGGGCAGATGTAGGAGCTGTTAAAATGACAGATGGCGCGCTACGCTATTAAAGTAGTGTGCTGGTCCAATATACTTATTAGTAAAACATTAATAGCTTAGCATGCAGTCTGTCATGTTAAAGGCTGCTACAGCTGTACATCTGGCTTTCCTTCTAGGCCTTCCAAATATATATATTACTCTATAGATTGCAGCTTCAAGAGCCCGAACTGATGAAAGTACTAATATTCATGTTTTACACTGGTTGCTCTACGAAAAAATTAGAATGGAAAAATATGACCATATGGAAGTAATTGACCTTTATAGATATCCTCAATGGTCAAAGAGAAACAGTAAATTATTCAATCAACCTATTGGGACTCAATGAATGTTATGCATCCGCTGCCTTTATAAAGCGTAAAGGTCATGCGCTCATTGCCAGACAGGCCCAGCCGTCCACTTTTCTATCTGAAAGTTCAGTTCATGACAACACTAACAACTCATAAGTCTTTGTTAGAGACAATAAAGTAATAAGTCTAAAAAGTATATGCCAATATATTTCGAAGCAGCTATGGAGACCGTTAAGATTCCCACATACAGATCCAAGATAATACCCATGTGTTACAGTAAATAGGATAGGATGGGCACAGAATACTCAATGATTAAAGTGCATTGTTAACTAGAAATATAAAACTGTGCCAACCAAATGACAAACAATACTTTATTTTGTGGCATAATTTGGGTCAGTACAATAAGGAGTACTGATAGACATCCCCACCTACAGCATAAACTTCTACAATCCTGGGATTACTTTACACAACAATGGGAGTGTATACAATGAAAGTGTAGTTTATAACACTATGCTGCACCCAGGCTAGACCATTAGTGATCTGCATAGCAGCAACCAGGTACTGCAGTTTAAAGGGAACCCATGACCTCGGAACAGCAACATAAACTAAGTGCTGTGTTCCCTTTAAGGAAGAAACTTACTGTAATTGACATGTTTCATTTATTTTCAAAGGTTTTATGCAGTGGGTGGGAAACCAAGCATCTGGACCTTCAGATGAAAGAATTTGAGGCAAAACTATCAGCTGATCAATCATAAGAACAATGGAAGCTCGGTGAAATGCATTAAATGGCTACTTTATTACTGACACCCATCTACCAGTGAGATGGACTTATTTTGGCCATAACAGCTGCAACAATTTGTCATGGCATAGATTTCACTAGGTGTTGAAATTGTTCTACATGAATATTATTCTATGTAGACAGCATAGTTTCTTGCATTTGTAGAGTGCCCAGAGCAAAGTGAAGGGGCTCCCAGGACCTAGGCTAGGGTCATAAATGGACTTCGATGGAGACCGCACCTGCCATCGGAACATCCAGGCCAACTGGCGATTCCTTTGGGAGCTATCTGCATGGCAAGCTCAGTATCCTAACACTCACCAGGGTGCAGTACAGAATATCTAAACTGTGTAAATCTCCAGTCACGGCTTGCCTGGCCTGACCTCCATTAGCTAGAATAGGAGTCATTGCTGCACCACATGTTCCTTAATGAACTTTTAATGTGTGAACATATGTACAGTTTGATACTACAAACCAGGTGAAGGAATATCTACTTTGTTCAGTCTGGCATGAGTTGCAGAGAATGAATGATATTAAGTCCCAAAAAATGCGACTTTATCATTGCAACAGAAACCTAGATTGGGCAATGGCGTCCTCAGTATTGTCACTGAGGCCTGTCCCGAAGCTGCAGACCAGCAAAACCATGTGGTTTTTTTCAGTGTCCCTCGAACTGGTGCCAGGAAGTCCTTCTGCCTCTCCGCCCACAGCAGCCACACATCCATAAAATGATAAACTCACACATAAACAGCAACCCTGCATAGTCCCCCTCTAAAAAGTCACCACAAATTAGATGGAGACACTGACATTCTGTGAACAGCTAACAGGAAGGGTTAATTGACTCTAGCTACTAATTCGTGATCTAATTTTTGCGTTCTTTTGCCCACTGGAGTCTATACTTTCTATTTCTCTTAGTCAGCTATGACACTGGAATGGGTCTTCTGCTGTTAAGGCTCATGTGGCCTAAGGGATGACAGGTTTGACACTTGGGCACATTAGTTGGAGCACCAGCATTGTATTCGGCTACAATTTGCTTGACGGTACATCGCCCGTTGGTCAGAAAAATTCTTGACATTCATCTCTGATCCCTGTTGTCAACAAATTGTTTATGTCCAAGAATCTCTTTGCAATGAATGGTTTGTCTTCATCACACTATTCTCGGTATACTCTCAGCACTATTGCACTCGCAAATCACACAAGGTTGGTAGTTTTTGAAATAATGGCCCCAGCTAGTCTAGCATGAATGGCGAGCCTTGTTTGTAGACCCACTGGTTGCTCAAATTTCTTATTTTAATGTGGAGTCACACTGAAACTGATTCACAGAACACTTGATTTTAAGCTGCACCTGACCATGTGTCTACTTTTCATACGGCTCCCATCGCGAAAGGGCTGGTGTCTCTACTAGAGTGGCCATTCAGTGTAAGTTATCTTTAATGGCACAAGAATACAAAGCATCACACAGACTCTGTCATCAACCATACCATTGATGCTACTGCCAACTACTGCTCAGGAGGGGGTACGGCATGTGTCCAGAATTGTAGGTCTCATGGGCTCATGAAAAGACCTCTATGCCACAAACTGAATCTTTACCCAAAGTGAGACAGAGCCTGGCTACTACGCTGCTCATCGATTGTAAGAAGACCCCTGCATTGTTGATTTCCATGTTGTATAGGCCAAGAGTGGTTGTACTAAAGCTTGGGATATTTGAGGTTACTAGTAGAGATGAGCGAGCATACTCGCTAAGGACAATTACTCGATCGAGCATTGTCCATAGCGAGTATCTCCCCGCTCAGAAGAAAAGGTTCGGCTGCCGGCGTGGGTGACAGGTGAGTTGCGGCAGTGAGCAGGGGAGAGCGGGGGGGAGAGAGGGAGAGAGAGATCTCCCCTCCGTTCCTCCCCGCTCTCCCTAGCTGCTTCCCGCCCACCGCTGGCAGCCGAATCTTTTCTTCCGAGTGGGCAGGTACTCGCTAAGGGCAATGCTCACTCGAGTAATTGTCCTTAGCGAGTATGCTCGCTCATCACTAGTTACTAGACTTATTCCAATGAAATCGACTTTCTTTACACCCATGACTATGTTTTGCTGTTAACTAGAATGAAAAACTCAGTAAGGTTTCCCTCTGAAGGGTTTATTAAGTTATTTACAGACAACCGACTTTAGTCCACCTACAGTCACATATTTATCACCAGCTAAACACATCATATAGTTAGTTCAGCATAGTCGTGTAATGTCTGCAATATCATTATTTTAATAGTTAATGAGTTTAAGCTTGGTTTTTCTCTCTTAGTACATACAATAACATTTTACAAATCTGTTTTTCATTAGGACCAAAGATGGTGTAATAGTTTCACTTTGATTTTTTTAAGATTCTTACTTTCTGCCCGCTCTTTGCCAGCAAAAGTTAGATTTGAAAATGTCAATTGCTCAACATGAAAAATACTTGAACAATAGAGAATAAAGGTCATCTGACATCCGAGTAAAAAAGCTGAAAACTCTTGGTCCCTTTGCCAGACAAATGCTGTGCAAACGGCCTGTGTTCACTTACTGAGCCAAAACAACTGGCCTGCGCATAAAATATTTACACCCAATTTCTATTCCACTGTATAGTTCCCAGTCTGAGAAAATTGAGTGTTCACAGTAATAAGTCTGAGAAAGTTAAAAAAGCCAGACAAAGGTCATTGAACCACATCTGTAAACAAAAAATATATTTCCAGATGTTGAATTTTCAAATACTTCATTATGTATATACCGTAATTCATCACATCTCATATCAATCCATTGATTCTATCCCAGGACTGCCAGTAGGATAAATTAGACCTCATTTACATGACCATTATTTTACCGCTTATTACGCATGTGATGCACAGGTGAGATGCAGTGAATGGAGTCAATGAAAGTACATTGATTTTCATTGATCCATTCATATTAGCATGCATTAATTGCATGTAGATACGTGTGACAAAAAGATTGCAGCTTGCTCTATTTCACCATGTATCACACACGAACAGCCCTGGTCTTCTCTATGGTAATGTATGCAATGCTGTCCACACATAATACATTGCATATGGGTAACGTTGCATGCGCAATGCCGCTATGAGACAGAGCAGGGAATTTAAAAAGTAAGAATATACAAGTCACACTGCGCATGACCGCATGCGTGAGATACGCTGTCATGCACAGTGCACTATCACTGCCGTACACAGCGACAGCCGACTCCAGATACTAACAGAACGCTGCCTGGATCATGCAGCGTTTTACAAATATGGACGTGTAAATGGGGCCCAAGGGTCTATATTTTGCCCAAACTGCATAAGATTTTTTGGTTTAATTGAACAAAAATGTTTCACAAAATTCATTGCACCTTACAAAAGTGCCAAGTATTTCAGAACAATAATATTCTTTCATATATTAGAATAAGACAACAGGATGTAATGGATCTTGAATAGTGATGAGTGAGCATTGCCCTTAGCGAGTACCTGCCCGCTCGAGAAAAAAGGTTCGGGTACCGACGGCGGGCAGGGAGGTAGGGAGGTGCGGGGAAGAGCGGGGAGGAACGGAGGGGAGATCTCTCTCTCCCTCTCTCCTCCCCGCTCCCCTCTGCTGACTGCCGCAACTCACCGCTCCTCCGCGCCGGCACCCGAACCTTTTCTCTCGAGCGGGCAGGTAATCGCTAAGGGCAATGCTCACTCGAGCAATTGCCCTTAGCGAGTATGCTCGCTCATCTCTAATCTTGAACCTAGAAAAAAAAAATTGGTCCCTTATGACTATAAGAAAAGATCTCATTGGTCTTGGAACAATAATCCATTTTTCTGCTGTCAGTGGGATCTGGAGTTCTACCTATGGCCAATCTCCATGGTAAAATATTTATTAAATCCGCGCGGGGTCCCCTGTATGCGTGATCCACATATAAAATTGCCCGCAGGGTATTATTGACCACCTGCGGTTAATTAAATAGGTGCAGATGGTATTTTTAAGCGATTTGTGGGTGGCCCACGCGGGAATTAAAACACAGCATGCTCCATTTTAACACGGATCATGGATGGATGGGCTCAATTGTCCTCTATCTCAATTGATCTCCCGCATGCAAACAAAAAGACAATTAAAAGTGCAGCAGAATTCCACGCAGCCCATATTTTTCCTGTGAACATGAGGCCTCAGGGCTTATGGCAACCATATACAATAGCTTCGCATGTGCTGTTCAGGAGGCCTTCCTGGGCTGCATACCATCATTCTCATATCAGCCACTAGGCTGTGTTAAGTTAGGATGACATTCTTGCAGGTATTTTATTTGCTTTGCAAAAACAATCTAAACGGTTTGAAAAGCTAATGAGAAATTTGTGACACCTATTAAAGACCAAGCACCATAAATTTACAGCGCTTGGAAAAAAAAGTCAGTGAAAAAAGATATTACCATATAGCCCTATATGTCCCGGAAATAAAACGCAGCAAAAAATAATTTTGGTAGCTGAAGAAAAAAAAAGTAGGGCAGTAAAACCGCCACATGGGAAAATGCGTCCCTCATCTTAATCCATCACCCAGCCCGGGCTCTCCGCTCTGCTAACGAAACCAGACTGAGCGCCCCTTTAATTTGAACTTCTCATTCCCGCCTCCAAGACTTCTCCAGAGCAGCACCGGTCCTCTGGAACGCACTACCAAAGGCTACGCGAGCAATCCAGGACTCGCAGAACTTCAGGCGTGCTCTAAAAACGCACCTCTTCAGGGAGGCATACCGAATTCCCTAAACAAACCCCTCTGTACTCCGCCTGATAACATACTCCCTGACGTACTGACTGTAATCCCTGCTAGCCATCATAAACGGCTCCTGCAGTCACTGTTTCTGCCGTCACATGGCCAAATGTCTTACCATTGTCTGTGTATAGCATCCCTCACACTCCACTTCGCCATACCGTGCACATCTCCAGCCCTTTTACCTTCTGTATCACCCCACTATTCGTAGTATGTAAGCTCGTTGGAGCAGGACCCTCACCCCTATTGTTTCCATCAATTGATTACTATGTAGCCGTGGTTCTGTAATGTTTGTATTGTCTTTCTGTATCCCCTGTCTATGTAAGCGCTGCGGAATATGTTGGCGCTATACAAATAAAGTTTATTATTATTATCCCTAAAACGTGTCTGGTCCTTTAGGACCAAAACACCCTGGTCCTTAAGGGGTTAATGATAAAGAAACAGACTATAAAGTCCCACAGAAATAAATAGGCTTCATGAATGAGCCGCAAAGATCCATTGTTTTTACTAAGAGAGTTCATTGTGTAACATTTGTGCATATTGGCAAATCCTACCATATAACAAATATCCATTCATGAATGACGTTCTGCAGGTAAATATTTTGAAGACTGTATTTTTCTTTGACTTTGGCATTGTATTGCACCCGGTACTGTATATCACCAAAAAATAAGTAAAGGAAACAAGACATTAAGGCTGCTTGCTTAAACGTATTTCCTTCGATTGTGCTGTGTCCTTGCTGTTCTTGGTATAATCCATATTTTAAAAAGAATTTGAAATTGCCTTTCAAATTCTTTCTTCTGTACTGAAAAAAGACTGCCAAACTAAACAACCACAGATTTTTTTTCTTATATTGGACTAAAACTTCCCACAACCGACTACAAAAACCTTGTACAGAATTACAGAAACAATTTTTGTCACATATAAGCAGTCTACTAAATTTCCCATCAAGAAGGGGGGTAACAAAATGCCAACTGGCCCAGAAATTATATGCCAACTGGCCCAGAGTCTGCCACGGCTGAGAGCGAGTCTAGTATATATTCCTATATAGCCCTCTCTCTAACAAAGGAAGTAGAACTTTGTTAAGATATGAAATATTGTAATGGAATACAATTAACTTTAAGTATTGGCTATCAGTCTTTCGAGGATTCTCCAGATGTTACGTTCTCATGGATCTCCATGGAAAGAGTACAAAATTTAACAAAACTGACCTATTGTACGTTGGCCAAGTAACAGGATATTTCAACAATATCTGGACCAAAAGATATGATGGCTTGAACAGTTGAGTGTATATTTATTGTAGGAAAGAGATTATTTGTGTGTAGCCTAAGGTAATATTTGTCAGAGAGATGTCTTTGGCACTAAAACATAATATCACTATACTAACAGAATATTTTATAATTGTTTTTACCATGAGCGGTAAGCCCTAGTGACTGGTCCGACAATCATAATCAGATTTATTTAAAGGGCTTCTGTCAATAAGTTCACGCTGCCCGAATGACAAGCAGCATAAACCCAGGACAAGGAACCTAATACCGCATGGGTGTTTTATTCTGGAGTTTCAGAATACGTCCACTTTGAACTTCAACTGGAACTGAGCTTCATGTCATGGAGGTGAGCTGCACTGGCTTCTCCCCGCCTGTTGCATGCAAAGTGACAGCTCTCTCTCTATACACAAGCAGGGAAAGAATCTATCAGTCATTATGCTGGGGGTGGGGAGAAGTCTGTGCAGCCCACTCCCGTGACTCAGAGCTCACTCGGAGTCAAACTTCAAAGCGTATTTATTCTGAAGCAATGGGGGCAACAGGTACTCCAGAACCAGGTTCATGCTGCCCGTAGTTTAGGTAGCACAAACCAGATGACAGATTCCCTTTAACTCTATGGTGCTGCCACATTTTAGAGAAACTACGACTTTAACATTGAGTTATGGCCAGGGGTATGCTCCAGGCTTCGACCGAAGTATTTACTGAATGGTTCCTCTTTGTGGCTTTTAACTATGATTGACAGGCTTTTTCTCTATAAACAACGATAGTAGCAGATCTATGGATAAATTATCGAATATTTACTCAACTGCTTTGACCTAAATAACCTGGTATGCTGGTATTGTAGCTCAGCTGCATTCAAGTGAATGCTGCAAAACTAGACACAACCCATGGACAAGAGCGGCACTATTTTTTTGACCCTATGTTTATAATTTTAAAATCCTTTAAGAGGGGTTGTTTTGCCTATGGAAAGCCAATAGTGATGGAGCCATGAAATGAACTGCACCCAGACAATAGTAAAGTGAACCAAGGACCAGCGCTCATACCCCCTAGGCTTATCCATGAACCAGCCACCCCATGCAAGCCTTCGCAGCAGGTAAATTTTTCATGCCCCCTGTTTTGTAAGTGCTGCGGAATATGTTGGCGCTATATAAATAAAGATTATTATTATTGTGTACGAAGGGGTGCTGATAAGTATTGAGCCTTACCCAGAAAAAAACTGAGCTAGGAAGCTGTAAATTGCAGAGTGTACTTGTCTATTTGTCTATATTCAGTGATGCAAAAATCATCTACCTATGAGTTTAACTTATCTTTTTTTTCCCATTCCAAAGTAAACATGGCAGCATCTCCAAAGACATTCAGTGTGGAAGAGCATAGGACCATAATTAAGTTCCTGTTTCTCCAAGGGAAAGGTGCAAAACAGATGCATGATGTCACAAACCTTGGGTGACAGTGGCCTTTCATATGCAACAGTGAAACGTTGGGTTTTAAAATTGGCCATTTTGGTGTTGAAAGTAAGAAACCCAAGGGAAGGCCAGTCTCTGTCTCCTTGCCTGCAAATGTGAAAGCCATCCATGACATGATCATGGAGGACCGGCGAATATCAGCCAAAAGTATTGCTATATATCTAGGGATATCACGGGAGAGAACTGTTGACATTATCCACAACGACTTGGGGAGGACAAAACTTACAGCCAAGTGGATCCCAAAACTTTTGACAACCGAACAGAAGAGGAGATGTCTGGAGACATCGGTGGCTGTTTTGGAGCATTTTGCAAGAAATTAGTCAGATTTCCTGGACAAACTGGTAAATGGCAATAAGACATGGATCTACTTTTATGATCCAGTGACAAAGGGACAGTCTAAGGAATGGAGGCACAGTGGTTATCTCAGGCCAAAGAAGTTCCTTGTGCACAGATCAGCGCAGAAGCAAATGGCAACCATTTTTGGGGATAAGAAGGGAGTTCTGCTTGTGGACTACCTCCCAAAGGGTTCAACAATCAATGCAACATATTACTGAGGCAAAATATTAGGGCAAAACATTGAGGAAAGCTCTCTAAAGGCGTTATCTTGTTGTATAACAATGCCCCGTCACACACTGCAGGTGCCAGTATTGCAAAAATGACCTCCTTAGGCTTTCAACTGATGCCCCATATACCCCATTCACCCGACCTGGGTCCGTCTGATTACCATCTGTTCTCCAATCTCGAAAAACACCTAAAGGGACCACGGTTTAGGAGTATTTTGGAGGCAACTAATAGTGCAAATGAGTGGATTGACCAGCAGTCGGAAGAATTCTATTTGTAGGGACTTAAAAAGCTGCAGGGGAGATGTCACAAGTGCATTGACATCCTGGGAATGTATGTAGAATAGTGTGGCAGTTTCAGCTTCCTAGCTCAATTTTTTCTGGGTAAGGATCAGCACCCCTTCGTACGCACTTACTGTAAAAATGATATTGCTGAGTATGAGCATTATTATAATACAATATGAATTGTGTAAGCTATCAAAAGAACCAATTTCTACTCTAAAGTTCTTCCATTCACCTCACCAGGGAAAGCCTTGCACATAAATCACAGATCGGTTAAGAATTCCTTTGATTCCTAAAAGCGCCAGGAAGTGGTCCTCAAGTACACGCCAAATCAATCATGACCAGAATATCACCATTTCACTACCAGTTACCCTCACTACAGTTCATTGCAGGCTGTCAAAACTTAATTATAGGGTTCAAATGGCGTATTTTTATATCATTTTAACTAATACTGTCTCAGCTGCGATATAACTGATATTTAGCATTGTGAAATTCAACCTCATCAATGGTTAGTAGAAATACTCTGAGCACAAGCAAATAAAAGCCCTTTTGAACACAGTATATAGTTTTTAACAGATGTACAGTCTTTGAGCTCTTAAAAGGCATTTTATTATGCTCCATTAAACTCTGCAGTACAAAATATACAATATTTTTAATGACAACTTGCCAACAGTTTCATTTGGCCTTAAGACATGCACAGCTGGCGATACTCGTTTTCCCAGTGTTCCCCTTCTACAGTTCACATCATATTGTCTATTCAGGAAGAGGCTATAGATGATTTAAGATAACATCAGTGGTGAATAGCTTGGACTATCCTGAACTTTGCACCTTTCCCTTCAGCAGAAAGCTCACAAGCAAGCTTGGCACGGAGCCTGCAGCATATTGTACGATGACGCCTGGGCTTCAGAAAACTGCAGTCTTTATCAAGGAGACTTTATGGAAAAAAACATATATATTTAGTGAATTCATTCCTTTTGTACAATGACACTTTTCTAGTCATTATATCGATGTATTAAATTTATTATGAAACTTAATTATACTTCACCTTGCATATGAAAAAAAGACAATTCTTTGTTCATCCAAATTGCTCCCCAGGATAAGTATCTGAAATGAATTCCTTTTCAGATTTTCTGGTTCACATTTTGTTAGTAATGTACTTTTATTAATTTATTTTTTTTGTCTATTACTTTTTTTAATAATGGAAAAGCAGTCTGACTGCATAGTCTGCATTGTATACAAGGGCGTAACTATAGGGGATGCGGTTGCACCCGGGTTCAGGAGCCTTAGGGGGCCCATAAGGCCTCTCTTCTCCATATAGGGAGTCCAGTACTATGAATAAAGCATTGTAGGGCCCTGTTACAGATTTTGCATTGGTGCCCAGAAGCTTTAAATTACGCCTCTGACTGTATACCTGTAAAAGCAGTATATCAGAGTAGTCTTGACTTCCTCCTATAGTAACTCATTGGTTGTGTAGTCTGGACCTCCTCCTATGATAGCAGTCAGGAAGAGTAGTCTGGACCTCCTCCTATACTGACAGTCTGCTTATATATTTTGGACCTCCTTCTAAAATACAAGTCTGGTTGTGTTATCTGGATCTCCTCCTACAATAGCAATCTTGTTGTAGAATCTAGACCTCTTATAACAGCAGTCTAATTCTGTAGCCCTCCTATAACAGAAGTTTGATTGTGTAGTCTGGACATCAGGGGTGACTTTGCACAGGGGGCTAGAAGAAGAGGGGGTCCCAGGGATGAATGGCTGAGAGAATTTATGGTCGAAAGCAGTCTTCATGGTGGTCTAAGCTCAGAAAAAAATGGATACCACTAAATCAGAAAATACATCATCTGTACTCACTGGAAGTCACTGCACTGCAATCACTATCATTGGGTACTTCTGGTATCTGAGTCACCGTATCTTGGGCCGCCTGTACATGACCGGGTTGGATCCCACAGCAGAATCCAACCCTGTGCCCGGACGGTGACCCCACGTACCTGTCCAGATTATTCTTCATTCTGTACTGCACATGTGCCAGCTGGAGCACATACAAAGTACAAATTATGCAGCTTCATTATTATTGCTAGGTTCGCGGGTCGGACGTCTTCAATGGAAGCCGTCCATATGGAATACACCTAGAAATAAAGAATACTGTGATTTTTATCGCAGTTGATTTCCCCTCTTCCATAGCATGCTATGAAAGGTATTTGCAGCAGAATCCGGAGGTGGACGCACATTCCGGATTTCGCAATGCAAATCAGGCCATGTGCAGGCCGCAAAAGCCTGCAGTGTTGTTTCACAGTGTGTATATAATTTTTTCAGGAGGGGTGCGGGCAGGCACATTCTTTGCGGAGGCCCTCTGCACTCTGTGTTCACCCTAGGCCTCTTCATATAACAGGTTTCAATTCATCCTCAATAGCAAATGGCTCCAGCTATGGTAGTAGCCAACATTGCAGCAGGGTAGCTTTGGTAAAATGAAATTGTCGGGCTACAAATTATTCTAGTACATTCTGTAACCAGCTGTTTATATTAAAAAAAACATAATCTGCTCCCTAAAGTCTGTAGTTGGCTGATGAGACAACTGGAAGGTCAGGCTATTCACAGTAAGGCCGCCTGCACACGAGCGGAAATCCCGCCGCGGGATTTCCGCCGCTGAAAGTTTGCATAGGAGTGCATTACAATACGCACTCCTATGCAGACGGCCGCGGTTTGGCCACGCGAAATCTCGCGCGGCAAACAAACCGCGGCATGTCCTAATTTTCTGCGGGGCACGCACTCACCCGGCCGCCGGCTCCGGTCTGCGCATGCGCCGGCTGCGCGGCAGCCGGCACATGAAAGAGCCGGGGCCGCCAGGCGCGGGTGAGTACGCGCTCGTCCCTGCAGGCGCTCGGGTCGGATCACGCGGCGAGAATTCTCGCTGCCGGATCCGACCCGCTCGTCTGCAGGCGGCCTTAGATTGAAACGGCTACTGAAAATATATTATGAAGCCAGAGATCCTCGTTAATGATGAGGACATTACCATTTCCCCAAGTTTGATGAATTAAGGTAATTTTAGCGTAGCTTTCCACCATGGCTAGGAACCATAAACAGGATAAAATAGTGTCTTGTAGGACTTAGGCACATTACTGGTTAATGTTGAATGATTTGCATATACTCTGGAGCTGCTGTCTAGTGTTTCACATCAGGAAAATGGGCAAATTAATTAAACATTGTACAATTCCTTTTAATGCTCTGTCCAAATGACCAAAGCAATACCAGGCCAAGTTACTGTAAGCCTAATTAGAAAAATGTCAGTGCTCATTGAACTGCATGCAAGTAATTTTGCTTAATTACTCACTTCAAGGCTGCATTAACAAACCAACACATTAAATACTCATTTTGGGTAAAGGCAGTTGTAGAAGATTGCAATTTAAAGGGACAGTCTAGTTCAGCAGATATTTGCATGTTCAGTGAGAAGTGTTTGCTCCTTAGAACAGCTTCACACAGGCATAAGCACTTATTTGTGTGCGCATCAGCGTATTTTACTGTACTTTTTGCCCCGACATAGCATGTTCATTTACACGCAGCAAACAAACGCACTGATTGAGTGGGATCTATCCTCTGCATATTGTGCGCACAAATATGCAAGCAAATACGCCAGGGTGAAGCCGGCCTTAGGGTGCATTCACACAGGTGAGAAAATCGTGCAAGTTTTGTGCATTGCAAGACGCACACAACTCGCATGAAAATACAAGCCATTATTTACAATCACGCGAGAATAGAACATGCAGATGTGCAAACGGCACGTGGACGGAGTGTCTGTGTGTAGTGCGATGCGAGTCACACCTGAGAATGTCGGACGTGACTAGCTGTCGCTCATGTGAATGCACCCTTTGGAACTGCACCTTTACACAAGTCTAGGTGTGTTGTTTTATGTAAAAATATGAAGATACTGTAATTCGTCTTAAACGTGTCATCTCAGACTATGCACTTTGTTTTACGGAGAAAATGCTTTATTTGGAATTTTCTCAACTACTAAGATATACATTAGCACTGCAGCAGTTCTCAAAACCAGGCCTAGTCCACGATAATAGGCTTATTGTCATGTCTGGATTGAATAGTTAACACAAGTGGAGGTGAAAAGTTTCAGATACTAAGATGGAGTAAAAGTGGTGACTGGATACATGGGTCATCACAAGACTAAATATAGTCAGGTATGAAGGTTACCATGAACAAGGCAGAACTGCTCGAACTGGGCCGGTCCCCCAAGCGGAGCACACGCCACAAAAAGGGCGACCCCGCTATGGTAGAGAGACGAGTTACCAGTCCTAGACTATCTGTAGACAACTATACTAAATACTATACTTCTGATAATAATGAAACCCTAAAGTACTGCGCAAGCTAAACACTATACAGAACCCTAAAAGAGTTGGGTATATCAGCGCATCTAGTCAAGTTGATAAAAGCACTTTATATCAATCAGAAAGCCACTGTGAGAACACAGTATGGGGACACAGACTGGTTTGGAATCAGCAAAGGCATCTGACCGGGCTGCATCCTCCCGCCCTTCTTGTTTAACCTATATGTGGAAGTGATCATGCGGAAAATGGACCTAGGCAAATTGGAAATCGAGGCAAGAATAGGTGGCAGAAACATCAACAATCTGTGATACACGGATGGCACAACTGCTTGCAGAAACAGAAGCAGGACTGATGTGTAAGAGTAAAACTTAAAGTGAAAAAAGGGACTCTTCTTGACTTTAAAGAAGACAAAAATTATGACGACTGCAAAAAAATGGTCAAATTCAACGAGCATGCAGAATGCGAGCAAGACTTCATCTTCCTTGGTTTGAAAACTGACCTATTGATCTAGATTTATCTAGAATCTATGCCAGAGATAAAACGTAGGATAGCATTGGGGTGAAGTGCGATGCTAAACATGGAAAAAATCTGGAAAAGTAGGGATATCTGTATAGCAACTAAACGCAGGATAGTGCAAACCACAGTTTTCCCCATAGCCATGTATGGATGTGAAAGCTGGACTGCGAAAAAGGCTGATAGAAGGAGGATTGATGTGCTTGAGCTGTGGGGCTGGCGAAAGCTGCTGCGTATGCCCTGGATGGCGAGAGTAACAAACAGAGAAGTCCTGAATTGTATAAGACCCAATATATCACTGGAGCGCAAGAGGACCGGGCTCAGGCTCATGGAGGCCAAGAGGATCAGGCTCAGCACACTGATTGTGGCCATGTAATGTGAACAGAGTCGCTAGAAAAATCTATAATGCTATTGGCTGAAAAATCGAGTGAACGCAAATGACAGTCATCCAACTTATACTTGGCCACCAACCAGGTGATAAGCAATAATTCTCTCATTTCATTTCAGTTCACTTAAAAAATAGCTGTTGGTTAATAAAAAGTCACTTAGTGAAGAATCTCTCTTTTACGATTTCTTGCCGAACTAATAATGAACAATTTACATTCCGAGCAACTAATTGCATGATAGTTCCTCACTGTAAAGGTTCCCTTACTAAATTATTCAGACAAGTTGAACCCATCTCGGTTTTGACTTGTACTTGTGTTTTTCAAATTGGGTTTACACATTGAACCAATAATTATCTGTTACCACCAACTAAAATGGTATTCAAAGCCAGATTCCAAGGAGTAGATTAGGGTGCATTCACACTTGCGATCGCGATATCGCTGCATTTTTTAATGCGAATGTCAGCGGGAACTTTCTAATGTTAAAAACACATCACACAACAATCGCAAGTGTGTGTGCAAGGAATTGTGAATGCACCCTTATTACAGTTCTTGTAGTGGCTTGTATCACATGTAATAAAGGATGCATGTTCCCTACTGCCACTACCTGCAACTAAAAAATCCATTCCACATGTGAATGCGCTGGTTTTTGTGACATGTGCAAACAGTAGTACATAAACATCTGCAACAAATCTACTGTCTGAATATACTCCTATAGCTCCATAGTTACAAAGTTTGAAAGCAGTAATATATCATTTTAGCTATCCACATTACCTATAAAGATCCGTATTTAAAATAAGATCAGTATTTAAAGGGATGTCCCGGGGGTATAACATTGATTGCATATGCTTTACTCACCTTCACTGCTCCTCTGCCACGCCTGTTCTACTGATACCTAGTTCTTCGTTGGTGATGTGTCATCACTGGGACATGTGACCGCTGCAGTTTATTATCGACTGAAGCCAGCTGGTGATTGGCTGCAGGTGGTCACATGTCATTGGTGTTGGGGACGTCATAACTGGCTTGCTTAAGCAGGAAATAGAAATCAGCAGGGAACCGACCAATGGTAGAAGGGGAACGGGGCAGGTGAGTATGGCTTTCCACCAGTCACAGCCTATTTCAAAAAATGTTTCCTCTTTGGATAACCTCTTCAAATGTTTACCTTGACACAGTGACTCATCTGTATATGTAGCTATAGCTGGCAGTCAAGCTTGGCTCCATTCAATTAATATTGTACATACAATGTAAGGTAGATTGGAATAAAATGTATTTTTTATTAAATATAATTAACCTGGCGTTCAAAATAGAGAAGAACATTCGGAATAGAAGGCAACGACAAACTCATTTAATGAAAACACAAAGCATTTTTCTCCTGCTTTGTTCCTTGTGTGTAGATAGAACAATATTAGAAGTCTCGGCTTAATTACTTCACTGCTGGGGCAATAGGGCTTTATTCATAATCCTTTCTACTTCTATGATCATGGGCCAACAATTGTTGTGGCCTCCCCAATGCATTGTTCTTGTTACTTTCAACAAGCAGAATGAATTTAGCAACATAAATTTACAAATCCAATATAATTTGATGGGTAACCACATAATCCCCACCACCCTTTATATAACGCTATACCACAATACACACCGGGGACAAATGTGTCTATTCAGCCATCTACTTTATATTGGACATTTTACAGTAAAAACTTTGCACAAAGTAGGCAGTTAATTTTTATTTGAGTGCCATTAGCACAGCTTCTAATTGTATATGTTATTCCATCTTTTACAGTTTTGCTTTTGGATGGGAAAACGGCAAAGGCTTATAGCTGGGAGATAAGAGGGATTTCTCAATCTGTCTCCAGCAACAGTGAACAAGAGCCAGAGTCTCTGGAAACGTTCCCCTGGAAAACTACCATAGAAGAGATAAGTCTAACCAAGGCTGGAAAAGTCGCATGTGTCAGCATTACGACCGGGTAGAGAAGGAACGGAAGAAATTGTACTCTCACAATGATTCACAACCGTTCACACATCTCCAATGCTTCAGAATCTATCAATAGTGGCAGTGGAAAGAGACAGCTGGTGACATCAGCTCGGAGCACATTTCCACTTAACCACTTGCCTTAACCCCTTAGCCTACTTTTTGCCAAGCGATTTTCATTGTCGCATTGCAAGAGTCCTAACCCGTTGACATAGCTGTGTGAGGGCTTGTTTTCCTTTTGGAATAAGCTGTATTTTTTAATGGCGGCACTCTAGGGTACATTTAACATGTTGTATAACTTTTATTACATCTTTTTTGGAGGTGAGATTGAAAAAAACCCACAGAAATTCCACTATTGCTTTTTGGGGGTTATTTTTGGAGTGTTCACCATTCGGTAAAAATAACTTTCTTATCTGGATCAGCATGATTACTTTGATAACAAGTTTATATAGATTTGTTTCTTTATTTTCTATTACTTTTACAACATAACATGATTTTAATGAAAAGCAATTGAATCCACATCATCACATTCTAAGACCCATAACATTTTAATTTTCCGGGCAGCGGAGCTCTGTGAGGTCTTGTTTATTATGAGAAGAGTTGTAGTTTTTATTAGTATCATTTTGGGGTAGGTGTGAGTTTTTGATTGCTTTTTATTGCATTTTTTGGGAGGCGAACAGATGAAAAATAGCAATTCTGGCATTACTTTTTAAAATTATTTCTATGGCCTACACCATGCAAGAAAAATAACATATATTTTCACTCTCTGGGTTGTTGCAAATACAGTAGTACCTATGTGTATTACTTTTTTGTATTTTATCCATTTAAAAAGGTTTTTGTGGAGAAATGTGTAATTTTTTATTGCATTTTTGTTTAACTTAATTAAGTCTTTCACACGGGCTACAAAACGCACATATGTGAAGCTCATGGTTTCCAATGGGTTCTTTCACATGAGAGATGTTTTGTAGCCTGAAAGAACCCATTGGAAACCATGAGCTTCAGGCCGCATCTACGCTGGCGACTTTATCACACAATTTTGTCGCTATGCGACAGCGCTACAAATCGCATGTATGTAGAGCCCATGCTTTTCTAAGGGTTATTCCACATGAGCAATGTTTTGTAGCCTGTGACATTGCGAGAATACAAAATAGCGGAATGCTCTATGCAGCCGTGATTTGCAAATTTTTGTAGCCCATGTTTCCCTATGGAGCCTTACTTTTTCGCAACAGTTTTCATGCGGTGCGATGCAACTTTTCAAGTAGGAAATCCTACCAAGTCCTAAACTAAGCTCTGGCTGCAGTAAAAAGAAAAAAAAGCATCACCTAAGAAGCGCTGTCATCTCCAGCACGTCGTCTTCCCTGAAACTACCTGGCACTCATCTTTAGTCTTCTGCCAGCCCTTCCTGAATTGGAGGATCAAAATCCCCACATATAGGAAGGGCTGGCTGTGATTGGTTCACAGCGCTCGTGAACCAATTACAGCCAGCCCTTCCTGGAGGCGAGGATTTTAATCCTCTAATCCAGGAAGGGCTGACAGAAGACTGAAAATGAGTGCTGGAGGTGAAGACACGCCAAAGATGACAGCACCTCTTAGGTGATTTTTTTATTTTTTTTTTACTGCAGGTAGGGCTTATATTTCACGCCCTACCCTGAAAATCCTCGCACGTGAAGCTACAAAGTCTTGCGACTTTGTAGCAACAGAAAATTGTGTTATCGCTGCGGGAAAACACAGTGATATCACATGGACCACCGACGTGATATCGCTGCAATTTTCTTGCATCAAAATCGCGTCGCCCGTGTGCATGCGGCCTCACATGCGTTTTGTAGCTATGATTTTGTAGCTGGTGTGAAAGAGGTCTAAACTTTACTTAACTTTGCTTAACGCTGTTTTTTTAGTCCCTCTAGGTGACTTCAATAAGTCATGTCATCATTCCATTGTTAGAATAGCACATCGCATTACTTATGTAGTGCATTCTACTAAGCTTATGACATCAGCCTATTAGACTCTGCGGGAGGTCTAATAGGCTGAGCTACATGGAGGCCTTTGTCAGGTCTCCAGCTGCCATTAGAACCTATTAGTACCTTGCACTCGCATTGCAGTGGTGCTGATGAATGACAGAAAGAGCCCCCTTCCCTTGTCATCTGCTCACCTGCTAGTTGCTATTGTTTGTGGCATGTAAGGGGTTAAACTGCCAGGAACCAACATTCCTTGGATCATGGCTGTTAGAGCAGGTGCCTGGCTGTCTGCAGTCAGCCAACCCCCCACCTTAAAAAGATGTATGTACAGGTTTAAAAACCATTAGTGAAGTCAGTAAAGGGGCACATTGCAGTCACAAAGGGGTTAAATTAAAGGGTTGTACATTTTGGCTAATCATTTTTTTTTTGTTAAAGGGGTTCCCTGTAAATAGACTACTGTCAGGGTGTCTCACTGCTAGGACCTGTTATCAGCTGTAATCTGTGAGGGATTTCAGCACACAAATGTAATCTTAGAAAAATAAAGTAATTTGCACTTGTTTTAGTTATTACACTGGCTATCACATAAGCACAGGTTGAAAAATGAGTGGCCATTTGACTATTGAGTGACAGCTGCAGTGCGCTCAGTTACTTGCAACGCACAGCATTCCCCTGTACTTGAGCTATAGGCTGATAGTTAAAATTGTGCATTCATGCAACAAAAAGGCTCCATGTAGCCCCAAGGAGATGGATTTACATTCAAGATGTAAGCACATCTGATAAAAGAAGAGAAAAAGTAAGGTATTTAATAGAATTGCTGTATGAAAAACAGCTGTGGGGGTGAGTCTGATGAAGAACTGAGGATTCTGAAAAATAATAGATGTAATAGCTGACAAAGTAGATAGAAGGAGAGAATAGAGATCGCCGAAATCTAGAGGACAAAAATAGATGAAAGATTACATACAGCTGACAAATTGTTAAGGCTTGGTACTGTGACAAATCTAGTTTGCCCAGTTTGTAAGGAACACAAGAGAACAATGGTTGCTTTATATATTCTCCATTGTGCCACTAAAAAAAAGACTTAACAAAAACTTTCCAAGCTATGCATCTTCATTTCAATGATACTGCAGCATTTATTGTCTTACCTTTATTTCACTCAGATACATTCCAGGCTGCTAAGCTACATTCATTCCCAAAGGGGAGGAGGAACTAACTACTTCCACCTTCACCTTCTAGAAACTGGCCGTTTGTTCTTTATAAACTTCCTGTCTTCAATAAAAGTTACATAAATGAATATACTTTCCAGCATTCATTGGTTTTCAACTTGGTAAATATAAAAATATAAATGTTTAAGCTATACATTACGTATAGAGACTAGAGATGAGCGAGTATACTCGCTAAGGGCAATTACTCGATCGAGCCTTGCCCTTAGCGAGTACCTACCTGCTCGGGAGCAAAGATTCGGCTGCCGGCGGCAGGCAGGGAGCTGCAGAGGAGAGTGGGGAGGAACGCAGGGGAGATCTCTCTCTCCCTCTCTCCCCCAGCTCCCACCTGCTGACTGCCGCAACTCACCTGTCACCCGCGCCGGCAGCCGAACCTTTTCTCCCGAGCGGGCAGGTACTCGCTAAGGACAATGCTCGATCGAGCAATTGTCCTTAGCAAGTATACTTGCTCATCTCTAATAGAGACTGATCTGCCTGGCACATGATGGACAAATATACACCTAATCACTGATGCCAAGTTATTCTCTGGGTGGCCAGATGACAGAGAAAAAAGCATTTCATCATTTTTTTCATCGTAGCTCCTTCAGTCCACCATTGGTTTGTCAGGAAAGTCTGGAAACGCCTGGGAATGGCCTGCGAACAACTGAATGACTGCCTTTAACACAAAACAACTGGCGAACAATGATTTTACGCCTACTTAAAGTGGACGATAAATAAATCATCATTCATTATTCAATCATTGGCTATCTTTACACTTAATTATCGTTCATTTTGGCACCATTCAACGATTATTTGAACAATAATCAGTTCATGTAGAGCCCCATTTACACTGAACAATCGCTCAAAATTTGCTCAAACAATGTCTTTTGTGCGATAATTGTGTAAATGCTACCATCGTTTGCTTTTCAGCGAAACAATGATTTTATGTTGAGTTTAAAATCCATCGTACAGCCAGGCAGATGATAGCAGGGACCGCACGCTGTGATTCTCCATGGGAGCGCTGATAACTTTGATTTCAGCTGCAGTCGCACAGCAGAACAAAGGGGATGTATGCAGATAACAGACCACCCGCTGTTATCTGCATACAGCAAAGGGAGGCTCATTTACATGCAAACGAAGCTAATAAGCTACTAATCGGCATTAGTGCCCATTAGCAGTTTATGCAAAATGATCGCTCAAACTGTCATTCTCCCTATCTTTTGAATTTTGAGCGATCATCTTTGCGTGTAAATGGGGCTTAAGGGGGCCCTAATTTGGCCCCCTAATTTGGCCAACAATAGTAGTTGTCAGCTACTTCCTGTCATAGTAAATAGAGACTCGAGAAGTCTAAAGGATTAAGAGATAGGCTAAAGACTATGTAGGGACTTATCGTGCAAAAAGCGTTGTAAAAGTCACAAATTTTGGAGCAATCATCACTTGTGCAAAGTAGCCACTTTTTAAATTGATGCCATCTCATGCAACCTTTAAAAAAAGTGGATATGGCTTATCGTGAGGGGTGTGGCAGCTACAACCTGACACTAAGTATAATGTATGCAAGAAACCAGCATAAATTACACACCAAATCTACTCCACCTCATAGCTAGTGTAGATTTACGTTTAGTTACACAGTCTTGGATATGCCCAATATATGAAAACTGTGCAGTCAAGTTTTCATTTTTGTCTAGAAGTACAGGCTATGTTCACAAAAACGGGCTGCACAAAGCCGGATTTGCACTGCGGAATCGGGAGCAGGCATCCGCCTCAAGATTCCACAGCAAATACAGCCCAGAGCATACTATGGCAAATCCCGATTACATCTCCATGAGCAGAAATAGATTGCAATTTTCAGCTCGCGGAGAAGAATTCACAGCATGCTGCGATTCTGTACAGACTCTGCACGGACGGATTCCATTGAAGTCAATGGAAGCTATCCAATCTGCGGCCCTTCCACAAGGACATTGCAGAAAGGTTGCGAATTCCATGTTATCACTAGGCGAGGAAGCGGAAAAAGCAGTGATTTAAAAATATATATCTGTACTGTTCATGTCGAACGCCGAGCCGTGCGGACCATCCACAGTACTGCAAAAGGGCTACGCGCGGAGGCCCTCCAGGCACCGGGTCGGATTCCACTGCAGGTTTCCGCATGCGGAATTCAACCGACCCATGTGCAACAGAATACAATACAAAGCATGTGAATTAGATTTAAAGCCCATTCACAAGCAGAGCCCTGCACAGAAATGTCACTCACCGGCCGCCGGCCCTGCTCTGCGCATGCGCCGGCTGCCCGGCAGCCGGCACATAAAAAGTCGGGGCCGCGGGAGAGGTGAGTGCCTGCACTGCTCTCTGCAGACACTTGGGTCAGGTCCCACTGTGAGAATTCTCGCAGCCGGATCCGACCCGGTCTTCTGCAGGCGGCCTTACTGCAGATTTACATATTACTCCGCAAGGGAATTTGTATTGTCTGATTCCTACATTTAGACAATTTTCCAAATACTACTGTCAGATTTCTGTAGAGCCTAGCATGCTCTAATGCACAGAGTTTTACAGACTTTGAGATTTTTATAGTTTTGATAGACAAATTAACTAATCTGTTACATTTAGGACCAAGACTTTTTCTTAAAGATTGCCCAGGATTACAAGAACATGTATTCTTTCTTCCATACTCCTGGAAAGCCTTTTGTGCTCATTTTTTTACATCAGTGCGCTTTTGGAAATGAAGACTTTCTGTAATTGGTTCTCAATAAAAATTTCTGATTGATTACTATGTTTGTATTGTTTTCCAAGGTACTGCAGACTGGATGACTGAAATCTTAGCAAATTATGCCAGTTGAACTCACGGATTGTTTCTCAGCTCCTCCCCTCCTGGCCTGCTTCCCTGTTATGAACATACATTCACTGTCTATCCACTGAGCTATTATAGAGGGCTGTATGACAGTGCCGGAAGATAGTGGAGGAGATCAGGACGACAGAGAGCAGGGAAAGCTACTATTACAGAGGGCTATAATTCACTCTGAGTGGATTTTCTGCTTTTAACAGCAGTGATGGGTAAGGGACCAGCAGCTACTCAGAGAGGCGATAAGAGACAGCTGTGTAGTATTGAGTAGGCGTGGTTATTATACATAGCCTCTGAAAGAGGAAATGGAAGGGGGGAGTTGACCTTGTGGTTCATGAGAGAGACCAGCTGACCAATGCTAGCAATGCCCCCGAGCCAGAAAGTTAAATGTAGGAAAGCCTGAAAATTAAGTATGAGGCTTTCTAAATGAATGATAAGGAAAACTCAATGCACAGAACAGATACCGTATTTTTCGCTCTATAAGACGCACCTGATGATTAGACGCACCTAGGTTTTAGAGAAGGAAAATGGGGAGAAAATTATTTTGAACTCCCCCAGACCAGGCAGTGAGGGAGGTATTACATTAGGAATAAAGAGCAGTAGTACCGCCTCGGAATGAAGTGTATACCACAAGATCAACCTGCCATTAAGAATCCAGGAAAGCTGAGTGTAAATGTAATGGTTATCTTTCTACTTGTCACCCAGCTTTCCAGGAGCCCTGAATGTCATGTTTGACCAGTTATAGCAATGCATGTTGTATATATGCTTGCATAACTCTGGAGTTGGCATCCAGGATCCTGGAAGAGCTGGGTGACAATGTAATGAGGATTCCATTAGTTGTCACCCAACTTTCCAGGAGCTCTGCATGGCATGTCTCATTATGGTTATGTTTGGTGTATATATCTGTGCATAACTAGGCAGAAATGTATACAACAGACAGGCAGCTCTTTCTCCCCTTCCCCCTGCTATGTAGCCGGCAGATGTGAGAGCTGTCTTTAACTACAGCTGATTGATAAGTCAGAGGGGGGGCAGCAGTTCCTCTTACTAATCAGCTGTTTTATGGGCGCTGGGCTCTGCTATTATCACGCTGTCTGTGAGCTTCATAGCAGGAGCTGCTGGCTGCCTGACCAACTGTTGAGCTCCCTGCTGCTCCCCCGCCCCCACCAGTCAGCTGTTTTAGGAGCGCCGGGCTCTGCTATGGAGCGATCATTATCACACTATCTGTGAGCTTCATAGCAGAAGCTGCCGGCCGCCCGTAAAACAGCTGAGCTCCCTGCTACTCCCCCGCCCCCACCAATCAGCTGTTGGGCGGGCCGCTCTGCTCTCCTGCTGTGTTGGCTTTGTATGCAGGCTGCACATTCGCTCTATAGGACACACTGACTTCTTCTCCCCACTTTGGAGGGGAAAAAGTGTGTCTTATAGAGCAAAAAATACGGTAAGTACATCATGTTTTCAACTTTATCTCTAGGGACTTAGTAAGCCATGTGTATATTTATTTTTCATGCGCAATGGTTTCCATAGATAAAGGAATCTATGTGATGCTAGCACTAAGCTTTAGTGAGTTTGAAGTTACTAAATGTTACTTTGGTAGTACTTCTAAAAAGAAGTAGCAAAAGTCAATAAGAATTGCCACTTCTAGTCTAAGCTTAGGCATTGATCAGCTGTTCAAATGTCAACAGTGGTGTTCTGCAGTATAGTCTTCACCAACATAATCCATAGCACTACATTTAAAACATGTTTCCTAATTCCAGCGTGTATGTGCTGTGATATATAGTATGGATAAACACTTCTTGTAACTTGTAATATAAATGATAATATTCTTGATGAGTCAGAGTATATGACATTATTCCACAATAGGATATCTCCTCTGTGCTGCTATGAAATAAAACAGGCATGACTGTTTGTCAGGAAATCCTATTGTAATTCCTGCAATACATAAAAATATATTCAATTCCACATATCCCTTTGAAAAAGGTCACTTATGAGCAATAGGATGATTTCCTGTTTAGCTGTAGTCTGTGGAAGTTCTTTGACCGTCACATATTTGCTGATATGTAATTATGACGTAGAGGAACTGGAAATCCTCTACAAAGAAAAAATAACATAGTTAACGACCTACCAAATCTATAAGTACTAAATATAGATTTTATATTTTAATTATAGGGTATTTGCATAATAAACATTTCTGGTGGGAAGAGAACTTTAAAGAGGAGCTCTAGAAGGCAAGTGAATTCATCACCACAAATCTACATCACATTATAACAGTATTCTTCGCTCCCCTAAACAAGCTTTTAATGGGATCCAAACACCAGGTTCATGAAGCTTGACTCCAAGCTGAGTTCTGAATGGTGGAAATGGGCCAATGCGGCCTCTCCCCACCTGCATCATGCAGACTGATAGCTCCCTCTATAGCAATGTTTCTCAACTCCAGTCCTCGGGACCCCCAACAGGTCATGTTTTCAGGATATCCTATAGTAAGAGCACCCGTGGCAATGTGTGAGGCATCGACAATAATTACATCACCTGTGCAACACTGAGGAAATCCTGAAAACATGACCTGGTGGGGTCCCTGAGGACTGGTGTTGAGAAAGACTGCTCTACAAGAAGAGAGCTGTCACTCTGCATACAATGGGTAAGGAGAGGCCGGCATGACCCACCTTCATGACTCAGAGCTCCAAGTCAAACTTCATGAACCTGGTGACAGAAGCCCTTTAAAATATGATAATCCACTTGCTTTCTGCCATCTTGATATCACTGTGAGCATGCAGTAGCTCTGAAAACTACATGTCTGACCATGCCTTGCCCCAACATCACTTAGGGAGGTGTGCGCCAGATCACAGCTATTAGATGCTATATTTCTAAAGAGCGTTCCAAATCAGAAGGTTAGAGAGCTACAAATGCAGGCTTAATGCACAAGAAAATACAAAGGAGAGGCTGCGGACTGCCCGATGTAGCTGCATTGGTGTCACAGACAGTGTGAAAACGCCAGTCTACTCAAGCGAGGGGCGGAAATGTATGCTGGACAATAACTCCATTTGATTACATTTATTGCAATTAATAGGAAGTGAGATTAAGAAATTCAGTGACAACAGTAGAATACACAGGGCTAAGAAGATGTACAGTTGTCACTTGGTGCATTCTTAATCAATGCTAAGGGTAAGCTTGGTGACAATCAAAATGTGTTCCATCACAACTTTTTTAAAAGTGGTCGCCAAGCAATCC
Organism: Eleutherodactylus coqui; assembly: GCF_035609145.1. Taxonomy (NCBI): domain Eukaryota; kingdom Metazoa; phylum Chordata; class Amphibia; order Anura; family Eleutherodactylidae; genus Eleutherodactylus; species Eleutherodactylus coqui. Next base: position 142,243,369 of record NC_089838.1, on the reverse strand, counting down.
AAGAGTCAGCAGATCTGCAATTAATTTTAAAAATTCCACTCAGTCCTTTATATTAAAAGCAGGTCTACAAAGAGGGCTAAAAAAGTTGTCAAGCTGTATTGCATATGTATTAAAACTTTCTGACCAATGATGCCCTATCTAGGAAATGCCAGCATTACCAATTGACAATCTAGTAACATAGTATGTAAGGCCAAAATAAGACATATGTCTATCCACTTCAGCTTACCCCCCCCCCCCCCCCCCATGTTGATCCAGAGGAAGGCAAATTCTAATGAGGTAGAAGCCAATTTTCCCCATTTAAGGAATAAAAAAAATTTCTGATTCCAGTCTGGCAATTGGAATAATCCCTGTATCACCGACCCTTCTGAAGTTATTAATGATTATAACATATAATATTGTATCGCTCAAGAAAGGTGTCCAGGCCCCTCTTGTTCTCTTAAGCCCCATTTACACAGGACGAATGTCAGGCAAATGATGCCCAACACTCGTCTCTGTGTGTACTCGCTCCCATGCTGTTACACAGGAGCAACTATTGTTGGCTCTCTGACAGAGCGGCCAGCAGGGGGCCAGGGCAGCTGGAGAAGATTTCTCCTCTCGCTCTCCCCTGCCCATCTCCATTCACTTTAGTAATGAACGGCTGCTGTTTGAACCGAATGATCATCATTCAGAATCATTGCTTATCGTTTAGGCTGCATAAAATCCTGAACGATGAGTGTTCAGTGTAAATGGCCGCTGTGTTAAGCGAATGGAGAGCGGAGGGAGAGAGCCAGGAGTGAAAGCTCCTCCAGCCACCCCGCTGCGAGCCAACGATACTCGCTCCCGTGCAACAGCACAGGAGCGGGGACAAGTGTCGGGCATCGTTTGGCCAACATTAATTTCGTGTAAATGGGGCTTTATCAAAATTGCCATCATCACATCCTCAGGCAGAGAGTTCCACAGTCTCACTGCTCTTACAGTAAAGAACCCCCTTCTATGTCGGTGTAGAAACCACCTTCCCTTTAGACGTAGAGTGCACCCCATTGTTACAGTCACAGTCCTGAGTATAAACGGATCATGGGAGAGAGCTCTGTATCGTCCCCTGATATATTTATACATAGTTATTTTTAATGTCCTATATGACAAACATTCCTAACTTCTCCACACAAGTTCCAGGTGGACAACAAAATACATTTATAAAGTCGGAGTACTAAGAGGAGAGAAGGTACTCATTTCTCTATTAATTATGGTTTTCACCATGAGAATTATCACCTTACATAAATCTCTGTCTATAGCTACCCTTTCTAGAAGTATGTAATGTTTACATATAATTGGAAAGAAATAGTGGGGCGTACCTTATAGATCAGTGCATATCAGAGTGCTCAACTGATAAAATATTCTCATGGCAAGAATGAGCATGAAAAAGAACATTTGTAGAAAGCGAGAGCTATCCCAGAGACTCATTAAAATGCATATTTATTCCAGAGCGAGAACACAGTGGAAGCGATACAGAAATGTGTTTTCATGCAGCAGAGGATACAACACGTAGGCTGAGCATTGACTCCATAAAGATGAACCTACACATTTAGATAGGGAAATTGTATGAACAGTCATTAGACCCAGAAACACTTCCTTCCCAAAGAGGAGCAATCCAATAATATAGTACTAAAATAGTATCTAATATAGAAAAAGGTTATTCCTCATGTCTCCCGGATTAGTTATCAGCATAGAGGTCATTTTATGGCTACCTGCGACTCTTCTGTCATAAGGGCATACTGTATGTACTATAAAAGGCAGACCATGCAATTAGTTTGGGCTTCTTGGATGGAGAAGGCATAATACTGGATGATCCCATTACCATGTCCTTTGCTATGAAGTGGTGAGAACTAGGGATGAGCGAGCATACTCGCTAAGGACAAATACTTGTGCGAGTATTGTCCTTTTTGAGTACCTGCCCGCTCGTGAGAAAAGATTCGGGTGCCGGCGGGGAGAGCGGGGGGAACGGCGAGGGGGGGAGATCTCTCTGCCTCTCTTCCCCCCCCCCCACTCTCTCCTGCTAACTCCCGCAACACAACGCTCACCCCCGCCGGCACCCGAATCTTTTCTCACGAGTGGGCAGGTACTCGAAAAGGACAATGCTCACTCGAGTATTTGTCCTTAGCGAGTATGTTCGCTCATCTCTAGTGAGAACCTGTCCAGAACTCGCCTCTGCCGAGAAAGGTTATTATTCGCGAACAGAGCGGGATTGGATTGGCCCAAGGGTCATGGAATGAGGGTTGAGTAGAAACCAAGCACAGGCCGCTTTATCCCAGATAGGAAAACCCTTACATCCTAAGGGCTCCTACTCACTTGTATTTTTTTAACGCAAATGTCAATGGGACTTTCTAATGTTAAAAATACATCGCACAAAAATCGCAAAGCGCAAAACTTTTTAACAGTAGAAAGTCCCATCGACCATTTAAAAAATGCAAGTGAATAGAAGCCCTAATAGAGTGCCCAGTTAGATCCCTGTTATGAGGCCCCTTGTCTTCTGTGTATGTCACTGTTATATGCAGAATACAAGCTATTCTATAGGAAACTCTACAGTTTTCTGGTGGCACTCTAATAGGGATGAGCGAGTATACTCGCTAAGGCACTACTCGCTCGAGTAATGTGCCTTAGCCAAGTATCTCCTCGCTCGTCCCGAAAGATTCAGGGGCCAGCACGGGGTGGGGAGCTGTGGGGGAGAGCGGGGAGGAACGGAGGGGAGATCTCTCTCTCCCTCTCTCCCGCCCGCTCTCCCCTGCTCCCCGCCGCAACTCACCTGTCAGCCGCGGCGGCCCCCGAATCTTTAGGGACGAGCAGGGAGATACTCGGCTAAGGCACATTACTCGAGCGAGTAGTGCCTTAGCGAGTATACTCGCTCATCCCGACACTCTATCATTTCCTAGTTTCATCAGACCACCAGTTAGAGCAGGTGCAATTCCTACTCTATATTAACGAATGCCTTGCCCTATACCTATATATATATATATATAATAAGGGACCAAACAAACAATGCATTGGTATATTTCACACAGTTTTACTAATCTACCATTTTTAACAGTAGCCTTCAAGTGTAAGTAAGGAGATTAAAATAAAGGTACAAACTTATACATTTTCAATGAGCTATTGTTCCCAGTCATACTTCCTCAAACATCACACCCCGACAATCCTGTCAAGGAAGGAATGCTGGTGTTCTAGTGACAATCTGTGTCTTGTGCTACCTGCTCATAAAGCCTAAGGGTGTTTTTCTTCACAGTGAAATCTATCACAGAGTCTGAACTATGCAGGCAGCGCCTAACTACCTCACACCGTCATGAAACAATAACAACCGCATTATGTTCCGGTCCTGGGAATGGAAAAGTACACAATACTAGTACAACTGACAGTTCTATGACCTTCATGAGACCTTATTTGGTTTGCTACATTAATATGAAATGTATTTAATCACTAAACGTGCATTTAGATCATCGTTCAAAACCAATCACTAGATTGTTCTAATTGGAACAATAATTGTTTAGTGTAACAACGGCCAACGATGAACGACGACTAGTCTGCTTATCGTTCATTTCATGCAAGCATGAAAATCATTGTTGGCTCGTTGTCTAATCGTTCGATTTAGATACCGATTGTTCAGTCGTTCTCATTCACAGATACACCCCCACACTAATGAAATCTTAAATCCTATACTTGCCTATCCCTCCCCAGGCAGTCTTCTTACTGCATCTTCTCCCTGCCGATTTTCTCCTGGCTCCTCCAGCCGCCAGATCCTCTTCTTCCGGTTATGCAGTGTCCATTCGCTACAGTTCATTTTGTGCAGGGCAGTTAATGCCGAATCCTCGGCAGCCTGCTTTATCACGCAGGTGTAGGCTATTGCTGTGACTGCGCATTCACAGTAACTTGCAGCTGACATTCATATAGTATATGAACACGCATGGCGCATGAGCAGTCACAGCAATAGCCCACGCCTGCGCGATACAGATGGCTGCCGAGGATTTGTATTCTCTGCTAGACAGCGAACGCTACATCACTAGTGACATAGCATACACTGACCTGCAGGAAGCAGAATGCTGCGAATGTACGCTACATCACAGAAAATAGAGGAATCGGCCAGCTGGAGGGGACGTGACCCGGGAAGGAATAGGTAAGAATATAATTTTTTTTTTTTAATGACAGAACCCCTTTAAGGAACAGAACAGAGGTTACCATAAATGGCAGCATGGTCAATAGTGTGGCATTCTAATTTTCTGCACCCTATTAGTTTATAGGAAGACTCTCGCTTGCAAATCAACTATTCTGTTTATAATTGTGCGATTTTTTTTTCTTTTGACGTTCTTCAACAAAGCATCAGAACAATGCGTGCAATGCTGTGGAACACAATGGAATTATACCCAGTGTGTGAAGCCTTCGTTTTATCCAATGACTCAGAATGGTCTGATTGTAATCATTCTCCATATTTTGTCTGCACCAATTGGTCAAGACTCTTTCAATATGAATGTCAGTAGTTTGTCCCGTTTTTGCCAAACTTTCCCAACCCAACAGCAAGATATTCTTCTCCCTATTTTGAAGGATATCTTCATCTGACTTTGAAGGATGTTTTCTCCCATACAGGAATATACTTTTCTCTGATTGGCTGGTAGGAGGCACTTACCAAATTGTAGAATTCTAGACAATTGTATTTAAATAGTGTTCTAGTTGTACATGAAGACACAGCAACCTGAGAAGATCAGTGTGATGTGATGTCTCCAGTCAGGAACAGCACCCGTGCACTGGCCTAGCAGCGCTAGCTAGAATATTATGATAGCTGTTCACTGCTAAACATTTTCCTGAATTATGTGTTAAAATTATATTTGTAAAAAAGCATGTTCTACTGTAGTTACAACTTCACATTACGCAGCAGCCAGATGGACTGTCGTCTGGGAAATGAGAAAAATGAGCCGCGCTGAGGGAATCCCAAGTCATACAAGCTCCATGAGGGTGTGGAAAAAATGATAATGTGACTCATATCGTGTCTGGCCAAACTTTCACCAGTATCTTGGGTGGATATTTTGTGTAGTGTTATAGGGGAACCTCTGCCAAATGACTCTGTAGCACCACATTTTAGGGTGGTCACTGACCATCTCAGATATACAGCTTTAGCATAACTCTAGCCTGCCTTATGAAAACAATAGTTCACTTAAAATACAAAGCAAACCTCATATTCCAAAAACGTGAAGCCTTTAGAATGCATTATGTAACGAGGTTTGCTATTCTGCATTGTAATGACTGGTCTAAAAAAGCAAGGCAGTATTCTTCATTGCGTTATGCCCAATTCAGTTGCTTCCCTTTGTCCTACCCCCAGTACTTGCCTTAATACCATAGTTGTCTGTCATATCCCATGTAAAATTAATATGAACTTTCAGCTATATTACCTACAGCCTGCTTTGGCAGTAAAGCTATTAGCCTACGTTCATACTTGGTGTTTATTGCTGTGTTTTTGGAACAGCAGCAGCAAAAAAAAAAAAAAGCGCATTAAAAAAGACATGCATTAAAAAAACATATAAATTGTCAAAAACGGCATGTGTTTTTTTTAGAAACCATGTGCGGTTTTTAACAGTGCAGGCATTTTTAAATAAAGCATATGTGTTTTTTAGAAAATGTATGATTTTTCTGATGCAGCTATTTTTTTTGCTGCAGTTAAAAAAAAACGCCAAGTGTGAATGCAGCCTTATGCGGCTGTTGATGGCTTGGCCATTTTAGTACACATTAGGCCTCATTCACTTCAGCGTCAGAAGTTCCATTCAGATTTGCGCTATTTCTTCCTGTAAAATGCAGAAGCGCAGCTGGAAACCAAAGGACCCCATTATAGTCAATGTGGTCCATTCAGTGCCGGGGTCCATTTATTGCCATTCAGTTCCATCATAACATGGATCTGTTCGGCCAAGGGTTGCCATTATCTAAACAGAAAAACGGAAACCCCTAGCACTTATGTGAATGAGCCCTTATTCACGCATGCAGATATGAATTAACCATACTGCTTAGCAAAAATACTTTTCACACTTGGAAATGTGCTAGAAATGTATAAAAGTTGCGCCACTCGATCAGCATCTTTTTCTTCTCTACCCTCTAGATCGAAAGTTAATGATTAAAGAGGTTCACCATCGCTAGTTATTAGTCGGGTCCTTCACTGATTACAAAGTGTCCCCTTGCTGGGAACGGTAGTAATCAATTGTGATCTATGGGGAAGCCTGACAGTAAGTGTTCATTTTCCCCGCAGTGCCATCACAGCGGAACCTAACTTTTCAGATGAATTTTCAGAATAAGATGCCATTTGTACATGAGGAATAACCCTACAACTGGCCATTACATGACTTGTACCCTGTATTTTTCATCATTTTCCCCTCTGCATGCGGGAGGAGACAGTTGACATATTTTCTATATACTGCACATGGGGAAAATAGCAGATTATGCTCTTTGCAACACGCATATACATAATATAAGACATTATACTGAAGTGCTGAGCACTGTAGAGTTGATTTCAGTAGTTGTAACACAGTAAATCACTTACTGTTAGCTCCAACAGCCACATAGGGTGTTTGATCTTTTTCTGCCTCCATCAGATCACCCCCCCCCCTCGCCTCAGCTCTCTATGGACTTCTATGGGAAGCATTAGTCATTGCCCTCTTTCAATTTCTGTTCTCCATCTGGTAAACTCTGTTACTAGAAATAAGCAGCACTTGATATAGGCAGGGGACATTACATTAGAAAGAAGGCAGATCCCTAGTGGCAAGCATTTCGAATGATTTTTCAGAACAAAAACATCATTTTAGGTAAATAAAGTGAGTACACTTTTGCTAGTTATCACATTGGCTTACATATAAATACAGGTTTGTTGAAAAGCTAGTGATCAATTAAGCATTGTATGATACCCATTAAAATCAATGGTTTGTCTGTGTAATACAGAACAGGACAAGTCCTCCGGAGTTAGAAGAACTCTGTATAAAGGATTCTCTTCTATTAACTCAATATTCCCCAATAACATACTGTAGATGAAAATATTTGTTTTGTTTTTTGTTTTTTTTTTAAACTGGAAAACCTATTTAAGACAAGATAATTAAAGGGATTATTTGGGAATGGTTGCTGCCAATGAAACCTGCTGAAAACCATCCTATAACAGGAGAATTTATAATAGATTGTAGGGGAAAGGGGGCGGAGATGCAGTTGTGAGGTGGAGCCTAATGATACACTATTCTGAGAATTCATGTGCAGTCCAAAGGAACCAGGGCAGGGGACAGGGGTGGAGCCTAATACTTTACTATACAGAATAGTGTACTGTAGCATTTGACTTTCTCCCTGCCTGCAGTTCCATTCCTTCCCCTTCTGGGCTGCACTTGAATTATGCCATGCGAGGACTGGTTTCAATTGGCTGCACTGATGGCAGCCTATGTATGCAATTCCTGGACAACCTTTTAGAAGTGTCTGCTATTAAACAAGCCCATGATAAAATAGCAATAGTAGCTTTTTATATACTATAGACCTTTCTGAGGTTTGACTGTTGCCAGGTTTCTGATTTACTTAATTCCTTATATAGCATCAACAAGTTAGGCCATACGAACGCAAATTATCAATATTCACATCAGCCTCGATCTCTAGAGGAGTGGAGTTCACAATCTAACGTCCTTCTCAGATATTTTCACCCATATACTTGAGACTATTTACCTACTGGTTTATTTTTGAGTGTGGGATGAAACCGAAGGACCCAGAGGAAACCCATGCAAACAATGGGAGAAAGTACAAACTCCATGCAGATGATGCACGCGGTTGAATATTTTAAGCCAACAGTGCTACCCACTATGCCAATAGTTCTGCTATAATGTATGTCAGATAAAGTATTTAATACCCCCCCCCCTTCTGTACCACCCATCACTGCAGTTTTGCATGGCACACTGTCCACCTACCACTTTTACTAGTTATTCCAAGGAACATACAGATGCTGACCTTGCAATTTTCTACAAAATAATGGCAAGATACAGAATTGACAGGAAGAGCAAATAACACATTTCAGTATTGTAGTGAACGAAAATATACTGTTTATGTACACGTATAATAACATTCCTTTTGTTTTAGATTAATTGGCACCAGATCATAAGAGATTATGAATTATTGAATACACATAAAAAGAGATCCTCAATTTTGTGGATAAAATTCCTTCCTGACTCCAAATCTGGCAATCAGAATAATCCCCAGATCAACAACTATTCTGAAGTAATCAGTGACTAAAACATGTATTATTGTAGCACTCAAGAAAGACATCCAGACCCCTCTTGAACTCTTTTAATGAGTTCGCCATCACCACATCCTCAGGCAGAAAGTTCCACAGTCTCACTGGATTTGCAGTAAAAAAAAAACACCTATGTTGGTGTAGAAACCTTTTTTCCTCTAGATGTAAAGAATGCCCCTTTGTTACAGTCACAGTCCTGGGTATAAACAGATCATGTGAGAGATCTCTGTATTGTCTTTTGATATATTTATACATAGTTATTAGGTCGCCCCTCAGCCATTTTTTTTCTTAGATAAATAACTCCAATTTTGATAACCTCCCTGGGTATTGTAGACCACCCATTCCATTTATGAATTTATTTGCCCATCTTTGTTCCTTGCTCAAGCTCTGATATATACTTCTTGAGTACCGATCCACAAGACTGTACACAATATTCCATGTGTGGTCTGACCAGTGACTTGTAAGGAGGAAGAACAATGTTTTGGTCGTGTGCCCCTAGACCTCTTTTGATGCACCCCATGATCCTATTTGCCTTGGCAGCAGCTACCTGACACTGATTGCTCCAGTTAAGTCCTTTTCCATGTCAGTTTTGCCCAGTGGTTTCCAATTTAGTGTGTAATGGTGACATATATTTTCCCTGCCCATGTGCATAACTTCACATGTATATGTGTTAAACCTAATTTCCTCCGGCTTATCAAGATCCATGTGCAACGTATACTATCTTCTCGTGTTAATTATTTTATGTAGTTTTGTATCATCTGCAAATATTGATATTTTATTGTGTAATCCTTCTACCAGACCATTAATAAATATATTAAAAAGAATAGTGCCCAATACTGCCCCCTGTAGTCCCCCCACTAGTAATGGTGACCCAATCAGAGTGTGTAACATTTATAACCCCCCTCTGCTTTCTATCGCTGAACCACTTACTTACCCACTTACACACATTCCCACCCAGACCAAGCATTCTGATTATATACCAACCTTTGATTTGCAATCTATAGTTATAGCAGATCCGCATTAGATATCCCAACACTGAATCTGTGGGTGACGTGTAAATTATGGCATGCATTCCCATTGAAGTGAGTGGGGCACAGTATGATGCAGAATCTGCATGAATATCACCTCAAATCTGTGTCAAATCACTGTGTCAAGTTGATCTTAGTTGTATCTAGTTGTGGTCTTCAACAAAAAATTATCTTGCACTTCTGAAGTGGAAACAAGTGCCATATCATCAGCTTTTATGGATAATCAGATGTTAGACCTAAGCAATATCACTATAAATCTAGATGACTTAATATTAATGATATTTTAATTAATGAATTATTAATCTTCATTTCCAGTTTATATTGAAAAGAATTAACTAGTTCAGCTTGGATTTGTTCCATTTTTGCAGATAACGGATGGAATTGGACTATGAAGTACAAATAGCCACTTCTTAAGTGTCTTTCTTTACCCCATCCAGAGCCCATATTGTACAATAACTAATGCTGGCATCTACACTGATAACACAATTTTCGGCAGTCCAGCACATTGATTCATGGTAATGCTATTTACTACCCAGCCTACCCCTCTTATTATAAATTCATGTGATACATTGCAATAAATGCTGATTTTATTGGAGGTGTCAGAGTGCAATATTGCAGGACATTCCACGGCAATCAATAATCCCCACCGAAATAACACAGCAAGCATATGCAGCAATCACAAAGAGTTATGGGTTCTTCCTAATAAAAAAAGCTATAAAGCAGCTACTATGAAAGCATCCTTCAAGAGGACAACAATATATGAATGAGAAGTGCAGAGATTGAGGCAGCAGAGCATTAATCTCCTCGGCCCAGTGTAAGAGGATAGGATTTATGTAAAAGTTTACTCACCTTTCTATCTTCCGCCTCTCTGACATTGCCTTGAAAAGTTTTCTTCTCATCAAAATCACAGGACGGCTTTAACATGAGCTGACAAGAATTCAATGACTTCTCTGCCTTCATCAGCTCCAGGGACCTTGACGGATACTGCTGTGACATCGTCTTGCCAACATGTGGTATAGGTAGAGCTGTATGTATTGGCTTTGATCCTACAGCTGGCTGTCTTAACTTGGAGGAAACGCCAAGCACAGACATAGTTTCTAGAAGTATGTTAGCTCTACAGACAAAGTAAAAATAAGTTGGTAGAACTTTCTTCTACCATAGTCTGCAATCAGTACATCTTCGCTGCTAGAAGACGGCAAATCAAAGCCTCAGCCATGTGTTTTTCCTAAGGATTAGAAACATACACGCTTTCATAATGTGTCTAGGATTTTCTTCATCTTAAACGCTTTTTAGTCTACTCTCACAGAATCTGCTCAGCCAGTCAGTTGCTGTATAAGATTAAACACTCCTTTGGGGCGTGAGTCGTTTGAAGGTAACGTTCACAGATCTGTGTGTCTGGGATTAAGTTTTATTCTCCACCTCTTCAGAGGCATTTCAAGTATGGGCTTTCCCAGAATGAAAGGAGAAGGCATGAAGAGACTCCTAACTGCCACTGTCAAAGTTGCAGTGAGAGTTCAGCTCTTCCTGACGGCAGCTTGCATTCTTCCTGAAAAAACACAATTCAGTTTCCACTTTATATGAAGAAGGCAGGACATTGCGAGGGGCCAAAACAAGCAGCTGTTAAACGTGCCTCTCCGCCGGAAACACACTCAGCAAAACTGTTTGTGAATTCCTGTTGTTTCCTAACATTTTTATTTTTCCTGCAGACAAACTCACCTTGAAAACAAGGTTCATGACCACCGCGATTCATTGTGTGAAGCGTAATGAAGCAATCCACAGATAAACACGGAAGATGATGGTCGCAGGTGTGAAATCACAATAAATAACATTAAGTAATATATGACCGAGCACGGAGGTTCATAGCTACTTCAAAAAGTTCACTGTTAAATACATAATTACTGTATAGGAAAAAAGCAATAAGATTTGACGGAAATGCCTAGCCAGAGTCGACCCTTAGGGCTTATCAACATAGGCGTTTCTTCCATGCGAGTTCGCTCACATGGAAATAGAATACATTGATTTCAATAGTTCCATTCCCATGAGCGTTTTCTGTTCTTGGATGTTCGAGTAGAAAAAAAATTGAGCACGCCCTATCTCGTTCCAATTCTCGGATGAGAATTACCCATTCAAGTCAATGTGTGTTTAAAAAAAACGGACTGCATTTGCATGGTGTAAGAGTGCATTCCTTAATTTTCATGCACCCATTGACTTCAATGAAAGTTTTTTTAAATAACATCAAATGGGTTGCCTTCTATTTTTTCATGTGCCTGAAAAATGGATTGCACTCGGATGATATTTGCATATGAAAAAGGCAAAAATCATGAAATCCTAGAATCATAGAATGGTAGAGTTGGAAGGGACTTCCGGGGTCATCGGGTGCAACCCCCTGCTCAGTGCAGGATTCACTAAATCATTCCAGACAGATGTCTGTCCAGCCTCTGTTTAAAGACTTCCATTGAAGGAGAATTTACTACCTCAGGTGGCAACCTGTTCCCCTCATTGATCACCCTCACTGTCAGAAAGTTTTTTTCTAATATCCAATTTGTGTCTCTTCCTTTCAGTTTCATCCCATTGCTTCTAGTCTTTCCTTGTACAAATGAGAATAGGGCTGATCCCTCTGCACTGTGACAGCCCTTCAGATATTTGTAGGCAGCTATTAAGTCTCCTCTCAGCCTTCTTTTTTGCAAGCTAAACATTCCCAGATCCTTTAACCGTTCTTCATAGGACAGGATTTGCAGACCACTCACCATCTTGGTAATTCTTTTCTGAACTGGCTTCAGTTTGTCTATGTCTTAATGGGGTGCCCAGAACTGGACACAGTATTCCAGATGAGGTCTGACCAGGGAACAGTAGAGGGGGATAATGACCTCACGTGATCTAGACTCTATGCTTCTCTTAACGCAATGCATGAAAATTGCACACGCACAAAAAACGGTCAGTTTTTTCATAGATTGTAATCATACCCCTCCATGTCGATAAGGCCTTAGGCATGTGTGACAAGGCATCTCAGCTGCTACAGTAATGGGACCACCACTGGCTTTGATGGCCTCATCATTCACAACTTGCACCCCCAATCTTACATTTAGTGCCCAAACCTGTGTACGAACTGTTTAGTACGAAACGCATAGGCTAAAGAATGTGAATCCGGATTCTGCTAGCCACTATTGTTTTTATTGCAAGTAAAGAAAGGTTGACAGATTTTATTCCTCGGACACATACCTTTTTTTCCTACTATTCCTACTACGCTCAAGGCTACATTCACGTGGTGAAAGGGATATCGGGCTGAGAAACTCAGCCAAATATCGCGCTTGTCAGCATGCCTTTTACCCGCAGGTGCAAGGTGTTTTTCATGCAAAACCTCCTCTCATCGCTTCTGTGAAATTCCAATCCGCAGGAGAGATAGAGGATCGCAAGTGTTTCCCATTGATTTCAATGGAAAGCATCGCACTCGCATGCACATCACACAATGTGTGAGAGCCATGCGATGTCTTTAAGGTTCCATGAAAAACAATGAGCGATGTGTTCCAAGGGACGTAAAAATATAAGGCATGCAGTGATTTACCTCCTAGCATCGCTGTGCGCATGTGTATGACTTCACTCAAAAGAATGGAGGTTACATTTGTGCAAGTTTTGCACTCGTCCGCATGAAGCCTGAGTGAGCGGTAATCCAGAGTGGAATTCACCTATAAGAGAGGTCATCATTAATAGCCGTGCATACATTTAAGAAGCACTGCTCTTTGTGTTTAAGCCAGGTACAGTATAGGGCCTTATTCACATGACCGTATATATGCGGCTTATTTAGCCGCGTTCAAAAATCGCAACCATCTGAAGCATTGGATTCATTCAGATGAGCAATTTTTAGCTATGTAAAAAAAAAGGGGCACTGGGAATGATAGGACATTGGTGACCAAAAACGGCCACCGATTTTACACGGAGCATGAAAAGATAGGTCTTGCCCTATCTTTTGCCAAGATACCCTGGAGGTTCCCATAGGCTTGTATGGGAGCTGAAAAAAAGGGAGGAGGATGGAGTTTAGCTGCGTCCAAGGCTAGGAAACAAAGACAGCTGGCTCTATTAAAGCATTAATGGTCATTCCAGGGATTTCTTCCAACCGACAGATTTCTACACTGCAGTGTATATTTTTGGATGAGAAAACGCTAATTTAGATCAGACTTGAGTGCAGTTTTTTTCCTTTCACACGATTTTTGCCCGTGATGTGGCAAGTATAAAACCACATATGGAGGCCTAAGTGATATGCCAACAACCGTCATCATGAAAGAAAAACCTTTAACCAGCAGTAGAGATGAGCGAGCATACTCGCTAAGGGCAATTGCTCGATCGAGCATTGCCCTTAGTGAGTACCTGCCCGCTTGGGAGTAAAGATTCGGGTGCCGGCGGCGGGCAGGGAGCGGCGAGGAACGGAGGGGAGATCTCTCTCTCCCCCTCTCCCCCCCCCCCCCCCCCCCGTTCTCCCCTGCCCCGCGCCGACACCCGAACCTTTTCTTCCAAGCAGGGAGATACTTGCTATGGACAATGCTCGATCAAGTAATTGTCCTTAGCGAGTATGCTCGCTCATCTCTAACCAGCAGGAAAGATTACCTGATAGTAGTGGAAGCCTGCACACCTAGAAGTTATCCCAATGAATTATACAAAAACTGTCCCAATACACCTTCATCAGTAAGTACAATTGATTTAATTCACTGACTGATCAGTCTATCCAGCTCCCATTGCTGTCTGGACTCTCAAGTCTTTACCTCACCTAAATACCTTGAATCACAATCTTAAATAACTCCTGGGTTTCAGCCAAGTCTATTTCAGCTTCTCTCCTTCCACATAGTTAAGACCCCTATAGTAAAAAAGGAGAAACTAGTTTCTAATAAGTTTAACAGAGTAATTGGATTCCTTAATCATCCTGACAGAAACGATCCGGCTTACTGTACATTTATTACAAATTACTTTTCTTAGGGGCACTGGAATAAGATTTTTTCTCTTTTGTTAGTAAAATGCTTTTTATCTTCAGTTTTAAATGTTCCTATTATGCAGTCAATTAGGACAAGGGGAGGAGATACAGTATTAATTAAAGCGCCAGATTACTGGTAGCTACCGCACAAGGCTCACAACACGCTCTCATTAGAGATGAAAAGAATACATACATTTGTTATAGTAGGATAAAGGTTTTGTATGGTCATGAGGCGGTGGAGTGACCCCCTACAGCAGGGCTAGCCTTTGGGCACCTGAGAAAAATTCTTTACCTTAAGGCCAGTCTCACACAGGCGTTAGTAAAAACACAACGTTTTTAAACACACAATTACTGCAGTGGATGATGAGGCGTGTTAAACATTGCTGAAACGCACTAAAACAGAACAGACAGTGTGTGAAAAGTGCAGGGTTAGAAATGCCGCCTAAATATGCCGCTCTTAAAACGCTCGTCTAAGAAGCCCCATTGAAGCTTAGTACAGCTTTCAAACACTGTCAAAAAACGCCTTATGCACATGGCCATGACTGGCTCCGCAAGCGGAATACCGCAGCGGCGGAGTCCGTCACAGCAACCCCTGAAGACCCCATACTTACCTCCAGATCCGCTGCCCGAAGTCCTGCATGACGCTCTGGCGCGCATGCGCAGTACAGAGTATGACGCGCCGGCAGTGTCATATGATGCGCCGGCGGTGTCATATGATGCGCCGGCGGTGTCACATGACCCGCCTGCAGCATCATAAGACGTGGTGGGTGCGGCGCGTATTCATGCTATACTTCCGCTGTGCTACATATAGTGTCACGGGCGGCTTCTATTGACTACAAAGGAAGCCGTCCGCACGTATACCCGCAGCATGTCCTATTTGCCGTGGTGGAATTCCGGAACATGTACATTGAGCTATTAGATTCAATAGAACCTAATAGCTGTGGTGAAATGCAGCGGAATTCCGCTGTGTTTTGCGCGGCAGAAATCCGTCCGTGTGCATTAGGCCTTAGAGAGGCCTAAGCCTTATTCATAAATGATGACTAAAAACACCACCTCGTCACAGTGCAATCACATCCAGAGCTTCACCATCCCTCCCCATTGCATTCTTTCAAACCTCTCTCGCCCCCCTCCATAATAGTTTACATATGGTTGAACCTCTCTCTTTAATACACCCTAAGTGCGGCCTTAATAGTAGTGTCCACAAGTACAGTACTCCCTTAATAGTGCCCCTTAATAGTAATAGTACCCTCAATATAGTAATGTCTCCAATTGCCTCCATAATAATTACTGTGCCCTGTCACTACTAATAGCACCCCATGTGCCCTCCTAGTAGTAAAAGCACCCTTAAGTGCCCCACTTAGTAGTTTTTTGCCTTTAATATTAGTAGCTGTGCCATACACCAAATTAAACTAATTAAATAAAACCCTTACTTACCTGTCCGTGATGGCTGCGGAGCCCCCTTCTGGCCTGAAGCAGCCGGTGTGACAGAGTGACGTCATCGCACCGCTTGGGCCAGGACGCTGACGGTCCTAGTCGCAATCTGTGAAGGCCTCTCGGTTTCCGGCACTCTGCTGTCTCCGCTTTCCCCTGAGAAAAGAGCGTCTGACAGCACAAGTCACTGCACCTCGCAGAAGAGAGCGGCGGCAGCAGAACCAAGGATGTTGAGTGGCCCCAAACAACTGCTCAGTGCCGACCCCCAGGTCATCAGCTGCCATGTCCCCGGCCCGCTCCTGCATATAGTACATATATGTGTATTTAGGAGCATCTTTATTGATTAATTGTTTACCAATGTTTTATCTCTCAGACCAGCTTACTGTGAGGGGGTGGTTTTCACTCAGACAGGTGTAGCCGCTACATGCCCAAGTCAGGATGGGGACAGAGGCAGTATGGCCTCAAGAGCCTACCTGGTTAGGAGATACACGTCCCTAAACCCAGTAGGATCTTGAGAACGCACAGGCATAGGGATGGCGCTTTGCTCATTTGGGCAGAGTGACAAGATAATAAGAGGCTGCCCTTTTCACAAATGGTGGTTGGGCATAAAAGTGTGAGCTGTCTCGGTGCAGACCGTTCTCTCATGTTTGCAATAGTAGACGGAGAGAGTCTCCGCACATACAGACAAAACCGGGAGGCACTGGAGGCTGGCATGTAGCGTGCAAAGCCATAAGCCACAGTGGACATTGTGTGGCGCATAAGGGTGGCTTCAGATCTGCGTTACAACATCCTGGCCAGAGGTTTGGTCGCAGATCCAGCGCAAAACACACCTAATTCACACGTAATGTGCACTTTATAGATTTCATTGTGAAAATTTATCGTAAGAACACCACGTTCATAAGTCTATAAATGTGCAGAATAATAAACGTGCCGCAGCCAAAAATTACATTAGAATGGAAAAAAGAAGTCCTCCATATTGTAGCAATGCACCAATAGAATAATGCCCACTGCAGTATTTAACTGCTCACCTTGAGCAAACCGACCCCAACACCAATGTATGGCCTGTTACAGCCGTGCCTCTCCAGGGATTGACGGTTGTAAAACCTCAGTGGTTTCAGGAATAGATAAGATTAAACAAATCAGGGTTCACGGCATTGTTGATTAAGCAGGATGTCCAAAAAGATTTTAAAAAGCGCCTTTAACACCTCGAGTGCCGTGTCAAGTGTTTATGATAAAATATGTCAATAGCTTGTCCTACAATTGAGAGAATATGCATTGCACTTCACGGAAGTTTAGAGTGAAGGGTTTGTGCTTTAAGATAAGAAGCATGAGCGGCAAAGCTTGGGTGACAGCCGCGCTCTCGTCATTTGGGCTCCGCAAAGTCGAGAAGTGCTGGGCACTCAACGTGTTAATGGAGACAACGCATTTCAGTTCTGAACAGGCACCTTCAACAGATCATAGAGGAGTATACACTGTAAAAGGTATGTTCTCCTCTACGATCTGATGAAGGCGGCCAACCGACACTGAAAAGTAGTATCTCCAGTCAAGGCTGTTCGTCATCTTATTAAACATCCTCCTTGATCAGCAGTAGCCCTGTGTCCTGGTTTCTTATCTACAGACAGAAATTAGGTAAATACCTTACCTTATTATATATATATATATATATATATATATATATATATATATATATATACACTACCGTTCAAAAGTTTGGGGTCACCCAAACAATTTTGTGTTTTCCATGAAAAGTCACACTTATTCACCACCATGCGTTGTGAAATGAATAGAAAATAGAGTCAAGACATTGACAAGGTTAGAAATAATGATTTGTATTTGAACTAACATTGTTTTTACATCAAACTTTGCTTTCGTCAAAGAATCCTCCTTTTGCAGCAATTACAGCATTGCACACCTTTGACATTCTAGCTGTTAATTTGTTGAGGTAAGCTTGTGAAATTGCACCCCACGCTTCTAGAAGCATCTCCCACAAGTTGGATTGGTTGGATGGGCACTTCTGGCGTACCATACGGTCAAGCTGCTCCCACAACAGCTCAATGGGGTTCAGATCTGGTGACTGCGCTGGCCACTCCATTACCGATAGAATACCAGCTGCCTGCTTCTGCTGTAAATAGTTCTTGCACTATTTGGAGGTGTGTTTAGGGTCATTGTCCTGTTGTAGGATGAAATTGGTTCCAATCAAGCGCTGTCCACTGGGTATGGCATGGCGTTGCAAAATGGAGTGATAGCCTTCCTTATTCAGAATCCCTTTTACCCTGTACAAATCTCCCACCTTACCAGCACCAAAGCAACCCCAGACCATCACATTACCTCCACCATGCTTATTGCAATGCGGCCTCCCACTTCTTTTTCTACTCTGGTTAGAGCCTGTTTGTGCTGTCCTCTGAAGGGAGTAGTACACACTGTTGTAGGAAATCTTCAATTTCTTAGCAATTTCTCGCATGGAATAGCCTTCATTTCTAAGAACAAGAATAGACTGTCGAGTTTCAGATGAAAGTTCTCTTTTTCTGGCCATTTTGAGCGTTTAATTGACCCCACAAATGTGATACTCCAGAAACTCAATCTGCTCACAGGAAGGTCAGTTTTGTAGCTTCTGTAACGAGCTAGACTGTTTTCAGATGTGTGAATATGATTGCACAAGGGTTTTCTAATCATCAATTAGCCTTCTGAGCCAATGAGCAAACACATTGTACCATTAGAACACTGGAGTGATAGTTGCTGGAAATGGGCCTCTATTCACCTTTGCAGATTTTGCACAAAAAAACAGGCATTTGCAGCTAGAATAGTCATTTACCACATTAGCAATGTATAGAGTGCATTTGTTTAAAGTTAGGACTAGTTTAAAGTTATCTTCATTGAAAAGTACAGTGCTTTTCCTTAAAAAATGAGGACATTTCAATGTGACCCCAAACTTTTGAACGGTAGTATATATATATATATATATATATATATATATATATATATATATATGTATATAGCGCCACATCCTGCTGATTGAGACAGTATGGAAATGGTTTTGGTCATGTAATTATAGGGCACATCTTGTGGCACTATGTTCTCTACATTCTCTATAGGCAGTTATATAACATGGTTGGCACTGGTAGTGATGACTTATACATGTAACTAAACCGCAATCCGCTTGGTATAAGTGTAATAATTATTGTGGGGGTGTGAAAGGAAGATGGGGGCAGTTGAAATTACTTGCAGGCATGATTCATAAAACATCTGTATATATAAAGTAAATAAACATTGCACCACTGCAACATTGTAGTTTCTAGTACTGAAGGAGTCCCTAAGGAAAGATATGACAAGTGCTGCAAAGAAGATGCAATATTACTACATTGTAAAAGAAAGCTACATTAACCTAGTGCAGTTATTAAGGACTTATCTGTTTTACTATTTTTCTTCTACTTTTTTAATATAAATTTAATTAAAGAAAAGTAAAGCACTGGAGATGTCCCGCTGAAGTGAAATCTAGCTCTAATGGCGATGCGCTGTACCTTTAAGAAGTTCCTCTAACAGCTGCACTGTAATTCTATCTGGAACACATGGTAAATGTAAAATGTTTGTGAATAAGAAATCCTGATTTTCCATTTTCCTACCTATTTTCTCCATTAGACTGTAACAACTTATAGCCTATAAGAGCAGTTAATGATTTTTTTCATCACCACAACCTGTGGGTAGCAGTTTCTGAGTGTTAAAAGGACAGCCTGCACTGAGAGAAAGATGTTAACAGGTTCCATAAACTCTCTGGCAAGGTCTCAGTGGCGAATGAATGCTTTCATCTTACAATGGAAACCATTGCTTCTGAGACCTCTGGCAGAAACCTGTATTTGGGTCACTAAAGAGGATTTTTAACGTCTCGGCTAAACTGGCATTTTCTACTGGACTGAAATAAAAAACAAACTATTCCATAAGGTTTCCATTGGCTCAAAGAAAGAGTAACATCTGGTGTTATCATGAAGAGCAGGTTTCTGGCCTAGGCTGGCAACATAAGGCGCGCAAGGAGGAAAATCCGGCATGCGAAACACTTTGATGTCAGTGTGTACACACGCAAATAACAACATGATGATATACAGGCAGTGACTGTTAAAAATGGTGGGAGGAAATAAAGCAAGAATGCATCATAAATTCAAAAGATTAAATAGCGGAACTCACTTAAAAGTACTTTGTAAGTTATTTCATGCATATTTAAATGGCACATCTATTAAAAATACTGCAAGTTTGCCAAACATTACCAGATATGCTGTTTGTCAAGTAGTCCTTTTTCTCACTACTAGTAATTATTAGGAAATTATAGAACCAGTGTTTCTGGTAGTGCAATGTGCCACACAGCTGTGCTACATGCTACATCCATTATGATCCCCCCACATCACACAAACAGCCCTACTACATCCATCCTGATTCCCACACATTACACACGCAGCACATGACACACACAGTTCTGCTACATCCTGATTTACACACATCACATTACACACACTGCTCTACTACATGCATGCTGACCCAACACATCACACACACAGCTCTGCTGCATTGTACATCCATTTACATCCATCCTGACCCCACATATCTCACACACACAGCACATGACACACACAGCTATGCTGCATCCTGATTCACACACATACAGCTCTGCTATTCCACACATCTCCAGATTCTTGGATACAGTGATCAGCCCTGGTCATGTGATCCCTGACTCCACGCACACAGGTTATGACATGACGGTGACATCATCACAGGTCCTGGTAGTAGCGACTGTCGGTTTATCCAGTACACAGTACTTTCTACCAAATGCACAATGGCTTTTCCCACAGCAGTGATGTCACCACAGGTCCTTTAGCTCACCGGATCTCTGTGGTGGTGGTAGGTCAGTGTTTTCTGTCAGGACCGATGAGTTGTGTCTGAGATAATAATGGCTTAGTTGTATTCTCATTTTATTATTCTTGTTCTCCCCTTTTCAAGAGCCCTAACTGTGCTGTTCTTGTGTCGGTCAGGCTCTGTATTTTACATATGTTATAGGACCTTCGATAACATCTCCAGGGGGCAGAGCATAAGAAGCACTCACATACTAACTGACAAGTGGTTGTTCGTAGTTTGATATATTACAATAATGATGTCTTCTTATATCCAGAAGGGAGAGCTGTAAAACTAGACAACCTCTCCCGTGATGTCTGTCTTATACCCGTTAATTTCTCACTCTTGTGAGACCTGTCAAATATTTCACAATCCTCCCAAAGCTGCATATAACACTTAGGGGCAGGAGACTGATGCATAAACTCCTCACTTAGGCACCTCATTTGGAACCTAAAATCTATATACTAATCCCACCCCCATTTAGAAGATCCCATACTAAAACAGTGCAAAAGAGCCTATTCCATTAAACATATAGGGGCACTCTTCTGCATTGTATCCAGAGTCTATCTACCAAATAGGTGAAAAGATAAAGCTTGGAGATGTATGTGTGTTTAAATACTGCAGAAAGTTATCATATCTGCATATTATTATTAATATATATTCCAAAATATTCATAATTTGTTAAAAAGTAACTAAACTTCATTTTTTTCCCATCAAATACTGCAAGCGAATCTATATATTTAATCACACACAAAAAAGTCTTTATCCACATATTAGCCACTACACACGGCAGGGCCGGATTCCGCATGTGGAATCCAGCCCTGCCAGCAGCGACATACTTGTTGGCTTTCAATTTCATCTGTACTGCTGATGATCCGTATGGCTACCCATCGGACATGCACAGTACTGATTTTTTTTTGTAAACTCCTGCTTTTCCCACAGAATCTGCAACCTTTCCGCAATTACATTGTGGAAGGTCCGCTCTTTGGAGGCTTCCATTGACTTCAATGGAAGCCGTCCGCACGGAATCCGCGGAAAAATGGAGCATGGTGTGATTTTTCCTCCGCTTGCAGAAACCGCAATTGGTTTCCGCAAGTGTGTAGGAAGAATCAATTTCCCATAGCATGCTCTGAGAGCTATTTGCTGTGGATCCACGGTGCAGACGCCCGCTACGGGTTCTGTAGCAAATTTTCGGTGGTGTGCAGGAGCTCTGAGGCTGGGCTCACATGAACTGGTTGGATTCCGCAAGCAGAAGGTGTACCTCATTAAATTGTACCGCGGATGACCACGTAGGATCGCAGGCGGTCATGCACAGTACAGTTTATTTTTCTTTGCATTTCCTGGGCTGTTGCTTAGCAATGACGCTGGTGACCACCGCCCATACACAATGTTAATTGCGTATGGGTTGCAGGTCGGAAGCCTCTATTGACTTCAATGGACCCAGCCCACATGGATTCTGCTGCAAAATAGAGCATGCCATGATTTTTCTTCCATTCACGGAATACACAATCCGTATCCGTAAGTGTGAAGGAAAAATTGAAAGTCCGTGCCTTTCAAAGCCTGCATTTTACATCAGATGGTCCGTGCCGATGACGATCGCGGGATCTGGTTGTGTGAGGCCGGCCTAAATTTACTGATGAAATTCAAGGCTGTACAATGAGAGATCAGGTTGCAGTTGCAGCCCATGAAAGTTAATGCAGAGGGGAGGAGAAAGAAGGTGATGTGGAGCAAGCGACATAGGCAGAGAAAAACACAGAGACACTACTGAATATTCTAGTAAGTTTTATCTCACTCCAGTACTACATTCTGAACTACACTGCTTAGTGCTGCTGTATAATGTCCTCTATGCTGCCCCTGCTTCTGTGTGTTTCAGAGAGATAGGGGAGCAGGATCTCCTCTCTGTCTACAGTAATATGGCAGCTATAGGGGAAATAAACGGTCAGCCTCAACTTTCCTTTTTGACATCAGATAATGGTTGGAGCTGCCGACCTAATGGTTGCGGATTCAATCCCCGCAAGGTTCAGGTAGCCAGCTCAAGGCTGACTCAGCCTTCCATCCTTCCGAGGTCAGTAAAATGAGTACCCAGCCTGCTGGGAAGTAAACATGACTGGGGAAGGCAATGGCAAACCACCCCGCAAAACAGTCTGCCAAGAAAACCTCACGATGTGGCGTCAATCTAGGAGTCGGTCAAGACTTGGTGCTTGCACCAAGTGACTTTACCTTACCGTTACCTAATGGTTGGAGTCGTCAAAAGCTGGATTCTTTATAAGGAGAGGCGGTCATGTTGCGATAAGCCGTTTAAATCCTTTGCATAATGTTCAAAGCCCCATCTCTTTCTGTTATCAGTTCTACAAGGAAGCTAATATTTAATTAGAAGATTGCTGTTTACGCACTTACCCAATATAGCTTTAAACTGACTAAAAAGGGGAAGAGAAAGACAAATGCAGATGTTAACACTGAACTTCAGTTATTGCTTATAGAGCCAGTCATTCCGCATTGAGTAACCTACGTACTCCCAGTTCATATTGCCATGTAGTTAGTCATAATCACTTTCATATGAATACTTAAACTGGCACTGTCCCTCCAACGGTCTCTCCAGTCTTGGCAGCTGTGAGCTAATTAACAGCAATGACAATGTGTGTGTGTGAGCCATATAAAATCACTGTCTCGAATGTTACCTGCCAGGAAAACATACAATTACGTAATAAAAACACGCCATGGTAATCTGGAGCTGTTTTAGTGATGCACTGTATGTGTTAAGGCTTCGCTCAGTTCATTCTCTCTCTCACTGCTGATCATACAAGAGCAGCAGGCTGCCTTGTTTGATCAGTATAGATCATGAAGTGTGTATGTGGAAAGTACATCTATGCAGGACAACAGTCCAGCATCAGCATATTTCACTCATTACAGTCAGATAGTGTAAACAGTATCAAATTGGCTCCATGCTATTCTAATGTATAATGATTATTTGGCATGAATACATTTTTTGCCGTGGTTGCCATATTTTTGTATAAAATTATACACTGAATGATAACTGCATTATGAACACCTAATCAATAACGGGTTCATCTACCATTTTCGGGAATCACAGGTAACAGACATTGTAGCACATCACTCCCTAGTGATCCGAGCTCGATGACATGGGGTGCTGTCCTGTTGAAAGAATAGCACTGTGGCTGGGGAAGACTTCCTAAATATATGGGTGCAGATGGTCAGCTAACCGGTCTCTGAAGCGTTCACCATTCAGGGATTGTGATATGATGATCAACGGTCCTAGGCCATGTCAAGAAAATGCTTTCCTGACAAAGACACTGCCACCACCAGCCTGTTAAAACCCAACAGTACACCAGTTGGATATGGCTTCATGTGGACCCATCATCCATAGGGCTCAACTGGAAAAGGGACTTAACATGACCTTCTGCCATGTGTCCAAGGTCCACTGAGATCTAGCTGGGCCTATGGAAGGTGTTGTTGGTGATGACATGGGATCATCAGGGGCAGTCTTGTCGGTTTTTGCCAATTGAACACTAGTCGATGCAAGGTACACTGCATGGTCATTGTGGAAATTTGGCTGACTTCCTCACTGTTGTACTGCTGTCAGTTGGTCCACTGTAGCACATCGTAGCTGAGATACCAGACGTGCCAACTGATGCTCGTCACTATAGTCAGCCATTTGGCCTGTCACTGTGTGATCATCTGTCAGATGTCTAACTATGGTTCAACCAGTCTTGACACAGTGGTTTGGGAACAGCCAACAAGTGAAACTGTTTTGGAAATACTGGCACCACAGCTCCAGGCACCAAAAATGTGCCCGCAGTCAAAGTCACTCAAGTCTACTTGTTTACCCATAACTGCTAAATTTTGCCTTCTTTACAGAAAAGAGAGGTCAGCACATTATTTGAGAACAGATCATGATGCAGCTATCATGTGGTACCATTTAATGTCCCTTTTACATGGGCCGAGATTCTCCCAAATCTCGTTTGCCCAAGAGAACAAGCTGGTGACGTCATGACCAGCTCATTCACGCTTGGGCTGCCCGTTTAGACTGCATAATTATCGTTAAGAATTCTGCAGTCCTGGGCACTTATTGTTTAGTGTTTCACATTTTTATGTGAAACACTGCATGAGCAGTGTTTAAACGGCACAGTAAATGCCTGAGCCAGCAATGATTTTTAGGTTGGCCGAAACTGAACGAACAACGAGAAGTGTGCGATTCTCATTAGTCATTCAGTTGTTGGCTCATGTTTAAACTGAACGATTATGGTTTCGTGTAATTGGGGTTTTACTGATCACAGGATGTCACATGTCAGCTGTTCCTAATTCAGTGATCATTCAACGTAGTCAAAAATAGTTTTCTATTATTTTTTACTAACTATTGATAAAATAGTACATGTGAACATACTCCTGATTAAACCATAAATTACAATTTTATGTGCAAAATTCTAGAACCTTCTGCTCATCACTTGAGACATGTTTTTAGGTAGTTAATGGATGTAGGATGTGACTCTAGGGAATTACACTTGTTTACGCTCATCCATATGGGATCAAAGATGGGAAACTTTTCCTAAAGGTTCTATTTGACAGGGCTATAGCAAATACAGCTACTTTTCCATTGCAGTGTATGGAGAATGTGTTGGACAGAAATTTGCCAACAAGGATTGGGCAATATCTGCATGTAGCTGTAAAATGGGTCTTCAGAAAAAAACCCATTTCCGGTGGGCTCTAGGTACCTCAGTCCAACTGAGATCATGTCATCTACTGTCTACTATTTGTTCCACATTTTTTGCAAATATCTACCATTATTTTGGCAATACACTTGTATTATTTTCTCATGTCCAACATAAAGACAGTTGTGACAGATACAATGAGACACTGCTTGTGTTAGCTGGATAATTTCCTTCCTGATGCTGTCTTCATCATAGAAAGTGCACACCTCACACCAAACAATAGCCTAAGTAATACTTTTATTGGCTGCAATTTAATGAGTTTTCTTGACCTTCACAACACAACATCTACAAGTGAAAAACTATACACTTTTTACTCTACTGCTGTATACCAGAAGTGTGTCTTTCTGTCAGAAATAAAATTGAATCACGTGTTGATTGAAATGGATGTAGTTCAAGAATTAACTAAAATTGCAGAAATGAACGGCACAGCCTAAGCCTGAAGCAGAACCCTAAGTAGGTTTGAAAGCTTGCTATAACATCATGTATTTTTTATAGCCAATAAAAAGTATCATATCTACAAGATTACTTGGTTTCTCTTGCTGGCACAGTTCTTGCTAACACAGTACTAAACTTTTTTCGTTTTACTGGACGGCACAGTAAACAGGTCACAAGATCGGGTATGGACCATTAGGTGAGTTAATGAATTGAAGACAACGGAAACTTTCTGAGGCTGTGTTACTATTTCTGTAAGAAGAGGTTATCAGGTGACCTCTGAACAGGACAAGATAAAACAGGAAACCGATAAGGATAGTAAAACATGGAATTCCACACAAAGGTTTGCAGACAGCCCTAAAGGCCCTTTTACACACAGTACAGATTTTTTTACACAAAGCCATCTTTTGAGCTATAATCGTTAGATGTAAATGTGCCCATTTTTCACTTTTCTGCCAAATGATGATTTTATGTTCAGCATAAAATCCATAGTTCGTCAGAAGAGCTGATAGCAGGGACTTCACGCTGTGTTCTCTGCGGGAAGCGTTGATAACATTGTCTTAGCTGTCAGCACTGCGGCAGAACAAAGTGAATGTATTCAGAGAACACACCACTTGCTGTTCTCCGAATATAGCTCCTGGCGGTACACACGGATTAATAAGCTAGTAATTGGCATTAGTACCAATTAGTATTTTATGCAAAATTATTGCTTAATAGCCATCTTTTGAGCGATCATTTTTGTGTGTAAAAGGGCCATTAGCTATGAAACCCAGGAGTACTATGCACATCAGCCATACTACAAACTATTTCCTGCATACTACAGATAATCATCAGATGTAAAGAAGAATTTACAAATTCTCCAACAATATCTGCAGTACAGATGGGCTCATTGCTTCTATGTACACTATAACACTAAAAATGTGCTGTCATCATTTAGGAATTATTTTTTTTAAACAATTTTTAGAGAAAATTTTCCAATATACAAAAAATAGCACTACGAAAAATTTTGTTGGTGTATTTTTATTTTATTTTAAACATTATTTTTTATTGAGAAATTTTCAATATACAAGGAATATGTCAGCAGAAAAAGTTGTACCAGCATATCCAAGTTGAGTGATTACAAAACTAATTCTGTTGAGGTATTATACAAAGTGTATTAGTAAGAATTTCTCGCTTTTTGCTAGTGCTTTTCTTGTAGGTGTATTTCACTGAACACAGTGGCCTGGCCAGGGCCAACACACAGTTCTAGAACAGAAAGAAGGGAGAAGGGGGGAGTCTTAGGGGTGGGGTGGGGAAGAGGGGTTCTTTTCTCTCGGGACCATGGCCCAGAAGGGGAGATGCTTCAGGGCTATGTTTTTTGGTGTTGTTTTTTATCGGGAAGTTGATGGGTTAACCTCTACTTCAGTGAGGGCGTAATCTATCCATGGGGTCCAAATACTCAGAAATGTGTCATATTTGTCTTCTGTTATGGAGGTTAACCTTTCGTTTATCAGGTACCAGTTCATTCTACGTTTAACCTCTGAAAAGTCTAATGACGCTCTTCGCCAAGAATGAGCTATAGTTTGCTTTGTAGCTAGGAAAAAGAACGAAATCAATCTTCTAGAAGAGGGAGGCAAATTTGCAATCCGTTTATTTAACAGGGCTGCCCATGGATTTTTACGTAAGTTATGGTAGGTTACTGAGTATATTAGGGAATATGTTCTAATTCAGCGCCTTTTAACCCCAGGGCACAACCACCATATGTGGAACATGTCTCCAGGGGAGGAGCAACCTCGGAAACAATCTTTAGAGTGACCTGGTACTGCATGTGCTATTCTTGTGGGGACCAAATACCATCGTAGGAGTATTTTATAAGATGTTTCCAACATTAGCGTATTTCTGGTGCGGTCGTTGGTAGATCTCCAGATTTGAGACCACTCGTCTTCATCTAAGGTATTACCTTTTCCCATCTTGTTACATATGGTAATTGTACATGGTACGTGGTATGTACTAGTCTTGAGTATATTTGTGAAACAAGGCCTTTTGTGTTACTATGCGGCGGCTGCCGGGGCCGCGGGTGGTTGCTCGGCGCGGTGCGCGCACTTGTGGGTCCGGGCGGCGGCGTGTGCGCGGGCGTCTATGACTGCAGCTCTATGCATGAGTCCCTCTTATGAGATTCTGCTAGGAGGCGTCGCCTCCCCCTCTCCACCCCTGGGTGGAGGCTTCTGTTTATAAGGCTGGCAGTGAGGTCCATTCACTGCCAGTTATTGGTTTCTGCTCAGTGTGCTAGTTTCCTGCCTCTGACAGTCTCCTGTTTTTCAGCTTGTCTGCGTTACCTGCCAGGTTATCCATCTGCCTCGGTCTGCTTTATTTTCTGTTGGTTTATTCACCTGCCATTCTTGTCAGTATCCTACCCTGTTCCATCTTGGTACACCAGCGTCCCTCCTCGGTCCCTAGCGAGTGTAGGGACCGCCACCCAGTTGCTCGCCTGGGGTTAGCCAGGAGTGGAGGCAAGTAGGCAGGGACAGGGGTTGCGGGTAAGTTCTAGGGCAACCCAGGCTGGCGTATCATCGGGTAGGATACCATAACATTTTGCTTGTGGGTGTTTAAGGCAAAATGTTTCGAAAGGAGTCATAGATAACGGAGAACTATTGTTCCTAAGAAGAGTAGATATAAAACTCTTAAGCTGCAGGTAACAGAATATTTCAGAGGATGGTAAGTCTAAGTTTTTCTAAAGGGTGGGGAATGCAACCATGCCTTCTAGTGAAAGTAAATGGTATGTTTTGGAAATACCTTTATTGGTCCAATTCTGAAACGAGAGAGGGGAATCATGTCCTGGGGGAAATAAGGGATTATGCAAAATTGGTAAGAGGGGTAAATGAGGGGAAATCAGTTTTCCGGGATACTTTATGGAGTCCCAGATTTTAAGGGAGTGTTTTATAATGGGATTAGAAATATCGGGTCTATGGACCGGGGGGGGGGGGGGGGGGAGGGTTCACAAGATCGAGTCCACTTAGCCTCAAGAGTAAGCCACAGAGGAGCATTAGTTGCGGAATGGAGGGAGGCCAGCTGGGCTACCTGGGCTGCCTGGTAATATCCTAATTGGTGTGGAACTCCCAAGTCTCCCTGCAGTCTATGTCTATACAAAGTGTAATGCGACACTCTAGGAGTGGAGTTATTCTATATAAAGCGGAGGGTCATCTGCTGAAGAGTTTTCAGGATGTGCCCAGGTACTTGAACCGGGAGAGCTCTAAAAAAGTAAAGAAGCTTAGGGAGGAATGTCATCTTTAGAGAATTCACTCTACCAATCCATGAGATATGGTATCGGTTCCAACTTTCTAGAAGTAGTCTGAGTTTACGGGAGGAGTGGAATATAATTTTGTGTGTACAATGAGGCATAGGAGTTTGTCAGATTTATACCCAGATAGAAGAGCGAAGCAGACACCCACTTGAAAGGAAAGTTGGATTGAAGGAGAGAGACCATTTGTGGGGATAGTGTGAGGTTGAAGGCCTTCGACTTAGCACCATTAATCGTCAACCCAGAGAGTGACCTGAATCTGGACAGTTCCGCCATAAGGTTAGGGATAGAAGTATAAGGAGAGGAAATTATTACCAACATATTATCTGCAAATAAGCTGATTTTATGGTGAATCGAAGCAATTTCGATTTCCTCAATGTCAGGGTTATTTCGAATTTTTATTGCTAGAGGTTCTACGGCTAGTATGAAGAGGAGAGGAGACAGAGGACACCCCTGCCTTGTGCCCCGTTGGATCAGAATGTGGTCTGAGCAGAAGCCTTTATAGCGAACAAATGCTTTAGGGAGGTGTAAAGAATGTGCAACCATGTTAGAAATTCAGTGGGAAATTTCCAATGTTCCAACGCTGAGAATAGGTATGACCAACTAATAGTATCAAAGGCTTTATAGACATCCAAAGAAAGCAGCATTGTGGGGATGCCCCTAGTTTGGCAAATGTGTATTAGATGGGATAACCCACGGATGCTGTCTGGGGCTTGGCGGCCGGGACAAATCCCACTTGGTCTCTTCCTATTATTAATGGTAAAGCTTCATTCAATCGCAAGGCTAATATTTTGGTAAGGAGTTTTATGTCTACATTAATTAGGGAGATAGACCTGTAGCTCTGTTTATCTAGTAGACCCCGTTCAGGTTTAGGGACCATGGAGATGGCTGCCAATAGAGAAGTTTGTCCTACTTGTTGTCCCTCTCTGATGGCATTAAAGTAATTTGCAAGATGGGCATGCAATATCGGGGAGAATTTTTTGTAATATGAGGCAGAAAATCCATCAGGGCCCGGGTGTTTATTAACTTTCAGTGTTTTTATTGCGTCCTTGACCTCTTCTGTGGTAATTTTAGCAGCCAAGAGATCTATAAATGTATTGGAGAGTGTGGGGAGTGTGATATCTTAAAAGTATGAGGATAGTTGTTCTGGGCATGGGCGATATGTTTGCGAGTATAGTTTAACCAGAAATTGTCGGAATTCTGAAACTATTGTCAGCGGATTAGCTGTGACTGTACCGTATTTAGTTCGGAGCTTAAAAAATGAGCTCGTAGTGTTAATTTGTAATCTGCGGGCTAGAGGTGTTGTTGGCTTATTATTTAATATATAAAAGCGCTGGCGGGACAATCGTAGTTTCTGTTCAACAAGTTCCGTAATGCACATGTCCAGTTCTGTCCTAGCCTGAGAAAGTGCAATCAAATTCTCTCGAGATGGGTGTTTTTTGGCTCTGTCTTCTAATTGTAGTACTTTTTGTTCTAGTTTTATTTGTCGAGTTAGATGCTCTCTCTTTCGTTGTGCTGATATTT
Source organism: Eleutherodactylus coqui (assembly GCF_035609145.1). Lineage (NCBI taxonomy): Eukaryota > Metazoa > Chordata > Amphibia > Anura > Eleutherodactylidae > Eleutherodactylus > Eleutherodactylus coqui. Next base: position 142,212,858 of record NC_089838.1, on the reverse strand, counting down.
GGATGAGGAAGCCTCGAAGTACATTTTTATGTGCTTCCCACTGAGTGATGGGGGAAGAAACCGAAGGACCATTAACAGCGAAATATTCCTCAAGTTGTGGTGTTATTAAGGATAACATTTCAGGGAATGTTAGGAGAGAATCATTGATGGTCCATGTGGTGTTAGTAGGTTTTGATAGTAAGGAGTCACAGGTCATTGAGACAGGATTATGGTCGGACCAGGGGACAGAGAGGATTTTGGAGTGAGTTATTCATGGCAGAGAAGCGGCGGGGACTAAAATGTGCTCAATTCTTCTGTAAAGGGAACGAGGAGCCGAAAAATGTGTGAAGTCCTTGGTTGTTGGGTTAGCTTCCCTCCAGGAGTCTACTAAGTGGTATTGGGAGAAGAGTACCTTAAAGTTATGTGATATAGAGTTTTGGGGAGACAGCAAAGGTGAAGGGAGAGAAATTGCGTTCCTGTCCAGCCTTGGGTCTAAGATACAATTTGAGTCTCCGCACAGTATAACTGTACCAATTTTATTGGTCTCCACAATCTCAAGCAACCCTGTAAGGAAATGCATTTGTCCAGAGTTCAGGGTATAGTACGAAACAAAAGTTACTGGGACATCTTGAATTACTCCTGTGAGTAGTAGGTAGCTACCTTTAGGGTCAGAAATGGTTGAAGTATGGGTAAAGGGGACTGAACGACCAATTCATATTGTCACGCCCTTTGTTTTAGTTGGAGCTGTCGCCCAGTAAAAAGTGGGAAAGTGTGGGGAAAGGTAGCGTGGGGAGGAGTTGGTGGAAAAATGGGTTTCATGCAGGCACACTATGCCGGCGTGGATGCTTTTGTAATAACGGAAAGCTTCAGTTCGCTTATTAGGGGAATTGAAGCCCTGCACATTGTGCGAAATAATTTTTAATGTCATGAGGGGATGTATAGGCAAATATTCAGTATGGTTATCCAAAGGCTTCAGTCCCGAGAGAGAAAGGGGAGGAACAGAGCGAATAAGGGGGGAATAAGGGGTAGGGAAGCAATGGGAAAGATGGCCAACGTGTAAAATTAACGTGTAGGACATTAAAAAAACGTGCATGGAATATGCTGCTGTGGTTGTCACAGCAGCAACGACTTGCGGCAATGACATAACGCAATAACGCCAGAGAGGAACTATTAATTGATACAGAAGATGAGAGCAAGAAGACCTTTCATAATGGGTGAATATAAAGTAATAAGGAGAAATGAGGGAGGAATAAAAGGGAGAGAGGAAGAACGGAAAAAGAAAGAAAAAAAGGGAGGGGAAATCAAGGGGGGAAAATGTAGCTCCCCCTTTAAACATTCTGCCCATTATATCTATAGTTCGACCAGTTATCTTCAATTGGATGAATAGTTTGTACATGTAGCAGAAAGGCAGGCGTATTTCTTGTAGGCTCAACCGTCTAGCTGAACGTAACTGTTCCATTTTTGTCCGAGGGCGTAGGAGACCAGCAAAGGAGGGATCTGTCTGCCAACGCTCAAGGTTGTCTTCAAATGGAGCTGGAGGAGTATGGTCAAATAGATTTGGCTATTATGAGGGTGGTAGGGACAATGAAACTTGGTATCATAAATGAGTGGTATCAGACTCCTTCTAGAAGTTGGATAAGAAGAATTTTATCTTGGGCGAGCCATGTAGTACCAATCCCCGTGGTCAGGTAATACCAAATACTGGACTGGACTGGTAGTTACTGTACTCTAGAATTTTGGTTTCAGGGAGTTTTAGGAGGTTGTGTTGAGTTTGGAGAGCCCAAGTGCTGGGATGGTTGTTGGAGCTGTAATTCTTTGAAGCAACGTCTGGCTCCCTCCAGGGATGAAAAGGTGTGAGTTTTATCCTGAAAGGTGAATGTTAATCTGAATGGAAAACCCCATCGATATGGGATGCGCTTCTGTTGGAGGGTTTCCAAAAGGGGCTTGAGGACTCTTCTCTTGGCGAGTGTAGAGGGAACCAGGTCAGGAAATAATTGATAGTCAAGTCCTTGAAAGGTAAGCTTTGGGACAGTGCACGCTGCCCAGAGAATTTGCTCCTTGGTGCACTGGAAATGCATTTTCAGTATGATGTCTCTTGGTGGGCCATCTGATTGGCGAGCTCGTAAAGCTCTGTGTACTCGCTCCATCTACAGCCGCTCTATGGGAATGTTGGGGCATAATTCTTGAAATAATGCCGTAGCGGTGGATTGGAGGTCCTGGATAGATTCAGGGAGGCCACGTATACGTAGGTTGTCCCTGTGTGCCCTATTTTCAGCATCTTCCAGTTTATCGAGCAGGAACAGAAATTCTTTGTGCAACTGCTCCATTTCCTTCTCGTGGGACTCAAGGACCGTTGTTGCATTGTCCATTCGATCCTCTAGTGCTGCCGTATGGCTGCCAAGGTCTCGAATTTCTTTTGTGAGTTTGGTCGTTATATCATCTGACATTTTTGAGAGTTCCTTTGCCAGCATTATCTGGATGTGGGTTAGCAGAGAGTCAGATAGGGAAGTAGAAGTTGCCTCTAACTCAATAGGATGTGTAGAAGTGGTGTCCTGGGATGGGATGAGGTCTCCAATCGACGAACAGGATGACTCGTCGGAGGAGATAGATGTTGATGGTATTTTCGATGTTCTTTTGGTCATTGAATGAGACAAGTTACTTTTCCCTGACTTTGATTGGGGAGAACTCATGTTGTTGGTGGTGTATTTGAAGGGATAAAAGGGCAATGGAGTTATTACAAAAGTAGGGGTCTCCTCTAGTAGATGTCCTCTATAAGGCGCTATACATAGTTGAAGTTACATTGAGGCCCTGTGGGCAATCATGGAATCCAAAGTCGGACACAGTGTTTCTATCCCCTTTCTTTTTCTCCCTCTCTCCTCCTCTCTCCCCTGCTATCCTCCGCCTGAGCAAATGTACAGCTTTTTAGCAGGAATAGACCACAGGGTCAGTATACTGTTCCTCTGGGCAGGTCTGTTATTTAATGTAGGAGGATCTGTAAGAGCCTGCTGCAGAACTTTATCTGAGAAATTTGTACTGTTTCTTTAAGAGATTCTCCTTGCCTGCTTCACATACACTGCTTTACAAGTTGTAGGGACCTCTCTGCTTGCTCTGTGTGCTTATTGCATTTAATAAAAGTGAGAGTTCCACTTCAATGATAGTGGCAGCAGGTCTCCACCTGTCTGCACTAGGACCGAAGCGAGCTGCTGCTAGTGCTCCAATTTACGCTCCTAAGCAGCCCCTATTGATTGCAGGAGAAAGGGGTGCTCTCCCTCGCCCCCAGACCAGCAAGATGGCGGTCGCTGCAATTATGCAGCCCAGCAACTACAAGATGGCGGCTCCCCGGATCGCAGGGCCTGATATTGATCCCAGACACACAGGGAGAGTTAATACTCACCAACCGCTGCCTCCGTTCAAGCAAGGGCACAGCCGACTGTGCACTATTAAAAGCTGGTGCAGGGACCTCCTCTACAACCGTGGGGATCAGCGCCGTGGTGAGCAGAATAGCAGGGCCCACGGAAGCGGTGAGAATCTTTCCAGTGGCTGACTGACACCCCCCACGGAGAGGAAAGCAGGAGAAGCAGCTATCTCCGCAATCCGGTGAGTTGGAGGGTCCAGGTCCTCACAGGCAGCAGTTGTTTGTGGCGTCTTCCGGCCGATAAAACCAGGGTCTCTGCAGGCCGTGGTAAAATGAAGATCAGCACCGCAGCTCAGTGTCAGAATTCCCCCTTCTAGATAGTGGCAGCATAAATGGTGCAGATGGCTTCAATTATAAAAGAGCCTTTATTATTCCATTGATAGACATACAGGCAATGTTTCGACCAACATAGGTCTTTATCAAGTCGCTATCACTTGAAACCGAGCAGTAGCTCCATGCTCTGGTTATCCAGATTGGCTCTGAGACTCTGCCTCTCTAATATGCTCTTTTTATACATAGTCATGTGACTTAGTAGAAAATTGACTCTTGCTTTGACACTTACTTTTCCAGTTATTTGTTAACCCTGTCCCAACTTTTTTTGAGATGCCATCAATTTCTAAATGAGTTAATGTCTTTTAAATGAAGTGGAAAAAGGTCTCCCTTTCAACATCTGATATGTTTTCTTTGTTCTATTGACAATAAACTACAGTCATATGAGATTTTATTGAATTTTTTAAAAACATTTATTTACATTTTGCACAGCATAAATTGGAATTGGGGTTGTACTTTAGTATGAAAGTGGCCTGACTGTGTCATAAATGTACACCTGAAACATGTTATAAATATATGGAAGTGAGCCATAGCATTCATATGGTTAAAGAGATGAAAAATGTTCTGCTTTGATACCCTTCAATGTAGTCCAATGTTTCGGCATACAATATATTTCTCAAACATTGCATTGTGTGTTCAAGTCTATTGAATGGTGACAAGGAGAGGAGGAAGTGCTGTGGCTCACTTTTCTATGGAGGTTATATAGAATCTTTGATCACCCTATTAGCCCACTGCATTGCAGGAACACGAAACCATTGTGCTCACTTCCTCTTATGTATTGAAATAACATGTTTGGTAAACTTTGGATCTATTCCACTGGAGAGCAAACAAAACAGCACACAACATAAGTGAGATTCTAGCAACCAATGGGATTAGATCGTTGGTGTGGAATAAGTGGATATGAAAAGGTAACAGTATGTTCTGCACATTAATAGATTTTTTGTTTGGAAATCCTGCATTGCCTGAAAACCTGCCAATCTCTGTGTTTGAGTAAGATTATGACAGCAAAAGATCCCCTGGTAAACCAGTCCTAGTAATATACCATTGATTTTATAGCACAAATAGGAACACTAACAGAACCATAAAAGATCAGACAATAAATGGGAAATTGTTAAAACCCTTTGAAATATTCACTGTGGGCAGTTCATACCTTACAGGAATAAAATAATCAAGACTAGAAGAAAACCAATGTGGCTCATTAAAGATATAAGAGTCTGTTCCTTTGGATTGCTGCATAGCAAATGTGGTGCCGATGTTCAAAAGGGGATTGAAAAGTGAGCTCGGAAACTACAGGCCAGTAAGTCTTACTTCTGTTGTGCGTAAAATGTTTGAAGGGTTTATGAGAGATGCTATTCTGCAGTACCTCAAGGAAAATAGCTGAATTACTCCATATCAGCATGGGTTTATGAGAAAATCGCTTTTGTTAAACCAATCTGATCAGCTTTTATCAGGAGAAAAGTTCTAGACTGGACCAAAGAGAGTTATTGAATCTTGTAGATTTTGTTTTTTCCAAAGCATAAAAGTATAAAAAATGAGAATGCTTGGTCTGGGTGAGAATATGGGTAAGTAACTGGCTCAGTGATAAAAAGCAGAGGGTGGTTATTAATGGTACGCTATCTGATTGGATGACTGTTGTACGCTATCTGATTGGATGACTGTTAGTAGTGGAGTACCACAGGGGGCAGTATTGAGCCCCATTCTTTTTAATGTACTTATTAAAATTTTGGAGGGATTGCACAGTAAAATATCAATATTTGCAGATTACATAAAACTATGCCAAGTAATTAACACAAGAGAGGATAGTTACAAATGGATCTGGATAAACTGGAGGCTTGGTCAGCAAAGTGGCAAATGAGGTGTAACACTGATAAATGTAACATTGTGCACATGGGCAGGAGAAATACATGTCACTATTACACACTAAATGGGAAATCACTGGGTAACACTGACATGGAGAAGGACCTGTGGATTTTAATTAACTGTAAACTTAACTGGAGTAACCAGTGTCAGGCAGCTGCTGCCGAGGCAAATAGGGGTGCATCAAAAGAGGTCTAGGGGCACATGACAAGACTGTTCTCCCTCTTTACAAGTCACTGGTCAGACCACACATGGAATATTGTGTACAGTTTTGGGCACCGGTATCAGACATTGAGCAAGTACAAAGACCGGCAAACTAAGTTTGTAAACAGAATGGGTGGACTACAATACACAGAGAGATTATCAAAATTGGAGTTATTTCGTTTCGAAAAAGATGACTGAGGGTCGACCTAATAATTATGTAAAAATATGTCAGGGGACAATACAGAGATCTCTCCCATCATCTATTTATACCCAGGACTGTGACTCTAACAAGGGGGCATCCTTTAAATCCATGAGAAAGAAGATTTCTACACCAACATAGAAGGGGTTCTTTACTGTAAGAGAAGTGAGACTGTGGAACTCTCTGTCTGAGGATGTGATGATGGCGAACTCACTAAAAGAGTATAGGAGGAGGCTGGATGCCTTTCTTGAGTGTGACAATATTGGATGTTATGGTCCATGATTTCTTCAGAGGGGTTGTTGATCCAGGGATTATTCTGATTGCTGGATTAGACACAGGGAGGAATTTTTTCCCCTAAAATGAGGAAAATTGGCTTCTACCTCATGGGTGTTTTTGCTTTCCTCTAGATCAACATGGAGGAAGGCAGTGAGTTAATAGGCTGAACTAGATGGACGTATGTCATTTTTTTTCAGCCTTAGGCCTCTTTCCCACGACCATATGTGCTTTAACTTTCGCCTGTACGCGCCATAAAATTACATGAATGAAGAATAGCTACAATCGAGTCCCGAACCCTAGCCGCCTATTCTCTGCTGTTCATACGAGCGGCAAAAAAATACACTGTAGGAGCATAAATCCCTCGATCAGCAGAAATCCTTTGAAAAACTGCTAATGCTTAAATAGAGCCTGCTGTCTACTTTTCCCAGGATAAACTCCCTCCCCCTCCCTTTTTTTCCACTTTCATTGAAGTCAATGCGACCTTTCTGCACATTTTGGCAAAAGATAGGGCAAGACCTATCTCTTGACATGGTGTATAAAATCAGTGAGTGAAAACAGTCGCCGATGTGCTATCTTTCTCTTTTATGCACACAAAAATTGGCGTTCTGAATGAATACATTGGAATGCTTCAGATGGGCGTAATTTGGGTGCTTTTTTGAGGTTGCTAAATAGCGGCGTATATACTGTCATGTGAATAAGGCCTCCCACATGTTGCTATGTTAAGAAGTATGGCCATCTCAAAGAGGTGATAGCGCTGTAACATGCCCATTCACTATTTTAAAGTTTAGACTTATGGATCCCAGGAGGTTTTTTGTAAAAACAATAATCCAGACATTTGTTTAATATTACGCTGAAGCAGTACCAGATAATATGCTGGGACGTCACACCGTAGTCGGTGTAGTATAGACCGAGTTGCTGCTGGCTATTTGTTATCACTAGATACAAGATTATCCTCCATGATAAAAACTTTCAGAATGAATCCAATCCAGCAATGTTTAGCAATGAAGTATATTGTATTTCCATGTACCAGTTCCCAAGGCTCCTAGGATTATGTTGTCCTGTATACTAGCTAAAACCTTTAATTGTATAGCCTTAAAATAGACCGTGTAGTTATGTTATAGTTATAGTATATGTTTGGAGACATATTTGACAAGTAAAATTCTATGTATACATGGTCTGATAAAGTGTAATCATACAGCTATGGGAAATCAGTCATTGGAGCTATTATTTAAAGCACTACATAATTTAATGCAGCCACCATGAACTGCAGTTAGAAGTACATTTTTCTTATGATACTATTATTTCAATCCACTTTTCGGTGACCTTCCACAAGGTTATGCACTGTATCCACACAAGTCATTTATACTGCAGTTTTGGCCAGGTTTATTATGTATTTCATGACTTTATAGTTTTAGCAATTTCCATTATTTAATTAACTAAACAGCAATTATCTAATAGTTAACCTGATAAATTGTAGGCAAAGAAACAGAGACATAACTTAAAATTCCTGGCCCCTAATGGAAAGCCTGCAACGTGGCCCCCACCTTCCATCCACCATTTATAATACTGCTGTCTCTTATGTGGGATCCCCTCTGGCACTAGAACCTTGGTTGGAATGCTTCCTCTGCACCTTCTAGAGCTGCCCCAAGCAGAATGAATCTATAATATGCATTCTTGCCTCAGTAAATAAATATCTAGTGAAGTTTAAGGACAGTATTTCCTATAAATAGTCTATTATAGCACGCCGGCCATATCAGGGAAACGGCACCAGGCTAACATGATGGCGCCAGCCCTGGTCCATGTGATACATATGCTGGAATGTGCTCACTGTCATTTTAGTGTCGGATGCAGACAGGAGCACTTTTTTGCGGGTGTATGAATGGATCGGTTGGCTGGCAGGTGTGTTCCAGCTGGCCAAACAGCACCTGTCTGTACACATTTATTCTGGCTCCACCTTAGGAGAACACTACGTATATATCTAGTCTGATGGTGTTTCTCATCATGTCCACGACTACTCTCCTGCTCCATTATCACATAAGTTCATTCAGTGATTTGTGTATTCTGGGGTATTGTGACTTCTCTATATGGACTATTTTTGCTATTGTATTCCATCTATACCATATCTTGGGTTATCATATGCAGCAATCATCATCCTGTTTTTCAACTAGGGAGAGTCAGGGTTGCGCTGTCCTGATAGAGTTGCCTTCATGAGGGCGAGTGCTCCGCTTTTAGGTAGAGTTTCATTGCATTAGTAGATATGGGTCAGATTTTCCATTCCTCCAAATTTTTGGTTTCGTTCTTCCTACTCTTGTTCTCCACATTAATAAATTGTGTGTATCCATCCTCTGAAGGACAACAAATTTATGTCCGATCCAGACAAGGTGTTTTACGTCCAGCTCGGAGGCAACATAGTCTAGCTTTTGTTTCATGTGGGCATGATGATGTTACCTTTTATATACCGCTCTCAGCTTGAAGCCACAAACATCAAAAAAGGCAACATTTGTATACAAGGGGGTGAAGAGTGCTTAAATGTCACTTCTCCAGTAACTTCCCTTTCATCACAGTAGGTGGATGCTTATCTCTTACTGTTGTAAATGACTGAATTGTTTACAGCCTTAACGGTTAAGATAACACAGAATTTATGGGTAGACTTGTCAAAAAATGCATCTAACAGTTCAGAAGAGTAACTGACCAAAGCAAAGCTGCTCGCAGAAGACTGTACCCAGATGCAGGCCCTTTATAAGCTTTAAACATTTTACAAGAACACTTGTATCTGAGGTTCACAGGAAACACTCCCCACATAACAGTCCATCAAAACACTAACAAAAAGGACTTTTTATCCAAATCATTTTGTGTTCACACCATTAGATTGTCAAATATTGGAAATTATCACCCAACTTATTCCCATATGTTAATATAACCTTTAAAATAAAACCCTTTCACAATCTGTTTTTAATAAATGCCCTATTAACTTTTTAACGGAGAGTTAAAAGAAAGCCAACCTAAATATTGGTTAAATCATTATTTTATTATCTTGGAACAGAACTATTGCAAGAAAAAAACCATTTAGGTCACTACATTATGTTTAAGTGATCCCTAAATGCCGATATTATCTTACAGCATACAAGCAAATCTTTCCTGGCAGCTAGCAGCAATGTATTTTGATTATTCCAAGTGATATGCAGCTGATAAATTAAGAAACAAGTGATTACATGTTCAGTTTAACAGGAAAATTCAATCAAGGTTTAAGATTATAAATCATTTCTAAGTTCTAGGTATCGTTTTTACAGAAATCCAGAATTTTATTTTATTTTTATTTTTTTTAACCAAAAGTCATATTTTCCAGTTTCATGTTTCAGTAATGCAATACCAGCCACAACCAGTGGACAAAAGTGGCACTGTTGCTTGAATGAAGCAGATCCTGTTTCATAATCTTATACAACCCCTTTAAGGGCGACCAATCCTGAAGAGTTTTTTCAATATGGTTAAAGGAAAAACAACTGCAGACAAAAAGTCTCCCTACTGTCCCTCTACACCTGCATTTACAAATAAATTATATATGAAGTCCAGCATGTAGTGTACAGTAAATACATAAATGATGCAAGAGTTATTAATACAGGTCTTTGATAATGAGGAAAAAGTATGTTTTCTTGGGGTAAGCTCTTCTGACGGTTAGTAATACTGATTCTTCAGGATAATACAAAGTGCTTACTTTATTTCTATCCAAAGTTTTATCCTATGAAGTTGTAAATGTCTAGCTCTACTTATACTTCAAAGCCGTATATGTAATTGAGCCAACTCTATGACGTACACTAGGTCCACACAGTATTGATCTAATAGCTGAGTTCTCGGAGCAACAGACGTTTCTTTATAATGACTTTTCACTTTAGTTTCCTAGAAATTGGGCAGTTTGGGGAGTGAAAAATGCAAAAATATTATGAACAGCCACAATGATGTTAAAAACTATATGTCCCCTTCCAAATGTCCCCGACTATTACATACTTATCAGAATATTTCAGTTTTAGCCAACACTTTTATCCAACACAGCATCATCCAAGTGAAAAAGTAACTGCCCCAATAGACATAATACACTGACATGCCAAAAGTCATGAGATAGCAGTATATAAAATGATTATGAAGTGGGAACGCCTACATCTGTATAAATCTTTAGGTGTTACCTTCTGAGTGAGGTTGAACACTGGCCAGTTTGTTCATGGTAAGGCGATGCGAATTTATGGGAGTTCAAACGAGACAAGATAGTAGATGCCAGACAGAAGGGACATTCCGTTTTCAAAGTTGAGTGGGCATTTAATATTCCTCGATCCACTGTGTCATGTGTGTACCAGGAATACGTCATAGAAGGCATTACCACCCACGGAGGACAGCGCACTGGCCGCACATGGGTGCTTATTGATTGCGACCAGCAGTATCTGTTTAGAAATGTCCTTGTGAACAGAGAAGCAATCCTGGCAGAAATCAGATCCACATCAGCTTCCATGCAAGATGTTGGCAGAGGATCCACCAGCAGGGTCGTAACTATAGAGGATGCAGGGGATGCGGTTGCACCTGGGCCCAGGAGCCTTAGGGGGTCCATAAGGCCTCTTTTCTCCATATAGGGAACCCAGTATTATGAGTAAAGCATTATAGTTGGGGGCCCTGTTACAGGTTTTACATCAGGTCCCAGGAGCTTCAAGTTACACCTCTGCCCACCAGAATGCTTCTGTTAACAGCATGACACCACCTGACAGTGCCTCACTTGGGCTCATGAGGTTTCTAACTGGACCCTAGAGGACTGGCGTGGTTCGATGAGTAATGGTATCAGTTGTTTTGTGCTGATTGTAGGGTTTGTGTGTGTGCAGACCGCATGAAACCAAGGCATTGTGGTGTCCCATATTGGTGAGGCATGTGTTCTCATGGCATGAGTTGGGTCTACATATCTGCCTAAACACTTCATTGACTTTTGCCCACTATGTTTCACTTTTGGGTGAAAATAATGAGATATTCCAGCAAGAGCCTAATCAAAAATTTATTGGATGTGATAGAGACAGGGGCGTAACTATAGGGAGTGCAGAGGTAGCATTCGCTACCGGGCACAGCAGTTTTAGGGGACCCAAAGACCCCCCTGTTACATACCTGTACAACAGTATTATAAATGGCACATAAGGAGCCCTGTTACAGATTTCGCACCGGGGCCCAAGGGCACCTAGTTACGCCTCTGGATAGGGAAGTTTATTTGCATCTGAGATCCTGCACTTACAAATAAAACATGGAGATGTAAGTAGCTATCCAGGTGGCATGGCTCAACATCCCTCCAGACATCTTCTGTCCACTTATGGAATCAATGAAAACTTGAGTTGCTGCGCCAAGCCAGAGAGGGGCTTGCATGATATTAGTTGATGTCCCATGACTTTTGGCATGTCAGTGTAAATGTTTATTCATCATTCTAATGCTTCCTATAATCTGTAATCAGTTTTTGTTTAATGCTGTTGAAAAATTTTAATCGTTTGGTGTAAACGGACCCTTGGGCAAACGGATCACTCCTGGGCTCACTAAGCGCTTCAATAGTCACAAAACCTTAGAAATGGCTTAGAAATTCTGTCTAGATCAGTGTATTGCATATGTATTTCAACAACGTTTTCTCTCCCCGCATTCTCTTTGATCATGGCATAGTGTTCTAGTATAAATATTGTGGTGACTACTTCTCTTGTACAGTAAGGTTCAACATAAAAGTGGCCACTTATAAAGAGTGGCGTAGTTTTTGGCAATATAACGTGTTTCCCTGAAAATAAGACAGTGTCTTATATTAATTTTTGCTCAAAAAGGTTTAACTTTTTTACATGTATAGCTGCCTGGACGCTATTTAAATTGACTCTTTTAATTAACTGTTAGCAGGGCTTAATTTTGGAGTAGGGCTTATTTTTCAAGCATCCTCAAAAAGCCTGAAAAACTTTTTGCATCCTCAAAAATTCTGGAAAATCATGCTATGTCTTATTTTCAGGGTATGTCTTATTTTCAGGGAAACAGGGTACTAGTCTGAGGAGCAGGGTAGTGAAGACTGTATTTCTCAACACTTCCGATGCATTTTGGAGAACATAGTCACTACTGAACAACAGCCGGGGTTCGCTGGCATTTTCTCACAGCTTCAAATGACAAAGAATTACAAAGTATTACAAATTGCGGTGGACCTTTGTACGGATGGGCTCATGCTGATGGTTAGTTTTTTCAATGCAATTTCCATAACTGCAGTGTTACATGACCTGTATAATAAGGTTAAGATTCAAAGAGGTTAGCTGCAATTAAACCGAGCCATGTTCAGTAAATTGAATCTTAATATCAATTACACTTGGTAAAGCAGGTTGAGTTATTAAGCAGTTTTTAACAACCTTTTTAAAATATGTATTTCCCTGACTGAGATGCACAACTTGTATTGTAGGTTATTAACCCTTTGCAATCCAATTTTGGATTCAGGGTTTCCTAGGAAGCTTTCTCTTTCTGCCATTATACAATGGCGCCATCTGCTGGCTAGAGCCAGTGCTGCAGTATGTGACATGCTGGAGAGGCCCCGACAACAGAGCGGCCAGTAATCTACAGTAAGAATACCCTGCCGGACATCTTCCGACATCGGAGCTGTACAGCCTTCAATCAGAATGTCTTTAGAAGTAAGACAGTGGATTGGAAAGGGTTAAGCATGGGCATGAAAGTGGCAGTTATTTTTTTAGGCAACCTGTTCTGTACCTAAATGAGGTCATCATTTAAAAACGGACATTTCCTGTGTTTTATACGACAAGAAAGTTCACCTTCGAACAGCATTTTACAGTTTATAGACAGAGTATGAGGCAAATTTTAGAAGGGGTTAGTGGAGAGGAACTGCCTGCAGCCATAAAGCGGTTCTCCTCACCAAGTAGAAGTCTCAACCGTGTATTCAACAGCAATTGTTTGAGTGAAGAAACTGGGACTGGCTATGCAAAATGTTATTTTGTTGTTGTTTTTTTATTAACATTAGATTTTTATTGAAAACGTTTTTTTTATCACAAACACTTGTAATAGAACATTATGCATTACAAAGATATAATCATGGTTTGTAAGAAAGGTAAAATCACAAACAAGAGTTGTGTGTAAGTAGCTGCATAGGAAGCAATTACATCAAATCAACAGGCAAAACAAAAATACTAAGGGCGGAAGAAACTTAAAGTGGGTAACATCATAAAAAGGCATCTACTTTGTGTATCTGCTGTTTACCACTGTGTGCTATAACTACTTTCCCTTCTTCTAGTGGTAGATGTTGCTCCCCATAACAGTTCACTGCTCCTTATGCTACATGTATAGGTTTACCGATGCACTCCTTGGGCACATTATTTTCTGGTCCTAGGTGTAGACTTTGGAGCCATTGGACTTTCATTGAGCTATAAACTAATTGGACACTTAATTAGAAACACCAGTCCTCTATAGAAATTAGACAGGTGATGCAAGAATGCAGCCTAAAATCAAGTGAGTATGTTTTTCATGATCAATTTCATTGTGAATCCACATTACAAGGAGAAAATTGAGAGATCTGAACGACTTCAAACAAGTACACTCAAGAGTATACAAAGAATGGTATGATGGAGGTAAAACATCCATCAAAAGGGAATCCTATGAACGTAAACAACTTGTCAACAAAAGGGGTCAGAGGAGGATGTCAAGAATTATTGTGATGAACAAGTAGTGCACAGTTTAGCAAATTGCAGCCAAAGACAAAGCCGGTGCTCCATCTCATGTGGCTGAATGCAGATCTGGTTGGTGCTTAACACAGATAAGCTACAATAGCAGATGACCAGCTTGAGTGCTATTGCTGTCTTCAGTGGGCAAAAAAAGCACAAAAATAAGATTACTGAGCAGTGGAAAAATGTTGCCAGATCAGATAAATCCAGATTTCCAGTTACATCATGTTGCTGAGAGGTCAGAATTTGGCAGAAGCAGTATGAATTGATGAGCTCTTCCCAACTGCTATTCAGAGCATGTCAGTGCCTTCACCTAATTTGCAGCAACTGCAAGAAGCTTTCCTGCCCGTATGTGTCAATATCCCTACAGAATCTGTGCCATGATGAATTACTGCAGTTCTGATGGCCAAAGGAGGTCCAATGTGCTACTGGATGGGTGTCCAAAATAAAGTGGCCATGTAGTGTATAGGGCTACTTTATGCACCTTTGAGAGTTGTGACATACTTAGTACAGCAAGTGTCAGCTGTGGAGTGCGTGGCTACACAGGACTAATGGAAAGGTACGGAATCAACCAGACAGGTCTATGAGAGTGGAGTTAAGACCAGACAGAGAGCAACGCTTGAGCTATTGATTAAGAAATCCTGTTTTGTGGTAAATTGCCTCTGTTGTTCAGACCTGCATTATCTACAGCCTTGGTTGACACTGCCAGGTGTGAGGAAGCCCTTAAAGGGGTTATCCAAGTTACATTTTTCCCTTGAAATCCAGTTGCCCATGTTAAAAAACTTTAAAGCATCCTATACTGTACTTACTTTTTTTGGTTCCTCCCAGCTCCAGCACCTGAGCTTCATTCTCAGCATTGGGTCTGTGTGGACAGGCTACAGTCAGCCTGTTTACAGGACATCACAGGTTGCTGCAGCCAATTACAGACCTCAGTGCTGGAACACAAGTCTCTGATTGGCTGCAGCAGCCTGTGATGTCCTATAAACAGTCTGACTGCAACCTGTCAATGCAGGTCAGAGGGAATGCTGGACCTGCAGTACATGACACAGCAGGGAGCCAGGAGAGGTGAGTAATACATTTTTTTATGTTTTTTTTTTTTTTTAACATGGGCAATTGTATTTCAAACACTGGGAAATACTGTTGTTATAACCAGATACTGAGAGAGTGCCAAACAAAGGTACCCCACAAAGTTCAGTTAACATGAGTTTCTATGGGAACTTGTTGGCTATGTGAATACTGTAGTCAGCACACTGTTGGTGCCTTCTAAAAGAGACTGTAACCAATACATTGTAAAACCCTATTCGGAGACTGTTCCATTGCTATTAGTAACCGACAAGCTCTGTGCCTTTTAGATATTCTGTAACTACCAAGCCGTGTACCTATTGTAAAACATAAAGAAGTTGTGCTACTCATCAAATGGTGATGTATCCTTTTTTCATATGTAAATCCAAATAACAGCATTACACAGCAAGGGACCAGACATAGTGACTCCACACTAGGCGCGCTATCTGCGCTTCATCCTGGACTGGCCTGGTGGTTTCATAATTACATGCACCAAACCAATTACAGCAATGCCAGTCATTTCATACCTTATGTCATTGCATTGCACCTTTCTCCCCCCCCCCCCCCTGCTGGCATAGAGACAAATCCAAAGTTACCACTGTGTGGCGCAGAGTGTAAGCTCTTGCCTATGACCTGAAGGTTGCAAGTTCAATCCCCGCGTGAGTCAGGTAGCCAGCTCATGGTTGACTCAGCCTTCCATCCTTCTGAGGTCGGTAAAATGAGAACCCAGCTTGGTGGGGGGTAATTAGTAATAATTACCTGAAAGCGCTGCCGAATAAGTTGGCGCTATACAAATACCAAGATTTTTTTATTTTTACCACTAGGTGTCTACGTCTTTATTACATCAAGTGGAGCGGTGCAATACAGCATGCAGAACAGACCCTCCTATAGTGCCATAACATAAATTAATGCACTGGAGGAATACATTGTAACCAAGTTTGATTCTTTTTAGTGCCTCTATGTGTACACACGCAGTAGGTTCCAATTGACTTAATCTGTATACAAAGTATGCTACTTCTACTATGCTACTGTAAGCTGTAAGAATGTCATAAGAATGAGGACATATGGCAGGGTTTAAAAGACACTAACTAGTCTCATGAGGACAAAGAAATCAATACAATTGTTACTGTCCTCTCAGATTGTTTAGATAAAAACTTAAAGGGGTTGTCCCGCGCCGAAACGGGTTTTTTTTTTTTTCAACCCCCCCCCCCGTTCGGCGCGAGACAACCCCGATGCAGGGACGTACAGAAAGCTCACCGGAGCGCTTACCTTAATCCCCGCGCTCCGGTGACTTCTATACTTACCTGTGAAGATGGCCGCCGGGATCCTCTGCCTCCGTGGACCGCAGCTCTTCTGTGCGGTCCACTGCCGATTCCAGCCTCCTGATTGGCTGGAATCGGCACGTGACGGGGCGGAGCTACACGGAGCTACACGGAGCCCCATAGAGAACAGGAGAAGACCAGGACTGCGCAAGCGCGGCTAATTTGGCCGTCGGAGGGCGAAAATTAGTCGGCACCATGGAGACGAGGACGCTAGCAACGGAGCAGGTAAGTATAAAACTTTTTATAACTTCTGTATGGCTCATAATTAATGCACAATGTACATTACAAAGTGCATTATTATGGCCATACAGAAGTGTATAGACCCACTTGCTGCCGCGGGACAACCCCTTTAATTCTAAGTAGAGATTTATAATCAGTTATAATCATTATAGGATATTCTCTCCAACTGTTCTGGAATTTGGGATACTATAAGCAAAACACCCTCAAAACATCAATCTGTCGGCAATGCCGAAATTTACCATAAGCAAATATCTCCCGATTATCCAAAGTAAGAAGTGTTTATGATGAACCCATGTATACCAATACTGTGTATGTGCCTTTCATGTTAGGTCATATCCCTAAACAGAAGAATTCCTGATAAATTGTGGATTTACAATCTGCAACAAAAAATGGGGCTTAGCCCAACTGGCAAATACATTCTAAGCAAGCTTTATTCTTTTTACTGCCTATGCCTAGGAAAATAAAGCTGAACGTATAAATTCCAAAGGAATTCATTCATCCACATACTAAGTATGCAATTTCCTTGAATTTGGCAAAATTTTACACATTCCGCATAGCTGCAGGATGAACCCATAGACCTACAGATGTAGTGAGTGTGGCATAACAATTAGAATGACACATATTTTGAGTCCGAGCCACACGGTGCATGTCTGTCTGCATTCCTACTAACAGTAACACGGCCAAGGTCTGTTGCAGACTTGTGCCAATGACTAAACAGTTATAAAAAACCTAGGTGATCCAAATGTGCATATACTGGGAAAATGGTCTACAATGGTACAGCATGTATTTTCGGTCTACAAATATCTAGACTTCTAAAAACTGTTTCTGTTGAAAATATATACAAAAAGGGAGATACAAAAAGTATCTACTTAAGAGTAAAAAAATAGAGATTCCTCTCAGTTTGGAGAATATCATGTTCCCCACCATCATTTATATAATGACTTCAAAGACCCGTGTGTCTCCTATTGCACAATATTGTTTAATGTGGTAAAAGCAGATGAAATAAGTCATCAAAAAGTAGAAATACCCCAACATAAGGTAATATTTTGTAGTCACTTTAATCATTTGGACATGGATTAGTTCTACAGGAGTTATGATCTACCTTGAGAAAATATGCGGACATTTTTAACATGGCTTAGTCAGCTTGAGGCCGAATGCACATGGCAGGTCTGGATTCCGGCTGCGGAATCCCACATGAAATCCGGCCCTGACTGCTGCGGGTGACCCTGCATACCTGTCGTCTACTCTGCCGGCGTCCACACTGACTTGTCTTCTTCCAGCTTCTTTGTACTACTCGTTGTGGGACATGCATAAGACTTTTTTGAACTCCTGCTTTTCCTGCGGAATCCCCCCATCCGCATTTTCAATTGCAGATGAGCCGTGGGTTGGACAGCTTCCATTGACTTTAATGGGAGCCATCCGTGCGTGAATCACAGGAAAATGGAGCATGCTGCAACTTTTCTTCCACGAGCGGAAAACGCAATTGGAATTCGCTTGTGTGCATGAAGAATTACTTTTGCATAGCATTCAATGGGCGGTATTTACTGCAGAATCTGGAGGCAGCCGCCCGCTCTGGATTCTACTATTAAATCCGCCCGTGTGCAGGCGGCCTTAGCCTGACAATAGAGGTGTCTTACTAAGAATTGCAAGGGGGAACTATTATCGTTATAAACTATTTAAACCGAAATGGTACACAGAAAAATCGGGTAAATTAAATATAGTGAAATGGATAGATACTCAAAAAGTGTTGGGAACAGAGATTTATTATGCAAATCTAAAACACAGGAGTAAAAAAGTATCACTTTAGTTATATTGTTGGTAGCATTTACAAGCAGAAGCTTTGAATTTGGCAGTAATTCAAGTACTGTTCTCCCGCCATCCAAGGTGTCAGGAAGAAAGGTATGCAAAATAGCTACTGTAACCTCCACAATGAAGAGAATTGTCTATTTAGGACCACCTAAAAGGTAGCAACAGTCCCATATTATTCAATGCCTGACTTTTATAGAATCATTAAAATAAGACTAGCAATATACTGTGTTTCCCTGAAAATAAGACACTGTCTTATATAAATTTTGCTCAAAAAGAGGCACAGTGTCTTATTTTCAGGGAATGTCTTATACTCACCTGGCCCGCGGCATCTTGGTCCCTCGCACTGGAGCAGGCTGCTGTGTCCTCCGCGCTGACAGAGGATTCTCTTCTTGGTAAGTGGGTTTGAATACCCCACCTCCAGCAAGCAAGTGCTGTGATTGGATCGAGCGCCAGCCAATCAGAGCCAGTGCTCAATGAACCAATTATAGTCAGTGATATCATGCACTAAATGGCTGTGAATGATAGAGCGCCAGGTGCTAGAGGCGAGGTATTCAAAGCCCTGTTACCGAGAAAATAATCCTCTGTTAGCGCAAAGGATTCAGTAGGCTGCCACAGCGCTGGAGAGACCAGCGCGAGGGACCAAGATGCCGGTGGCTAGGGGAGTATTGCAGTTTTTTTTTAACCTAGTGTAGCTAGGCTTTATTTTCGAGAAAAGCTTATATTTCAAGCCCCTTCCCCCTGAAAATCAGTAGGCCTTAGTATCAGGGTAAGGCTTATTTTCAGGAAAACACGGTAGTAGCAGTAAGCAGAAGAACTCAAAATATGCCAGCAAAAAAGTAGGCACCTGCTCCTGAATGCAACTGCCTAAAAATCTCTGATTCTGGCCAAGACATTAAAAGTTAAAGATAGCATCCATGCAGGCAGAAAATCATTGAGTTTATTAACAGGGCCTACAAATAGGTTACCAAGTAAGCAATGTCTGGCTTTTATACAGCCTTGAAACATGTCAAGGGTTATGAGCCAGACCAAAGACACCCATCTGTAGACTGAACTAGAAATGTTGCTCCTCATCAGTCCAGGGTAGGGTCCTGGTTGTCTGCATGAGGTGCCATTATGGCAGCTCTTGGCAAATACTGATTGTCTTCCTTCTACTGAACAGCTTTTCTGCCTGCAGGCTTTCTTTTATAAAGGCCCTTTTGCCAAACAAGTCTTTCTACGAACATTAGCTCATGATCACTGCCTAGTGTAAGCATCCCATCAATCAGTCGCTAACAAAAAAGCATTTAGACATTGACATTTTATAAAAATTATATTTAATTCAGTAGTGGATAATGAAAACCTGTTTAGAACAATTACATTGTGACTTTGGTTTTGCCACTTTGGTAATCAATCAGTTGTGGGATACATCGAGTGTTCAATACTCCTGCAGCATTACTGCAGGGGAAATGAATAATCACATATTGCCCATTGAGATCAATGGGCAGTTCATATAATGCATATTCTAAGTATTTTGGATCATTTACCACAAGGGACACTTTTTGTAGCTATTCTCTGCTTTGGAAAATGTATGAGGCTTCTGAATGAGGGACATTCCTCACTTAAAGAAGTTGTCCCACGAAAAATATTGTTTATAGTTAAATCCAGCCCATAATTTTAAATATGTTTTGCATTTACAGTTACACTTATTAAAAAATTGTTTCTATCTCCAGATATTCCAGGACTAATGTTAGAACAGCTCCACTAGCTGTTTCTATTGTATGTCCACCTCAGTAATTGGTCCAAGCTGGTCGCACATGCTCAGTCTTGATTCTCTTTCTGCTCCACTGGGAATGTGGAGGGATCCCTGGTGTGGTGAGCGGTGGCTTATAAAGCTGCAGTGTCTTCTCTGCAGAGATCTGTCAGGTATGTGAAACAAGCTATCAGTATATATTCCTACCTTATTTGTTAATTCTACAAACTTTATTGTTTATTACAAACATCCAGTATAACATATGAGAAAAAAATCCATCTATCCTTTAACCGTAATCATAAATTTATCTACTACTAAATAGAACATATGGAAGCAAGAAAAAGAATGTATGCAAACCAGAAGCCATAGCCCCGAAACCATTACGCAGCTTAAATGCAGGAGTTACTTGAATGGAAAATCACTTATTTCAGAGGACAAAAGTATTAAGTGTTTAATAGAGTTACTGTATTATTGAAATGATCATACAGAATGTTTTTCCATATATGTAAAGTGCTGCTCTGATGATTAGAATGGAAGAAATAATGAACGGAAAATAGAAAAGCAATAGTACAGATGAAATAAAATGTTTTTTTGTATTCATAGTATACTTTTCTATTAGGACTGTATCTGTATAGATTCTGGTCGCACAGTAGCAACAAATGTTACATTAATCGAATACAGAATATTCAGGTGTATCAAATTCAATAGGAGCTGCAATACCAACACAGGGCACTGAGCTATGGTCAGCTTTTTCTGCAATCGGAGCAGACCACAGTGACAACAGCTCGGGAATCAACTGATCGGTAAAGAGATCCGAGCGGTGGATTCCCAGTGGTCATCCATAGCAAAAATTTAAAACAGTCCTGAAGTACCCATTTAATTATCTCAAAAAACAACCCCTTTTGATTTGAACTGTTATACAGAAGATGCCATGGAGGGGAGTCCACAGCTTGGAAACATTTTAAATTTGAGTGGAAAGCAGCTAGCAATGAGCGCCTCCACTGGTGGGTCCAGGCATGTATTATATTATATAGTCAGATATTCATTTGAATGGCCCACATGTGTAAGGGGGTGCTCCCATGTGGTTTCATTACAATAAGTTATGTGTCTTTAAATAACGAGTTCAGAGGACTGTGAGTACAGAGGTTCCTCCATGTAGATGCTTCAGCACTTAATTTCCTGTTTTCCTCCACTGGTTAGTCAGTCAGTGAGAAGCACTGTGAACAGCTAAGAGTGCTGCAGGGGTATCTCCTGCACACGGGAATACTACGGTCGAGACTTAATGGGTGACCTGTCCAAACAGCCTATGGGTGAGAGAGATAATGCTTATTGCCTACAAGCAACTGGGAGCAGCCATACTCAGCATGGAAACAGAGATTGTTCTATAATTGGCTTGTGCCCAGCCTAGAAGCATTAGGGGCTGTAAATCACAAATTCCCATCGTAGGGACTAGTGCGGCAGCGTACTTGAAATAAGGGGGTGATAGACACAGATGCTGAACGTTTCTGGGGGAGAACTCTGCATAAGTCCTGGAGTGAAAGTCCAATAGACAGCTAAGGAAGTCACATTTCCCTTAATCTGTGGGCGATTGCTGCTAAGGCCTTCAAACATCCCATTAGCAGTAAGTAGCTTGTGTCCTACAAAATGCCACCTGGCAAGTTAATGGCTTCATCGTTAAAAACACCCAGTTTCCAGGAATTAAAGACTTTAGTGAATTTTGACATTGCTGATATGGCTATACCAGCCATTTTGCTTGTTGCATCTATATCTTGTTTGAATAAATGTTCTTTGCATTCAAGATGTCAGGTGATGATAAATACAATGCATATCCAAGTCAGGGTCTCAGCTGCCCACTACTCCTGTAACTTCCCCAGTGGATACAGTATACCCCAACCACCATCTTGGTCATTCTCTTCACATGTGATACTACATTTCCTTTGTATATTTTCCCTGCAGTGGTTACTGAGAAGCTGTGCAACCAGGTAGAATTTCCCTGGCAATAACATAGGGTGACCAGTGGTCTCATAAGCCTGAGCCCTTATGCCAAGTTTGATTTTGATGAGGCAACCACTCATAGAATGGTAGAGTTGGAAGGGACCTCCAGGGTCATCGGGTCCAACCCTCTGCTCACTGCAGGATCCACTAAATCATCCCAGACAGATATTTGTCCAGCCTTTGTTTGAACACTTCCATTGAAGGAGAACTCGCCACCTCCCGTGGTAACCTGTTCCACTCATTCATCACCCTCACTGTCTAATATCTAATTTGTGTCTCCTCCCTTTCAGTTTCATCCCATTGCTTCTAGTCTTTCCTTGTGCAAATAAGAATAGGGCTGATCCCTCTGCACTGTGACAGCCCTTCAGATATTTGTAGACAGCTTTTAAGTTTCCTCTCAGCCTTCTCTTCTGCAAGCTAAACATTCCCAGATCCTTTAACCGTTCTTCATAGGGCATGATTTGCTGATCGCTCACCATCTTGGTAACTCTTCTCTGATCTTGCTCCAGTTTGTCTATGTCTTTTTTAAAGTGGGGTGCCCAGAACTGGACACAGTATTCCAGATGAGGTCTGACTAAGGAAGAGTAGAGGGGGATAATGACCTCACGTGATTTAGACTCTATGCTTCTCTTAATACATCCCAGAATTGTGTTTGCCTTTTTGGCTGCTGCATCACATTGCTGACTCATGTTCAGTCTATGATCTATTAGCATACCCAAGTCTTTTTCAAAGGGGCTGCTGCTTACCTCAATTTCCCCCATTCTGTATGTGCTTTCTTCATTTTCCTTGCCTACTCTATTTTCTCTCTTTAAATTACAATAGTAGTCATCTAGGTAAGTCTACCTCTGGAGGTGCCCAGCCATGCAGGAGAGTTAACAGATGAAGCGAACGCAGCAGCAAAATATAAAAATCTTTACTTGGAAGCTGAAAATCAGTGCAGTTACTTTAAGTTGCATATAAGAATTATAGTGTGGGGACTTAAGGGGGTTTTCTGGGACCTGAAAAAAGGTTAAATTCATGACACTTTTACAATTTTGTTTGAAAAAGGAATGTACTAAAGAGGACCTCTTATGTCCTAAAGGCATAGCTCAGCAGCCACTGGTCCTCTAACTCTATTGTCACCCTTCTTTTCTGTATACCTACCCATTTTCTCATACAGGCTCTTCTTTGTTCCAGCTCCTGATATTATGGTGAATCTGTCAAATGGGTGGTCCATTGCTCACTGTCAATGGGTGATATCAGACTAACAATCAAGTCTGATGTCACCCATTGAGAGTGAGCAGCAGGGATCCGCCCAGTTGACAGATTCACAGTGTCAAGAGCAGTATCTAAGAAGAGTCCATACAGAAAAAAGGGGTTTGAAGAAAAGAGAAGCAGCAATAGAGTCAGCGGGGCTATGGCTACAGAGTTATGCAGCCAGCCACACTGCCTTTAGGACATGACAAGTCCTCTGAAAGCTGCAAACAGTGGAAGGAGTAGGTTTCCAAGCAGCACCAAGTGGCATTATGTTGTTCTTGGCAGTTCTCACTGTTACAAACAGAATCTTATACTGGTCAAGGAAGCCTCCTATCCTAAAATCTTCATTTAAAGACTTCTTGCTCCAACCTCAATTCGGAGCTGGGAGTGTAACAGGTGGCTTTGCACCCATTGATTTCAATGGGAGTAAAGCTACCTATGAGGTTTCCTGCTCTGACCTCAATGACGACGCCTGGCCCTGCTGCATTGACAGCGCTAGATCAGCTGATTGCCTGGTATCCTGAGGGGCAGATTCTCGATGATCAACTATTGATGACGTATGCTGAGGATTGGGCATTGATAGTATGTGCCTGGAAAACCCCTCTAATTCATGTTTTTAATAATATTTGCCCAGAAAACAATTTTAAAGCAGGTTCTTTACTTTGGACAAGCACTCTTTGAGAGAAGGGCTTCATAACAATAAGCTGATCACTCTGTGTCCGGCTGCATGATCATTTAGAGATCAGCTGTAATCTGCAGGATTAATTTAGCAGCAAGTGTTCCATTTACCTGCAGAACAGTTTACCTTTAAGGCCTCTTTCACACGGGCGATGCGATATCGCCGCGATTTTCTCATGGTGGTATCGCATTGGTGGTCTGTGTGATATCGCTGCATTTTTTCACAGCGATATCGTGACTTTGTAGCACCATGAGTGAGGATTTTTTCGGGGGGAAAGGGGGCGCTTCATAGGAGGTAGGGAATTTGAACCTCCAATCCAGGAAGCGCTGAGAGAAAGCCACAAAAAAAGTGCAGTGGACTTGCAGAGAAGACGCGGTGTAGTAAACAGCAGCTGTTAGGTGATATATATATATATATATATATTTTTTTTTTTTTTAATGCAGCTAGGGCTTATTTTAGGGCTTTTACAGTAGGATTTTCTACTGTAAAAGTTGTATTGCACCGCACAAAATGCGATTTTGTGCGATGTGATGCAACAGAAAGGAAGGCACCATAGGGAAACATGGGCTACAAAACATCACAAATAGCGGTAATATTTAGCAAAACACAATTTTTTTTCCTTGCAATGTCACAGGCTACAAAACAATGTGAATGGACCAATGTGAAGGGACCCATAGGAAAGCATTGGCTTCACATACATGCGATTTGTAGCACTGTCGGGTCATGAGAAAATTGCACGATTTTGTCGCCCGCGTGAAACCAGCCTAAAGTGAAGGTTTGATGTTTATGGACACTACCGTATTATGTCATCACGCAACCCCAAAAGTCTATGGGGCAATACTGTACCTCGGTATGCCTACAATTTCATACAGAGAAATACGAAGGTTTTTCTGCTTGTTTTTGCATGAATCCAATAAAATAAAAATCTGGCCCCATTAGATGTTGCAATAGGGCGGTTTTACACACGAGTTTCATGCAGTTTTTGAGCCAAAACTAAAAGGTGGATCCAAAAGATATGGGAAATATAAATGAAGGATTAAAACTCTGGATCTACTTCTAGCTTTGGCACCAAAAAACAGCACGAAAGACACAAAAAGCTGTGTGTTAAACTACCTGATGGAAATATTCTCCTCTAAAACTATTTAGCATGAAGAAATCACATACAGTAGCACTTTAAATTTATATTGTTAAATATATATATAGAAACCTTTCCATAAAAGTACACATAAAAAATTATTTGTGTGTAAATACGGGCTACTTT
This sequence comes from Eleutherodactylus coqui, assembly GCF_035609145.1. Classification (NCBI taxonomy): domain Eukaryota; kingdom Metazoa; phylum Chordata; class Amphibia; order Anura; family Eleutherodactylidae; genus Eleutherodactylus; species Eleutherodactylus coqui. The sequence continues at coordinate 142,187,565 of NC_089838.1, read as the reverse complement.
CCGTAAAATACATGTTTGCTTTGGACACTAAAATGACATTAAACCCAATTTTAAAAAAAAACCATAATAAAATGAAAACCTATCAGCCAGTTTTACGAGATCAGCCGTTTTACAGACTTCATTATATAAGCTGTCACACAATCTGCCCTGGCATTAACCTCATCTAAGTAGAACAAACATAGGTTTGTTCTAATCATAATTTATAGCTTCATTTGCATTAACCAGTCTTCAGTAGGCTGTAGAGTTCTGTTGCACGTTGATCTTGGCAGAGCGATCATTTACAAGTTCATGGGGAGAGTCTAAATGTACAAAAACAAAACCATGAAGGTGGTTTATGCCTTCTGAAGTATAATGACAGCTCTTCATCTAGATGTGAGAGAGGGGTCACTGCAAAACAAACGATTCTGCCTGAGACTTCTCCCTCTCAACTTTAAGAGCATATGGTAAAGCTGCCCTCTCCACAGCTACATAAAACACTATAAAAGTAGTGTCAAACATTATCCTTACAGGGTTCAAGAGGTAAAGGAAGACTGTGCAAGACCTTAGACAGGAATCACAATTCAATGCTGTTGAAGGGAGGGGTTTGGCGGTATGAAAAAACTTTTAGGAAAGAAGAAGTCACTATGGGGCCTTTATTAATTCTAACTACTTTTGAAGGTTTATTAATTAAATTAGGTTTGTGTGATCTGTGAAGGTTGAGAAATTCATACGTTCAACAATACTCTTGTTATTCCAGTTCACAGTCCACTTTCTAGAATAGATCTCCTGATAGGTACTCCATCTATGCTTCCTTATGTTCGTAGAGTGGAGTATCTACCATAAACTGTGTCGGATCACTCTCTAATCTATTTGTTGTTGATTATGAATGGTGGGGGATTGGGTCTGGATAGAGTTTGGAGGTTAAATCCCTTTTGGTTGAACCTGCTTGATGGAAATGCTGGAACAGAGGACACCCTGTTGGGTTTTCTTTTTCAGATTAATATTGTCTCTTCCTCAATGTCTATAGTGCAGGATGCTATGAAGGCATTTATACATGGTCATTATATACAGAAGATTATCCTACATAAGTCTAAATATCAGGATGTGAATACCATAGCTTGCCACGGGAGGTGGCGAGTTCTTCTTCAATGGAAGTGTTCAAACAAAGGCTGGACAGACATCTGTCTGGGATGATTTAGTGAATCCTGCACTGAGCAGGGGGTTGGACCCGATGACCCTGGAGGTCCCTTTCAACTCTACCGGTCTAGGAGTCTATGAATAGGGTTCTTCAGCGACGAGCGTTAAATGCAGGGCAAGTGCATGCATATTCTATCACTAATTAGGTCGAAATTAAAGGGGCTGTCTCGAGGAAACAGTGACATTTTTTTTTTGCCCAGTCCCCCTAATTAAGCATACATTACTAAGCCCCCCTGTAAATGACTTTTCTAGCTGGTTTGTACTTACAGTTCCAGCGTTTCAGCAACTTATAAAAAGTTTCCCCAAGATGGCCGCCGGCTCTTTTCCCGTCGCTTGCTGTAGCCCGACGTGCGCGCTCCCGAGACGCTACCAGCTGTGTCTCCCTGACAACCAGATGCCCCGCAGCCGCCGACCGGACCCCGGGATTGACCGCGGCCGACCAGTCACCCACCGCCAGGCAGCAGGTAACCGGCGCTATCCCCCGGCTCCCCCGCGCTAGCCCCCGGCTCCCCCGCGCTAGCCCCCGGCTACCCAGCGGTAGGCCCCGACTCCCCAGCGGTAGGCTCCTGCTCCCCAGCGGTAGGCTCCGGCTCCCCAGCGGTAGGCTTCGGGGCCCAGCGGTAGGCCCAAGCTCCCCAGCGGTAGGCTTCGGGGCCCAGCGGTAGGCTCCGGGGCCCAGCGGTAGGCTCCGGGGCCCAGCGGTAGGCCCCCAGGGCCACAGCGGTAGTCAGTCACGCGTCACCCCCGTCAGTCCATCACCCATCACTTACCTGGGCGGCTGGGCTGGGCTGGACTGGGCGGCTCTGCTGGGCGGCTCTGCTGGGCGGCTCTGCTGGGCGGCTTCTCGGCACGGCTGGGCGGCTCTGCACCTTCCTCTAAGAGAGGATGGTAGCAGAATGGCCGCTCCAGCGCGCTCCCGAGAAGATACAGCTCGTCTGCGCATGCGCAGAAGAGCTGTAGCGGCAAGCACACGGAAGCGGCTCATGCTCAGAGCAGAAGACCGGACTGCGCAAGCGCGTCTAAAAAAGCAAGCCGCCAGCGAATTTAGACAGAACCATGGAGACGAGGACGCTAGCAACGGAGCAGGTAAGTGAATAACTTCTCTATGGCTCATATTTAATGCACGATGTATATTACAAAGTGCATTAATATGGCCATACAGAAGTGCTTAACCCCACTTGATTTCGCGAGACAACCCCTTTAATTGGAAAGAGACACAGACTCAGCTTGCAGATCATCTTAAGGGGGGGGGGGGGTTGCAAAAATAAGCATATTTTTATGTAGTGGAAGATCTTTGAGGAGAGGTAAGCAAGGGCTTGCATTATGGCTTCTATAATTAGGGCACATGAATCCTCTTATATGGCAGCATTGTGAAGGCCTGATAATACTTTGCTAAGCGTGAATTGTGAAAATTCTTATGAATATTTGGCTTGGGTACAATTGCCAACTTTGTCTGAACATCAGAAAGTGATATTACAGGCTCATTTGACACTAAATGAGTAAAGGGAAACAGTAGCATAATTTCCTAAATGTTCCCTGTGTTGGATGGTCTTCCAAAAGAATATTTTAAGAGCTACCGGGTTATGCTTCTGACACATTTATTGATGGCGTTTTCATGAATCATTGCATGAAGGCATACTTCAACCATCAATGAGAGATGCTATGATTATTTTAATTTCTAAACTGGGAAAGTATTTGTCTTTCTGACTCCTATCATTCAATATCTCTGTTGACCATTAATGTTAAAATATTGGCGAAGGTACTTGTGAATAGATTGCTTTTTAGTAATGACTCATTTAATACATGAGGATCAGTCCGACTTTATGCCAAACCAATTAACTGCTATTCTGAATCTTCAGTTGGATCATCGAGTTTGTGGGAGCAGGGCTGTTTATTCATTGGATGCTGCCAAAGCTTTGGACAATGTCGAGTGGAACCATTTGTGAGCTGTTCTTCATAGGATGAGTTTCGGTGAGAAATTTGTGGCATGGGTTAAACTGCTCTATTCAATGCAAGGGGCAAGAGTGAGGATTAATAGTCATATTTTTGGACAGATGGTGTTAGAGAGGGAAGCAAGGCAGGGGTTACCCCTGTCAACTCTTCTCTTTGCCTTGGCAATCAAGCCCCTGGCTGGTTTGATAAGGCAATCACCTAATATAGTTGGATTGCAGTATGGTGAAATTGAGGAACATATCTCATTATATGCAGATGATCTGTTGTTGTATATGGGGATGTAAGTAAATTAGAGTCCTATTATGTCCATTTTTGTATACTTGGTATGAGGTCTGGTCTCACTACTAGCTGGGAGAAATCAGTGACTGTTCCTTTAGATCCCTTGCCATTGAACTATTCATTGGGACATACGTAATTGTAAATAGTGATTAAATTCAAATATTTTGGAGTTGCATTATCTTATGAGCTTCAAGATTATATTTCTGCCAATCTGCTTCCATTGGTATGAATGTTTGAGGATAGGGTTAAGGTCTGGAATCATCTCCCATTGTCAATAATTGGCAGAGAGAACCTTATCAAAATGGTCTTGATTAGAGATGAGCGAACGTACTCGTCCGAGCTTGATACTCGTTCGAGTATTAGCGTGTTCGAGATGCCCGTTACTCGTGACGAGTACCACGCGATGTTCGAGTTACTTTCACTTTCATCTCTGAGACGTTAGCGCGCTTTTCTGGCCAATAGAAAGACAGGGAAGGCATTACAACTTCCCCCTGCGACGTTCAAGCCCTATACCACCCCCCTGCAGTGAGTGGCTGGTGAGATTAGGTGTCACCCGAGTATATAAATCGGCCCCTCCCGCGGCTCGCCACAGATTTATTCTGACAGAGATCAGGGACAGTGCTGCTGGTGCCAGAGCTGCTATAGGGAGAGCGTTAGGAGTATTTTAGGCTTCAAGAACCCCAACGGTCCTTCTTAGGGCCACATCTAACCGTGTGCAGTAGTGTGGAGGCTGCTTTTTGCAGTGCTGCACATTTTTTTTTTCTATATCGGCCGTGCAGAGCATTGCGCCTTGCAGTAATTATACATAGTCCAGGGCCAGTAGTCGTGGTGAGGCAGGGACAGAAGACATATATTTATTGAACATAGGCAGTGGGCCTTTCCAAAAACATTTTGGAAAAAAAATCTATTTGGGCTGCCTGTGACCGTCCTCAGTGTACTGGGTCTGTGCTGGGTGTAGTTGTCCTCCTAATTCATACGCAGCCAGCTAAGTGTTACAGCAGGCTTGCGCAAAATTATTTCCTGGCTCTGTCTTGGCTGTTACATCACCGCTGTATTCCAGTCCACAGTGCAACAGTCTGCAGTTATTTTACATACTCCAGGGCCAGTAGTGGGGAGGCAGGGACAGAAGACATATTTATTGAATATAGGCAGTGGGCCTTTTCAAAAACATTTGGGGAAAAAAATCTATTTGGGCTGCCTGTGACTGTCCTCAGTGTACTGGGTCTGTGCTGGGTGTAGTTGTCCTCCTAATTCATACGCAGCCAGCTAAGTGTTACAGCAGGCTTGCGCAAAATTATTTCCTGGCTCTGCTGTGCGTTCGGTAAGCGAAGTCAGCCTCCAACCACAGGCCAATAAGCGGCACATTTAATTACAGCGTTCTGTTTCTGCACTACTGGTAATACACCATGCTGAGGGGTAGGGGTAGGCCTAGAGGACGTGGACGCGGGCGAGGACGTGGAGGCCCAAGTCAGGGTGTGGGCACAGGCCGAGCCAGTGCGGTGGCCAGGGGTAGAGGCAGGGCCAGACCGAATAATCCACCAACTGTTTCCCAAAGCGCCCCCTCGTGCCATGCCACCCTGCAGAGGTCAAGGTGCTCTACAGTGTGGCAGTTTTTCACAGACGCCTGACGACCGACGAACAGTGGTGTGCAACCTTTGTCGCGCCAAGATCAGCTGGGGAGGCACCACCACCAGCATGTGCAGGCATATGATGGCCAAGCACCCCAGAAGGTGGGACGAAGGCCGTTCACCGCCTCCGGTTTGCACCACTGCCTCTCCCCCTGTGCCCCAACCTGCCACTGAGATCCAACCCCCCTCTGAGGACACAGGCACTACCGTCTCCTGGCCTGCACCCACACCCTCACCTCCACTGTCCTTGGCCCCATCCAGCAATGTCTCTCAGCGCAGCGTCCAGACGTCGCTAGCGCCACTGTTTGAGCGCAAGCGCAAGTACGCCGCCACGCACCCGCGTGCTCAAGCGTTAAACGTGCACATTGCCAAATTGATAAGCCTGGAGATGCTGCCGTATAGGCTTGTGGAAACGGAGGCTTTCAAAAGCATGATGGTGGCGGCGGCCCCGCGCTACTCGGTTCCCAGTTGCCACTACTTTTCCTGATGTGCCGTCCCAGCCCTGCACGACCACGTCTCCCGCAACATTGTACACGCCCTCACCAACGCGGTTACTGCCAAGGTCCACTTAACAACGGACACGTGGACAAGCACAGGCGGGCAGGGCCACTATATCTCCCTGACGGCACATTGGGTGAATTTAGTGGAGGCTGGGACCGAGTCTGAGCCTAGGACCGCTCACGTCCTACCCACCCCCAGAATTGCGGGCCCCAGCTCGGTGGTGGTATCTGCGGCGGTGCATGCTTCCTCCACTAAACCACCCTCCTCCTCCTCCTCCAACGCAACCTCTGTCTCGCAATCAAGATGTGTCAGCAACAGCACGTAGCCAGCAGTCGGTGTCACGTGGCGTGGCAGCACAGCGGTGGGCAAGCGTCAGCAGGCCGTGCTGAAACTACTCAGCTTAGGAGAGAAGAGGCACACGGCCCACGAACTGCTGCAGGGTCTGACAGAGCAGACCGACCGCTGGCTTGCGCCGCTGAGCCTCCAACCGGGCATGGTCGTGTGTGACAACGGCCGTAACCTGGTGGCGGCTCTGCAGCTCGGCAGCCTCACGCACGTGCCATGCCTGGCCCATGTCTTTAATTTGGTGGTTCAGCGCTTTCTGAAAAGCTACCCACACTTGTCATACCTGCTCGGAAAGGTGCGCCGGGTCAGCGCATATTTCCGCAAGTCCAAGACGGACGCTGCCACCCTGCGGACCCTGCAACATCGGTTTAATCTGCCAGTGCACCGACTGCTGTGCGACGTGCCCACACGGTGGAACTCTACGCTCCACATGTTGGCCAGGCTCTATGAGCAGCGTAGAGCTATAGTGGAATACCAACTCCAACATGGGCGGCACAGTGGGAGTCAGCCTCCTCAATTCTTTACAGAAGAGTGGGCCTGGTTGGCAGACATCTGCCAGGTCCTTGGAAACTTTGAGGAGTCTACCCAGATGCTGAGCGGGGATGCTGCAATCATTAGCGCCACCATTCCTCTGCTATGCCTCTTGAGAAGTTCCCTGCAAAGCATAAAGGCAGATGCTTTGCACTTGGAAACGGAGGCGTGGGAAGACAGTATGTCGCTGGATAGTCAGAGCACCCTCATGTCTATATCTCAGCGCGTTGAGGAGGAGGAGGGGTAGGAGCATGAGGAGGAGGGGGAAGAGACAGCTTGGCCCACTGCTGAGGGTACACATGCTGCTTGCCTGTCATCCTTTCAGCGTGTATGGCCGGAGGAGGAGGAGGAGGAGGAGGAGGAGGAGGATCCTGAAAGTGATCTTCCTAGTGAGGACAGCCATGTGTTGCGTACAGGTACCCTGGCACACATGGCTGACTTCATGTTAGGATGCCTTTCTCGTGACCCTCGCGTTACACGCATTCTGGCCACTACGGATTACTTGGTGTACACACTGCTCGACCCACGGTATAAGGAGAACCTTTCCACTCTCATTCCCGAAGAGGAAAGGGGTTCGAGAATGATGCTATACCACAGGGCGCTGGTGGACAAACTGATGGTAAATTCCCATCCGACAGCGCTAGTGGCAGAAGGCGCAGTTCCGAGGGCCAGGTAGCAGGGGAGGCGCAGAGATCAGGCAGCATGTACAGCGCAGGCAAGGGAACATTCTCCAAGGCCTTTGCCAGCTTTATGGCTCCCCAGCAAGACTGTGTCACCGCTCCCCAGTCAAGGCTGAGTTGGCGGGAGCACTGTAAAAGGATGGTGAGGGAGTACGTAGCCGATCGCACGACCATCCTCCGTGACGCCTCTGCCCCCTACAACTACTGGGTGTCGAAGCTGGACACGTGGCCTGAACTCGCGCTGTATGCCCTGGAGGTGCTTGCTTGTCCTGCGGCTAGCGTCTTGTCAGAGAGGGTGTTTAGTGCGGCTGGGGGAATCATCACAGATAAGCGTACCCGCCTGTCAACCGACAGTGCCGACAGGCTAACACTCATCAAGATGAACAAAGCCTGGGTTTCCCCAGACTTCTCTTCTCCACCAGCGGACAGCAGCGATACCTAAGCAATACGTAGGCTGCACCCGCGGATGGAAGCATCGTTCTGTATCCCCATCAAAAACGTGGACCTTTTAGCTTCATCAATCTGTGTATAATATTCCTCCTCCTCCTCCTGCTCCTCCTCCTGAAACCTCACGTAATCACGCCGAACGGGCAATTTTTCTTAGGCCCACAAGGCTCAGTCATATAATGTTTGTAAACAATTTTTATACGTTTCAATGCTCATTAAAGCATTGAAACTTGCACCTGAACCAATTTTTATTTTAACTGGGCTGCCTCCAGGCCTAGTTACCAATTAAGCCACATTAACCAAAGCGATTAATGGGTTTCACCTGCCTTCTTGGTTGGGCATGGGCAATTTTTCTGAGGTACATTAGTACTGTTGGTACACCAATTTTTTGGGGCCCTCGCCTACAGTGTAATCCAATTAATTTTTTGCGCACCTGCATTACAGCTGACGTTACATCAGCTGTGCTGGGCACTGCAATGGGATATATTTATGTACCGCCGGTGGGTTCCAGGGAGCCACCCATGCTGTCGGTCCACACGGAGTTGTAACTACATGTGTCCACTTCTAAAGAAACCCAGTCTGACTGGGGCATGCAGTGTGGGCCGAAGTCCACCTGCATTTAACATGACATTACCTCAGCTGTGATGGGCAATGCTATGGGATATATTTATGTGCCGCCGGTGGCTTCCTGGAACCCACCCATGCTGTCGGTCCACAGGGACTTCACAATAGGGAGTTACACCTGCCTGTGTCTATGAATTAAAAACCCCGGTCAGGATGGGGCATGCAGTGTGGGCTGAAGCCCACCTGCATTTAATTGGACGTTACCTCAGCTGTGATGGGCACTGCAATGGGATACATTAATGTACAGCCAGTGGGTTCCAGGGAGCTACCCATGCTGTGGGTGCACACGGAATTCCCATTGCGGAGTTGTACCTGCCTGTGACTATTTATAAAAAAACGCGGTCTGACTGAGGCATGCAGACACCTTGACAGAATGAATAGTGTGTGGCACATAGGTTCCCCATTGCTATGCCCACATGTGCAGCTCCTGATGGCGGTGGCACAGGATTATATTTCTCATTGCTTCCGTACAGCATTGTGGGCTATCGCCCCGCCCCTTTTAAAGAGGGTCGCTGCCTAGCCATGCCAACCCTCTGCAATGTGTGCCTGCGGTTCCTCCTCATGGCAGACGCACTTATAAATGGACATGAGTGTGGCGTGGCATGAGGGCAGCTGAAGGCTGCGCAGGGACAATTTGGTGTGTGCTGTGGACACTGGGTCGTGCAGGGGGGGTTGGGCAGCATGTAACCCAGGAAAAGTGGCAGCGGAGTGTCATGTAGGCAGTGATTGTGCTTTGTTGGAGGTAGTGTGGTGCTTAGCTAAGGTATGCATTGCTAATGAGGGCTTTTCAGAAGTAAAAGTTGTTGGGGGGGTGGGCCCACTCTTGCCGCTATTGTGGCTTAATAGTGGGACCTGGGAACTTGAGATGCAGCCCAACATGTAGCCCCTCGCCTGCCCTATCCGTTGCTGTGTCGTTCCCATCACTTTCTTGAATTGCCCCGATTTTCACAAATGGAAACCTTAGCGAACATCGGCGATATACAAAAATGCTCGAGTCGCCCATTGACTTCAATGGGGTTCGTTACTCAAAACGAAATCTCGAGCATCACGATAATTTCGTCCCGAGTAACGAGCACCCGAGCATTTTGGTGCTCGCTCATCTCTAGTCTTGATGTCACAACTCCTTCATATACTTCAAAATTCTCCAGTTTGAATTCCATCATGATATTTTTTAGACTCCATATGATGTTTAGGAGTTTATTATGGAATAATAAATGCTTGGATATATTTTCTGGCCTCTCAATTGCAACAGTTGAAGAGGTGGGAAAAACGGTAGATTAGTTTTTAAAATAAAAGATTGTTGTAGCCCTTCTATAATGGTATGTAAGAGAGGGATGACTGTCTTCTTCATAGACTTTTATGGGCAGCATGAGACAACAGCAAAGCCCTACTGACACTTCTTGTTATACATCCTGGTGTCTCTGTTAGTAAAGACAGACTTCACATGACAACAGGCAGTGGACAGCAAGCTAGAAGGGAAGAAGACCCCTAGTGGACATCGCTTTAGAGTAATTTTCATCATTTTAGTTGAATAAAGTATTTTTACTTTTGCTAGTTATCACATTGGCTATCATATAAACAGAAGTTTGTTGAAAAGTCAGTTACCATTTAAAATCTGCTCAGTTTTAGAAGGTTTTAAGAGGTCCAAGGGAGGGATTAACAACATGTCTAGGTAAATAAAATGAAAACATCGCCTCTATACATTTGCATCAAGTACACACCTGCTATGAACAAAATGTTCAAGCATTGCTTTCTTTGGATAAACTTTCCAGTACTAGTATAGTATAGTAAGTTTATTACTGTGTTACTTGGATTACATGCAATTATGTACCATTTCATTAGCATACAAAGAACCATAACATCTGGATATGCAGAACTAAGCTGACAAATAATGGAGCACTTGAAGGAGTGCATATTGAGACTTTTCCTCAGAGCGTCCCTTACACTGCACTGTACAGTCGACATATCCAGCAGGTAAGTGGATGCACTATACAATTCCCTAAACTGCAGTAAATACTACATACTGTTTATTTGCTACATATAATAGTCTGGCAAGTTCATCATGTAACAGTATAAAGTATTCCAGAAATTCACTTCAGAAAGCAAAGACATGTATAATAAAATATGCATGCCGCAGATATGGGGTTTATGGGTCTGACAGTCACCAACCTGTGATGTATGGCACCGAGCTGCAGATGGCAGGGTCGACTTATTTCCAACTACCTGGATCATGCACGCATGCAAGATGGAGCCCAAATTGCAACCTGCATAGACTAGCATGCCCCAACATACTTTGACCATTTATGACACAGAAATGAATTGGACAGACTGCATTTAGATTCATCTCCTGGGTCTAACAATTTGGGAAGGGGATTCCCTTAGTTTTAAAGCCTTCTTTGAATCACACCTCCGCTGTCCTCCTTTTTACATCATTGATGGGAAGGCTAAGGCCTCATGTCCACGGGCAAAATAGCATTTAAAATCCGCAGCGGATCACCCGCATGCGGATCCACACCCCATAGGGATGCATTGACAACCCGCGGGTAGATAAATACACGCGGATGGTCAATAAAAGTGATTTTTTAAAAATGGAGCATGAAAAAATCCGGACCATGCTCCATTTGGTACGGGTCTCCCACAGGCTTCTATTGAAGCCTATGGAAGCCGTCCGGATCCGCGGGAGACCTAAAATAAGAATAACTTACCCGCAGCGGACCGGGGCAGCTCTTCTCTTCTTCACGGCTGGATCTCTTTCTTCGGCCCGGCGGATTTTCTGGGCGCATGCGTGTGGCACGCAGCCGGCGTGCCGAGCACATCCGCCAGCCGAAGAAAGAAGATCCAGCCGTGAAGAGGAGAAGACCTGCCCGGTCTGCTGCGGGTGAGTTAATTCTTATTTTAAGCACTCATGTCCGCGGGGCAGGAGGGACCCGCTACGGATTCTCCATGTAGAATCCGTAGCGGGCCTGATTTTCCCCATGGACATGAGGCCTAAGTGTATCTGCAGATCTTCCAGATGGAACCCAATTTAACATTTTGGCCATATTTTCCTAGGAGGCACTCAAATAGGGAAGCTATGGCTGCCATGTTTCATATCATCAACTTACCTGCTCATGGATACCAAACATGTATATGTGACAGAAGATTGACTTCGCAGGTATGCAATTTTGTGGGTTCTGGGATGGGAGTAAGTGCACTGGGTCCGCAGTACACTAACAGTGCCAAAAATATAATGGCTGTTGGGCTGGCACTTTCAGATGACCCATAATCCTCGTTATTAATTCCTCCTCTGATTATTACAGTATCAAGGCTGTGTGCCATAAATTGTGTAGGGAGGGAGACAAATGGTTGGGGATATAACAATTGACATCCCCTTGTAACTTACTAACTTTGTTAACAAAGGGTTTTCTTACTGGTCCTAGAAAGAGCCAATGACATTAAAGACCCACTCTGATACAGGTGTGTACAGCAGTGGAATGAATATTGATTAGCACTGCTTAGCAGAAAATATACTTAACCATCTTCCTAGATCCACTCAACTTTCCCCAGACCACAAAGGTGGCAGATTGACATGCAAAGATGAATGACTATCTACCAGTATCAGTACATCCATCACAATCACAAAGTGTACAACTAGCTAATATTGCTTTTGGTATCTGAAGTACAGATAAACAGGAGACTGGGCTCCTGAACCATTCAGGATGTAATTCCATACTGTCAATATTGTAATAAGAGTGACACTTTCTGGAAAACAAAGCATTGATTGGGTTGGCAAGAATACATATCAATATCAAAAGTATTTAAAGGAGATGTCCCGCGCCGAAACGGTTTTTTTTTTTTTTAAACCCCCCCCCCCGTTCGGCGCGAGACAACCCCGATGCAGGGGTTAAAAAAACAAACAGCACAGCGCTTACCTGAATCCCGGCGGTCCGGCGTCTTCATACTCACCTGCTGAAGATGGCCGCCGGGATCCTCTGGCTTCATGGACCGCAGGGCTTCTGTGCGGTCCATTGCCGATTCCAGCCTCCTGATTGGCTGGAATCGGCACGTGACGGGGCGGAGCTACACGGAGCTACACGGAGCCCCATAGAGAAGAGGAGAAGACCCGGACTGCGCAAGCGCGGCTAATTTGGCCATCGGAGGGCGAAAATTAGTCGGCACCATGGAGACGAGGACGCCAGCAACGGAGCAGGTAAGTATAAAACTTTTTATAACTTCTGTATGGCTCATAATTAATGCACAATGTACATTACAAAGTGCATTATTATGGCCATACAGAAGTGTATAGACCCACTTGCTGCCTCGGGACATCTCCTTTAAACTAACTGCCATGTAGCCTAGAAAAGCAGCTTCTGAATAGAGCGTGTTTTGTGTTTTATGCTAAAGAGATTCCAAGCTCCAGCTTTAAATTAAGAACAAAAGTCAGAAGAATAGTGCATCAGTTGTGGCTTTGGAACACGAATGAAAAGATAACCTCAAAGGAAAACTTCTACCATTTTTAGAAGACCAAGCATTCACCACAATTGGCATATAAAAACTGCCTGAACAAACAAAACTGCTGTATAAAGAGACTGAAATTACACAGGAATCGTTTAGGTCCCAAGTTCAATCATCATTTATACGTGAGAATGATTATTTTAAATGTTGATGTCGCACCCAGACAGTCTTATTCTCCAATTTAAATTAGCAAACTGGAGTCAATAATATTGCTGAGTCAATATTTTAACTTTTTCCTGCACGGCTTCTAGTCTATGTCTGTCTTGGCACCAGGCATGAAGTCTTCAAGAATTAGTCCATTTTCTTGCATGTGGTTATTCATCTGTAATGGAAGCACACTAGGGTGCACAATAGGATCAATAGAGTTTATAGTGAAGCCATATTCAGAAGCTGTGTAACATGACTCCCAAATACATGACCCCTTAGTGTCATGGGTATTAGTTAAAGTAGATGGAAAGGTCACTAAAGGGGAAATGTCAACACAGTTGGAAATATAATTAAAGCAACTAGATCACCAAAATTCTCTTCTATTACTTAAAACCAGATAGAGAAACATATTCCATTTTTCTAATCTGTTTTATTTTCTGATTGTAGAATTTTTTATTCTGTTGTTTATATATAACTATGGGGGTGCCTGTATTTTCTGAGCAAGATTTAACAGCATTTAGAAATATGCTGTACAGCAGCATTATGGGCCTTTCACACAGTGAACAAGAACTGACCCACTGACTTCTATGGGAGACTGCTCTAATCATTTTCTGTGGTCTTTGCAGAGGTCATTTTGCAGGGAGAGGGAAGCAGTCACAGCTGATCACCTATTGTGAATGGTGGGTCCGGTATTGTATACGTATAGGTGTCATTCTTTCTGTGTAATCCTGCTTGTAATGTTAGTAAGATGACTGCTGCAAAGTCTTCTCTAGAGATCAGGATGTATCAGCCTACTATTAGGCTCTGTCCTCATTTTAGGATTTTTAAAAAAATATAAACTGTGACCGAAAACTAAAAAAAAAATTACCAAAAATTATTTTAAAATGTGTTTAATAGAGATGAGTGAGCGTACTCGGAAAAGCACTACTCGCTCGAGTAATGTGCTTTATCCGAGTAGCGCTGTGCTCGGGTCTGAAGATTCGGGTGCCGCTGCGGCTGACAGGTGAGTCGCAGCGGGGAGCAGGGGAGAGCGGGCGGGAGAGAGGGAGAGAAAGATCTTACCTCCGTTCCTCCCCGCTCTCCCCTGCAGCTCCCCGCTCCGTGCCGGCACCCGAATCTTCAGACCCGAGCACAGCGATACTCGGATAAAGCAAATTACTCGAGCGAGTAGTGCTTTTCCGAGTACGCTCGCTCATCTCTAGTGTTTAACACATAAATGGGATTTATAGAATAAGTCTATTTCTGATGACACGTTTTCTTTAACTTCATGAACATATATCATGGAAGCTATTGGAGGGATTAACAGCGGGCCTGAATACCACATTTGGCAAGGTAGTAATTATACAAACAAAATCGAGCTACAAAATGTGCCTCAATTATAAGAAAAGACACTTTATACAGTCATCAGCTAACCACCGTAAATCAGCTACCATGCTATGATATAAAAATAAAAGTAATGGAATAAAATGTAACCAATGGCAATGCTAGTTTATGGATGAGTAGCAATTGTTCACTCATTGTTCACATCATCTATTCATACCACGGAAGCAAAAATGCTCATGATGGCTTCTACATACTTTATTCAATCTGGCCCAAGAGAACTAATAAGCAGGTTAGGTTCTACCTCTACATGTGAAGGCATTTTATTTAAGCCATATCATACTTCCAAAACTCCATAAGCATTCAGCTGCCCATATACCTTCAACAACAATCGAAAGAATGACAGTTGCTTCCACAGGCTCCCCCATACATTGAAGGACATCATTGAATGGCTGTGATTGATTCATTGAGCGCTGCTTCTGATTGGCTGAGGCGGTGTTCCTGAACCAATCACAGCAATCTCTTGCTGGAGGCGGGGTATTCAAGCCCCGTTACCAATAGAGAATGCTCTCTCAGTGCTAAGGAGCAGCGAGAGGGACCAGAAAGGCGCCTGCTAGGTGAGTACTGTTTTTTGCTTTTTTAATACACCCCTCACACACACACACACACACACACATACAACCCCCGAACATCAGGCAGGGGCTTATTATCGCAGTAGGTCTTATTTTTGGGGAAACGTGATAGATACTGGTAGGAGACTGTAAAAGATTGTGCAGTATAAGTATTTGGTCTGTGGGGGTCCATTTACTGGGTCTCCCAGCAATGAAAACAGAGGTCCCAAGTATCCACCCATTGATGGAGTGATGATTCATTTTAGTAGAACTCTAGGTGATAGCTGAGCACTTGTACTCGGCTATCTCCATCAGACCCACAGAAATGAATGGAATGCTAATGCACACTTGTGACCAATGAACCAGCGGTCCCAGTGGTTGTACCCTACCAACCAGATATCTATCCCCTAGTCTGTGGATAATGGGTACAAATTTTTTGTGGGACAAACCTTTGATTATAGAGATTGAAAACGAATGATCCCACAAGGATAAGGCTAAGCATACACATTAAATTTCTGTCAGGATCTGCAGGTCAGTTAAGGTCTATGGGGGTTTCGAAATAGTGCCCTGATATTTGCAGCAAGAGAAACAAGGATTTGAAATGCTGGATTCGCTGGATATTTACCTGCCAGGGCTTTCATTTCCCCCATAGGTAAAGCATTGACAATTTAATCTGTTGTTTATTTCTCTCCTAGGCCGTGTTAATGGAAAAAAATCATATCTTAAGACCAGTACTAAGTAAATAGTGATTACTAAACTAATGCCAATAGATTCTAGCAAGTCTTTTATGGTATAGAATACAAAAAAAAAAGAAAAAACAAACTAATTGTCACTGCTACTAGCTGTATACTTACTGTCATTACCAAGGAAGTACATTTTCTTTACATTGTTTTAAATTTTCCAGTGCTCCTTATTATATGTAACAATTCCTTAACCCACAGGGCTTACACAACATAAATATCCAGTAGTCCAAATGTGGGTTTGAATTTTTGGCACAAGTATGCCTCTTCCTGGCCAGCACCACTCCAGACCCCTCATCTTGTTTTCTTCAGTTGTATCCTATCAACTTGCCAGAATAAACCATCCTAATTGACGAAAACAAACCTTTTAATGCGGTTTCCTCAAACAACTTGGATTCTTTACATAAGCAGATTTGGGAACACAGTTTTTGGTGTAATCATAGAGTAGTCCAAAGTTTTCCACAGCAATAGAAATGTGGTTGCTTGCTTGCACTTTACAGCAAGGCCACTGAATCCTGATATTGTATTTACGCTACTGATTTTATTCCACAACTCTGAAGAGTTCTTCAGTAAAGTTTTTGACTAAATTGCCATCAAAAGGTGTTATATGACCTCCACTGTAGAAGGGTATATTAATATGTGATCACATACTCGGCATTCATCAAAACAACTATAATCATATGTTGGCACTTGTGGGTTATCTGTCACCACCTTTTTAACATATACCAATCGACGCGATCTTGCAGGGTATTGCCGTGGTTATACCACCTAAATAATGTTATAAATACTTAGATTTGAGAATTAAAAAGAGTTTAGTAAATTAATAGTGTTTTGTTATGAATATGTATTGGTGAAACATTTGTGAAATTAATTAAAAAAGTGGTGACAGATAACCCACAAGTACCCATACTTTACCCATCAAGACCAATCAACCAATACCAGTATGAAGTTCTTGGCCTGTGTTATTTGTTTGCGCACATGGATATTGTATGATTCAAGTATTCTTTTTTTGCAGAAAAAGGAGTTGAATCCTAGCTAAAATAAACTGCCCTATTATAAGCTGATCATTATAATACGTTACATGCTATAAGCATAGAAAAAAGTTAAGCAGCTCAAACTTTGTGGCAGATATAAGCGATTTTTTTTGACCACTTAAGCTGGTCAAACATATAATATGGCCAAATACTGTATACTAGATACTGGTTAATGTGCTGGTTAAGGCCGACTGTACACTGGCAGATATTTGCTGCACTGCAGCAAATACCGCGTGTTACTTCCTGTAGAGATCCAATGCTTGCTACACATGAGCGGAAATCAATGCGACTTCCGCTCGTGGAGGAAAAATTGCAGCGTGCTCTATTTGAAGTCAATGGAAGCAGTCTAACCTGTGGCCCATCCACAATGAACATTGCGGACAGGTCGCGGATTCCACATCTGGTAGAGTCAAGACAACTTCCGAACTGTATTAGTTCATAAAATAAAATAAAATGCTTAAAGGGATTTTCGTCTGGATAGTTCATCAATATTTAATTGGTGGGGGTCTGCTACCCAGAACCCCCGCCACTCAGCTGTTTGAAGAGATTGTGGCACTTACGGTAAGTTAAAGCAACAGGCTCTTCTCAAGCTAGTAACATCACATACAGTCATTGAGTATCCTGAGAGCATCTCAGTCCCATTCAATTGAGTAGTATTGAACTGTTATAGCAGGCGCTACTATGAAAGGTACAGTACTGTGCCTGGTATGCAGCGTAGATGCCGTGGTGCTCACTCAAGAGCGATGGCCTCTTTAAACAGCAGATCAGTTGGGGTTCTGAGTGGTGGACCCCCACGAGATGGATATCCTAAGCATAGGTCATCAGTACTAGAGTCCTGGAAAAATCCTTTAAAGCAGTATTCCGGCTTTTTTTCAACTGATAACCTATCATTCTGGACAGGATATCTGGTCTTGTCCATAACAGGAACAGGAAGTGCAATAGAAAGCACAGCGCTCCAATTGACCCCCTACTGATGATAATGTCCGGCTCCACTGCCCAGACAGCTGGTCAGACAATCAGCTAATGGACGGAGGTCCTAAGCGGCTGATCCCCATCCATCAAGTTCTGATGACCGATCCGAATGATAGGTCATCAATCAGTTGAAAAAAGTCCGGAATACCCCTTTAACTGTTTTAAATAGTGATGGTGACTGTTGAAGACAAAAATAATAAAATGTATCAAATATAGAGAGATAGAAGAAAGAGCAAAGATACTGCTGTATAGACTAAGATTAGTAACAACAAGGAGTATGAGATCAGTGTCTTAGACTGCTTGATCATGCAGTGCCTGTAGCCTCAAACATGTACAATTAATTCTGAACAGCGAGTAATGAGCATTTTGCAGCATTCTCTTTTCATCTACAAATGGGGTATATTATACTGCTGTTCGTCTCATAAATGTCATAAAGTCTAATTACAACATATCACATATAAAAACAGATCCTCTGCTGGGTACTTTAAGTGCTTTTGTAAAGTGAGCCCCTAGAAATCTGCTGAGTTGTATTAGTATCAAACCAGAGGAGTCGAGCTGAGTACAGCAGCATCCCGATATTTCCTCCACATAAGGAATATGCAGAGTTAAGCAGAAAAGATAAATGAGCCTGGTATACCTCAGCAGACACTGAAATTGAAAAGTCCCATTGCTTCATCACTGGATGTTATTCTTTGTATAACTCCATTGAATGATTGCCAGATGGTAACACTTCTCTTCACTCTAAGTTTTTGCCTTTGCTTTGAATATCTGAATATGTAATGAAGATAAGCAACCTTCTGCATGCACATACTGGGCATACAAGTGGACTGGCAAGGAATCAATTGATCGATACAGATTAGATTTTATGGTACATGCATATAGAGCATGGGGATATTCTTATATTTTTTGAGATGGAGCTACACTTTAGTGCTACAAAATGAAGAAGACCTTTCATATTTGTTGCCCCTTCCTCTTCCACAGCCTTGTTACTTTAAAAATCAGCACAGCAGTATATAAGACCTTGTTCTATACCCAGCAGTATTACAGGGCTCCATGGCCACTCCTGTAATTCGTAGATTATATACAAGGTAGACAATACTGCAAATATGTAGTGACAATTATGGTTATTAAGACACAAACTAAAGCCGGCTGCATGCGTGTGGGTTGGATTCCACATGCGGAATCCCGCAGTGGAATCCGACCCTGTGCCCAGTCGGCATCGGTGCATACCTGCTTTTTCTTTCGCCGGCTGTACTGTGGATGGTCCGCACGGCAAGCCGTTGGCCATGCGCAGTAAAGTTTGTTTTTTTTAAATCCTGGATTTTCCTGCATCATTGCTAGGCAATGACGTTGAATCCGCGACCTTTCCGCAACATCAATTGCCCAGAAGGGCCCAGATCAGATGGCTTGCATTGACTTAAATGGAAGCCTGTCCATGCGGAATCCATACAGAAAAGGAGCATGTTGCAATTTCTTTGTGAGGAGATTTCTGCTCGTGTAGAGGAAATCACGTTTTGCCATAGCATGTAGAGATGAGCGAACGTGCTCGTTTAGAGCAATTACTCAATTGAGCATCGTTTTTTTCTAGTAACTGCCTAATCGAGCAAAAAGATTCGGGGGGCGCCGGGGGGTGAGCGGGGGGTTGCGGTGGGGAGTTGGGGGGGGAGAGAAAACTCCCCCCTGTTCCCCCCTGCAACCCCCCGCTCCTCCCCACCGCCCCCCGCCCGCTGGCGCCCCCCCGAATCTTTTCGCCCGAGTAGGCAGTTACTCGAGATAAATGATGCTCTATCGATTAATTGTCCTAAACGAGCACGTTTGCTCATCTCTAATAGCATGCTATGGGCAGTATTTGCTGCAAAATCCGTAGCCCGCTCCAGATTCCGTAATGCAAATTTGCCTGTGTGCAGGCGGCCTAAAACAGAATACACTGTGCAATAGTGGAAGAACTAGAGTTGTTAATGGTCCTGAATTCAAGATAAAAAGCACATAACACCAAAGTGTGTTACTGAATCAGTGTTACTGCTTATTACTGAATGGGTGCTATTGCTAAAGAATCACCATTTCCTACAGCTGCAAGAAAAAGTAAGTGAACCCTTTGGAATTACATTGCTTTCTGCATGGATTATTAATATAATGAAGTCTGATTGCATTTGTAATTGTGTCTTGGATAAGAATGTAATGCAGCTAATAACACACAAACTGTTGTCCCGTTCATGTCTTTTATTGAGTACATTAAGAAAAAGTAAGTGAACCTCTATCTTAATATCTTTTCTAAGAGCTAACTGGCAAGAGGATTTCAATTAATGAGGAGATTACAAGTATGAGTTTCACAAGTGCTTTGCTCATTAAATAAAAGGAACATAAAGCCTAGTTACTGTCAAGTCTGCTGTCTTCAAGAAAAATTGCTGAGTGTGAACCATGCCTTGATGCAAACAACTTTAAGAAGATGTGTTACAGAAATGCATGAAGCTGCCAAAGGCTACAAATGCATTGCTGAGGACCTGGGTGTGTATCAATCTGGGATTATACAAATCATCTAGAGATGGAGAAAATTCTGGACAGTTGATATTCTTCCAAGGAGTAGGAGTTCCTTTAAGAACACTCCAAGAGCACAACATGCAATCCTGAAAGGGTGAGAAAGAATCCAAGGGTAAAAGCAAAAAACTTACAGAACTTACTGTTCATGTGTCCACTGTTACAAAATTACTGAGCAAAAATGGATTTTTTTTTTCTGAGTTAATGTTCAGAGATTTGTCTGAAGGATGACATGTCAGACCTCAAGCACCTTTGCCCATTAGTTTTTGATCTGATCTTGATACTGAATAGAACACATTTTGTACCCCTAGCACAATATTTATAAATACTCTGCTTTTAAATCGACTTTATACTCCGTTTTCTTTGACTGTCTAAACAGAACAGTAAACTACTAATTAACCAAGAATGTGTTTGAAGGGAAACATGTGAACATCATGAGACTTCTGTACCTCCCAAAGAAAGATTCCACATTTAGATTCTGTTTGGTACGAGTAGAAGCGCTGCACACATGCCAGTGGCCTACAGTGCTTTTGTTTCAACTAAGAAGTAAAATCAACAAACCTCACTGTCAATTGCTGTTTCTGAAGTCCAAAGACAACATACAAGGGTGCCGACCACATTCTGATGTGAAAAGCTAAAGAGAACTTACCATCTTATGCTTTGTGCCAATGACCTGGCTAAATACCATTCACCACAAAGGTCACAAGTGCCATCATAGTCCTTTTGTTTGAAAACATGATTGTTCACTTCAGTAAATCAAATATCAAAATGTACATTTATTTTTGGTCAGTTAAAGCTACATTTATATTTTTTACAGAATTGCATATAAAGCTAAGGCCAAATGTACCTCCTTTATCCTACTAGCTGACATTTGGTCATGAGCAGAGTGCCAAAAGGGTAATTACAGGGGGTTTCTGGGCAGAACCTATTGATGACCTATTCTCAGGATATCTACCAGGGATCTGCACTCAGAATCCCCAGCAATTACCTGATCAGCCAGCCTGGTGTCACTGCAGGGGCCCAGACGTTGCGTCATAGGGGACATTAGAGGAAGTACCCTACCTGCCTTCACAGAAATCAATGGGAGTGGAAGCTGTTAATACACTTCCGCGTCTGTGTGTGGAAAACACCTTTAAATTTGCCATTGTTTCCCTACAAGACCATCATAGAAGATAGACTATCATGGAATGTGACAAAAAAAACAATGTCAGCATTAGGCCGTATTAACATGGTCGAGATAATAGCGTGAGCTCTGTCCATTTGGGCAGCGCATAAAACTCACAAGTTGCATTTACCCATTGTGTTCAATTTTCAAGGACGAATTTCCGCTTGCACCGATAGGGCTAGACAGAAAAACTGAAGCAGGTCCTATCTTTGTGTGATTCATGTGCGAGAATAGGTCCAATGTCTCACACAGCACAGAGACAGAGTGTTCATATGGTGGGTGAGCCGAGTTGCGCCTGAGAATCTCGGGCACAAGTCATTATCGGACATGTAAATACAACCTTGCTTGGATAGTTTCAAGATTTGGCCTGATCATTAAGGCACAAACAGGCTTAAACGTGAAGGGGTTATAGGTACTTTAACACAGGGTGATTATAGCCCAAATAATTGCTGAAAACACTGATTTCAAGCGATACTTGTCCTGTGTACACACAGCCACCAACATGGCACTTAGAGAGATATTGCTCGCTTGTTGGAGTGGTTTGGTTTTTAGCTCATCTAAAATCACTTGACTATCAACCCGTGGAACGGGAAGTTGTTCATCTTGGAATGACTGCCTGTTCATAGTGAATGAGGCACAGGAGTTATAATCACTGGGATGTCTCCTATGAGCCCAACAGTCATCCTGTGTAAAGATACCATAACTCAGTTCATGTTACAGATCTTGTCCAGGGGCCATTTTTAGGGTTTGCATAACAGGTATCCATGTTGGGTGGGGCATGTGAGATGAATGGTGGGCCATGGCTGACACTACAGCGAGGTGCCAGTTGGTGGTATAAATCGTGGTGTGTGGCACATGTGTGGAGTGTAATGTGCAGCAATATAGGGCAGCCATGTGAACTGCAGTTAGCTGGGTTGAAATAAGAGACGTGCACCCCTGAAGTGAAGTTAGCCAATATGTACAAGCAAGTACCAGAAGTCTGAAACTGTAACTTAAAAGCCTGTAGGCTGTTATTGTGTTGCGAAGTTCTACAGACTGTGTTGCCAAGTTTTAAAGATTGTACTGCCACTTTGCCGCTCAAATAACGACTATTACTGTTTACCGCAATGTACATTTTCTCATCTCTTGATCTACTTACTTTAAAGAGTAAACAACACTTCAAGCCATTGAAAGCAATGGATGCAAACTGAATTAAAGGTGTTGTACCAGAAATTCAAGTTATTCCCTATCCACAGGACAGGTGATAACTTGCTGATCGGTGGTGGTCTCACTTATGAGACTGATTTTAAGATCGTCCCCAATCCTTCTCATTGCAGAGATAACTGCACCTTCACACTAAGGAGATTGAATGAAGCGCTAGTCACGCAAGCGCACCAGCGCTCCATTCACTTTTAATGGGTCTGCTGAGATACCCAAGTGGCACCCACTCAGGAATTTCCATCAGTCCCATTGAAATTAATGGAGCACTGACCACACGTGCGGCCAGTGCTCCTTTCAGATTGACATCACTACAAGAGAGTGATGACTCCCGCAGTTACAAGAAAGTGGGACATGGGATTCCTTTTCTCACGATTGATGGATAGGGGATAACTTGAAGTTCTGGTACAATCCTTACAATGTTTTCTGCAGGGGTTGCTTCTCCCACACAGTGACAGAAGAGCAGGACATGGGAGTCCTATTCTCGAGATGGCAGGGGTCTCAGCGGTGAAACCCCCACTTATCCGCAAGTTATCCCCTATCCTGCGGATAGAATCATAGATCATAGAATAGTAGAGTTGGAAGGGACCTCCAGGGTCATCGGGTGCAACCCCCTGCTCAGTGCAGGATTTACTAAATCATTACAGACAGATATTTGTCCGGCCTTTGTTTGAACACTTCCATTGAAGGAGAACTCCCCACCTGCAGTGGCAACCTGTTCCACTCATTGATCACCCTCACTGTCAAAGTTTTTTTCTAATATCTAATTTGTGTCTCCTCGCTTTCAGTTTCATCCCATTGCTTCTAGTATTTCCTTGTGCAAGTGAGAATAAGGCTGATCCCTCTGCAGTGTGACAACCCTTCAGATATTTGTAGACCACTATTAAGTCTCCTCTCAGCCATCTTTTTTGCAAGCTAAACATTTCCAGATCCTTTAACCGTTCTTCACAGGACATGATTTGCAGATCGCTTACCATCTTAGTAACTCTTCTCTGAATTTGCTCCAGTTTGTCTATGTCTTCTTTAAAGTGGGGTGCCCAGAACTGGACACAGTATTCCAGATAAGGTCTGACTAAGGAAGAGTAAAGGGGGATAATGACCTCATGTGATCTAGACTCTATGCTTCTCTTAATACATCCCAGAATTGTGTTTGCCTTTTTGGCTGCTGCATCACATTGTTGACTCATGTTCAGTCTATGATCTATTTGTATACCCAAGTCTTTTT
Source organism: Eleutherodactylus coqui (assembly GCF_035609145.1). Lineage (NCBI taxonomy): Eukaryota > Metazoa > Chordata > Amphibia > Anura > Eleutherodactylidae > Eleutherodactylus > Eleutherodactylus coqui. The sequence continues at coordinate 142,163,961 of NC_089838.1, read as the reverse complement.
CACCTGTGCTGCTGCTTAGCCCAATCCCTCCCATTCTGTATGTGCTTTTTCATTTTTCTTGCCCAGATGTAGGACTTTGCATTTCTCCTTGTTAAATACCATTCTCTTAGTCACTGCCCACTGTGCAAGCTTTTCTAGATCTTTTTGAATACTCTCTCTCTCCTCCCTAGTGTTAGCTATCCCTACTAGCTTTGTGTCATCAGCAAATTTGATCAGTTTCCCATCAACTCCCTTCTCCAGATCATTTATAAAAATGTTGAACAACACTGTGCCAAGGACAGAGCCTTGTGGTACCCCACTTAATACATTCTTCCACTTGGATGAGCTGCCATTTATAGAGGATAACTTGAAATTCTAATACAACCCCTTTAATGTTTTCCCCAGCATGCTTAATTTTCCCAGCATTAAAACCATCTATTCATTAGGAGTGTCTCATAGAAATAACACATAGCCCTTCACCTTGATCAACCTATGACAAGGGGACCAGTAGTGTGAGGAGGGTTTCTCCAACAACCCCCATCAACTTGTACCTCTGGGCTTTAATTTCAAGCCTCCTATTGGTAAAATGTCATGAGTCTATTTATTTACATCACCTACAGTTGCCAAAATTATTAACTGAATTCTAGAAATGTTAATGACTTGTTTTCCAGAGGCACACTGCCATGCAAATTAGTGAATAAGGCAGGCAGTTGAGTGATTAAAAAATATGTTATACAACAGCCAAGTCATTAATCTAACACTCATTCTCACCATGGCTCACTCTTCTTATAACCAGGAGGTAATCTGACTTCCAACAAGTTTTTAAATAATAAACTAATTTAATATATTTCCTTCCCTGCACGCTAGAATGCTGATATGCCTTGATTAAATTAAATGGAGACGGATCAGAGACCATGCGATGTCCAACTGTTCCCGTGTGCACTGCAATGGGGAATTTTTTCAGCTTGAAAGCATGCATTAAAAGTTCTAAAACCTCAGATCCCCGGGGTGTAGGCTGAAATGTATTCATTGTTACATTAAGTCCTGTCCTTCTAGAGCATGTGTTGCATATACCGAACAGGGCTCCCTCAGAGAGGCCTCAGCCGAAGTAACAGAAGTTGTGGTTCACCACATCCATCTGTTTATAGATACATTCCAGAGATTTGTCCTCAAGATACTAATATGCTGTAATAACATGGTACTCCCAAATTATACAGTTTGCAGCTTTTACTGAAGTCCATCTCTCACTCTCTTCCTACCATTGGGATTACTTACCATCAGAAGTGCAATCATAGTGCTGAACAACTGTCACGCAGTGGATACACTTTGTCACAGGCGTAGACAGACAACTGAACTATGCCAAAGGGATGCGCATCCAACTGGCAACAGATATGTTTACTGGATACCGCAGAACATTACAAAATAGTCAGCATCCAGAACAGATTCATTGTACTGAATCATCAAAGACTTGTACGTTGAAACCAACCTAACCGAGTTCATTCAAAGATGTAGCTGGGTCAGGGAAAGCAGTTTCTCAAAAAACTCTTTAAAACCCAATTATTAAGTAGTATTTCGTGGTCTACAATGAGTGGATGATATGATATAATCTAGTCACTTATTGTTGTGGCTTCAAGTTGTACAGGTGTAGCCAAGCAAAGTTTATCATTCGCTGCTATAGGTCAACTTTTTGTATTATGTGTGACTTTACATGGCTCATTTTCTTCATTACAGAAGACCCTCATAATATAAGAGCTGCAACACTAATGAGCAGATTACTGTAGATCTGGGCAATGAGACTCCTGGTGAACAGTTCAGTTGGCTGGGGTAAGTTGCCATTGGCCTCTCATTTCTCCTGTAGCAGGCACTACCAGAGAAATGTAGCATTATATGTTTTTAACAATTGAATGGCCATCCATAAGAATAATAATAACCTTTATTTGTGTAGCGCCAACATATTCCACAACGCTTTAGAAAGTGGGGGAAACATACAAAAAGTGAGTCATGACATACAGTATTATACTGATGCAAAATTTGAACAATAGGGGTGAGAGCCCTGCTCACAATAGCTCACAGGCCATAAGGAAGTAGACACGTAGGATGCTATACATATATACATACATAATGCTGTGTGAGTCGATCATCAGCCGTGTTTGTGAATAAGCAGATAAAAGGTGCGATAGGGTGCTTGGTGGATGCAGTGGGGAAAATGAGGTCAAGTTTCCAGGGGGAAGTGTTGAGGCAGGGTAAGAAGAAAAAGGGGTCTAGATTAGGAAATATGGTAGGCATCCCTAAAATGATGTGTTTTTAGGGCTCGCTTAAAGCTGTGGGCGTTTGGAATTTACTCAATTGGGGCAGCATATTCTAGAGAATTGGAGTGTTTCAGGAAAAATCTTGAAGGTGCGAGAGGAAAATTCAGATTAGGGAGGAATTTAGTCTAAGGTCATTAGTAGAGCGGAGAGCACGGGTAGCATGGTGGACAGATGAGGGAAGAGATGCGGGGTGGTGCAGGATTGTGAGGATCTTATGGGTGAGAGTGAGCTTAAATTGTATTCTATATTTGATGGACTGGCACAGGGTGGAGGAATCAGTGCAGCAGCTTGACAAGAAGATAAGCCTGTCTTGCTGCATTCAGGATGGATTGAAGCCTGATCAGTAGGGAGTTACAGTAATCAAGCCGAGAGTGGATAAGGGCAACAGTAAAAGTTTTTGATGTCTCCACAGTGAGGAAAGGGTGGATTTGGATGATGTTTTTGAGGTGCAGGTGACATGAGTGAGCAAGTGACTGAATATGGGGAGCGAAGGAAAGGTCAGAATTACCCCAAGACAGTGGATGTGCTGCAGGAGTTCTGGGGGTTCCTCAGACTGAAATGGAGATATCAGTTTTAGGTCAGTCAGTAGATGGCGAAAACACAAGAAGTTCAGTTTCTTAGAGGTTCAGTTTTGGCTAGAGAGATGACATAGTATGAGAGGCAGCGGACAGACATTCACTGGCATTTTATAGTCACGGGAAGTATATAATTGAGTGTTGTAAGTGTAGAGATCATATCGAAACCCAAATCTATTGATACTTTGTCCAATAGGATCCAAGGAGAAGAAATAGAGTCAGTGAATGAGACACTGAACGAGCTTTTAAGCCCTTTAACCCCTTTCCATTTTCTGTTCTTCCTCCCCCTTATAAAAAAAATAATTCTTTTATTTATCCATCAATGTGGATGTCTGAGGGCTTGTTTTTGTGGGACGAGTTGTGTTTTTCAATGGTACTATTTAGTGTACCATATAATGTAGTAAATAACTTTTAAAAAATTCTGAGTTGAGTGAAATGGAAAAAAACGAAATTCTGCCATCTTAAGGTGCATCCTGTTTCTACAGCATGCACACTGCAACAAAGATGAAATGATAACTTTACTCTATGGGCCAGTACGATTACTACGATACAAAATTTATATAGTTTTTTTTTTATTAATTTCTGTTGGCATCTTCTGGCAGTCATAGCCTTTTTATTTTCCTGTCCACATAGTTGTGCGAGGGCTCATTTTGTATGGGACATTCTGTAGTTTCCGTAGGTACAATTTTGGAACACATACAACTTTTTGATCGCTTTTTGGTTCAATTTTTTCGAACCTTTTTTTTTCTAACGATGTTCACCGTGTGAGGTAAATGTGTTACTTTAATAAAATCAGACTTTTGCGGATGTGGCAAACTGGCGATGCCAAATATGTATTTTTGTTTAATTATTTTGTTTTTTAAAACTTTTATTACTTTTTTTTTTTTTAATTATTAGTAAAACTTTAAACTTCTTTTTACTTTTTTTTTAGTCCCCAGAGCGGACAAGAACATGCGATGGTTTGACCATAGCATTGCATCATACCACCATCTGACAGGCAATTTATCAAGCCATGCAAATAGACCTGTGGCATGGTTTGATAGGCAATTTGCAATGACAGTCCTGGGGCTTTTCAGAAGGCCCGCGGCTGCCATGGCAACCGCACAGCAACCTGCAATCTTATCATGAGGGCGGTGTGGGACCCCAAACATTGGTCGGGGGATTTAAAAGGCGCTGTCAGAATTGATGGTGGCATTTTAAAGGGTTAATACCTCTGATGAGTGGCACAGCTTATTAGAGCTGTTGCGGGCAGGTACCGGCTGTAAGGAACAGCCTGCACCCGCGTTCTATGAAGTGAGATCGCCCCTGCAGCGTTAAAGGGTTAAAGGTAGGAGGAAAACCAGGAGAGTGCTGTATCCTTAGGGCCAATATCTCAAAGCATATTGAAGATGAGTTGGTGATCTATAGTGTTAAATGCCACAGAAAGATCCAGAAGAATCAATAGAGAGTAATCGCAATTCAATTTAGCTGTCAAGAGATAGTTTGACACTTTAGTAAGAGCAGTTTCTGTAGAATATAGAAAGCGAAAACCAGACTATATTGGGTCAAGAAGAGCATTATCCGAGAAATAGCTGATTTGGCTAGAGGAGATCAAACATTCCAGGAGTTTGGAGATGAAGGGAGATTAGATTCAGGTTGGTAGTTGGCAGCACAGGATGAGTCAAGAGACTCATCACAAATTTAGGAACATACAGAAGCAACTGATTACTAAGTTCCAACTGATTCCTTGCCTTTGGTGTGGTTTTCTTTTATATTTTGCTAAGCAATACAGCAGTTGTACGGGCTACAGCACAGTCCCCCCTTCCTGTCCAACTAGCACCATGTTAGGAGTAGTGCTACTCCCCTTAGAATAGGTGATAAATGTCTAACCATTGGGATTCCCACCAATCACTATAACAGGGTCTTGAGGCTCCTATCCATAGGATTCTACAGTGGTCATGCATGCACACTACTGCTCTCTTCAATGCCAGGTCAAAAATAATGTTCATGGGCCAGCTCATTTAATTCCTCAATGGGGCCCTCAGAGAAGGCTCAATGGCCAACAGCTACTGTTATTTTCATTGCAAATAAATTAAAGGGATATTCCAGTAAGATTAATTATTTCCTATCCACAGGATACGGGATAACTAGCTAATGGATGGGGGTCAAACCACTGGATTCTAAGAGATTGTCAAAATAAATGGAATGGCAGCACGTATGTTTTGCCACAACTCCATTCATTTCAATGGGAGTGCTCAGCAATTTTAGAGGAATAGGAGCCCCGGAGATAGCTGAGCAATTGAACTTGGATATTTTTGGCACTCTCAGTGAAATTAATTGAGCTGGGGCCAAGATTGAGCTAATGCTAACAGTGTAATGTACCTATGTATCCTTTGTGTTGGACATCGTCACTTTGACCCCAGAGGTAGCAGAAGGGAACCTTTCTGTGTATTATTCCTGTGTGTGCATCCCTTTAATTCACAGCTGTATTTCCGGATTCTTCTCACCTGTTCAGGTTCTGCCAGTACACCAATCCTTGTGTCTCTCTTGCAGCCGATGAGTGTGCTTAATGCTCTACATGAACCAGCTCAGCCATTCAATCATTGCCAGGTATGGTGGATTTCTCCTGGTTTGTGTTCTACTCTAGTATCTTTTCTGAATACCTAAACCTATTCTGATCAGACTCCCGGTACAACTGTTTTGTTTTTGTACTAGTTTGCTGCTTCTGTTCTGTTATCCTGACCTGCTTGGATTACCTGCGTTCTTGTATATCCGGATTCTGACCTTGAATTTGTTTGTCCTGGTTTTGACCCTGCTCTGTACTTGAATATGATTCTCATTCATTCTCTGGCTGGTCTTTTCACTCTGACTCCCCAATACTGACTCCTGGCTTGTTTGATTCTGTTGCCTGTTGCTCCATCATCCAATCGATACTATTGGGACACAACCTGGGATTGTAGCAATGAAGGCTATATGCATCATACAGGGGTTAAAGGGTGAAAACCTGTGTGTTACGGTACTAGTGGGGTGCTTAGGTACGCACGGCACAGGACTTCTTGATCTACACCCACGCCACTGCCCCTTCCTGGAGATAGCCCTGATGGTGGACACGTCCAGGCCGCCAACTCTGGCCCTACGCTTACTAGGGGGGACAGGCAGGGACCACAGTACCTATGCAAGAGACTACTACCCACTAGCACCGACAGGAAAGGCAGATGACAAGAACCAACACAAAACAATACAAACTGAACAGAGGCAGATGGTAAGGCTTGGCTGAAAACAGCGAGGTCTAGCAGACAAACTGACAGAAGCAAGATACTAACACAGGCGGACTGGAAAACCGTGGCTGATAACAGCGAGGTCTAGCGGACAAGCTGACAGAAGCAGGTTACCAAACCAGGCAGACTAGCTAGCAGACTGAGGGAATGGCACAAAGTACCAGGGCCAGACACTGAAAGCTGAACACAAAAACAAGGTCTAGCGGACAAGCTGACAGAGGTAGGATACAAACAAGGCAGACAAACTAGCAGACTGAAAACTGAACAACAGAACAATAAATCGGCAACTCCCAGGCAGCAGAGCTGGATCTTATAGGGAGGCGGGAGGAGCTGATAGGTAGATAGACCTGTCAATCACTAGCACACCTCTCAGACACATAGCAGGGTAATTAATCTGACTGTAAGGCACAGGAGATGTTAACCCTGGCTCGTCTGGACAGAACAAGGTGTGCTGGCAAAATTAACTATGAGCTGACAGGCGTAACACTGTGGTCCTGCTGCTCCCATTAATTTCAATGGGACCCCAGCCGGCAGTTACAATCAACAGCCACTATACATGGTTGGATCAGTGGCTTCCGCTTCAACCCCTGTGTAAAGCGATGGTGACAGCTGAGCTGTTGGGTTCCCGAGCAGCAGACCCTAGCTGGTCAACTATTGGTGACCTATCTGGAAGGTTGGTCATCAATAGTATTTGTTCCGGAAAAAAAACCTTAAGTATGATGTGCAAATCGTTAGATCACCAATATAAATTTCTTTTTTCCCTTTTCGAGGGGTTTATTTACTTAGGACTTGTATTAATTTGTGGTCCATGATCTTTTTATAAACTGCTACGTAGTTATTTATTGTATCTCCTGAATACAGAATGGGCATACTTCTAGTGATGTAACGCATGTACAGACTGAATTTCCAGGTCAGCACTAATCTGCAGTCTTTGCTGAGGGATACACATGGTTTTGCTGTGCTGTCTATTTAATCATCAGAGTAGAGATCCACACTGATATATAAAATATGCACACAATTGGAACAACACTTATAATTATAGATCATGAAGTGGTAATTTATTTAATTCTGTCTGGCACACAATTGGTGGAAAAGAAACCACAAATTTGGCTTTCTTTGATGTTTGACAATCCAATCCACAGATTCCATCCATTTGACACATTAGGAAACTTACAAGAGCCTCCACCAATTTACTTATTTGCATGACAAGCACCATAGTGATACAACAAATGTTCTCATACCATGAAAATTGAATGGGTATCCTTTCTTTCTTATAATCATTTCTTCTTTCTATATTATGTTATTTCTTAACGATAGTCTTCTTGCATACGCTGCAATTCGGAAGAGCACCAAGGTGGTGAGTGAGGAGACTTATAAGGCCATACATGCTCCTCTGGGTAATATGCAAATAAAGAAGATGGAACAATACTTCTGCAACTCCCAATCATTGCTCTACAGACCTTTATAAAAAGTCAAGCATATATATATATAAACTTTGTGTCAGTGTTTCAACAGTGTTTAGGCTGGCTATATAGATTTAGAGTAGATGACCATCTGAAGTTTTCATACCATGTGGGAAGTTGCGGATACAGTCGGACATCATTGCAGATCATTGATGTACACCTGCCTAATATTGTGTAAGTCCCCCTTATATCACAAAAATAGCTCTGACCCATTGAGACATGGACTCCACAAGACAACTGAAGGTGTCCTTTGGTATCTGGCACCAAAATGTTAACAGCAGATTCATTGAAGGGGTTTTCTGAGTTTTTTTTTTTATAAAGTTTCGGGTTCCCCATGTGCAAAACTATATAAAATAAATATATTAACCACAGTGCTGAACTGTCTTTTGGCATTCTGGCACTATGATATCTGACAGGTGTTATCACCCAACCCATAAATCTGTTACGTTGGCTTTTAATGAAGAAGCCCCAGGGCAGGTTTATGGGACTTTACTGATGGTGTCTCTGTTGGTCTCCCGGTGGCTGCAACTCATGTTAACAGAGCATCGGAGTGACACCAAGCAGCGAGAGAGTAGCGAGTACCAGGAGGTGAGTACATGTGTTTTGTTTTTTTATTTACACGCACACACTCTGTCACACAAATGTCTGAAAACCCCTCTACGTCCTGTAAATTGTAAGGTGGGTCTTCAGACATCAGACTTGTTTCTCCAGTAATCCCACAGATGCTTGTTTGGATTGAGATTTGGTGAATTTGAAGGCCAAGTGCTCTATGTGCAATGTTCCTCAAAATAACATTCCTGGACAGCTTTTGCAGCGTGGCGGGCACATTATCCTGCTGAAAGAGGCCATTAGGGAATACTGCTGCCATGAAGTCTTAGCTACAGACAGTAAGGGCAAATTCAGATGAACGTAGGCACAACTACTCATGCCATTACGGACTGTAGTTGTGCCTAAACAAGGGGGATTTCTTCCCCTTCGCTGGCTTTTCAAACTCCGCGCCAGAGAGCAGGTAAGTTTCAAAAAGCCGCAGGAAGATAGGTGCCGCTCGACCCTTCCTGTATGCAGTATTCACATAGTACAATTAATGGCCGAGAAAAGAGCTAGTGAAAACGAAACCACTGAAATTCTTTTGAAATCAGTGGGTTTGTTTTGTCCCATTATACGACCCCATAACTAGAGAATACCACGTTTGTCTGAATGCGCCCTAACAGGGGATATTCTAACAGACGGACTTTCATTAGGGTGCCTTTTTTATATCACAAGTTGTCTCACAGACCCGTCCCTGTATGTGCAAGGCCTGAGCCAGGACACAAGGGGTTAACACTTTTGCACACCATAATAGACAAGCGCACCATGACTACACCTAACGGAGTGGAGCATAACTGCCTCCCCATGTTCGGTCAGACCAACCAATGTTGAAGCAGAAGGGCAGTGGTACCCCTTACCTCCATTAGGGGCGCCCTCTACACTTGGTCTGTCACAAAGTATAGATAGGCGGGACATATCAAGGTAACATCCACATGAATACCAGGACCCAAGGTTTCCCAGCAGACTATTGCCCACAGCATACAACCATGATTGTTCGTGAACTGTGCAATCAGCATAAATGGACTGAGAGCTTAATGCTATTTGCATAATGTGGTCATTGCCATTCACTTGGAATGGCGGCACAGCACGCTATCACTGCAGCATGCCAGCACAATCATCATGGCACTTACCACATCTGTTGGTGCTTTCAGTGCTGGACAAGAGTCAGCATGGGCGCTGTGACAGCCCTATAAACCACAAGTTGTAATGCAGTATGTTCAGACACCTATCATAGTCACCATTTCCAGCAATTTGTGCTACAGTAGCTACAAAGTAGATGGGCTAGTCTCAGTTCCATCACCAGTCCTACCTTGTACCACTCGGAGATGCTCTGACCCACTCATCTATTTGACACAATTCGTCACTTGTCGTAGTCACTCAGATCCTTAGGCCATGTTCACATGGTGTGGATTTTCCACAGATTTTCTGTGCAGACCCCACAATAGCAGCAGCATTTGCGCATCGGACATTGTGTTTTTGCGTGTGCCTCTGTTTTTTTACTCTACTTTCTGCGCACAAAAAAAACCCCACGCAAACAAGCAAACACAATTCTAGTCATTGAAGTGGCCAATTAGTGTAATTAGTTCAATATTTTCTTTTTTTTCTGTGCATGCTGCGTATTTTTTTGCGCAACAGAACTGAACGCGCAAAATGTGTTTGCGAGCGCATGGGTTTTATTGACTGCGTATTGTATGCGTAAATACCTTCATGTGAATCTGGTCTTAATCACAGATTGATAATTATTTTTGATAAAACTTTCTTGTTTTGGATATATTTCATCTATGTCCACAAGAGGGCGCATTACGTGTATCCACCAATATAGTCAGCGTTTCTGCTGCACGCTTATGTGAACAAACACCTTGAAATCAATGGGTTCTATTCACCATATATTATATGCGCAACTTTGGCATGCACAAAACTGTGCAGATATGTTCATGTGACACATATGCAGTCCATGCTACACATTAAGGGCTTCAACACATGAGCGTGTTTTTAGTTTTCATTTTTTTCGAGTGGTTTCGCTTTGTCCTTTTATAAGGCCATGATTATTACGGGTGTTTAAGGCTAGAAAAACACGCTCATGTATTTAAGCCCTTAAATAGACGAACGTCTTTAGTCCCATTATGCCGCCATGATAATCACGGCCACATAACGGGGCAAAATGAAACCAATGATTTCAATGCATTTCAGTGGTTTCATTTTCACTTTCGGGATTCTCGCCTGTTAATTGTACGGGAGAGAAACGATAGTAGTTGCCCTATCTCTCCCGCATGTAGTGTTTACTACATGCAGGAACAAGGGCAGGACCCATCTTCCTACTATTTTTTCAAACTCCTGCTTTATGGCGGGGAGTTTGAATGGCCAGCGAGTAAAAAATAAAACCTTGTTCATGTGCAACTGTGCACCGTACCAGCAAGCGTAGGTGTGCATACGTTTGTCTGAAACCGAGCTTAGGCCGCTATCAGATATTTAGCTCCACATTTGGGCCATGTTTTGGGGACTGTGATATGGAGCTATTGTAAATCTATGTAAATATTGTTAAAATCCAGCCGTTCCTCACCACAGACACGCTAAAGACACTCGTGGTCACCCTTATCCATTCCCGGCTTGACTACAGCATCTCACTACTCATTGGCCTCCCCTGCACCAGACTCACTCCACTCCAAGCCATACTAAATGCGGCAGAATGGCTCATTTTTCTAACCAGCCATTACTCAGATGCCTCTGCACTATGCCAGTCACTGCATTAGCTGCCCCTCCACTGCAGAACTAAATTTAAACCTCACCCACAAAGCTCTGCATGGCGCCGTGCCACCATGCATCACCTCCCTCCTGTCAGTACACCACCCAGCCAGCTCACTCTGATCCGCTAACACCCTCAGACTAAACACCCCTCTAATACAAACCTCACATGCTCTCCTACAGGACTTCACCAGAGCCGCACCCATCCTCTGGAACGCTCTACCCCAAGGTATCCGGACAATTCCCGATGCACGAAATTTCAGACGCGCTTTAAAAACTCAACTCATCAGGGAAGCATATCAAATCCTCTGACCTAGGCCCCCACCCCACCCTATGGCTCCCCACACCTTCCACCCTACCTATCGCATATGACCTCTACCCCTGAGCCTCCTTACTGCCCCACCCAGTTTGCCTTCTAATAACTGATTTCCACATGAACTCCCCTACTGCCTGTGTTCCCCATGCCTCGCTCCCCCCCCCCCTTGCACCTCCTGTACCACCCCCCACCCCATTTGTTTCAATCTGATTGTACCTCACATTGTAATTGTTGTATTGTTTGCATTTCTCCCACACCTCAAAGCGCTGCGGAATAAGTTGGCGCTATACAAATAAAGATTATTATGTATGTATTCACATGCCCGTATTTTTTGCGTTTTTGTCTCTGTATTGCTATTTCTATTGGGCGCATACTGATCCATATTTGACCATTAGGAGAAAAATATACGTAGGCAAAAACAGATCAAATACTAATGACAAACTGTTGTAATGTTACCTGGAACACGTCCATGAAATGGATCCATAGTATGGACGTATTTCCTTAGATGGGTGTCACACGGGGCGTAAGAGCATTTGCACATGCATTTGTGCTGCATACTTGCGTGATGATCGCTACAATTTTGCGCACATCTGTGCGTGTTTTACTATATTTTTTTCGCACGCAAACCATGCATATTAACATAAGCAAAAAAGTCCGTTCCCATTGACTTCAATAGGCAATTTAGTGCAATGTGTGCTATTTTCATTGAAACCAATAGGTTTTATTCACTGTGTATTCTGCGTACAAATTTAATATTTATAATAGAATCAAAAAGCCTCAAACTATTCAAAATCAGTCATTTTCCAAACGGTATCAATGTACTGGAGATGATCCACAGATTATGGAAAAAACATGCAGAATACTTCTTTCACAGACACTTTTTGTGTGGCTCTTTTAACCCTAAAAAAAGGACAGGTAAGAAAAAGCGACCTTTTCAATTGCTGCTCGCGTTTTTTTAGAAATTGCTTCTTTTATTCAAACATTTTTTACATTAGTTTTTTCCAGATTTTTTTCCTATGAAGCCTATGCAAGAAAACCAGAAAAAGGGCCAAACTTACAGCTCCCTGACCCGAAAGAGTAATGACTAATGGAAAAATATGGCACAAAGTAAATTCATACTGTTTGTAGCGTTTCATATTACCAAAATAAGTCGCAAAAAAACACCAATAAAAAGGAAGTATTTTTCAGATCCAGGCTGTGTGTGAAAGCACCCTAATTGAAATGTATTGGATAGCAACAAATCACATTATATCCATAAACAGCCCGCTAATTAGTAATTAGAAGGAATGGACACCGTTCTGTGAAAAAGAAGGATGAGATAAAAGTCTTCCGCTGGGTAGAGACTAATCTTATTACTATGTACAATTAAATATTCTAATAACTCAATGTCCAAAGGTAGAACACAAGCCTTACAGTACAGACTGATGGTTTTACATTACTCACTAGAAGGGGTAAAAGTTATAGAAGTCTAGCAGTGAAAGTAAAAACAAGGAATATGGAAGAACTCGGTATAAATAAAGCACTATTCGCCAAAGCGTATGAAAAAAATTATCTCCTAGCAGGAAGAAATTTCTCTCTAAGGGCGCCTACCCACTGGCGTTGCCGATTTTCGCGTGTGAAAAACGCGGCGTTTTCGCACGTTTTTCGTGGCGTTTTTTGCAGCCCTCCATTGACAATCATGGGTGCATTAAGAGAAAAATAAGGACACATATGCAACTGACAGTTCCTATGTGAAAAAACCCCACAAAACGGAAAAAAAAACCCAGATGGACAAGAACACATTCTATACTAATTGCTCTTGAGAAAAAACGCAAAACATCACAGGAAAAAAAATCGCAAGTGGGTAGGCGCCCTAAGGCTGCATTCACACGAACGTATATCGGCTCAGATTTCACACCGAGCCGATATACGTCGTCCTCATCTGCAGGGGGGGGGGGATGGAAGAGCCAGGAGTAGGAACTGAGCTCCCACCCCCTCTCTGCCCCTCTGCACTATTTGCAATGGGGAGAGGCGGGACGGGGGCGGGGATAATTCGCGGAACTTAGCCACGCCCCTTCCCACCTCTCCCCATTGCAAATAGTGCAGAGGGGCGGAGAGGAGGCAGAGAGGGGGCGGGAGTTCAGTTCCTGCTCCTGGCTCTTCCATTCCCCCCCCCCCCCCCCTGCAGATGAGGATTACGTGTATAAGCTCGGCGAGAAAACCGAGCCGATGTATGTTCGTGTGAATCCAGCCTAAGACTTATTCAGACGACCGTATTTATGCAGTTATTTCGCCATGTAAAAAAAATGGCGAAAACATGTGACCATGAGAAGCATTGGATTCCAATGAGTTCATTCAGATGAAGGATTTTTTTGCCACGTAGAATAATCACGCTGGGAAAAATAACACATACGCGACCGCTTCCGGGTGCCAGTTTTATACGCCGCATGAAAAGATAGGTCTTGCCCTATCTTTTGCCATAATACACAACAAGTAACCATAGATTTCTATGGCAGCGGGAGAAAAGGGGAGGGGGAGGGAGTTTAGCTGCGTCCAAGGCTGGGAAAAGAAGACAGCTGGCTCTATTTAAGCATTAATAGTCTTTCCGAAGATTTCTGTCGATCACTGGTTTTAAATGATTTAGTGTATTTTTTTGCCGATATGCAGCAGCACCCCGTGTGAATGGAATTAAATATGCGACTAAAGATCGGGATTGGATTGCGGCAAATCTTCATTCATGCGATTACACGGGCAAACGAAAAAATGCATGAATGAAGATTTGCCATGAAAATCGGACACAAATATCATCTGTGTGCAACTTGCTTAAGCCATTTATAGGTGGTTCCCATGCCTGTGCCAATTGTGGGCCTGGACACATGATTTGGATTATCTGCACAGACAAGTATATATGTAAGATATCCACTAACAGTCATCCTGGGCTGTTGACAGAGATGGATCCTCACCATTCTTTGTGATATGCGAGATCCTCCAGCCACCTCCTGGTACAGACAGATTATCTATAGCAAACACCACACTGCTGTCAATAACCCTCTCTAATGAACAGCACCCCCACCACAAAAGAAATGTATCTAGGCCCCAAGTAACCCAGTAATGATGCTACCCCATCAAAACTGCAATTTCTGCAAAGCTAGAAGGTGGAGTTAGAAAATGTCAAGCAAACGGTAAAATGAACCCTTGCGTGCAAAGAAAAACAGAATTATGAAGGTTAGTTTAGGAGCTGGGTAAAATCTTATATGGTGCATTCTTAAAAGGCTATTAACAGCTACGCCCATAATCTAGAAATTACATTATACTGAGCATATATATATAAAAACACATATAATACATACACTTTAGGCTTTGCATTTCTTCTTTTAGCCAGTAGATGGCACTACTGTAACTGCAAACATTGGACAATGTCTCTCTAGCAAGACAAAGCACAAACGCTAGGGATGATCATTTACAAGGCTTGTCTATGGTAATGCAGTTAATTGACATCTGATAACCTAAGTCCGCGTTCATAAATGTGACCACATTTATATTATCAGACACAATTTAGACAATTTAAAGTGTCATGCATTAGCTTTTCACAGATGGATGTGACAAAATATGCAGGTGATTGGTAAATTGATTTGTGCAAGGAAAAGTAAGTGAACCATTCCACAACACAAGTCATTTTTTCTACCACTCTTTACTTGATTTGCTTGTGTCATAGTCTTGTTGCCTCACCCAACAACTCTTCAGCTTGAGGTCATGGACTGCTGCCCTTCCATTCTCCTGTAAGATGTTTAGATAGACCTAGAATTCACTGTTCCCTCAATGATCACAAGGTGTACAGGCCCTGGGGCAGCAAAGAAGCCCAAAATCATGATGCTCTCTCCATCATACTTCACAGTTGGGATAAGGTTTTGGTGTTGTAGAAACATATAAAATTGATAGCAGAAAAAGACCCCATGGCCCATCCAATCTGCCCTTATACTATTTCATGTTTTTCTCTCCTAGGATCTATGCTTATCCCAGGCAGTTGGAATTCATTTATTGTTGATTTTCCAACCACATCTGCTGGAAGTTTTTTCCAAGCCTCTACTACTCTTTCAGTAAAAAGTGTTCATTGTTCTTTTTCTTCCAAAAAGTTATACATTTGTGCTATAAATCTCCACTTTTGTGTCATCTGTCCATAGAACACTTTTCCTGAAGCATTATGGAATATCCATCCTTTGTAGTGTACTTCCATGAACATCTTCATTGTTCAGTGTTTTCCTAATAGTGGACACTTCAATAGAGAGGATTTTTAGTTTGTCAACTCTTTTGCTTTTACGCTTGGCTTCTTTCTATCAAAAGAGCAGGAGAGTATCAAAAGTCCTGAATGTTCTCCATGTGCAAATAATGTGTCTAATTGTATCTTGTTCTGCACTCAGGTCTTTAGCAAGGCTTTTGTTAGTCTTCTTCAGTTTCATGCATTTTTTTAAACACATCTACTCAGGTCTTCTGAAAGTAGTTTGCATCCAGACATGGTTCACACTAACCAGTCTTTCTGGAGGAGTACAGATTTATCAGTAACCAGACTTTGTGTAACTTTATTTAATAGGCAAAGTACCCATGAAACTCACACTTCCAATCTCATCTCTTTATTTGAAACCCTTTTGCCAATTAGCTCTTGGAGAGGTTGTTAACACAGAGCTTCATTTACTTTCTGTCCCTGCATTGTGGATGTTTGCTCATTGTATGCAATCAAAGATATAAACAGATCAACTGTTTTAGTTTAGTTAGACTGTGTTTGTCTCGAATTGTGATTTAAGTAACAATCAGACCACATTTTCTTTGTAATCAGTGCAGAAATCAAAGTAATTTCAAAGAGCTCATATTTTGCTTTGCACCTGTACATGCAAGAAAAAGGAATATATAAAACTACTAGGTTCCTCCGCATTTTCATATTTGAAAACTGCGTTTTCAGATAATTACTTTTTATATTTTTTTTATACAGTCCCTTCCCCTTCAAATGGAAACAAATTGACTAATAGAAGAAAGAAGGTAAAAAGATTTTCCATGAAAAAGTCCATTTAATACTAAGTTCTAAACATTATTTTTAAATAGAAGTCCCCCTCGCATCAATAAAAATGCCATGATACCGTCTACGTGAAAACATAAATCCTATTGCTGTCACTCTTCCCTTGGCTAGTTAATGGCCAGTCCTCTGCAGACTACAAACCTGGACAACCTTGAAGAATAAATCTAGCGTTTAAGACAAACACGGTGATGGAATTCTCTTTCATTTAGCATTTTTATTACACTGCTGGTGTATTCCTAGTAAATAGCACCCAAACAGCAGAAGTTTAACAATTTGTAACATGTCATACGGCTCAGGCGTTCAAGAGACCTTCAATATGACACCATGACCACAGATGTGTGGTAAAACTACAGACAGCAAATGCAAGATATGTTACCATGTAGTACACAAAACTCCAGGGCAACATGTGAACTCCAAACATGCAGTAAGAAACTTTTCAATACGATGTATACATAGGTAAAATATACACAGGCAATTATCTGTTATGCTTAAAATGGTCACCCCTTGGTGGCTATCCTATTTTGGGGCTTAACAACCAAGCAATTTTTTTTCATGTTTTCATTGTTGCCTACTAAAGACCATCACTTTATTTTTCATCAACATAGTCATCAGAAGGCTTGTTTCTTGCGGATCAAGTTGTATTTTGTATCATTTTGGAGTAAATATGTTTTATTAATTTTTTGCAAAGAGGGGAAAAAATTGTTTTTTTTTGGGGGGGGGGGATCTGTTGTCACAGCGTTCATAATCGGGTATCAATAGCATGATAAATTTATAATCCAAGTCGTTAAGATTACAGTGATATCATGCTTATAGTTTATGTTTTACTACTTTTGTACAAAAAAAAACCCTTTCAAAAAAGGCAATTCTGGCAGTTTTTTATTTACTTAGTCCCAATAGGGAACTACAGCAGTCAATTCTATGATCACTTCTATAATGCATTGCAATGCCTCTGATTTAGAGCTTATTCATACAGCTGCTGGCGACTTTAAGTACACCTGCTGGCAGGGGTGTAACTATAGAGGATGCAGGGGATGCGGTTGCACCCGGGCCCAGGAGCCTTAGGGGGCCCATAAGGCCTCTCTTCTCCATATAGTGAGCCAAGTACTATGAATAAAGCATTATAGTTGGGGCCCTGTTACAGGTTTTGCATTGGGGCCCAGAAGCTTCAAGTTATGTCTCTGTGCAGCATGGTTTAGGTATGGGTACGGATACAGAAACAGATAGAGGGGGGGCCCAGCTCACGTTTTGCATCAGGGCCCCTGAGCCTTTAGTTAAGCCCCTGCCTGCTGGTGCTGTAAAAACACGTGAACGGCGCACAAAACTAACGTTTGTGTGCCCGTTCAGACAGCAGGAGCTCGGTGCATATATGCCGAGCCCGCAATGCCGTTAGGTGGGGCTAGACAGCTTAGCTCTGCTAAACTGTTTTCACCCTTCCCTCCCCCTTGCCGGCTCTCTGTAAGGGGAGCAGGCAGGACAGGTTGGGAGCAAGTGTGCTACGCTCCCGCCATCTCACCTCCCCTTGTCGCAGCCAGCAATGGTAGAGGGTGGGATGGGTGGCGCTTAGCTTTGCCTCCTCCCATTGCAAACAGGGGCGGAGAGGAGCAGGGAAGGGGATGGGAGTTTAGCTAAACTCCCTCCCACCTCCCTTCTCCGGCAGCTGTCATAGGCTCCCATTGGAGTCTGTGCAGCCGCCGGCGTAAATGCACTATCTTGGTCGTCCGCTTTTACGCCGCGGAAATATGCCCATGTGCACTGATGCATTATAATTAGAGATGAGTGAGCATGCTCGGATAAGCCAGTTACTCGAGCGAGCCTCGCTCTTCTCGAGTAACTGCATTCTTGCCCGAGCGTGCTTAGCGGGGGAGAGAGTGAGAGAGCTCTCTCTTCCCCCCGTCACCCCCTGCTCACCCCCCGCCCCCCGAGCACGCTCGGACAAGAATGCATTTACTCGAGAAGAGCGAGGCTCGCTCGAGTAACTGGCTCATCCGAGCGTGCTCGCTCATCTCTAATTATAATGCATCAGAGGGGCAGCGTATATTGGCTGGGTGTGAAAACCTGTCCAATATACGACCATGTGAATCCAGCCTTAGGCAGAGCCTAATAGACTTCCATACATGACAGACCTACAGGCCATTGTTAGTCCCCCAAATATCATAACAATTCAGCAGCACCCCAAAATTGCATCATGGACTTATAAAGGAAACCTACCCCCTCTAAAAACAGGTGGACAAAGTGACAACTAGCTGTCAGTAAATCTCAATTGCTAAGCAATATAGCTGCAAATCTTGGTGTCTTTTTTGTAAAGACTAAAAAATTCCAATTTGTAAGGTAAGAAAAAAAATGATTTACTATAGCAATTTTAGAGTTTCATAGAGGCTATGTCCACAATGGCATCTAGGACCAGTTCCAGCAGGTTTCTATTGCTTCAGACGAGCTCAATGGTGTACGCTGCTGAGCGATTGTACTCAGTAAAAAAATCCACAAAACCTACTGGAAAGCTCACAGACCAAACGATAACTGAAGGGAATCCACTATAGAATGAACCCATCATATTCGTTATTTAGCCTAAAATGTCTTCTACCTAGAGATGAGCGAACACCAAAATGTTCGGGTGTTCGTTATTCGTAACGAACTTCCCGTGATGCTCGAGGGTTCGTTTCGAACAACGAACCCCATTGAAGTCAATGGGCGACCAGAACATTTTTGTATTTCGCCGATGCTCGCTAAGGTTTTCATGTGTGAAAATCTGGGCAATTCAGGAAAGTGATGGGAATGACACAGTGACGGATAGGGCAGGCGAGGGGCTACATGTTGGGCTGCATCCTAAGTTCACAGGTCCCACTATTAAGCCACAATAGCGGCAAGAGTGGGCCCCCCCCCCTCCCAACAACTTTTACTTCTGAAAAGCCCTCATTAGCATGGCATACCTTTGCTAAGCACCACACTACCTCCAACAAAGCACAATCACTGCCTGCATGACACTCCACTGCCACTTCTCCTGAGTTACATGCTGCCCAACCGCACCCCCTCCCCCCCACAGCGCACACCAAACTGTCCCTGCGCAGCCTTCAGCTGCCCTCATGCCACACCACCCTCATGTCTATTTAGAAGTGCGTCTGCCACGACGAGGGACCGCAGGCACACACTGCACAGGGTTGGCACGGCTAGGTAGCGACCCTCTTTAATAGGGGCGGGGCGATAGCCCACAATGCTGTACAGAAGCAATGAGAAATACAATCCTGTGCCACCGCCATCAGGAGCTGCACACGTGGGCATAGCAATGGGGAACCTATGTGCCACACACTATTCATTCTGTCAAGGTGTCTGCATGCCCCAGTCAGACTGGTTATATGCACCTTAACAGTAACCGCGTTGGTGGTAATGTGGTGGTGACTGCGGACCTAGTACCACGGTTGTATTTTGTTGGTTTTCGGAATGTGGCCAGGATTAAGTGGGCCGTGGCGGGGGGATGGTGGGGGGGCTCTCTTGTAGTGTCGGTAAAGGTGAAATTCTTGGACTGCCACCAGACGAACCAATGCAAAGGCATTTGCCAACAATGTTTTCCCTGTTGGAGGAGGAGGGGGATGTTTTTGAGGCACTACGTGTCCTCTCCACGTGTCCGTGGTTATATGCACCTTAACAGTAACCGCGTTGGTGGTAATGTGGTGGTGACTGCGGACCTAGTACCACGGTTGTATTTTGTTGGTTTTCGGAATGTGGCCAGGATTAAGTGGGCCGTGGCGGGGGGATGGTGGGGGGGCTCTCTTGTAGTGTCGGTAAAGGTGAAATTCTTGGACTGCCACCAGACGAACCAATGCAAAGGCATTTGCCAACAATGTTTTCCCTGTTGGAGGAGGAGGGGGATGTTTTTGAGGCACTACGTGTCCTCTCCACGTGTCCGTGGTTATATGCACCTTAACAGTAACCGCGTTGGTGGTAATGTGGTGGTGACTGCGGACCTAGTACCACGGTTGTATTTTGTTGGTTTTCGGAATGTGGCCAGGATTAAGTGGGCCGTGGCGGGGGGATGGTGGGGGGGCTCTCTTGTAGTGTCGGTAAAGGTGAAATTCTTGGACTGCCACCAGACGAACCAATGCAAAGGCATTTGCCAACAATGTTTTCCCTGTTGGAGGAGGAGGGGGATGTTTTTGAGGCACTACGTGTCCTCTCCACGTGTCCGTGGTTATATGCACCTTAACAGTAACCGCGTTGGTGGTAATGTGGTGGTGACTGCGGACCTAGTACCACGGTTGTATTTTGTTGGTTTTCGGAATGTGGCCAGGATTAAGTGGGCCGTGGCGGGGGGATGGTGGGGGGGCTCTCTTGTAGTGTCGGTAAAGGTGAAATTCTTGGACTGCCACCAGACGAACCAATGCAAAGGCATTTGCCAACAATGTTTTCCCTGTTGGAGGAGGAGGGGGATGTTTTTGAGGCACTACGTGTCCTCTCCACGTGTCCGTTCCATGTAAGCAATAGTAGCACTCAAGACAGGCCCCAGTAACAATTCTGAAGCAGCAGTATAGCGGGAGCGCAGTCTTCGTTCCATGTAAGCAATAGTAGCACTCAAGACAGGCCCCAGTAACAATTCTGAAGCAGCAGTATAGCGGGAGCGCAGTCTTCGTTCCATGTAAGCAATAGTAGCACTCAAGACAGGCCCCAGTAACAATTCTGAAGCAGCAGTATAGCGGGAGCGCAGTCTTCGTTCCATGTAAGCAATAGTAGCACTCAAGACAGGCCCCAGTAACAATTCTGAAGCAGCAGTATAGCGGGAGCGCAGTCTTCGTTCCATGTAAGCAATAGTAGCACTCAAGACAGGCCCCAGTAACAATTCTGAAGCAGCAGTATAGCGGGAGCGCAGTCTTAGTTCCATTTCAGTAGCCTTAGTATAGCCAAGGCACAAGTGACATTTATGTAGCTAAAGTGTAGGCCAACCCCACACACCTTTCTGTACCATGAGTGCAGGCGAAGAACATAGAAATTACTATGATTACACTGTAGGTGAGGGCCCCAAAAAATTGGTGTACCAACAGTACTAATGTACCTCAGTAAAAATTGGCCATGCCCAACCAAGATGGCAGGTGAATCGCTTTGGTTAATGTGGCTTAAGTGGTAACTAGGCCTGGAGGCAGCCCAGTGTAACGAAAAATTGGTTCAAGTTAAAGTTCCAACGCTTTTAAGCTAATTGAAACTTAGAAAAATTGTTCTGAAAAATTATTTGAGTGAGCCTTGTGGCCCTAAGAAAAATTGCCCGTTCAGCGTGATTACGTGAGGTTTCAGGAGGAGGAGCAGGAGGAGGAGGAGGAGGAGGAATATTAGACACAGATTGATGAAGCAGAAATGTCCCCGTTTTGGATGGTGAGAGAGAACGTAGCTTCCATCCGCGGGTGCAGCCTACGTATTGCTTAGGTATCGCTGCTGTCCGCTGGTGGAGAACAGAAGTCTGGGGAAATCCAGCCTTTGTTCATCTTGATGAGTGTTAGCCTGTCGGCACTGTCGGTTGACAAGCGGCTACGCTTATCTGTGATGATTCCCCCAGCCGCACTAAACACCCTTTCCGACAAGACGCTAGCCGCAGGACAAGCAAGCACCTCAAGGGCATACAGGGCTAGTTCAGGCCACGTGTCCAGCTTCGACACCCAGTAGTTGTAGGGGGCAGAGGCGTCACCAAGGATGGTCGTGCGATCCGCTACGTACTCCCTCACCATCCTTTTGCAGTGCTCCCGCCGACTCAGCCGTGACTGGGGAGCGGTGACACAGTCTTGGTGGGGAGCCATAAAGCTGGCCAGGCCCTTAAAGACTGTTGCACTGCCTGGGATGTACATGCTGCTCGATCTACGCACATCCCCTGCAACATGGCCCTCGGAACTGCGCCTTCTGCCACTAGCGCTGTCGGCTGGGAATTTTACCATCAGCTTGTCCGCAAGGGTCCTGTGGTATAGCAACACTCTCGAACCCCTTTCCTCTTCGGGAATCAGAGTGGGCAGGTTCTCCTTATACCGTGGATCGAGCAGTGTGTACACCCAGTAATCCGTAGTGGCCAGAATGCGTGCAACGCGAGGGTCACGAGAAAGGCATCCTAACATGAAGTCAGCCATGTGTGCCAGGGTACCTGTACGCAACACATGGCTGTCTTCACTAGGAAGATCACTTTCAGGATCCTCCTCCTCCTCCTCCTCCTCCTCCTCAGGCCATACACGCTGAAAGGATGACAGGCAATCAGCCGGTGTACCGTCAGCAGCGGCCCAAGCTGTCTCTTCCCCCTCCTCCTCATCCTCCTCATGCTCCTCCTCCTCCTCCTGTACGCGCTGAGAAATAGACAGGAGGGTGCCCTGACTATCCAGCGGCATACTGTCTTCCCCCGCCCCCGTTTCCGAGCGCAAAGCAGCTGCCTTTATGGTTTGCAGGGAATTTCTCAAGATGCATAGCAGAGGAATGGTGACGCTAATGATTGTAGCATCGCCGCTCACCACCTGGGTAGACTCCTCAAAATTACCAAGGACATGGCAGATGTCTGCCAACCAGGCCCACTCTTCTGAAAGGAATTGAGGAGGCTGACTCCCACTGCGCCGCCCATGTTGGAGTTGGTATTCGACTATAGCTCTACGCTGTTCATAGAGCCTGGCCAACATGTGGAGCGTAGAGTTCCACCGTGTGGGCACGTCGCACAGCAGTCGGTGCACTGGCAGCTTAAAGTGATGTTGCAGGGTGCGCAGGGTGGCAGCGTCCGTGTGGGACTTGCGGAAATGTGCGCAGAGCCGGCGCGCCTTTACGAGCAGGTCTGACAAGCGTGGGTAGCTTTTCAGAAACCGCTGAACCACCAAATTAAAGACGTGGGCCAGGCATGGCACGTGCGTGAGGCTGCCAAGCTGCAGAGCCGCCACCAGGTTACGGCCGTTGTCACACACGACCATGCCCGGTTGGAGGCTCAGCGGCGCAAGCCAGCGGTCGGTCTGCTGTGTCAGACCCTGCAGCAGTTCGTGGGCCGTGTGCCTCTTATCGCCTAAGCTGAGTAGTTTCAGCACGGCCTGCTGACGCTTGCCCACCGCTGTGCTGCCACACCGCGCGACACCGACTGCTGGCGACATGCTGCTGCTAACACATCTTGATTGTGAGACAGAGGAGGAGGAGGAGGAGGAGGGTGCTTTAGTGGAGGAAGCATACACCTCCGCAGATACCAGCACCGAGCTGGGGCCCGCAATTCTGGGGGTGGGTAGGACGTGAGCGGTCCCAGGCTCTGACTCTGTCCCAGCCTCCACTAAATTCACCCAATGTGCCGTCAGGGAGATGTAGTGGCCCTGCCCGCCTGTGCTTGTCCACGTGTCCGTAGTTAAGTGGACCGTGGCAGTAACCGCGTTGGTGAGGGCGCGCACAATGTTGCGGGAGACGTGGTCGTGCAGGGCTGGGACGGCACATCGGGAAAAGTAGTGGCGACTGGGAACTGAGTAGCGCGGGGCCGCCGCCTCCATGATACTTTTGAAGGACTCCGTTTCCACAACCCTATACGGCAGCATCTCAAGGCTGATGAATTTTGCGATGCGGACGGTTAACGTTTGAGCGTGCGGGTGCGTGGCGGCGTACTTGCGCTTGCGCTCGAACACTTGCGCAAGCGACGGCTGAACGGTGCGCTGAACTACACTGCTGGATGGGGCCGAGGACAGCGGAGATGAGGGTGTGGGTGCAGGCCATGAGGCGGTAGTGCCTGTGTCCTGAGAGGGGGGTTGCATCTCAGTGGCAGGTTGGGGCACAGGGGGAGAGGCAGGGGTGCAAACCGGAGACGGTGAACGGCCTTTGTCCCACCTTGCGGGGTGCTTGGCCATCATATGTCTGCGCATGGTGGTGGTGGTGAGGCTGTTGGTGTTGGCTCCCCGGCTGAGCTTTGCGCGACAAAGGTTGCACACCACTGTTCGTCGGTCGTCAGGCGTCTCTGTGAAAAACTGCCAGACCTTAGAGCACCTCGGCCTACGCAGGGTGGCATGGCGCGAGGGGGCGCTTTGGGAAACACTTGGTGGATTATTCGGTCTGGCCCTGCCTCTACCCCTGGCCACCGCACTGCCTCTTGCAACCTGCCCTGCTGATGCCCTTGACTCCCCCTCTGAAGACCTGTCCTCCTGAGTAAGCGTTGCACACCAGGTGGGGTCAGTCACCTCATCGTCCTGCTGCTCTTCCTCCGAATCCTCTGTGCGCTGCTCCCTGGGACTTACTGCCCTTACTACTACCTCACTGCAAGACAACTGTGTCTGATCGTCATCGTCCTCCTCACCCACAGAAAGTTGTTGAGACAGTTGGCGGAAGTCCCCAGCCTCTTCCCCCGGACCCCGGGAACTTTCGAATGGTTGGGCATCAGTGACGATAAACTCCTCTGGTGGGAGAGGAACCGCTGCTGCCCAATCTAAGCAGGGGCCCGAGAACAGTTCCTGGGAGTGTTCCCGCTCCTGAGCAGGTGTCATTGTAGTGGACTGAGGAGGCTGGGAGGAAGGAGGAGCAGCAGACAGAGGATTCGGATTGGCAGCAGTGGACGGCGCAGAACTGCGGGTAGACGATAGGTTGCTCGAAGCACTTTCTGCCATCCAGGACAGGACCTGCTCACACTGCTCATTTTCTAATAACCGTCTCCCGCGTGGACCCATTAATTGGGCGATGAATGTGGGGACGCCAGAAACGTGCCTCTCTCCTAATCGCGCAGCAGACAGCTGCGACACACCTGGATCAGGAGCTTGGCCTGTGCCCACACCCTCACTTGGCCCTCCGCGTCCTCGGCCACGTCCACGTCCACGTCCTCTAGGCTTACCCCTACCCCTCAGCATGCTGTATTACCAGTGATTAGATTTCCCAGGCAGGAAATAAATTGGCGCAAGACTGCAGGCCAAATATAATTTTTGCCCTTTTTGGAAAACGAAAGGCCCCACTGCCTCTAGTGAATGAATTATCTAAGTTTAATAACTGTGCTGTGTCCCTGCTTATGTGTCACAGAACGTGAGGGTAGCAGAGTTATTATAACTCTTGGAGAGCAGGTATTTTTTTTCCCAATTAAGGAAAGCAAATGGCGAACCCAGCAGTAAAGCGTAGCTGGGTGCGTATGATTTAGCAATGTTTTTCACGCAGCTCACACGTCTACACAGGCGTAAGGACGGACACAGGCTGGACAAATAGATTTGTTTTCAGTTTTTTCCCACCAACAGGCAGCACTGCGTATATTCAATGAACCTGCGAAGTTTAATAACTGCGCTGTGTCCCTGCTTATGTGTCACAGAACGTGAGGGTAGCAGAGTTATTATAACTCTTGGAGAGCAGGTATTTTTTTTTCCCAATTAAGGAAAGCAAATGGCGAACCCAGCAGTAAAGCGTAGCTGGCTGCGTATGATTTAGCAATGTTTTTCACGCAGCTCACACGTCTACACAGGCGTAAGGACGGACACAGGCTGGACAAATAGATTTGTTTTCAGTTTTTTCCCACCAACAGGCAGCACTGCGTATATTCAATGAACCTGCGAAGTTTAATAACTGCGCTGTGTCCCTGCTTATGTGTCACAGAACGTGAGGGTAGCAGAGTTATTATAACTCTTGGAGAGCAGGTATTTTTTTTCCCAATTAAGGAAAGCAAATGGCGAACCCAGCAGTAAAGCGTAGCTGGGTGCGTATGATTTAGCAATGTTTTTCACGCAGCTCACACGTCTACACAGGCGTAAGGACGGACACAGGCTGGACAAATAGATTTGTTTTCAGTTTTTTCCCACCAACAGGCAGCACTGCGTATATTCAATGAACCTGCGAAGTTTAATAACTGCGCTGTGTCCCTGCTTATGTGTCACAGAACGTGAGGGTAGCAGAGTTATTATAACTCTTGGAGAGCAGGTATTTTTTTTCCCAATTAAGGAAAGCAAATGGCGAACCCAGCAGTAAAGCGTAGCTGGGTGCGTATGATTTAGCAATGTTTTTCACGCAGCTCACACGTCTACACAGGCGTAAGGACGGACACAGGCTGGACAAATAGATTTGTTTTCAGTTTTTTCCCACCAACAGGCAGCACTGCGTATATTCAATGAACCTGCGAAGTTTAATAACTGCGCTGTGTCCCTGCTTATGTGTCACAGAACGTGAGGGTAGCAGAGTTATTATAACTCTTGGAGAGCAGGTATTTTTTTTCCCAATTAAGGAAAGCAAATGGCGAACCCAGCAGTAAAGCGTAGCTGGGTGCGTATGATTTAGCAATGTTTTTCACGCAGCTCACACGTGTCCACCGCCCTTAGGACGGACAGAGGCTGGACAAATAGATTTGTTTTCAGTTTTTTCCCACCAACAGGCAGCACTGCGTATATTCAATGAACCTGCGAAGTTTAATAACTGCGCTGTGTCCCTGCTTATGTGTCACAGAACGTGAGGGTAGCAGAGTTATTATAACTCTTGGAGAGCAGGTATTTTTTTTCCCAATTAAGGAAAGCAAATGGCGAACCCAGCAGTAAAGCGTAGCTGGCTGCGTATGATTTAGCAATGTTTTTCACGCAGCTCACACGTCTCCACAGGCGTAAGGACGGACACAGGCTGGACAAATAGATTTGTTTTCAGTTTTTTCCCACCAACAGGCAGCACTGCGTATATTCAATGAACCTGCGAAGTTTAATAACTGCGCTGTGTCCCTGCTTATGTGTCACAGAACGTGAGGGTAGCAGAGTTATTATAACTCTTGGAGAGCAGGTATTTTTTTTCCCAATTAAGGAAAGCAAATGGCGAACCCAGCAGTAAAGCGTAGCTGGGTGCGTATGATTTAGCAATGTTTTTCACGCAGCTCACACGTCTACACAGGCGTAAGGACGGACACAGGCTGGACAAATAGATTTGTTTTCAGTTTTTTCCCACCAACAGGCAGCACTGCGTATATTCAATGAACCTGCGAAGTTTAATAACTGCGCTGTGTCCCTGCTTATGTGTCACAGAACGTGAGGGTAGCAGAGTTATTATAACTCTTGGAGAGCAGGTATTTTTTTTTCCCAATTAAGGAAAGCAAATGGCGAACCCAGCAGTAAAGCGTAGCTGGCTGCGTATGATTTAGCAATGTTTTTCACGCAGCTCACACGTCTACACAGGCGTAAGGACGGACACAGGCTGGACAAATAGATTTGTTTTCAGTTTTTTCCCACCAACAGGCAGCACTGCGTATATTCAATGAACCTGCGAAGTTTAATAACTGCGCTGTGTCCCTGCTTATGTGTCACAGAACGTGAGGGTAGCAGAGTTATTATAACTCTTGGAGAGCAGGTATTTTTTTTTCCCAATTAAGGAAAGCAAATGGCGAACCCAGCAGTAAAGCGTAGCTGGCTGCGTATGATTTAGCAATGTTTTTCACGCAGCTCACACGTCTACACAGGCGTAAGGACGGACACAGGCTGGACAAATAGATTTGTTTTCAGTTTTTTCCCACCAACAGGCAGCACTGCGTATATTCTATGAATAATAACTGTGTTGTGGCCCTGCCTATACAATTCTTTCCCTGCAGTATCAATGGAGGGTGCAATGCTCTGCAGAGGCGATTTTGAGAAGCCCAAAAAAAATGCAGCACAGCCAACAGCAGCCTGGACAGTACTGCACACGGATAAATATGGCCCTAGAAAGGACCGTTGAGGTTCTTGAAGGCTACACTCACTCCTAACACTCTCCCTGCCTATGCAGCACTTCTGTCCCTAATGCCAGGTGCAACGGTCTGCAGAGGCGATTTTGAGAAAAAAAAAAAAATCCCACTGCTAACAGCAGCCAACACACAGCTATCAGTGGCCCTAATAAGGACCTTTGGGGGGTCTTGAAGCCTACACTAACTACCAATTCTTTCCCTACAGCAGCTCCGGTATAAACAGCACTGTCCCTCATCTAACTCACACCGCATCTGAGGCGAGCCGCGGGAGGGGCCGACTTTTATATTAGGCGAACACCTGATCTCGCCAGCCACTCACAGCAGGGGGGTGGTATAGGGCTTAAACGTTGCAGGGGGAAGTTGTAATGCCTTCCCTGTCTTTCAATTGGCCAGAAAAGCGCGCTAACGTCTCAGGGAAGGAAGTGAAAGTAACCAGAACACCGCATGGTGTTCGTCACGAATAACGAACATCCCGAACACCCTAATATTCGCACGAATATCAAGCTCGGACGAACGCGTTCGCTCATCTCTACTTCTACCACCTTCATGTATACGTATAAGTAAACATTTTGATGGAAAACTGAGTTCACATATATCAGTCATGTCCAGACAGTTATTTTATGTTTCAGGCCAAAAACACATGACCACATGTGCAACTACGCTTACCGCTTACAATAAAGCGTAGTTGTGCACGAACAGGAATTTTTTTTTCCTTCTCGGGCCGTTTAAACTCTGCGCCATAGTAAAGGAGTTTGAAAAAATTGCGGGAAGATAGGTCCAGCCCTATCTTTCCCATACACAGTTAATACTACGTGCAGGAAAGATAGAGAGACTCCTATCTTATCTCACCCGTACTATTAATGGGTGAGAATCCCGCTAGTGAAGACAAAACCATTGAAATCAATGATTGTGTTGTCCCGTTATGCGGTCATGATTATCATAGACTAAGTAAATCATGCACATTAATCAGCTGGACAACGAGCATCGCATGAGATATTTTTCTGTCACGCTTTTAGTCATTAGTTTCCCTTTGGTGTTTTGGGGGGCAAACTTAGAATGTGGATCAGACATAAAGTATGTGATGGGGCTTTACAGGTTGGATACATGTTTGTGCCAGTAAAATGGCCTATTAGTTGGTCAAATCTATTTCACAAAAACCAAATGTATCACTCTCTAGAAAATGTACATTCTCATATTGAAGTTTACTGAACCTAAGAAATCTGGTAAAAAAAAAAAAAGGTGAAAAACCAGTAGAGTCTGACAGAGTCAACAAGAAAATCTGAACCAATTATAATTTTTGGGAGAATCTATGCCTATTAGGGTGCCTACACACTGGCGATTTTTTTTCCTGCGATGCTAAATTGCGTTTTGCATTTTTTCTGAAGAGCAATCAGCATAGAATGTGTTCTTGTCCATTTGGGTTTTTTTTTTCGTTTCGTTGCAATTTTTCACATAGGAACTGTCAGTTGCATATGTCTCCTTATTTTTCTCTTAATGCACCCATGATTGTCAATGGAAATTAACGAAAAATGCAGCGAAAAAGGCGCGAAAAACACCACGAAAAAGGCGCGGAAAACGTGCGAAAAACGTTGCGTTTTTCACGCACGAAAATCGGCAACGCCAGTGGGTAGGCGCCCTAACACTTAAAATGCTGTGATAAAAAAGGTCTTTTTTCTTTTCTTCTCTACTTTGTATTAGGGCTTATTCACAGGAAAGCATTTGCATTGTGCAATACACAGAGAATAGAGTTTATTGATTACAAGGAGTTCGATCACATGAGCATATTTTTCGCATGTATTGGTTCACATAAAAGCATACACAGCGTGTTCTATTTTCCTGAGTATTCTGCACAAAAATTGCACATAGCAAACTATTTAAACTTCATTGCCCAGTGAAATGAATGGCGGCATGCTTGTGCGCTTTCCTGCATGCGCAATTACACAGGGCATGGGCATGCAAAAAATACAGGAAAATATGCATAGAAGAGGGCAAAAACGCAACGCCCATTGCACAATACACAGTGTACATTCTCTTACATGTGTGTGAGGCCGGACTGAGTCATGCTGAAAGGTTTCTCAGCTTTAAACAAATACAATATTAGACCTGAAAAAAAAAAATCTATATCACAAAACACTGTTTTTATAATAGTGTATTTACAGAAGGATCAAAGTTCCCCAACATCCACACTATCCATGTGAGAATATAATCACACCTTAAGGCCCCCTTCACATGGGCGACACAGCATCGCCGCGATATCATCTCGCTGCACCGTGCGATATCGCTGCGTCTTCTCGCGGCAATACCGCGATTTTGTAGCACTACAAAGTCGCATGTGACGCTACAAAAATCACACAACTTTGTAGCATCACATGCAAGGATTTTCAGGGGGGGAGGTGGCTTGAAATATAAGCCCTCCCCCGAAAATAAGCTGTAACTGAAGGGAAAAAAAAAAGTATCAACCCTCCCGCGCCGTTTGGGGCACCGTAGCAGCTTCTCCCCGGGCCCGGCACTGATCATCATCTTCATCTTCTGGCCGGGGATTGAAAAATACCGGCTGCTGGAAGCGCTGGCTGTAATTGGCTGACGCTGAGCCAATCACAGCCAGTACTCGGTGAATGGCTGTGATTAGTTCAATCACTGCCATTCATCAAGCACTTGCTGTGATTGGCTAAGCGTCAGAGAATCACAGCCAGTGCTCTTAGGAGGCATGGATTTTTCAATCCCAGGCCAGAAGAAGAAGAAGAGAAGCAATGCCAGGACCTGGGAAAAAGCTGCGGCGAGCGCTTCTAAGGTGATGTATGTCTTTTTTTTATTTTTTTCTGCAGCCAGGGCTTAGATTATAGCTTTGACAGTAGGATTTCCTACTGTCAAAGTTGCATTGCAACTCACGAAAATTGCGTTTTCGGGCGATGCGATGCAACAGGGAGTAAGGCTCCATAGGGAAACATGGGCTACAAAATCTCGCGTGTCGCGGGCATATCGCCGGACCCGGGAGGTTTTTGTGTCGGGTTGTTGCATGCTACAAAACATCGCATGTGTGAATTAACCCATAGGTAAGCATGGGCTTCACATACATGCGAATTGTAGCATTGTAGCAACGCGACAAAATTGCGGGACCTTGTCACCTGTGTGAAGGAGGCATAAAGAGGAGCTGTCCGCTCTACTGACATGTCTGTTTTATTAAACACTTAAATTCCTCAAAAAATGACAATTCTAGAGGATCTTTACTTATAACTCTGCGTTCTGCACTCCTCTGTTATTCCTCCTAGAAAATGTATACATAAATGGACAGATGGGTGTTACTATTCCACTTGTCAAAGGAGTGTGCCCCTACACAGGCTGATACTGTCAGCACTGGTTGGACAATGTCAAACTGCTCAATAACTCACACCCCAAACAGGTAACAGCCATCTGTGACAGGTGTGGAGTTTGACTGGATCGGTACACCAAACCAGACGAACTTAAAGGGGTTCTGTCACTAAGAAAAAAAAAATATCAATAATTACCTATTCCTTCCCAGGCAGTCTTCTTACCGGATCTTCTCCCCACTGATCTTCTTCTGGTTCTTGCAGTCCGGGTGGGGGTCCCCATACCTTCAGCCGGCCAATTCTTCTGCTTCCTGTGATGAAGCATCCCTTAGCTGCAGTCTTCTTCCTGCTACGTCACTAGTGATGTAGTCATAGAATCATAGATTGGTAGAGTTGGAAGGGACCTCCAGGGTCATCTGGTCCAACCCCCTGCTCAGTGCAGGATTCACTAAATCACCCCGTAGTGTTCACAGCCTAGCAGGGAGTGCTGATCTATTGCCAAAACTGTGTATGCATGCTGTCTCTCTTTGCAATAGTATATGAACTCTTGCGGCGAGACAGCGTGAATGTGCAGTCTCGGCAATCGATCGGCATTCCTTGCTAGGCAATAAACATTACGTCACTAGTGACATAGGGTACATTGCCCGGCAGGAAGAAGAATGCCGGCACTGGACACATCATAATAAAAAGAAGAGGATCCGGACGGCTGAAGGTGAGGTGACCCGGGGGAGTATTGGAGAAGATCAGTGAGGAGAAGATGTGGTAAGAAGATGGCCTGGGGAGGAATAGGTAAGAATTGATTCTTTTTTTAAATGACAAAACCCCTTTAAGGAGGACAGAAACCCGCCATGGAGCAGAAGAGCTTCATGCCAAGTTCTATGAAAAGATGCTTCAGAATTGTTCTTGCTCAGGGAATACAAGATTTACTTACGTAAACATGTCAAGAAAAGTGATACATTCTTTTTAAGGAAGAGTTTTAGTTTTATGTAAATAAAGTTCAATCATTGTACTGTATAATAAAACATCATTCAACTTAGATATTTTGTGTGACAATCGCTTATAATTGTCAAAATTTATTGTTTTTGTTCAAAGGCTGAAAACATATCTTCATCGTATGATGTTCACGCAGTTGTAGAGCTCGTAACCAGAGGGGATTCTGATACACTTAAATGTTAATTCCCATCTTAAATATCTACGGCATATCTACAGGATATGCCATGAATGTCTGATGGATGAGAGTCCCCCTTCTGGGACATCCATTGGAATATTCTATAGAGAGAACACCTGTGGCAATTTCTGAAGAATTGACTATAATTACACCACTTGTGCAATGCTAAAGAAATCCTAAAAGCATAACTGTTGAGGGGACTTGAGGACTGCAGCTGAGAAACAGTGTTCTACCCATTACTTCTATCCATTTAACTTTATCCCAGACTTCCTTAGGATAACTACCCTACTGTTTTACTTGCTCCTGTCTGATAGTCCCCATTCTTGGAGGCCTGTAGTTCTTTGTATGGTGTTCCAGGCTGTTTTAGACTTTCTGCATATGTTTTGGCTATGGCCTTTGAAAATTGCATACATGTGAATCATGCTAATCATCTGTCACATATCATGTTTGATACCCACTTGTAGGTAAATTCATGATATAAAACATTGCAGCCATAGCTTCCTTATTGGAGTGCCTGCTAGGAAAATTTGGCCAAAACGTTAAACTGGGCTTCCATCCAGAAGATCTGTGCATTTACTTGGGCAGCATCTGGTGATGTCATGAGGAGGGTGGCAGAAGTGAGATCCCAGGGCCTTTAGCCCCCTTAGGATATGGCTTATTTTGGCCCAAAGGCCAACGATTTTGGGGGGGAATTCTCATCTCCATTTTTCAAAAAGTTCCTGGTGAACTGTAGTTTTTATTGCTACTATTTTCTGTAGTCATAATGTATTGTAAAAATTTTCTTAGTTATTTTAGGGCAATTCTACCATTGTTTTTTTCTTTTTCGACAGCGTTAATCATGCAGCATAGATTACATGATACGTTTTCTTCCTGCGGGTCAGTACGATTACAACAATACAAAATGTTTTGTTTTTTTTTAGGTTTTTCCACTTTTGCACAATAAAATCCTTTTTTGAAAATTATTTTTTTCTACATGGTTGCACTCAAAATCCCATAACTTTTCTATGTTTTGATGGATGGAGCTCTCTGAGGGCTTGTTTTTTGCATGATGAGCTGTTATTTTTATTGGTACTATTTTGGAGTGCAAAGGTACATTTTTTAACACTTTTAGGCCTTAGGGCGAGCACCCACTGGCGTTTGCGTTCTCCGCGGGAAAAAAACGCAGCGTTTTCGCAGCGTTTCTCGCGTTTTTTCCGCGCATTTTTCGCGGCGTTTTTCGCGGCGTTTTCGCGGCGTTTTGCGTTAATTTCCATTGACATTCATGGGTGCATTAGGAGAAAAATAGGGACACATATGCAACTGACAGTTCCTATGTTAAAAACGCAAACGCAACGCAAAAAAAACGCCAGTGGACAGGAACACATGTTATCTCTATGCCTGTGCAGGAAAAACGCAAAACGCAAAACGCAGGTAAAAAAACGCCAGTGGGTGCTCGCCCTTAGTCAGACGGGCGTTTTTTCGCGCGATTTGCGGATCGCATGACGGATGCGCATCCGCAAATCGCGTGACCGGTGCCCGAAAATCTGCTCCTAGCCGCGTTTCATTAGAAACGGGCCGGAGCTGTCCAGCGCACTGCATTCAATGGAGCCGGCAATACAGCTTAGCGCTGAGCCAATCAGGGGGCAGGTCTGACTCACACCCCCTTCACACCCACTGCAGGCCGGCCGCTCTGAACTCCGACTGCCGGGAGCAGGTGAGTATGTATATATTTCTTATTTTAACACTTTTCTGGATGAATTGCAGGGAAGGGCTTATATATTTAAGCCCTTCCCGACAATTCATCCCACGCACGCTGGCAGCCCATTGCTTTCAATGGAGTCGGCTGTATTGCCGGCTCCATTGAATTCAATGGGCAAACATCGTTCTTCTCTGCCACAGCTGTTACAGCTGTGGCAGAGAAGAAGGATTTGTCTTCTATATGTTCTCAATGGGGTCGGCGCTACTGCTGCTGGCCCCATTGAGCGCATATAGAGAAGAGAACAGGAATCGCAGATCGCAGATAGGTGCGATCTGCGATTTCTGTTCTATAATTTATTGGACGAGCGCATGAAAAGCGCTCATGTGTCCGATATCATTGCAAAGCGGCAAAAAACGCTCGTCTGACTAAGGCCTTATTGCGTTTTTTGGGAGGCAAAACAAACAAAATAAGCATTTTGCCTGCGGTTTATGGCTTTTTTTTTTTACAGTTATTTCCATGCAGGACAAATAGTGTGTTCAATTTATTGTACAGGTCGTTACAAATATGATTATACCAAATATGTTTAATTACAAAAGAAAATAAATTATGCAAATAGGGGAAAGTCCACCAAAAAGGGTTGTGTCTTTTTACCCTATTTTTTTTTTATTCTTTACATTTTTTATGCCCCTGTAGGGAACTTCAACCATAACAGCTATGATCGCTATGGTAATGCATTGCAGTACTGCTATATTGCAATGCATTATCACTTACAATAGGGATCATAGCCAAAGGAAAGCTGGGGCACCAATATCTGGTGTTCGGTTGCCATGGCAACACATCAGTCCTCCACAATTACATTGTGGAGGGCCAATGATGTCTACACAGATTGCAGCATGTAGGGGGTGTGGCAAATTGGGGTTACTCGCCCTGGATCTCCTACTTATTTTCCCCTGCCCAGGGGTGGCAGCACCGCAATGATGTCCAGAAACAGGGTAAAGTCCAAATGCTGGTTCCTCCAGCATTTATTTCAGCATAGGTATTCAGTTTACAAACAGTCCAGCATATCTTATGCAACATGCAACTGCACACTGTTGTCCACCACAGTGCTCACAGCAACGCACACCGCTTCTTCCAGCGGATCTTACCGGAAGGTGGCTTCGCATTGACAGGTGATGAGCGAGGGGCTGACTACCCCCTGTCCGCTCTGTGCTTCCAGGTCCCTCACAGACCAGCACCAGGTCTACATAGACCTCAGGCCCCACAGGCCTCAATAGACCTATGCTCCACAGGCTTCAAGGACCCTGAGTTTGTGAGGGAGGGGAAATTTAAACTGTGTAGCCGCACCCTTGCAGGTGCAGGTAAACTAAACCAAACACAGTGACTGTGCTCAGAGGCCCTCTACAGGCCACTCTTGCTACTGCACTGTCACAGGGGTTAACAGTGGGGATGGTTGTTCTTCCTGATCTACACTGTTGCAGTCACAGCCAGCCCCCGCTCGGGATAGCCTGTGCTCTGCTTCTGAGTCCGCACCTTCCAAAGGACTTGGGGTTTACCTCCTGTTGCATTAAGTACCCCACTGCCAGGATGTAATCCTGTAGCGTTAAATGGTTAAATCTAAAAGTGGATCTTTCCCCCATTGTTAGACCCAGGAGTTGCTTCTAAATGCAGGACTGTCCACCTTTCCGCATGCTCTACACTCCAGGATCATTTGAATCAAATTCATAAACTGGTATTTTCTATTATTTTATTCCCTTTTATTTTCTTACTGTTTTGTATGCATTTGTATGCATCTTACCCTTTCGTAAGGGTGAATGCACACCGGCAGAAATTATGCGGCAAGATATCCCACCGAATTTCCGCCCATGCACGCTGCCATAGGATTCCATTGGTTTATGCCATCCTATGCAGACAGTCGCGATTTGACCACGTTAAAACTTACGCGGTAAACAAATCACGACATGTCCTATTTTTGTGCAGGCTTCGCAGAGACCCGCACAGAAACATCACTGGTGACGCGCCGGCTCTTCACTGCACATGTGCGGCTGTGCGCCAGCCGACACATTGCAGAGCAGAGAGAAGAGCAGCGGGTCATTGCAGGTGCACGGGTCGCATCCCGCTGCGAGAATTCTCCCGCTGTCTGCATTCACCCTAAATATCTTATTTTGTGTATTTTTTTTAACCTAAGCACTAATAACTCTTTTCAGAGCAAAGCTGTAAATCATAGTCACCCTTGAGTGCTTTAAGCAATCCCAAACTCTGAAGTGTGTTATTATGTGTTAGTGGTGGCAACAAAGTATTTTGGGGTGTGCTAGGCCGTGCAGGGTGCAATTTGAGCTCCATTTTGCACTAGTGCAGGATCTGGGATCTGGAAATAATCAACCCCGCGGTCTGCCCTTGAGTGCCGTACATCACAGGTTGGTGACTGTCGGACCCGTAAACCCCGTATCCGTGCCAATAATCATAATGTTTTTTCTCCTTCATTTAAATAGAACCTTTGTAGTGAGTATAATATGCTGGAGATAAGACTCAATATTGAGTGATATTCCGATTCAAGAGTGTTGGCTCTTATCAATCCTTGCTGTGCTTAGCCATCCAAAAGAGAGGCAAGAGTTTTTGAGTACTACAGATCAGTGGGGCAAAAAAACTTGTCTCGGTATCAGAGCTTTGGGAACCCCCGAACTCACTATATATACTGATTCTGAAAAATACAATACATCCTATCTTCTAGCAGGCTGTCACGGGTGATACTTTCCAGGTCATTGAGTTGGAAGATTGGAAAGTTGCTTCTCTCTAAGAATATAACTTTGTATTTCTTATCTCATCATTTCACCAGGGAATATTTTCTAAGACCTGACAGCCTGGCTTATATTTATATACAAACTTGCTAAGCTTTGATATTCATACAGGCCTATGCATGCTGATAGTGGCATATGAGCTGATCTAGAGCTCTATTAAAGTACGCAGCAACAACTGATGCAATTAACATAGGAAGGTCACAGACTATAATTGAATTGTCAAAGCATGACTCATGACATTAATTGAGTTTTTAATGGCTTCAAAAGAACAAATGCCATTGTGGTTGAGTTCGCTTTCAGCTCTTCACCCAAACAGTACTAGAATGTTCTTCATACAGTGGGAGAATAGTTTATTATCAGTCAGCAGTCTTTGAGACAGACATGAACAAGTGTATCAAGGGAAATCTCATAAATAAATATTTAGAAATTTACACCATGTTTGGGATTGAGAAATAAACAACCTCTATCAAAAACCGCCTATTCAGACTAACGGGATTATTGCATATACTTTTGCTAATCCAATTACACAGTTTAATCCATTGCAGGGAGTAGTTTGTGCATATGTGGGACTTCATATTTAGGTAATCAGTAATTGAAATACAGAGCTCGTTAGATTTTCATTTGGTTAATATGTGGTGTGTAGTTTATCAGTGCAGTATATATTCGGAATAAGCTCTCAGACATGGCTGTCACTCTGAATAATCAATTGTCCTTCAGGCTGTCATAAGTAACAGTTCACCGCACAAATCAAAATGACAATTACAAATACTACACAGAGAAATAGACCTCTAGGAGAAACCAGGTAAAACGTACAACTGCAGACAGTCAAAACAAATCACAGAGATCAATAAATAACAGCTACATAGGTTTAGATATTTAATTCACAAGTATAATTCATCTATCATATTTGAACTTAACAAGGACTGGAATGAAACCTTTCGTCATTTAATAGCCTTAGCAGCGATGCATATCTGAAAGTTTTCAAGGGAAATGGATTTTGAAAATATATTGAATTATAAAAAATAATTTATAATTTAGGATTGTATTATGTAAAATTCCGTGCATCTGTGTGTAGCTACAGTGTAGCGGTAAAGATACTTAAAGGGGTTGACCACTCTAAGTACACAATAACAAGTTTTGTGTTAAACACAAAAATGAGAAACTCGCTAATATATTATTTTTAGAAGTTATCTGTTTTCATAGTCCATGAAGCTACAACCCATGGTTGCCTCGCAAATAGAGGGCAGCTCCATCTATAACACAGCCGCACATGGAGGGACACATGACAAGAGACAGCTATCTGCAACCTCCAGCAAGAGCTACTGCGCAGGCACCAATCTCCTCTGCGCTTGTACAGGTGCTGGACAGTCCATGTATTCTCCATATAATGGACAGAGCGGCCTGCTATCAGAAGGAGAAGGCTATGTGAGCTATGGGTGTGGTTTCAATTAATTTAAAAAAATTAAGGACTTCTAAAAATGATGTCTAAGTAAACTGCGGATTAAATTTTCACATTATGTTCTTGTCATGGCCAACCCCTTTAAAGAGATAGATCTTTTCCGGCATATAGCATCAATTTCTGATCAATAAGGATAGGGCCATGGTGCTAATTAAGCACCGCGGTCTATCCACATTTTTTCTAGTTTCTGGTGATATTCCAGAACATTACAAGATTGAAGTACAAGCAAAAGACGAAACCCCTACATGCTATTTTCATGGTCCCAAAATTTGTGACCAAGAAGTGTAGAGAAATTAACCACTTACAATTCTATAATAATATAGCTAAATTCCTTCACAAAACCTCCTATTTACGAATCTTATAAAATGAATATCATTTCATTACCCTTTTTTTTTTTTACTTATCACTAATCAGGACTGGGGTTCAAAAACAGCCCTGACAAACAAACTACCACCCTACCAGGCCACATACAATACTGCTAAACCCCGTCCCGCCACCACATGGCAGACAAATAGTGGTGTTATGTAATGCGCACTGCAACAAATTTTGCTTTTAATCTGGGAGCTGAAGAGTAGCCCAGGAGTGGCTGTGGGACTATCAACTCTTATCTGCTGGAAAAATCCTACAGATCAGGGCTTCTCGAAATTCTTCTAATTAGGCCTTACCAGCAAGAAAGTAGTACCGCGCAGCACCAAATACCACTCCGCAGCTCCAACCATATACCAACCACACAGCACACACTGAAAATAGCATTAATCACTATGCCTCAGAAATATACAGACTGTGCTCCCAGAAATATATAATAATTCTTGCTGCACCCACAGAAATAACCTATATTATACTGTGTCCCCCAGAAAAACTATACTACACTATGCCCCCATAAATCATAATGTACTGCACCCCATAAATAAATTATATGTTATGCCTCCAGAAATAACATATTGAATTGCACCCCCATTAATCATAGTACCCTGTACCCCAGAAATAACGTATACTACTTTGTGCCCCCTGAAACCATTTATACTACATTGTGCCCTCAGAAAAACTATAGTACACTGTTGCCCCAGAAATAAATTATAAAATACTGTGACCCCAGAAATAAATAATACATTGTGCCCCCAGAAATGATTTATAATAGTAGAAATATATACATTGTGTCCCCAGAAAAACTATACTACACTGCACCTGTAGAAAAAAAAAGTATATTACACTGCACCCCCATAAATTATATT
The DNA here is from genome assembly GCF_035609145.1 of Eleutherodactylus coqui. NCBI lineage: Eukaryota > Metazoa > Chordata > Amphibia > Anura > Eleutherodactylidae > Eleutherodactylus > Eleutherodactylus coqui. The sequence goes on along the minus strand of NC_089838.1, from coordinate 142,124,422 downwards.
ACACTGTTTCCCCAGAACAGTCATGCCTCCTGGGCTACAGGTAGTCATTAACATCTTATAGGGCACCTGTATACGGGACACTGAAAATGTGGGGACAACATTAGGATCACAGCCGCCGCATACAATATCCTGTCAGTCCGGACCTGCGGCCTGGAGTAGCTCAGGAGGTTAGAGGACTGGCGGCACAAGTAGGAGGAGAGCCAGGACTGGGGTGAAGCAGAGGCAGCATAGCTCGGTCCGCACAGAACATCTTGACGATGCCAGCGTTGGAACTGCTGGGACGACACCGAGTAACTTGCAGATGCCGCAGCATGACTAGTAAGGGATTAAAATTTAATGGTTAACATAATCTTGTCAGTGGGTCGGGCTCAGTAACTCAGTGGTGCTCTGACTCATCAGGCTGTGTGGCCCACCAGCAATCTGCCCGATTGGGCAGAATGCCAGTCTGGGCTTGTCTGTAATCTCTTCATTAGTTCAAACTATGAGCAACCAACTCAAGCCCATCACACCTTTAATAACTGCTTAATTTGACTCTATTTGAGCTATTGTCTGTGTGCACTAAAGTCAAGACCTAAAGGAGTATTCTAGTGATGTGGTGGTTTGTTTTTTCAATTTTCACCCCACACTAATCCCAAGACCAGATGCTTATGTTTGCCCCACTTTTTGATACAAGAGGTTAGCGTAAGAGCAGCCAATGTAAACATTATAATGTCATCAGTAGGTGCGATGACTAAGAAATTGCAGGTTACTGAACTGCATCTTCAATTCTAGTTAAGTAAGCTAAGGCATTTTTCCATTGCTAATGGATCAAATAACAAAACTCAAGTCTAACACAAACTGTTAATTGTTAATAAAAAAAATAACAAACAAACTTGCAGAAACATAAAAGGGAGGCCAACTCTGGTTAACGCTAAATACAGCTGGAGCCCCTAAAATAAAGAGGCGTATATGTACACATATTCTATAACCATGTATTGTAAAGTTTGAATGGAAGCCACAACACAAGAATAAACATTGCAAAATATGCTGCCTTAGGGTCCTTTTACAAGGGACGATCTGTTGGGCTCAGAAGCGTGCACATCACACACTGTGCACTGTTTTTTTCCTGTCCCATTGACAATAACGGACAATACGTTCCAAGGAACACAAAAAGATAGGACATGCCACAGTTTTTTCCCCACACACCAAAACCTCGCTCATGTATATGACTCCATTCAAAATAATGGGGTTCATATTCGCACGAGCTTTGTAAGTCCCGCAATGCACCAAACTTGTGTGAGATTTTCAGCCATGTGAAATCAGCCTTAGGCCTCTCTCACACATGCGTTGCGGTAAGTGCCACAATTGAAATCGCGGCACTTTGCCACATTTTACTTTCGTTTTTTACTTTCTCTGCATCGCTGTGGCCGACACTGGCTTTTAGCACTCCTCATCACTGAAAAGGAGGGCCAGATGCTCAAAGAGAGAACCTACTCTGCTTGAAAATCGCGGTGCTAAAAAAGCGCTGCGATTGAGCGGCTGTCTGAGTGTTATATCACAATTAGTGCGGTGCTGAAAACACCTCGCTAATCGCAGTAAAAAGAGCCTTAGGGTTACTTAAAATTTAGAATGTCAGACCAGTCCAGCACCCAATAAGTCATACTTGAGTACTTTGCAATATTATGTTCTGGACAGGCCCAAACTGAATGTTATCACCCAGTAGTACTGAATTTTTCTCGTATAGCATTACAGCGCCCAGAAGTCAGGAATGCCTACTGGTTAGAACGCAGAGTGGCACCGGATGGATTGTTAAGCGCTAGGTAATTAGATTCCTGGAATATCGGTAAAACAAAAGTACAATTTTATTTCTCTGAACTATCACAATTCTTCTTCATTAATGTCCTGTGGCTTTAGAACTATAATAAAATTGTTTTGCATATGAATTATATATATTTATTAATGCTAATTACAATGTTAACATTTTGGTAGTTTTTAATCAAAGGCTTTTAATATAAAAATAGATGGAGAAAATCATACATATTAGCATAAAGAAGCTATATACATGATATTAAGGGAAAGAAGATAGCAAGTCGCATAACAAAGAACAACAATATAACAAGGACAGTAGCGTGGGCACGTAATAAATGTAAACCTTGATTCATGCAGTGTATTCATATACCAAAGCTTTAGGAAGGTAAAGCCATTGTACATTTTATGTTTAGGCAACATACCTACTCAACTAAATCCTGAAAGTCATATATTACAGAGTATAAGGGCTATGCAGGGAGGGACTAAGAGAACAAGAACAGAAGGAGGAAAAATACAAGGAAGGAGAGCAATTGTTTCACAAAATAAAGCAGGGCAGCAGCTATATTAGTGATGGCAAGGAAGTTATGGATCTAAGGGCTCAGTCACCCGGGCGTCGATCCGCCCGTGTTTCTGCACGATAAGATGGCTGCACCGCGTGCGGACAACTCTCTGCATGACCGGCTCCATTGCCGGCCATGTGTTCTTTCTTCCGTCCGGTGCGGAGAGTCGTCCGCATCTGCAGTGCAGCTGTCTTATCGTGCAGAAACACGGGCGCATCGGTGCCCATGTGACTGAGCCCTAATACTGTTGATTCTACATTGGGGTGCTGCTAGAAGGTTCTTGGGCTATATTGGTGAGATGAAGGCTGGAGCAAGTTGGTATCTAATCGCTAGTTTCCATCAGAAATCCCAGATTTAAAAACAGAAAAAAACACAACTAAATATGGGTAAAATTTAGCAATAACCTGTATTCTGCAATGTCACAAAGTCTATGTGAATTTGGGTTTCTGGGCCAAGCAATATGGTATCATGAATGACAGGATTTCTGAGCAAAATCTGTAGAGAGAAGAAGTGTCAAAATAGAAAAACAGAGCTCCGTGCAATGTAGGACTTCCCCTTTATCCAAGGACTGACGCTTGGCTTATGAATCCTCCCCAGGTAAGCCATAACAGTCTGTATGTAATATTCAGGAAAAAGTAAATATCCCATTTTAAGTGCAGTCATCTAAATTACAATAGTCTCCTGGGGAATTAATCTAGCAGAAGAGCAGATAATTTCATTATGTGCACTATTCTAATCACCTCCAGAACTTCCCCTCTTCAGGGTTCAGATCAAACAATGGAGGATAATGGCTTATGTTGTGGCCTAGAGCTAGTTGGGCCCCTCATTAATGTTATAGGTCTGTCTCGTGCCATTGTCATATCAGAGTCTTATGTGTAGTATGCATTAGATTTATGTGTATTGCACTTCTGCAAGTACTGAATGGGTTAATGTCTGGGTTAAGTTGGGAAAATGTATCATTATCAGAGTCATGTGACTATCTTTCATATATATGTATGGGTTTGCAAGAAAGCCAGTCAGTCAGTTCAGTCCAGTCCAGTTAGTCTAGTCTTGCAGAACAGTCTATGAGTGGAGAGAAGGAGAAGTTAGTCAGACACTGATCGGTCTTTGTGAGGAGAGAACGGAGGAAGCTGAGCGATTCCCTTCTGCTTGGCCTGGGCCCAGCCTACCCAGGATATGCCGGGCTACCACTAAGTGCTGAGAGAGAGAGAAGGACCACTTTTTGATGAGAGGAAGGCACAACTAATGTGAGTATGAACCAGTAGAGAGAGAGAAAGAATCACCGGGAGCGGGATCACACAGATAACCTGAACTGTGGATCATCCGAGATACCCCGAGAATCCTCCCTGTCACACCACTCTGAGTTGTTGTATCTGTGCCAAGACTGTTGATGTGTTTTGGACTTTACCAAGTTACAGTAAACAAACATTACTGACCGTTCCCGGTTTTGTTCAGAAAGTTTCCCTGTGTGTGGACTACTTTATTTCATCATCATGTGATAACTATACTCAAGGTAACCCCCGGTTACTTACCCTGCGATCTCTCCCAGCAGTAACGTGGTTGGGTCCCGAGCTACCCTCAGGGGGGGAGATGGTAAAGCGCCGTGACAAGGCCTTTCTCTACCCCATTGTCTCCTCGGTTGTAGGCCCACTCTTCGGACACTGCGCTTACTCCCCAAACTGTGCTATTTAAGGTTTGTCTTTTGTATGTAGAGTAGTTAGTTGACCCTCCAACTCTGGTATTATACCATACATATTGGCTGCATATAACATAGAATCAAATAAGTATCTTTGAGAATGACAAACACACAAATATACTGTATACACAATGGGGGAACTTTACTAAGCAAGATACACCAGAATTCTAGCACAAATTGTGCCAAAAACTCAAGAGGAGCGTTCATCCACAATGAGTCAAATCACAAGGAATTGTTTTGGAGAAAATGTATGCTATAGTCTGCAGACATGATGCCTTTTACTGTAACGGCATTAAAATAGTTATACAACGGGAAATAGTTCACTTTGTTTAAATATCGCCTTGTAGACATGTAAACAGAATCAAAGGAATTTGTGCAGCATCCTTTATTCTTTCATGATAGTTTTTAGAAAAACTCGTATTACTAGGAGGATCCATAAAATAAGCAACATTTATTAATAGTATGGATTATTGTTTGGAGCCAAAATACTGGTATAAAGTATGGTAGCCAATAGCTTTCGTAAAAAAAGTGTTCTTTTCTTGTAAGTTACGTAAAATTTAGAATGCAATGTGTATCATTGTTGTTATGGATTGACAGAATGTGGATCCAGTGGACCAAACAACCAAGCCTAGAATGGTCCCGGTGTGGTTTGCAGCTGACTCCTCAGATAGAGGGACTGCTGCCAGGAAAGGAGAGACTGACCCTTGGCTGCAGAGGGAATGGAAGGAACTCTACCTACCAGCAAGGCGATTGCCCCGATAAGGACGGCCATGTGCTGGAACCTTGGGTTTGACTATTCCTGATGGGGTAGCAAGCATTAGAACTAGCAGCAGACAGAGGAGCACACAGATGCAGGACAGAGCAAGGGCAAACCATAAACGGGAATGGGAACTGACAGGAAACTGATGGAAAACAAACATACAGACAATGCTTCCGGTGGTTGCAATTTATCGTGGCTAAATAAGCCGTGTAAATACGCCCATGTGAAATAAGCCTAAAAGTTCCCTTTCTTTCAGAACAGTTTAAGAAATTAAAGTGAGTAGTTCCTTTGTATGATCTTTTTGATACATGACATTATCCTTGTATGGAGACCTTTGAATCATCTTGTATAGAGTATATATGTATTGCAGACAGGGTAACAGCTCCTAGTATTAATCTCATTTAGAATGGGCAACTTGTCTAATTCTTATCTTCTGCTTTGTTTCAATCAAACAATTCAGCATAATTACATAGATGCCAACTGTAATTTTAAACAGCAAAGTGCATTAAATAAATTTTAATTTACGAGAATTATCTGAATTATTTTACACGTTCAGCTTTATTAAATGAGAACATTGAAATATTTTAATAAGGTATTTTATGCATCTAATTAGTGGAGCTAGTCAAACAAATTGGCTAAATAATCATTTTCCTCACACGGGCTAAAGTACTTCAATATGAGTAAAATACATAGCAATACTACAGTCTAACCTTCTTAAAACATTCACTTGCATTACTTTGTCCTTTTCCAATCCAATAACTCTCGATTAGTTGGCAGTTGTGTAAATCATAAATATTTCTTTTTTGGCTGAAGCGAATACAGCCTGTTAATAAATGTATGAATTTGTAGAAGCTACAATGATGAATGGCCTGTTGAATGGCAAGAAATAAGTTGATGTCCCTATTTGTTCATTCTAAAACTTTTATATAAATGAGTCTGCTGGTGATACAGAAGGCCAGGGCAGATGTGAGGCTTCACAGCCAAAGGAAGGAAGAGAAGCAGAGGCTCCCGGGCCCCAATGCAAAATCTGTAACAGGGCCCCCAACTATAATTTTTTTATTCATAGTACTCGGCTCCCTATATGGAGAAGAGACCTTATGGGCCCCCTGAGGCTTCTGGGCCCGGGTGCAACCGCACCCCCTGAATCCCCTATAGTTACCAGTGAAGAGAAGTAATAGTAAGCAGTCACAAAACCAAATCTGACAAAAGTTCTGCAAAACCATATGCAGTATTTATCTGAGCCTACATAAATAACTATTATTGTCATTAAGAACTTGTTAAGTACAGTTTTTAGCATTACTAAGCTGTCCAGTGAAGGCAGTCATTACAATGATGTGAGAAGAATATACATGGTGATTCTCCTCACCCAAAAATTCCTCAATAACTTTTTATTTTTTGTATGGTTCCTTTTAAAAACTCAGGTGGTGTAAGATCTGATGATTTTGGCAGCAACAGATTTTTCTAAATTAATCGGTCACCAAAATAACTTTAAATAAACCCATTTGCCAGTACTCACGAACAAGAAACATGCTGCTCACCTGAGTATATGTTTGTGGAAATCAGAGTCAAATAGCTGTTTGGCAGTCACATCCCTGTGTCACACATCCAGTCCACTTCATTAAAGGGGCTCTGTCATTCATTAAAAAAAAAATTCTATTCTCGCCTATTCCTCCCCAGGCAGTCTACTTACCATATCTTCTCCTCACTGATCTTTTCCTGTCTTCTGCAGTCCCGGGGGTCACCTCACCTCCAGCTGGCTGATTCTTCTGCTTCCTGTGAGGTTACATACATTGGCTGGCAGTCTTCTTTCTGCCTGGCAATGTACGCTACGTCACTAATTCACAGCCTAGCAGGGAGTGCCGAGCTATTGGAGATACTGCTCATGTGCGCTGACTCTGCAATAGATTGCATTCCTTCCTAGCCAGTAAACACTATGTTACAGTGATGTGACCTTTACTGACCTGCCGGAAGAAGAATGCGGGGAATGCAAGACGGATGGCTGGAGGTGATGTGACCTGGGGCACTGGAGAAGATCAGCGAGGAGAAGATGCTGCGGTAAGGAGACTGCCTGGGGAGGAAAAGGTGTGCATCGATTTATATATATATATATATATATATATATATATAAAAATCGATGCACACCTATATATATATAAAAATCGATGCACACCTATATATAAAAACGCTGCGTTGACATACACTTTTGACAGCATTTGACTGCATTTTCAGCACGGTTAGAAATGCAGCAAAGCAAGCTGATAATGCCAGAATTGAAAAAATGCAGTCAAAAATGCAGTACAAAAGCACCCCATTTGTTTCCATGGGCAAAGCTTCGCATTTTAAAATGCAGAACCATATGAAAATAGAACAGCGCTTGAAAAACGCTGCGTTAAAAACTCTAGCAAGTATCTGAGAAGCCCCTTTGAAGTCAATGGTAGCGTAAGACAGCTGAAAATGCAGCATTAAACACTGGGAAAAACACATGTGTAAGCATGGCCTTAAAGGAGTTTGTCATTAAAAAAAAATATATATATATATATATATTCAATTCAATTCAATAATTTCAATTCAGTTTTTTCAATTCTGGCATTATCAGCTTGCTTGGCTGCATTTCTAACCGCGCTGAAAATGCAGTCAAATGCTGTCAAAAGTGTATGTCAACGCAGCGTTTTTACAAGCACATGTGTGAAAGTGGCCTAAGAAGTGTGATGGTTGGATAGAAACAGGGAAGTTTATTAAACGGTTTGAAACAAAAACTATATTGCTTATAGCAACCAATCAGAGCTCAGCTTTCATTCGTCATAGTGAAGGCTGCTCTGTGATTGGTTGCTATGGGCAGAAAATGCTTTTTTTTTTTTAGACAGTTTTCATTAATCTGCTGCATAATCTTTGTCAATGTCAATATTCGTAGCGAACCATACGAAAATCAAAACGCAGCTGAGGATGGTTTGGGTTTCCAACTGAGAGAATTACCCGTATTACGTTATCTCCATGCAAGGGCCGCTCAGTCCAAAGACACTGAGCAGGCTTAAACAGTCCAGAAACAATCTACTCTGCCTGTTAAATCTATCCACACAGTGCTAAACAGATCAACGGAGGTTGTATCATCATCATCATCCCATTTGCTTTCTACAAATCCATTTCACGGATTTAATTAAAATGTGCAAAAACCGGTGGAAGGTACCAAGCCTTAAGGGCAGAAGAATACTGCTTAGAAGTTAACCAATCTCTAATGGGAAATTCATGATACCCACCACATACTGTGAAAAAAGGATGCAGAATCCCACAAAATACTGCGAATAACAAAGATGTACAGAAGGAGATAGCACATTTTAGAATGTATTCTTTAATTACATTGCTTAGATTTTAATATTTAAAGCCCAAAAGAGATTCAAAAGTAATTAATCTAAGTCAACAACGCTTATATGACAAAATATTACATATATTTCCTGACACACAGTGAGTAAATATGTATTAAACACAGCTTATGCTTCAAAGCAATTTAGCAAACACATTGAAGTTAGTTAAGCCCTTAGAGACAAAATTTATGCTGATCAAGAACAAAATGTATTTAAAACCCTTATTTCAATAAACACTACCTAGATACATAATGATTTATTAAAAGCCTCCGTGGCAAACAGATTTCACAGCCAGATACATATCTATATGTACTTACAACTAATCATCATATCAAGAGCATCAAATACATCATGAATCAAACAAGGTTGCTATATATGCTCATATTCATGTTACCTGGGGACACGGCTGGCATAGGAAGCAATGAAGTCAGCACATTTCATGGCTTTAAGGCAAAGCTTCATTAGTGCAAAATGTAGAATTCAGGCACATGACTATTACAGACCAGCATTGTATATATGCAGAATATTGCTACCATAGACTGTTATGAGCTCATCCTGTACCTCTGTTGGCCTTTCGATTTCCTACATGGAAAATCATAGTTTGTACCAAGTATTCCCTCTAGAAGCTGAGTGGAATGTGTTGCTTGTCAGTGGCATCCAACTGAGTTCCTATGGCTTCATAATACGGGCTTGTGTGTGCGTCCATGCGGACTTACAATGTGCATAAGGCCTTAGGATACAAATTTAGGACATACCACTTAATGGGAAAAATAGTCAAATGATATTGAGAATTTAACCTACAAGGAAGGAATGTGAAGGAAAGCGAGTGCTGCGGAGAAGAGCCACCAACATACAACACGTAATACAAAGTAGCAATTTTGTTTCAAGTAAATACAATAATGCTTTACCTAAAGTAAGACTCTAGTTTCTTCATTTAGCTGATGATAAATTATGAATGCATGAAACTTTAGTCGTTTCCGACGCTAAATTATGTTATAATTCACATGGCCTCACTGCATTTTTCTCTCATGCTATTATGCATCAATGACATGCCAACAAAAGGAATAGAGAGCAAGGAACAAAATGGAGATTTAACTACTTCCACCAATACACCATGGCTGTAATACATAATCCCATGCAATTCCTCAAAACAGTAGTGATGGCAAGTTAATGATTATACGGTTTAAGAATTCATTTGCTATAGCATATTAAATTCAGACTGTATCATCAAAGTGTTCCCCCCGGGCATTCTACCAAATTAGTTATAATCATGACATACAAGACTGAATTAAATAGCCACTGGGTTATAGTTTTCTTAATCAAATTAAAAATTAATCCTAATAAACGTAATCAATACAAGTATTCCATTGTGCTGGCTTTATCGAACTGGTGCTGAAATGAGTCTTATCCAACGTTATCACTTTGTGATAATCACTACAGAGCATTAAGTGCGCTATTCTACAGTAAAGCTCATAAGCAGGGACAATGGAATCAGGAAAGAAAAAAATTTGCATTGCTAATTATATGAGTTGCTTACATATTAATAACCCATAGGTTATACAGTGTAATTAAAGTGGTTTTCCAAGGCAAGAGAAAATGGTTTGCTTTTTTTTCCCAGGAACACTGCCATGCTTGTCTGTTGGCTGTGCCTCGTAATGCACTTGATGAGGATTATCAGCAATGTCAGTCAATAGAAAATAGCACTGTTTCTGGAAAAAAAAGCAGACACTTTCTTCTAATCTTGGACAACGCATTCAATATAGACACTATTTTACCTGAAACAGTTTTCTATTCAGGTCTACTAATTTTAAGCAGAAAAGATTAACTTAGGGTTCGTTCACATGACACCTTCGTTGCGGATTGTCGCCAGTAATAATACTTCATATTGTAAATTCTGGAAAAATGCCAGACTGCTTATTCAGAAATTGAACTGACCCCCATTGAGGCCAATGGGGGGGGGGGGGGGGAATTGGCGCTGTTTGATTGCACCATAAGGCCTTAGTCAGACGGGCGTTTTTTCACGCGATTTGCGGATCGCATGACGGATGCGCATCCGCAAATCGCGTGACCGCTGTTACAGCTGTGGCAGAGAAGAATGATTTGTCTTCTATATGTTCTCAATGGGGTCGGCGCTGCTGCCGCCGGCCCCATTGAGCGCATATACAGAAGAGAACAGGAATCGCAGATCGCAGATAGGTGCGATCTGCGATTTTTTGTTCTATAATTTATCGGACGAGCGCATAAAAAGCGCTCATGTGTCCGATACCATTGCAAAGCAATGGTTTTATAAAATCGCCGGACGCATGCGCAAATCGCGGCTAAAAACGCCCGTCTGACTAAGGCCTAAGACAGAACCGTTAGGCCAGTGGGTGCCAATTTCCTGCTGTTACTGTCTCTGAAAGCTCAAGATGCGAAAAAGAGCCAATTGGCCAATGACTCCTTCCCTACTGCCTGTAATAATGGTTTCATCAAGAATGCCAATGATGCCAGATTTCTGTTTCCAATTTTTTAGACTTGTTAAAATAGCATGTTTCAATGCCAAGTTTGCATAAGGGCTCCTTCACATGGGTGAAGCAGTGCACAAAAGCCATTGATTTCAATGGGTTAATTTACATTTCCATATTTTGCATAACCTTGCTGTACTTTTCTGCGCATTTGCACACCAAAAGGTCCCCATAGATGTCAATGGAAGGTATGCAAATGTGCACACAATATGCAAGGAGTTGTAATACACTGCATAATTCCACTGGAAAAAGAACACATCTGGAACTAATTTGCCATTTCAAGTGGTGTACCTTAAAGTACAGTAAAATACACCAAAACACGTGCCAAAAACATCATTCATTACACAAAAACGCAGCGCTGAGGCATGCACAAATGCGTATACACCAGTGTGAAGGAAGCATTAAACTTTCTATACGGTCATGTACACAATGTTTTCTGCAATATAGAAGCAGTTGCCAAATATTCTGCTTATTATTTTCAATAAAGATACAGATATTAGTACAAAAAGTAAAATACTAATGTCTACTTGTGTACAGCAAACTTTTCTTTGCCATGTTATCATGAGTTTCCCAAATCTACACAGGACATTACTTTGGATGTATAGGATATATTGTGTCACAGAACAAGCTACTCATTGGGTGTGAATGATTAAAGCTGGCTCCTTTTGAGAATGAGAACCAGGCCGAATATTCATTCTGCTAATGTTCTTCTACCACCTCATTAATGCTGCTAATCATTAAAGGTTAAGAGCTGCAGAACATTATCAGTGTACAACTATCACCTTTGTTTTAATTATCTCACAATAGAGATGCTTCAGAAGATAACAAATGGTTCAAATGGAGATTTAAAATATATCCTTTGTGGACAAACAGGACAATAACTCACCATGTCCAAAAACAAGACATCACTTTAATCAGACAAGTCATCATAATTTAGGATAAATTCACATTGTATTTGTAGGTCTCCATCAATGTGAACCCTTTCCAACTGGCGTTACACTTGAAAAAGAAGATCTTAAAATTCTTGATGGCCAGTAAGGTAAGTTTTCGGGAAAGCATATCTATCATTGGAATAATTACTAGTGGTGCAAAATCAAAGTTTAGCAGCTGCATCAAAGGTAGAGTCTTCATGTTTCAGAGGTCCTGGACAACAGCAGTCAGTGGCTTTCTTTGGAAAGATCACTTATGTCAACCGGATAATGCAGAGTCTGTACTGATGATGGCCAGTATGTTGTCTCTAAGGACACTTTCAAGTAACAGTATTCTGGTCAGTATTCTGCATCACTATTTCTAAGTCAAAAGCAGCAATTGGTCCAAAATACAGAAAAGGTGCAAATCTTTCCTTATACTTGATCGCTGTAGGTTCCACTCCTTATTTTGGCTTACGGATACTGATGCAATATACTGAGCGAAATACATGCAGAAGTTTGTAGTATTTTTTTAGAAAGAGTATAGGTTAGCTTGTTGAAAAAGTTGATCACTCCCTTCTACTCAGATATGTCAGCAGTTTGGGAAATCAGAAGCTTTAGCAGGCAGTTAGGAAAATGGGAGAAATTATTCATATATTTGTTATCATGTGTCATTTCCACAGCAATTCAAGTCAAGCACATCACAGATTGTCTACTACTGCCACTGGCAGCACATTAAAAGCTGCAGTAAATACTTCACTGCCGTGTTTCAAACTGGAATTCTGGGCATCTGAGTGTTCAGAATTCTCTATTTCTGCTTTGCAGGAACAAAAAAAATAAATAAACCAGTTAATTTTTACTGCCCTGGTGCCCGTACTTTATTATAATGAATATATGAAGGAAAAATCCAGCAGGCAGGAGGGATCATTTTCTTCTCCATAGCAGAAGGGATTTTATTTTCTGGCCAGTCTCCATGATTTTTATTGATGTATTACACACAACACAGTTGACTTTACAATGATACATTAATTCACAATTAAAGGGCTTACAACCTCAGAGAGACCGCTCAGCAGGGTTACATTTATGTCATGCAAGAAAAAATTGTAAATGGGAGTTATTGGATATAGAGCATTGATTGCTTAGTAATAGAGATTTTCCAGTAAGTCGTATGTACTAGTCAATAGAAATCCTGGTGGTTACATAGTTTACATTTGTCCATCTGCTGAGATTCTATTACATTAATCTCAGGCAGTAGGGCAAAGTAATTCTTTCAGTGTAGTGGGAAGAATCACAATTATGTTACCACTTGTACTAAAGTGAAAGTTTGTTTATGGTAAGGTATAAATGTGTTTATTACACTTGGATTTTATGATTTGTTTGGAGTTCACTTGATACAACTGATCCCACTGTAAATGAAATACTAAAGACACGCTGATATTTCACCACTACATAAGTATTTATTACTGATGTAGAATTCATTGATTGATTGCTTTGCACCTGCATAAAAGATGGCACATTTGTATGTCACATAGGTAAGAAAAGCCCCATTTCAGTTGGGCTGAAAATTTGCACATAGGTTAATGAAGAATCGTCAATTTTTTTCATTAACTTTTTGGAGTGCTGCCTCAGATTTGAATATTTGTGTTGCAAAAAGACGGAGTTGGGTGGCCTGTGGTGATTTGCACCCATCTCCCCTGACTGCGGTGCTGCTAACTTGCAAGTATATAGTAAAAACATGATTTAAATGTTTCATTTTCTGACGATACATTCTCTTTCATTTCTCTCTATCTCCTCTGTGGAATACCCCTCACTCATTAAGAAAGTAAAGCCACTAATATAACTTCATTGCAGTTTTCTACCATACATATGAAGGCACACTAATTTACCATATATTTTAACATAAAAAGGAATCTCATAATACAGAGAGGAGAAAGTTGCTGCTCAGTCACTCTGTAATAAACTAGTGATTCTCAAACTGTAAGGCAATTCACTTAGAAATTAAGAGTTTAAAAAAATCGTTATTGTTTACTTATTAAAATTTTATAATAACAAAACTCAGTGTCTCTTTTATGTAACTATTAGACTACAAAGTATCCTCTTGTTTTAACCATATATAACTTTTTTCTGTTTATCAGACGTGCTGTTATTCATTTTGAATCATGAAAAGAGATATACACACACACACACACACATATATACATACATACACACCCACACACCAATGGTACCCTCAATCCAGTCCCTACAGAAAACCTTGTTGAAATATACACAGTATATAAAATACAAAATAAATTAGAACTATCTGAATATTCACATTGGATATGCTGAGAAACGAACAACAGACCCCTGAGGAAGCTATACGGATAGTGGAAACGCATTGGGTCAAATAATTATATTTACAATACATAAAACCAGTAATATAATAGGCGGTATAGCCATAGAAATATACCAATAAATCATCATAGATAAAATAGTAGATGATTTTCACAAATCAAGATGAATAACAGCACACTTAAAGGGGTTGTCCCGCGCCGAAACGGGTTTTTTTTTTTTCAACCCCCCCCCCCCGGTCGGCGCGAGACAACCCCGATGCAGGGAGGTAAAGAAAGCTTACCGGAACGCTTACCTTAATCCCCGCGCTCCAGTGACTTCAATACTTACCGCTGAAGATGGCCGCCGGGATCCTCTGTCTCCGTGGACCGCAGCTCTTCTGTGCGGTCCATTGCCGATTCCAGCCTCCTGATTGGCTGGAATCGGCACGTGACGGGGCGGAGCTACACGGAGCCTGCATTCTGCACGAGCGGCTCCATAGAAGACTGCAAAAGACACGGACTGCGCAAGCGCGGCTAATTTGGCCATCGGAGGGCGAAAATTAGTCGGCACCATGGAGACGAGGACGCCAGCAACGGAGCAGGTAAGTATAAAACTTTTTATAACTTCTGTATGGCTCATAATTAATGCACAATGTACATTACAAAGTGCATTAATATGGCCATACAGAAGTGTATAGACCCACTTGCTGCCTCGGGACAACCCCTTTAATAAAACAGAAAGAGGCTAGTTTGGAGCCTAACGGTTAAATAAATGACATTGAGTTCTGCTAGTATAATATTTTAATGAATAAACAATCATTTCTTTTTTTAGTTGCATTATTTTCTCAGTGCATTGGATCAGCGAATCATAACATTTTCAATGATTCACCAAACTGTAAGGCAGTAACACAGGTGAGGTACTAGATTCCCCAGTTATTGGTGAGGGGCAGATAGGTTGGTTTTGACAGGTGATTACAGGTGGTTTAGCAAAATACCTGACTCCTTTCTTGCTTATTTTAATGTACTTTTGGGTTTAAGAGACAAATAAAAGATAAACGGATAATTATTTTTGAATTTTGTCTTGCATATAGGCGTAGTCTGGATGGTGAAACTCCAGCAGAAAAAAGTTGATAAGCCTTTCGTTTCAATACGTTTGCATGTTTTCCGTTTCTTAAACTAGAATAAATGCGCGGACTGATGTACTTTTGTTTAAAAGACTGAGCCAAAATGGCATGGCTGCCATAGTTTTTTTCTTTTAACATTGCGGTCAATGGGGCATGGAAACAAGGCGTTTGTTTAAAGGGGTTGTCCCGCGAAAGCAAGTGGGGTTATACACTTCTGTATGGCCATATTAATGCACTTTGTAATGTACATTGTGCATTAATTATGAGCCATACAGAAGTTATCAGAAGTTATTCACTTACCTGCTCCGTTGCTGGCGTCCTCGTCTCCATGGTGCCGTCTAATTTTCAGCATCTAATCGCCAGATTAGACGCGCTTGCGCAGTCCGGTCGTCTTCTTTTCTGAATGGGGCCGCTCGTGCCGGAGAGCGGCTCGGTGTAGCTCCGCCCCGTCACGTGCCGATTCCAGCCAATCAGGAGGCTGGAATCGGCAATGGACCGCACAGAAGCCCTGCGGTCCACCGAGGGAGAAGATCCCGGCGGCCATCTTCAACCGGTAAGTAAGTCACCGGAGCGCGGGGATTCAGGTAAGCGCTGTGCGGTTTTTTTTAAAGTCCCTGCATCGGGTTTGTCTCGCTCCGAACGGGGGGGGGGGCTGTTGAAAAAAAAAAAACCCGTTTCGGCGCGAGACAACCCCTTTAATTCTGTTTATCTAGCCTTTTTTTCAAAATACTTGCAGAGACTAAATAATTGAGTTATAAAAACGGATTTGTTTGATTTCTACGTTTTATAAATGTAAACGGAAAATAAACGAATAGCATTACTTCCATTTTTGGTAGATCCGTCATAAAAGTAGAGAGAATGCTTTCCGTTAGTTTCCGTTTGATTTTCATTTTGTATTCATGCGTGGTTTTTTAACAGGATCCATGAAACCGGAGAGGCCAAAACAGATGTGAACTAGTTCTAATCCCAAACTTTGGACAGATTATAATCTTGCACTTTGTAAATTTGGTAGTTCATAACTGCGTGTTAAACCAATTTGGAGATTTCGTCTTTTCATTGCCATAAAAAGCAGCAACCTTATACAGATAGCAGAATGAGATGAAATAAGCAAGCACTTAGCAGATGTGATGCATACATTTTATATTACAAGTCACACAGTCGGAGGCTATTTTCTCACACTGTAAACCTCCAATTCATAAATTAACATTAAGCACTTAACAGAAGAAGATATGAGTTGCCACAGCAACAGAGCCGTGCAATGTGTTGCTCATTAAATGATGAAAACGGATGGTGGTAATTATGACCAGGAATCGTATTCTGGTTCTAGCAATGCTCCTGCAGAACATTAGAAGAATGCTTTATTATAATGTAACCAAATGTGGAGGACTAGGAGCAGATGATTACAGCTTCTAATATTTTCTGGTAAAGGAGGGGATCATGTTTGTTTAATTTGGTCAGGCACATTGCTTTTTAATAGCGATGAAAGGACAAAGCCATCTAACACGACACGCAGCTTACTGATTAACCTTGCTTTGTCTCTTTTTTTAATTTTATGCGTGGCTAGTCTGCAGTTTGGAGAATTTAATAGGCGCTTTATCAAACAAGCTAATGACTATTCTGTCCCCCAAAATCTATTACAGGTTATTTGAAAATCAATGTTTTTCTAGCAAGTCACAATTGATGTCCAATTGATATAGCGCACAGTAAATAAATGCGCCACGCTCCAGTGAACAAGGTGTGTATGAATATATAATATCTCAACATTTAATTTTCTATAAAATCATGTTGGAGATAATATGCCTGTACAACAACCACTTTACAGGTAATTAAATAATCTGAAGATGATTGAGAATCACAACAGAAGAGCAGAACAAATGGCACAAAGCACGTCTTCGAAAGAAAGACTATTTAGGCTTCCAGAACACTAGCGTTTTTTTCCATCTTTGTGCAGTCGTGTAGCAAACAGATTCCACAAGTATAGCATACGAACCCATATTATTCCATGTGGCAACACAAGGACTGCATGAAAAACCTCATGGCATGCACTATTGTGACCTGATTTATGGACGAAGCTTGCTCATTGAAACTATGGGGATAGGAAAAACACGGGCAGCACTCAGATGCCATCCATGTGGGGTCCAGTTATAACAATGAAAGAAAACGGGCACAGCTTGAATAAAAAAAAAAAAAAGCAGGTCTTGCAGCTCCTTAGATTACAGGGATAAGTTCCTTTTTGTGTGTCAGACAACAATGCACTCCTGATTATAAGGTTCCTCAAATTTGGAGGTTGCCTATAACACAGAAGTGGATGATCCGGGAATATAGTTTTCAGGCGATCATCCTTGTGTAGGGTTTGGTGAAGTTTCTTTGCAGTTTTTGTTAGTACCTCCAGCTGTAGATTGTAGGTCACTACTAGAGGTACACAATTGTTTCTTTCCTTCTCTGTATATTGGAGTAGTTGATTTCTGGATATCCTGGTAGCTCTGGTGATTCGGTCATCAATTGAGGTGGGATGGTAGCCCTGATTTAAAAATGTCCTTTTAAGATGGTATAAATGTTCCTCTGTCTGTTGGGTTGGAGCAGATCTGGTTGTATCTGATGGCCTAGATGTAGACAATGGACTTTTTGATGTGTTTAGGATGGGAACTGTCCCATCTGAAGTATGTGGGCCAAGCAATCGGTTTTCCGTATAGGGATGTCTGTATTAAGTTGTTTGAAATTTTTATGGTGTTGTCCAAAAAGTTGATTTTGGTATACGAGTAGCTTAATGTCAGGTTTATGGTGGGGTGGAATGCACTGAATCTGTCATGGAATTTTATAAGTTCTTGTTCGGTGTTGGTCCAGATGATTCTGATGTCATCAATGTAGAGGCAGTAGGCCAGTGGTTTGCTGGAGCAGGAGGGCAGAGGTTTGCTGGAGCAGGAGGCCAGAAAGTTACTCTCCAGTTTTGCCATGAAAAGGTTGGCATATTGCGGTGCCATTTTACTGCCCATGGCAGTCCCCGTGAGTTGCAGGAAAATCTCTTTGCCAAAGGAGAAATAATTGTGTGTGAGGATGAATCTTATGAGTTGTAATACGGATTTAGAGGCAACCCCATTGGCCTCAAGGTGTGCCTGGCAGGCGGTCAGTCCATCTTCGTGTGGGATGTTGGAATACAAGGATTCCATATCCATAGGGGCCAGGATGGTGCCATTGGGGAGAGGACCCATGGTTGATAGTTTGTTCAGTAGGTCAGTGATGTCTTGCAAGTAGCTGGTTGTGTTTCCCACCAGTATTTTAAGGACGCCTTCCACCCATCCTGAGATTCCTTCAGTGAGGGTTCCCACACCTGAGATAATTGGCCTCTCTGGGTTGCCAACTTTGTGTAGTTTTGGAAACATGTAAAATTTTCCAACCCTGGGGTTCTCCGGTATCCATGCCAGAAGTCTTGTGGAGCCCACAGACAAACTCCTGATGACCCTTCTCAATTCCCTCACACAGTTTTGGGTCGGGTCTTGATCCAGTTTGGTGTAGTATCTGCTGTCCATCAGCTGTCTGTCTGCTTCTTTCTTGTAGTCTGATGTATTCATGAGGACTATAGCACCACCCTTATCTGCAGGCTTAATGGTGATCTCTTTGTTGCTGTTAAGTGCATAGATGGCCCTTCTTTCCTGCATATTGATAGTAAATGTTTCCCTTCCATGCTTGTCCAGTATAGTGGATTGCACCACATTTCTGAAGAGTCTATATATTTGTCCAAAGTGGGGTTTCGGCCAGGAGGGTGTGTCCATACAGACTTCTTTTTGGCCCCAAGTTCCTCCTGTGTTTGTGTGCTTGAAAGTCCTGTGTTCTCTGTCATCAAAGAATTCTTTCAGTCTTAGTCTTCTAAAATATTCCTCCATGTTGCTACAGAGTTCTGTTTTGTCAAGCATTTTAGTGGGACAGAATGAAAGTCCCCTGGAGAGAACACTGAGCTCTACATTACTTAGGTTGTGAGACGACAGATTGAAAACACAGCTGATTTTACCTTTGTCCGTTTCCCATTGGGGGTTCTGTTCCATCCTGCCAGACTCGGGGTGTTCCTGATCTGTGTTTGGATACAGGCCTGCTCTGGACTCGGGGTGTTCCTGATCGATGTTTGGGTGCAGACCTGCTCTGGACTCGGGGTGTTGCTGATCAGTGTTTGGGTACAGGCCTGCTCTAAGTCAAAGTCTCTGGAGGTTCTTTTCCTTGTTCTTAATCAGGCAGCATCATAGCTTTGTGTAAAAGTGTTGCATTTCCAGGTTCACGTCCTCTGTAAGTGTATTCCTTAAAGTTTGTATCTCCACAAGGGCCTTATTCTTGTTTCTGTAGAAAACATGGATAAAGTGATTCTGCAGTCTCTCAGAAGTTCTGTAACAAAGACGTTGTGCATAACAAGTATTGTACATGTGCAGAGTAGGATTCTTCAGGCAAAGTCCTTTGGGAATTAAATGTTCCTTCTTGCATCTGGTTAAAAAGAAAATGTCGCTGTCCAGTTGGGCCAACTTCTTCAGAAGATGTTTCCGTTCCATTCAGGTTGTGAGTGAAAGCTTAGGACTGCATACTGCTGCCTTAACACATTGCGCCACACGAGGCCTAAAAGAATTCTAATGAAAAAAAATAATTTTTATTACTAGTAGAACCCTGTAAATAAAAGCTCTTCATGCAAACCAAACGGAGACAAACTGTTCAGGAGGAATATCCACTTTGATTCCATTCAGAGAAGAATGCTAGTGACATCACCTCCCCAAATGTTAGTAGAAACTCTATCCAAATCTCATGCACTATTCGGATCTGATTCACAGACGAGACTTGCATATTCAAGCAAAGCAGCAGAGGTAATTGCTGAATCACTTGCCATAATCTTTGAAAATTTCTGGAGAAAAGGAGAAGTCCCAGAAGATTGGAAAAGGGCAAATGTTGTCCCTATCTTCAAAAAAGGGAAGAAGGTGGATCCAGGAAACTACAGGCCTGTGAGCCTGACTTCTATACCGGGAAAGATCTTTGAATAAATTATTAAACAGCATGTATGCAAGTACTTGGATGAAAATGGAGTAATTAACCAGAGCCAGTATGGGTTTTTAATAGAGATGAGCAAGTATACTCGCTAAAGGCAATTGCTCTAGCGAGCATTGCCTTTAGCAAGTACCTGCCCGCTCGAGACTGAAGGTTCGGGTGCCGGCGGCGGGCAGGGAGCTGCGGGGGAGAGTGGGGAAGAACGGAAGGGAGATCTCTCTCTCACCCTCTCTCCCTCCCCCCACTCCCTCCTGCTGACAGCCGCTACTCAGCGCTCCCCCGCGCCCCTTCAGTCCTGAGCGGGCAGGTACTCACTAAAGGCAATGCTCGCTCGAGCAATTGCCTTTAGCGAGTATACTCGCTCATCTCTAGTTTTTAACAAACACGTCATGCCAGATGAATCTAATTTGCTTCTATGACAGAATCACCCACTGGGTTGATCAGGCAAATGTGGTGGATATAGTATATCTTGACTTTAGTAAAGCATTTAAAAAGTATCTCATAGCATACTTATTGACCAAATATGGGATTGACAAGGCAACTGTTAGGTGGATTCACAACTGGCTGAGTGATCACACTCAAAAAGTAGTCGTAAATGGTTGCACATCCAAGTGGAAGAATGTATCAAGGAGGGAACCACAAGGCTCTGTCCTAGGTCCAGTGTTGTTCAACATTTTTATAAATGATCTGAAAGAGAGAATTGATGGGAAACTGATCAAATTTGCTGATGACACAAAGCTAGGAGGGATAGCTAACACTAGGAAAGAGAGAGAGTATTCAAAAAGTTCTAGAAAAGCTTACACAGTGGGCAGCGACTAAGAGAATGGTTTTTAACAAGGAGAAATGCAAAGTCCTACATCTGGGCAAGAACAAATGAAAAAAGCACATACAGATAGGGAGGAATTGGGCTAAGCAGCAGCACATGTGAAAAACACTTGGATATACTAATAGATCATTGACTGAACATAAGTCAACAATGTGATGCAGCAGCCAAAAAGGCAAACACAATTCTGGGATGTATTATGAGAAGCATAGAGTCTAGATCACGTGAGGTAATTATCCCCATATACTCTTCCTTAGTTAGACCTCATCTGGAATACTGTGTCTGGTTTTGGGCACCCCACTTTAAAAAAGATGGACAAACTGGAGCAAGTTCAGAGAAGAGTTACCAAGATGGTGAGCTGCCTGCAAATCATGTCCTATGAAGAACGGTTAAAGGATCTGGGAATGCTTAGCTTGCAAAAAAGAAGGCTGAGAGGAGACTTTATAGCTGTCTACAAATATCTGAAGGGCTGTCACAGTGCAGCGGGATCAGCCCTATTCTCATTTGCACAAGAAAATACTAGAAGCAATGGGATGAAACTGAAAGGGAGGAAACACAAATTAGATATTAGAAAAAAAAACTTTCTGACAGTGAAGGTGATGAATGAGTGGAACAGGTTACCATAGGAGGCGGCGAATTCTCTTTCAATGGAAATGTTCAAACAAAGGCTGGACAGACATCTGTCTGGGATGATTTAGTGAATCCTGCACTGAGCAGGGGGTTAGACCCGATGACCCTGGAGATCCCTTCCAACTCTACCATTCTATGATAAGTTAATTAATATTATCTGCACAGTTTGTAAGGGTCTATTCACACTAGGTCAGTAGATTAATTTTGCCGTACTATTGGAAATTCAAAAGAACATACAAAGCTGGGGTAGGAAATTATGTATTGGGGGACAGTATTCACACTCAGTTGGCAGTCCTGACAGATTTGACAGGAAGAATAGGGATGCATGCAGCCATACCGTGCACATCTCCAGCCCCTTTACCTTCTGCATCACCCCATTATTTGAAGTATGTAAGCTAGTTCGAGCAGGACCCTCACCACTACTGTTTCCATCAATCGATTACTACATGTAATGTAGTGCTTTTTATATGTTTGTTTTTTGTATCCATCCCTCCCCACCTCCCCCTGTTTTGTAAGCACTGCAGAATATGTTGGGGCTATATGAATAAGGATTATTAATTGAAGTATTCTTCCTGCCAAAACAGTTGGACCTTACTCTAAGTCAATGGGGCCTGTCCAGCATGAGTGATATCCGGTTTGGCAACAAATACAGCATGATGTCACCCTTTTCATTATAAAATTACAAATAATCAAGACTCCCAATTGACTTACAGAACTTGCCTCATTAAGACAACTCACTTTAAATTAGAAGCCGGAACGTGGGGTCAACTGATCACCACAAGCCTGACGTCTGTAACTCAGGTTATTTAGGTTCCCGAATAGCTGCTTCTAATAAATAGTGAACCGTGTAATGCATGGACGAGATGCATGAATTACAACAAAACTCCTTTCTGGGTCATACAGGGCATACTGAATGTGGATCTTCAATCTATCAAGTTACACGACCTACTAGGACATATGAACAAATTTGTCTTTATGAGACAACCCCTTTAAAATGGGGAAGAAAACTGTATACATGTTTGTTTGCAGAGATGTCAATGTTTGTTTTTTTTAAAGAATGAAAAGCTGATGCAAACCGATATTAGGGCTTAGTCACACGGGCGCATCGGCACCCGTGTTACTGCAGGAAGAAGACGGCCGCCCTTCAGGACAGACGTCTCTCTGCAGCGCCAAAAGAAAGAACATGTGACGGGCTTCACTGATGGTCATGTGTTCTTTCTTCGGCGCTGCAGGGAGTCGTCCGTCCTGAAGTGCGTCCATCTTCTTCCTGCAGTAAGTTCTCAGTCACACGGGCACATCAGCGCCTGTGTACGGGCGCCAATGCGTCCGTGTGACTAAGCCCTTAATCTATCATTAGTTGTCAATCAGGTTAAAAAGAATAATAAAAAAGGTAAAGAATATTACAATTTACAGTCATTAGCTAACAGTCTCTGTACATCTGTACTGTAATCCTGGGTTTAGTCATTTATGATGGTTGTTCAGGTTCCCCTGGTGATAAAAGCCGATTTCTGGCATTCCTGGAGCTAAACTTGGGTAGATCTGCTAATAACTGGGGCAGCTGTCTAAACGGCAAGGGTTATCTTTAAGACAAACTCCTTAGAGACAGCAGGCACCAAGTATAGGGAGTACAGAGGATGTAGCTTCATCCTGATTCTTGAGTGTCTGCACCCCTTTTCCAAAAGTGGAGAGCAGTATTATAGATATCATAGGATAATAGCGCAGCCATGGTTATATATCAAGGCCCAGGCACTTCAGGTTGTCCCTATGCTCTGCTCGTCAATATTTGTTGCATAATGAGCGAATGTCTCACAGGTAACTGAGAAAATGATCTGAATTATAAGGAGCTCTCACAAAGAAGGTAAATACACCCTTACCTAATATGTTATTGAATAAGCAATGACATAATCGTTCTTGAGATACACAAGTAAAATTTACCATCGATTTAGTCAATATGTTATATGAAAGATTTCATTACAGAGGATGCACAAGTGGCTGTCTTTTATTCAGTCCTGACATTACTGAAGAAGCCGATGATGAATGATCTGCAATATGAGGCAGCCAGAAGCCGAAGAACCTGACTGCCATGATAAGTGCTCAAATGTGTTCCACTATATTAATCACTGGGAAATTAAAATGTATTAAAGGATCCTTAAGGGGTAAAAAGATACATTTTATTTAGGCGCACTAGAGATTTAATGCAAAATGGAAACTTTGGTAATTCCTGTACTCACAGAGCCTCAGTGTGTTCAGTGGATTCTTTTTATTCCATTTGCTTTTCATATTATTCCCTATTATTGTTTTTTTTTATTACATCAGATATTTACAAAGCGTATACTTTTACTTTTCAGACTTAGCACTTAATTTTTTTGTTATCACAATGTGTTAGCTGAGCTAAAGTACTATATACTAGGAACTGAGTTGTTCAATTGTGTTTGAAGGATTAGAGAGTGGTAGCTGGTATAAGGAAGAGTAGGATAATCTGGGAAAAAGTACAGCGTTGACTATGGAAAACTTGCCCACCTCCAATCCTGCTTCCACATTCTTTGGAGGAGGCCATGTTGCTATGATTGCTAGGGGACTTTATGACGAACAAAGCAAGATTTCATTAATCATGAATTCACAGAATACGAGTTACTGGTCTACTGAAAATGCCCACTTGACTCACAAAACACCAATGCACGACACAAAATTGGCGTTTGGCGTCAGTGTCAGGAACATGACTAATGGGCCCAATTTTCTTTGAATCAACTGTGAATCCCGCAGTTTATTAGGGCAGTTTTACAACCAACCAACACCAAAAGAAAAAATGTACTGCTTTTTCCAACAGGATGGAGCAACGTGCCACACGTCCCGTGACTCACTAGCAGGGGTTCATGAACTGTTTACGGAACAGTGTACTGTGAGCAAGGGGTTATGGCCACCATGTTCCCTGGACTTGTCTGTGGGGGAAATTTAAAACAGATATAAACCCTAAGTGTATGCCAATCATCCGTATACCCTGGATGGACTCAAGGAAAACATCACAAACACTATCCACAGCATCACCGTTGAAGAGCTGCAGGCAGTTTTAGCCAACATGTTGCAAAGTGCCCAGAGGTGCATAGAAGTGAACGGAGACCATTTTCAGCTTCTGTTTTAACATGTGGGTAAATCAATCAAGCTTTGGAAAAGCCTATCCACTTGCTCATCATTTAGAAAGATGGAATTACAATAGAAAGCTGGAGTCACTGCATTGAAGAATCTTCCCCTACGTGTTTTAATAAGGTAGTAAAAAAACATCCAGCACAAGGAAAACCAACAAATTCCACAGAGATGTTGTCCTGGTTGGCTTTTTCCATCTAGAATCCAAAACTCAGTAACCCTGCAATACTCTACTGAGTTACAGTCGTATTCCACTGAGTACTGGGCCATACTGGGAGGCAGAGACTGCAATTTACTGATTCCATAAAGGGAACCCGTCACCTGCTTAAAGCACCATAAACTAACTTATGGTGCTATTAGGACAGGTGACAGGGAGCCGGGTGATGTATTTGTCATACTCACCTGCTTCCAAGTTCCCGCAGTGCTGCCTGTAAAGTCTGCATGCCGGATGAATATCTGACTTTTTCAGAGTCTGGTGCATGCTTTCCGACGCAAGTCTATGGGAGTGCGCGCACACGGGACTCTGAAAAGAGTCAGATTTTTGCTCAGCACACGGACTTCCCGGATGGGCACCGTGTGAACCAGGAAGCAGAAGAGTATGCAAAATACATCACCCGACTCCCTGTCACCTGCCCTAAGAGGACCATAACTTAGCTTATGGTGCAGGTGACAGGTTCCCTTTAAAAACACGTTACTTGACAAACCAATGTATTGTACAAAGTAACTAATAGCCCAAACTACAGATCTGGCTGATGAGGTGTACAAATGAGCAGGCTGTTCATGTGGCAGATCAGGGCTTCCCATGTCGGCAGAGATATTGTGCATTAAAAACTATGATGCAAAATAACCCCATCTGATGTGCAATGACTGGTAAACTTCAAAGGCAAAGTAGAATTACAAAAGGTTATTCTAAGCAAAAAAAAACCAAAACATTGTAACTACTGGAACGTTTTCCAGTAGACTGAGATTTGCATTATATGAAATGTATGGTTGATAGCGGAGCATTACAAACCCATTATGTCTGGGCTAGAAAAGCCAACAAAAGGAAAATAATTTACTTTGACTGTAATTGAAACAGCTAAAAAGCAGAGCACAAATTAGATAATATCAAAGAAACAGCAAAATACATTTGTCTAGAAGACTAATGACCATCACAGAGAGTGACCCTATTTATTGGCTGATACAGGCCAATATTCTTCTGTTCCAGACAGTTCTGAGTTTTACAGTAACTGCTGCATTTTAAAGCATGCCGCGGCTAGTTGCTTCTCTTTGATGGCTTGTGGGTAACAAAGATCTGCAATTTTATACCCTGAATGAGGTTCCTAATCCAAAAGATGTCCCTTAGGAACAGAGGCGTAACTTGAAGCTCCTGGGCCCCAATGCAAAACCTGGAACAGGGCCCCCTAACTATAATGCTTTATTCATAGTACTGGGCTCCCTATATGGAGAAGAGAGTCCTTATGGGCCCCCCAAGGCTCCTGACCCGGGTGCAACTGCATCCTCAATAGTTACGCCCCTGCTTAGGAATTAAAAACAAATGTGAATATACACCTTTAAAATCACAGAGGTGAGGGGGAACACAAAAACATATTTCACTGGAAAAGAGACAAAAATGCAATACCTGATAAGGTGCAGAGCAGGCGCGATCTCCACTAAGCAGGGACAATCGCCATAAGACCAGCACAATAGCCGTGGGGTCGGCGCAATGGCCATAGAACCTAACAATATGCAGCAAGCCAGACTATAAACCAGAGGAGCTAAACTGTCCACTTCAGACTTATATGCAGCCACCCACTCAACCCAGCCCAGATTGGGGAGGAGCGACTGCATGCAACTAAATCTGCAATGTGAATGATATCACAGAAGCCAGCCAATAGATGGGTGCGTCCCACAATACAGGATTACAACTAACACTGACATGAGAGTGGGTTGCCCTGTATCTCAACAGTGGGCCGCACTGGCTGACATCTTGGGCTCCCTCAGAAGTCTACAGCAAACTGCATAAAGGAAATATTGATACACACTAATAAAATGCAAGTGTTAGTTAGCATTTTGGTCAAGACGCATAAGTTGCTTATCTTTGGTGGGTAACAAAGATCTGCAATTTTATACTCTGAATGATGTTCCTAATCCAAAAGATGTCCCTTAGGAATTAAAAACAAATGTGAATATACACCTTTCTACCATTCATCTCCCTATCAAAATGCTATAGAGTCTATGATGTCATCATGGCCTACTCTCATTCAAAGGTCGTAAGGTCTCCTAAAATAAAGTTCCAGAATTCATTAATCCAAGAAATCAAAAAAGCTTAAAAATAATCCCCAGTGATTGTTACACAAATAATTTGTACTGTATGAATATCTCCCAAACCGATCCCAGCTGCACTTTTAGCATTTCAAGCAAACGAGTCTGTTGTCCTACGATAATAAAATTAGACATCTTGCTGCTCAAGGCTGCTAAATGAAAATGTTCTGTTCATTCTTCACATATTAGTTTTAGACTTTCAAGGGCCACAGCTTGTTGCAAAATAAATATGGCTTGAAATTATTTGACATACATGGATTTCATGTTTTCTGCTGTAATGTAATTGGTATGCTTAATATTTATTATTTTTGGAACATAATAAGTAAGAAACTAAAGAATATCCCAATTTAAAATTCTTGATTCCTTAAAGAGGAGTCAAATTTCCTTCACAAACATAAAAAGGGTTATTCAGGAAGGGATGTACTTACCCAATCCAATTGAGGTCCAGAGGTGCCAACACCTCCACTTCCAGCCCAGTATGACACAGGGTCACATGGTATGGAGTCTTCTTCATTCCTCTCTTTGCACAGAACGGTTGAAAGCTGCTGGGCTGTCAAATATCCAAGGTAGGAAAGCACTGATGTAAATAACACACCTACTTTATTGGAAACACGACACACACTAGGCCGCTCAGAGCCCCAGGTAACGTTCATAGGATGATAGAAGTTATAAAAAAATAAAATAAATCTTATTTGTATACCGCCAACTTATATAGCTGCGCTTTCAGGTAATTTAGTTATTTCCCCCCAATGGGTACTCATTTTACCAATTTTGGAAGGATGGAAGGCTGAGTCAACCTTGAGCCGGCTATCTGAACCATACTGGGATTGAACTTGCAACCTTTGTGAGCGAGAGCTTAAGATTGTATTTCTGCTGCCTTAACACTCTGCGCCACACAAAGCTCTAAGTTATGTATTTGATACCTGCTCCAGGTACTTCCTCACCTCAGGTGAATCTGGGGAAATGCTTGGTAAAGGCATGAAATGCGGAGCTACTACCATCTTAAGCACGTTATCTGGGGCTTTGAGCAACCTAGTGTGCATCAGTTTGTATCCAATAAAGGAGGAGTGTTAATTATATCACTGCTGTCCTGTCTTGAATATTTGTCAGCCCAACGCCATTGGTGCCCAGCAACTTACTGTGCATACTCTAAATTGCTTCCTGTAAGAAGACTGGGAAATTACTGAGTCAACAGCAAATATCTGCATTGACAATTGATATGCCCAAAACAGCCTTGGAAAGCACAATAAGAGGTGAACACAATACATTGCTTAAAAGGGAACATCTATTTCAGCTTTAACATACATATTGCACTATTTTTTTCTTGTCCTCTGCCTTTTTAATATATTATTTCCTCCTCCCCATTGTCAGTTACGTTAATGCAGGGGCTGGCTTTTCAGGTTATTTCAATAATTGAGCCAGTCCTCTTCTCTTCTTCACGGGTGAGAGTTGAGAAAAACTCCATACTATGTGAACCAGCTTTGGAACTGGGGTGGAAGTGGAGGTGTTGGCACCACTTGGCCTAGACTGGATCTAGTAAGTCCCTCCCCAGATGACCCCTTTAATTAAACACCCTTCTCTGTGGCCAGGTAATAAACCAACTAGCACCCCATCAGTCTGTCCTTATCTTCTGCTCTAAGGCCTCATGTTCACACAGCAGCTTTAACCCCTATTTTGAATCTACAGAATTTTAAAGCCAAAATCAGTAGGACAACGCTCAAGAGAAAGAAGCAAATACTTACAGAACAGGATATCCAGACATAGAGAAATTCTTTGTAACCACTCTCTGCTCTGGATCTCCTGAACATAGGACCACCCTCTATTAACTAAGAATTTTCTAATGAGATGTATGGAAATGGGGTTCCTAAACTAGACTACCCCTTTGGGACATTTAGATGCATTCTATCCTCTTTATCATAGTCTTAATGGTTATGCCCTCTGAATTAATAGAAAAGCAGATGGGATGATATATGATAATGAGACACATTAATTAAGATTTTTGTCTAATTTTAGAGGAAACATGGAAGAAAAAAAACTTCTCAACTTAAATATTAAGAAAAAAAACAACAATTACAGTAATCTACAGGTACAATAAAATGTTTATAAAGGCCTTTAAATATGTTGCTGTGTACTGATGCCCAGCAGGTAGGATTTGTGTTGTACAAGCTCAGCTGGCCTTCCGTCATCTCAGCAGGGGATCCTTTAAGCAGAAACCCATGACCTGTGTTATATTTTTGTTATTCATATAAACAGCTAAATTGTATTAGGCGCACAATTGTAAGCCGCAACTCATTTATCATTAATGGCAACGGCCAAAGTAAGACATTCATAACACTGCCCTGTGGTCATGAAATTCATGGACAGAAATATGACAAAGAAATATTACTTGATAATGCTTAAAGATCGTGTTGCAGCTGAAAAGGGCAATTGAAAATCATTATCCAGAATACCTTAAGATTCCTATTACGTCTGGGAGAAGTCAGAAGTCCCAAGGCACTTGTGTTTTGAGGGATAAGCCAAAAATGGGATACACAAGCACAAAAGGAGAAAATTTATTATGTGCAATATTTTTTTAATCCGTTTTCCTGGAGGCACCGGGGAATTCCTTTAAAGGTAACGTGTCATCAGAAAATGACCAATTGTTTAAATCTATTTTTTATGTTAAATATATTTTTTTATTTATGGTGTTTTTTATACAACTATATTTAAAAACACATCACAATATCCTGCAGTTTTCACTCTGATCCACAGAGAGGATCTAAAATGTAACATTTATTCGGGTGTCTAATTTAAAACAAGAGTAGATATATAAATCACACAGAACTACGCGTGGCGCCAACTAATGTAATGGCATGCCACTTCAAGGGACTCAACAGCCTGGATCCTAAAAACTAGGAGGCAGCCTAAGGTTCTTATGATACCAAACACTAATGTCGGTGGGCGTGTCTGAAAAAAATGGGGATCAGTGGGAGGTACACCGTCGTTGTCAGATGATAGTTGAAAAGTTTTCTCTACAGGACAGGAAGTGTCACATTATTGAGATATGTATTTGATGTGGTGAAAAAAATCCATGTCAAAATACATCCCTGTGAACTCTCTGTTTTTAGTTCTGGATAAGAATCAAAATACATGTTCAAACTTGGCGACACGTATTTTGACACATATTTTGAAGTCATATTGATTACAAGTCAGAATCTGAGACAGAAAACAAAAAAAAGAAGTGACATGTCACTTTTTTTTTTCTTTCTGTGACATGTATTTTCATTACGCCTTAGGAAAAAAAACACAATGTCAAGACAGGAACACGGTTTCCCATTACAAATGAATGCAGTGTGTATTGTAAGCGTATGTTGGCATGTATTTTGAAGTGGAATACAATCCAAAATGCATGCCAAATTGCGCTGTGTGAACATACCCTTATTAGGCTTAGTGCACAATGTGAAAACTAGAATTCACAGTGGGCTTACAGATCCTAAAAGACTGGGATTCACAGAGAGGATCTAAAATGTAACTTTTATTCATGTGTCTAATTTAAAACAAGAGCAGATATATAAAATCACACATAGCTATAGATGGCACCAACTAATGTGATGGTATGCCACCTCAAGGGACTCAACAGCCTGGATCCTAAAAACTAGGAGGTGGTCTAAAGCTTCTACGGTACCAAACACTAGTGTCAGTGGACATGTCTGAAAAAATGGGATCACTGGGAGGTGCACCGTCCCTTTCACCTCTCACTGAATCCCCATCCACTTTTCAAGGTAGCACCCCCTTCCCCTCATACCCAGTATTTAAATCCACACTGTGCAAATTGAAAGCTGCAGATCCCCCCTGGCAACATTGGGGGGAAGGGGGATCAGCAGACATATGGGAGGTACACAATAAAGGTGGTAAGTGCCTCCTCGCCATAGCAGTGCTAGCAATGAGTTGCTGTTTTTCTCTGGATTTATTTGAGTCATTGGAGCTCATGGTTTAGTTTACAGGAGATGGGGCGGCTGGTCCTTGCGTACTTCTATCAGATACTCTCTCTTAGGATAAGAGAGAAGTTTCTATCGCTCCGAGGTTAAACACACTAGCTTTTTTCCCTGGAGATCTACTGATGGACAGCTATTGTATTATAAAACAGTGCTACCGAAAATTGCGTTGTACCCGTACATGCAAATTTCCCCCACTGCATAGTAGGGTGTTCCAGGATTACTAGCACTGCAATGGCCCATTTACCTTTGTTTCTAACTTACAAGACAATGTGAGAGGTTTTATGTAAGGGCAGGCAATAGTGTAAATACTGCGCAATAGGACCTGGCGCTGCATTGATCACACGGATGTAGAGCCGAGTACTACTCCTTGGTGGATGACAGGGAGTGCGGCAATCGCCACTAGCAATATGGCTTTTGTGTTAATGTGCCCTCACTATCTGCAGCCAGGAATCTGTTATCAACCGGCAACAGCAGGAAGAAATGTGGTATGTTTCTAGTACCTGATTGGTGCCACGGCCGAGCCCCCAGGAATGAGGGGAGGAGCTTTGAGCATTTAAACAGGGTTTCAGCCCGGAGCAGTGGCATCATTCAGACCGTCCACCTACAATCTGGGTGGGACGGCACTAATCATCTAGCTAATTCTCCTATCTATTTGCACTACCCTAGATTTGTGTAACTCTTTTTCTAATTTTTGGGGTTCAGGATCAGCAGGTTATTTTTGGGTCAGTTACCTCGGTGCTGCCAGCCTGGACCCCCAGTAAAACGCCACTTGGGTACCTCGGGGCATCATGGCTGTTTTGCAGCACATGAGGAAACCAGCATTCTACTAATACTGTGTGGCAGGACGGAGGCCCTTCAAGGACGTCACCAACATGTCAGACCAAGACAAAATTGATGTCCTCAAAGGATCAATATAGACATATCACCAAAACTCGGGGAACACAAGGTAGTGAAACAATTGAGAGAGTTCTATCCAAACTAGCACAATGGAAAATTCCAACAGTTGCCCACAGTAACCAATAAGGTTCTTGATTTATTTTGCCATGGAAAACTGCTCCCCTTTCTCCACTGCCCTAATTTTGATACATTTCTTAAGAGTGTAATTATAGGATGACAGTTAAATATGAGTATGCTGTAAATCCAGATGTATCCCAAGTATAGGCAGTAAATGAAGTTCAGACAACTATCTGCATTGGATGTTAATCACACTGGATCTGCTAAGAAGACTGCAAAAAATCATTTTTATTACCTTTTTATCTTAAAATACTGAATTAAAAACAATAATCTGCTCCAACTGAGCATGGGGTTGGACCAGATGACCCCGGAGGTCCCTTCCAACTCTACTATTCAATAATTCTTTATTTCAAACTTTGTGTTATTTGCTGATTTCTTATCTTTGACCTCTTATATTGAACTATTTGTTGCAGGTCTCACATCTTAATTAACTTCCTTACTATTCCAATTTTAATAATGGATATATTTTGCATCATATCCCCTTTCAAAATAAAGAGACATTCTGCCTCGGTATGTTACACCATTAGAATACAAACACATTCAGAGACCAATGGAATGAGGTTAAGCACTCTGCATTTTATCAGGGACACATTTTTGCTGCTCCTCATAAATCTCTGGTTTCTGGGATGATATATTTAGAGTTATTGAGGACACTATTTTAGCTTTGTAAAACACATATCTCTGAATCCCCCGGGAGGTTCTTGTAGTCTCCTGTTTCAAAACTGACATGAAAATCTATAGAAATCCAAGCACTGCTTTGGGTTTAAAGTTACAGACAGACATAAACAAAAGTCAGATTTTGAGCATGTCAATGACATGAAGCATCTCACTAAACTATTATAATATAGGTAATACATTAAATATATACTAGTATAGCAGGATATATCCCTAATAACCCACATAATACATAGAATAAGGACTTCACTGTAGGAAGAACAATGATACCAATGATACCAATAAACATGCATATACGGTAGTTCTCTGGCAGACCATTTTCAGCAGGATCTATCAATCATCTGTGTGTTTTCTTCTTAGAGTACTAGCTTTGTAGGATATTTTTCATACAATCCTTTTATGCTTTTCCCCTGGCATCATCATTATGGTATGCAATAATATCCCCTCTTATTAGTGATTGTAATAGAAGCAGACATCCCAAGTCCCTTTGATTCCTTTTTGAACATTAACATTCAAACTTTGTGCATAAAGTTGCAACAAAGAACCAACAACAAAAAAACATTTCTGTTGTGGTTTTTGTAAAAGTATTTGTTCTGGGAAATACCACATAGAAAAAAAATAAATTCAAGATTTTTACATGATTCAGTGGAGAAAAGCACCACAAAAAATACCACTTCATTAAAAAAATGTACAATTTCAACACTTTGTTAAAACAGCAAAGAAAAAGTGGTGAATTTAGCTTTAAAGCTAAAATGTTAAGCATTTTACAGAGCAGTTGGCGAAACATGTGGAAAGAAAAAAGTTTCAAGTCAACATGGATAGTAAGGGGCCTCTTTAAGTAAGTCGAAGCCTAACAGTTCTACAACTACTGTATGCGGACAGGAGGGAATGGCACAGCAACATCTACACCGAAGTAGTAAGCATATTATCCGTTTACATACAGTAAAAGATTGCGTGACGGGGCTGCTTCTAGCTCCATGAAGCAGCCCGGTCACACACACCTTGTGCGGCGGGCAGCCTGCTTCCACGGCTCCCATAAAAGACTATGGTAAGCACCCTGGGCAGCGCACACCATGGAGCTGACAGGTGAGTCGGCACTCGCTGTCCTTTCTTTTTTAGAAGTGTAGATTCTACGCTTCTAAAAATGGTCCATGTGAGCACTTCCATAGGAACCTATGGATTCCTATAGCAGCGTGGATTACATGCTGCTGTAGCAGCGTGTAAACCACACTCGTCTGACTGCACCCTTACACAACATTTACTAGTAGCTTTAGACCTTTTGTGCTATGCAGACTGGCAACATGGTTTACAGGAAGAGGTGTGGTGTAGCAGGAAGAAACATGGTTTAAAATATGACACCAAAAAGTTGTCACATAGTATTGGTGCAAAGTAAGCCAGCCAATACATGGTGTAAAGTTAAAGAACAATGCTGCCTAACATGGCTAGCAATAGAGATGAGCGAACGTGTTCTTCCGAGCTTGATATTCCTGCGAATATTAGGGTGTTCGGGATGTTCGTTATTCGTAACGAACACCATGCGGTGTTCTGGTTACTTTCACTTCCTTCCCTGAGACGTTAGCGCGCTTTTTCTGGCCAATTGAAAGACAGGGAAGGCATTACAACTTCCCCCTGTGACGTTCAAGCCCTATACCACCCCCCTGCTGTGAGTGGCTGGGAAGATCAGGTGTCACCCGAACATAAAAGTCGGCCCCTCCCGCGGTTCGGCTCAGATGCCGTGTGAGTTAGATGAGGGACAGTGCTGTTTGTACCGGAGCTGCTGTAGGGAAAGAATTGGTAGTTAGTGTAGGCTTCAAGACCCCCCAAAGGTCCTTATTAGGGCCACTGATAGCTGTGTGTTGGCTGCTGTTAGCAGTGCCATTTTTTTTTTCCTCAAAATCGGCTCTGCAGAGCGTTGCACCCGGCATTAGGGACAGAAGTGCTGCATAGGCAGGGAGAGTGTTAGGAGTGAGTGTAGCCTTCAAGAACCTCAACGGTCCTTTCTAGGGCCATATTTATCCGTGTGCAGTACTGTCCAGGCTGCTGTTAGCTGTGCTGCATTTTTTTTTGCTTCTCAAAATCGCCTCTGCAGAGCATTCCACCCTCCATTGATACTGCAGGGAAAGAATTGTATAGGCAGGGCCACAACACAGTTATTATTCATTGAATATACGCAGTGCTGCCTTTTGCTTGTAAAACAAGTGAAAATAATTCTATTTGTCCTGCCTCTGTCCGTCCTAACGCCGGTGGACACGTGTCGGCTGCGTGTGCAACCTGTAAAAATCATACGCACCCAGCTACGTTTTACTCCTGGCTTCGCCATTTGCTTTCCTTAATTGGGAAAAAAAATACCTGCTCTGCCACAGTTAATAACTCTGCTACCCTCACGTTCTG
The DNA here is from genome assembly GCF_035609145.1 of Eleutherodactylus coqui. NCBI lineage: Eukaryota > Metazoa > Chordata > Amphibia > Anura > Eleutherodactylidae > Eleutherodactylus > Eleutherodactylus coqui. Next base: position 142,089,440 of record NC_089838.1, on the reverse strand, counting down.
TGACACATTAGCAGGAAAACAGCACAGTTATTAAACTTCTCATGTTCATAGAATATACGCAGTGCTGCCTTTTGGTGCAAAAAAACGGAAAATAATTCTATTTGTCCTGCCTCTGTCCGTACTAACGCCGGTGGACACGTGTCGGCTGCGTGTGCAACCTGTAAAAATCATACGCACCCAGCTACGTTTTACTCCTGGCTTCGCCATTTGCTTTCCTTAATTGGGAAAAAAAATACCTGCTCTGCCACAGTTAATAACTCTGCTACCCTCACGTTCTGTGACACATTAGCAGGAAAACAGCACAGTTATTAAACTTCTCATGTTCATAGAATATACGCAGTGCTGCCTTTTGGTGCAAAAAAACGGAAAATAATTCTATTTGTCCTGCCTCTGTCCGTACTAACGCCGGTGGACACGTGTCGGCTGCGTGTGCAACCTGTAAAAATCATACGCACCCAGCTACGTTTTACTCCTGGCTTCGCCATTTGCTTTCCTTAATTGGGAAAAAAAATACCTGCTCTGCCACAGTTAATAACTCTGCTACCCTCACGTTCTGTGACACATTAGCAGGAAAACAGCACAGTTATTAAACTTAGATTATTCATTCACTAGAGGCAGTGGGGCCTTTCGTTTTCAAAAAAGGGAAAAAATTATATTTGGCCTGCAGTCTTGCGCCAATTTATTAGCAGCCTGTGAAATCAAATCACTGGTAATACAGCATGCTGAGGGGTAGGGGTAGGCCTAGAGGACGTGGACGCGGCCGAGGACGCGGAGGGCCAAGTCAGGGTGTGGGCACAGGCCAAGCTCCTGATCCAGGTGTGTCGCAGCCGACTGCTGCGCGATTAGGAGAGAGGCACGTTTCTGGTGTCCCCACATTCATCGCCCAATTAATGGGTCCACGCGGGAGACGGTTATTAGAAAATGAGCAGTGTGAGCAGGTCCTGTCCTGGATCGCAGAAAGTGCTTCGAGCAACCTATCGTCTACCCGCAGTTCTGCGCCGTCCACTGCTGCCAATCCGAATCCTCTGTCTGCTGCTCCTCCTTCCTCCCAGCCTCCTCACTCCACTACAATGACACCTGCTCAGGAGCGGGAACACTCCCAGGAACTGTTCTCGGGCCCCTGCTTAGATTGGGCAGCAGCGGTTCCTCTCCCACCAGAGGAGTTTATCGTCACTGATGCCCAACCATTCGAAAGTTCCCGGGGTCCGGGGGAAGAGGCTGGGGACTTCCGCCAACTGTCTCAACAACTTTCTGTGGGTGAGGAGGACGATGACGATCAGACACAGTTGTCTTGCAGTGAGGTAGTAGTAAGGGCAGTAAGTCCGAGGGAGCAGCGCACAGAGGATTCGGAGGAAGAGCAGCAGGACGATGAGGTGACTGACCCCACCTGGTGTGCAACGCTTACACAGGAGGACAGGTCTTCAGAGGGGAAGTCAAGGGCATCAGCAGGGCAGGTTGCAAGACGCAGTGCGGTGGCCAGGGGTAGAGGCAGGGCCAGACCGAATAATCCACCAAGTGTTTCCCAAAGCGCCCCCTCGCGCCATGCCACCCTGCAGAGGCCGAGGTGCTCTAAGGTCTGGCAGTTTTTCACAGAGACGCCTGACGACCGACGAACAGTGGTGTGCAACCTTTGTCGCGCAAAGCTCAGCCGGGGAGCCAACACCAACAGCCTCACCACCACCACCATGCGCAGACATATGATGGCCAAGTACCCCGCAAGGTGGGACGAAGGCCGTTCAGCGCCTCCGGTTTGCACCCCTGCCTCTCCCCCTGTGCCCCAACCTGCCACTGAGATGCAACCCCCCTCTCAGGACACAGGCACTACCGTCTCCTGGCCTGCACCCACACCCTCACCTCCGCTGTCCTCGGCCCCATCCAGCAGTGTAGTTCAGCGCACCGTCCAGCCGTCGCTTGCGCAACTGTTGGAGCGCAAGCGCAAGTACGCCGCCACGCACCCGCACGCTCAAACGTTAACCGTCCGCATAGCAAAATTCATCAGCCTTGAGATGCTGCCGTATAGGGTTGTGGAAACGGAGTCCTTCAAAAGTATCATGGAGGCGGCGGCCCCGCGCTACTCAGTTCCCAGTCGCCACTACTTTTCCCGATGTGCCGTCCCAGCCCTGCACGACCACGTCTCCCGCAACATTGTACGCGCCCTCACCAACGCGGTTACTGCCACGGTCCACTTAACTACGGACACGTGGACAAGCACAGGCGGGCAGGGCCACTACATCTCCCTGACGGCACATTGGGTGAATTTAGTGGAGGCTGGGACAGAGTCAGAGCCTGGGACCGCTCACGTCCTACCCACCCCCAGAATTGCGGGCCCCAGCTCGGTGGTGGTATCTGCGGAGGTGTATGCTTCCTCCACTAAAGCACCCTCCTCCTCCTCCTCCTCCTCCTCCTCCTCCTCCTCCTCTGTCTCGCAATCAAGATGTGTTAGCAGCAGCATGTCGCCAGCAGTCGGTGTCGCGCGGTGTGGCAGCACAGCGGTGGGCAAGCGTCAGCAGGCCGTGCTGAAACTACTCAGCTTAGGCGATAAGAGGCACACGGCCCACGAACTGCTGCAGGGTCTGACACAGCAGACCGACCGCTGGCTTGCGCCGCTGAGCCTCCAACCGGGCATGGTCGTGTGTGACAACGGCCGTAACCTGGTGGCGGCTCTGCAGCTCGGCAGCCTCACGCACGTGCCATGCCTGGCCCACGTCTTTAATTTGGTGGTTCAGCGCTTTCTGAAAAGCTACCCACGCTTGTCAGACCTGCTCGTAAAGGCGCGCCGGCTCTGCGCACATTTTCGCAAGTCCCACACGGACGCTGCCACCCTGCGCACCCTGCAACATCACTTTAAGCTGCCAGTGCACCGACTGCTGTGCGACGTGCCCACACGGTGGAACTCTACGCTCCACATGTTGGCCAGGCTCTATGAACAACGTAGAGCTATAGTCGAATACCAATTCCAACATGGGCGGCGCAGTGGGAGTCAGCCTCCTCAATTCCTTTCAGAAGAGTGGGCCTGGTTGGCAGACATCTGCCATGTCCTTGGTAATTTTGAGGAGTCTACCCAGGTGGTGAGCGGCGATGCTACAATCATTAGCGTCACCATTCCTCTGCTATGCATCTTGAGAAATTCCCTGCAAACCATAAAGGCAGCTGCTTTGCACTCGGAAACGGGGGCGGGGGAAGACAGTATGCCGCTGGATAGTCAGGGCACCCTCCTGTCTATTTCTCAGCGCGTACAGGAGGAGGAGGAGGAGCATGAGGAGGATGAGGAGGAGGGGGAAGAGACAGCTTGGGCCGCTGCTGACGGTACACCGGCTGATTGCCTGTCATCCTTTCAGCGTGTATGGCCTGAGGAGGAGGAGGAGGAGGATCCTGAAAGTGATCTTCCTAGTGAAGACAGCCATGTATTGCGTACAGGTACCCTGGCACACATGGCTGACTTCATGTTAGGATGCTTTTCTCGTGACCCTCGCGTTGCACGCATTCTGGCCACGACGGATTACTGGGTGTACACACTGCTCGATCCACGGTATAAGGAGAACCTGCCCACTCTGATTCCCGAAGAGGAAAGGGGTTCGAGAGTGTTGCTATACCACAGGACCCTTGCGGACAAGCTGATGGTAAAATTCCCAGCCGACAGCGCTAGTGGCAGAAGGCGCAGTACCGAGGGCAAGGTAGCAGGGGATGTGCGTAGATCGAGCAGCATGTACATCCCAGGCAGTGCAACAGTCTTTAAGGGCCTGGCCAGCTTTATGGCTCCCCACCAAGACTGTGTCACCGCTCCCCAGTCACGGCTGAGTCGGCGGGAGCACTGTAAAAGGATGGTGAGGGAGTACGTAGCGGATCGCACGACCATCCTTGGTGACGCCTCTGCCCCCTACAACTACTGGGTGTCGAAGCTGGACACGTGGCCTGAACTAGCGCTGTATGCCCTGGAGGTGCTTGCTTGTCCTGCGGCTAGCGTCTTGTCGGAGAGGGTGTTTAGTGCGGCTGGGGGAATCATCACAGATAAGCGTAGCCGCTTGTCAACCGACAGTGCCGACAGGCTAACACTCATCAAGATGAACAAAGGCTTGATTTCCCCAGACTTCTCTTCTCTACCAGCGGACAGCAGCGATACGTAAGCAATACGTAGGCTGCACCCGCGGATGGAAGCTACGTTCTCTCTCACCATCCAAAACGGGGACATTTATGCTTCATCAATCTGTGTCTAATATTCCTCCTCCTCCTCCTGCTCCTCCTCCTGAAACCTCACGTAATCACGCTGAACGGGCAATTTTTCTTAGGGCCACAAGGCTCACTCAAATAATTTTTCTGAACAATTTTTATAAGTTTCAATGCGCTTAAAAGCGTTGGAACTGTAACTTGAACCAATTTTTCGTTACACTGGGCTGCCTCCAGGCCTAGTTACCACTTAAGCCACATTAACCAAAGCGATTAATGGGTTTCACCTGCCCTCTTGGCTGGCCATGGCCAATTTTTGGGATGTACATTAGTACTGTTGATACAGCAATTTTTGTGGGCCCTCGCCTACAGTGTAATCAAATTAATTTTTAGCCCACCTGCATTCCAGCTGACATTACCTCAGCTGTGTTGGGCAATGCAATGGGATATTTTTGTGTACCGCCGGTGGGTTCCAGGGAGCCACCCATGCTGTAGGTGCACACGGAGTTTTTAACACATCTGTACACTTGTAAAGAACCCCAGTCTGACTGGGGCATGCAGTGTGGGCCGAAGCCCACCTGTATTACGCACGACATTACTACCTCAGCTGTGTTGGGCAATGCAATGGGATATTTCTATGTACCGCCGGTGGCTTCCTGGCACCCACCCAGGCAGTGGGTCCACAGGGAGTTAAACCTACATGTGTCCACTTCTAAAGAACACCAGTCTGACTGGGGCATGCAGTGTGGGCCGAAGCCCACCTGTATTACGCACGACATTACTACCTCAGCTGTGTTGGGCAATGCAATGGGATATTTCTATGTACCGCCGGTGGTTTCCTGGCACCCACCCAGGCAGTGGGTCCACAGGGAGTTTAACCTACATGTGTCCACTTCTAAAGAACACCAGTCTGACTGGGGCATGCAGTGTGGGCCGAAGCCCACCTGTATTACGCACGACATTACTACCTCAGCTGTGTTGGGCAATGCAATGGGATATTTCTATGTACCGCCGGTGGCTTCCTGGCACCCACCCATGCTGTCGGTCCACAGGGACTTCACAATAGGGAGTTGTACCTGCCTGTGTCTATGAATTAAAAAGCCCGGTCTGACTGGGGCATGCAGACACCTTGACAGAATGAATAGTGTGTGGCACATAGGTTCCCCATTGCTATGCCTACGTGTGCAGCTCCTGATGGCGGTGGCACAGGATTCTATTTCTCATTGCTTCTGTACAGCATTGTGGGCTATCGACCCGCCACTTTTAAAGAGGGTCGCTGCCTAGCCGTGCCAACCCTCTGCAGTGTGTGCCTGCGGTTCCTCCTCATGGCAGACGCACTTCTAAATAGACATGAGGGTGGTGTGGCATGAGGGCAGCTGAAGGCTGCGCAGGGACACTTTGGTGTGCGCTGTGGGGGGGAGGGGGGGCGGTTGGTCAGCATGTAACCCAGGAGAAGTGGCAGCGGAGTGTCATCCAGGCAGTGATTGTGCTTTGTTGTAGCTAGTGTGGTGCTTAGCAAAGGTATGCCATGCTAATGAGGGCTTTTCAGAAGTAAAAGTTGTTGGGAGGGGGGGGGGGGCCCACTCTTGCCGGTGGCTTAATAGTGGGACCTGTGAACTTGAGATGCAGCCCAACATGTAGCCCCTCGCCTGCCCTATCCGTTTCTGTGTCATTCCCATCACTTTCTTGAATTGCCCAGATTTTCACACATGAAAACCTTAGCGAGCATCGGCGAAATACAAAAATGCTCTGGTCGCCCATTGACTTCAATGGGGTTCGTTGTTCGAAACGAACCCTCGAGCATCGCGGGAAGTTCGTTCCGAATAACGAGCACCCGAACATTTTGGTGTTCGCTCATCTCTAGCTAGCAAGATGCACCAAGTTTATCATACAGTATGAGCCCTATCAGATTACCATATCTAAATATTAGCCAGGATTAGTCTGCCCTGTTATATTATCCAGCCCTTCGTTATCCCACTTAGGCCGAATGCACACGGGCGGATTTGAATTGCGGAATCTGTAGGGAACGACTGCCTCTAGATTCCGCAAAAAAAAACCCTGCCCATAGTATGCCATGCAAAAATGATTCATCATGTTTCTGCTCACGGATGACCGCACGTACGTCTTCCATTGAAGTCAGTGGAAGCCGTCCGACCCGCGACTTCCACTGGCAGTAACATTGCGGATAGGCTGCGGATACTGTGGGAAAAGCAGGAGTTTCAAAAAAATATGTACTGTGCATGTCCGACAGCGAGCCATGCGGACCATCCGCACTACAGATGAAGACCAAGAAAAACAGGTATGTGCAGACGTTGCTGCTGCCAGAGCCTGATTCTGCTGCAGGATTCCGCATGCAGAATTCGGCTCTGCCGTTTGTATGGGGCCTAAGTCTGCCTTCACACGAGCATTTTATCATGGTACTTTTGCCGTGACAAAACGCTGGCCGAAAATCATGACCATCTGATGCATTGGATTCCAATGCATCCGATTAGATGAGTGATTTTCCGGTGCGTGAAATTGGCCGGAAAAAATTGTGCATGTGGCTGACCGCTTTTATGCTGGCTGGAAAAGATAGTTCTGGATTTATCTTTCGGCTGGAATATGACGGCACATCCCATAGACTCCTATGGATACCTATGAGAGCTACCAGAAAAAGGAGGTGGAAGGAAGTTTAGCAGCAACTCTGCTGAAGTCTTTCCCCTTCCCTCCTCCTCTCCGCCCCTTGCCGGCTGCTGGCAAAGGGAGAAGGTGGGATAGGGCGGGGGATTAGCACGCTAGCTTTGCTAAGCTCCCACACCCTCCCATTGCTGGCAGCTGGCAAGGGGCGGAAAGGGGACGTTAGTTTAGCACACTAGCTCCCACCCCAACCTGCTCCTTCCCTTTGCCGGGAGACAGCAAGAGGTGGAGAGAGGGAGGAAAGGGTGAGGGAGTTAAACTCTCTCCCCCAACCGACGGTATCCCAGCCTGCAGCATATATGCCACAGACTGGGCCGTCTGAACGGGCGTTAAGACAGATGATGCAGGCTGCCGAAAATCGCCTTGCCCGTGTAAAGGAGCCCTTAATGTGACTTTCTGAAACTGGAACTGCAAATATTAAAAGAATAGAAATAGGCTAATTCATGCACAGCAGATTTGTTGCAGAAATATCTGACTGTCCCATTCATATGACTTGGGCTTGCAGAAATCCATGTGTTTGCCACCAAAATAATCCTGTTCAGCACTAATTCAGTGGCAGAGATTTACGCAACAAATCTACACTTATTTCTGCATACACTTCTAATCTTTCAGCTGATTATAAATGAACTCGTGAATTACTAGAGAATGGTTTCCACATCAATTAGCCATAATGTTTAATTAAGCATGAGCAAAGACTGATTGCTGCAGTTATTAATCCTTTTAGAAGTAATGTTTATTTGTGCTTAAAGAGCATTCTATTTAAAGTATATCTACAGCAGAATGTAACAAGCTAAAAAAGGGAAAAATATATTTTCTAAGATATTTACGGCATACAGCACAATTGTAATGATATGATGTGGATAGGCATAGCTATGTAGTATATAGGACTGAAAAATGACACCGGTTCATCAAGACCAAACTATAATCCTATTGTGTTGAGGTAAAACAAGAACACCTACAAGGTGGGGGTCAATTGCCCCATAAAATGTGGGAAAAAATTCTTCTCAGCTGTAAATATGTCAATCAGACTAAATCCCCACATCAATGTCCCATCCCCAGAAATCTAACGCCCATAACCTGCAATACTATAGTATTCAAGAAAGGCATCCAGGCCTTCTTCAGCTTGTTTAAATAATCAACCAACATAGCATTGGGTGGCAGAGAGTTTCATAGCCTCACTGCTATTACATTAACCCCTTAATGCTCCAAGACATACATGTACATCCTGGGCATGTGCAGTTCGTATGGAGGGGGATCAGGAGCAGATTATGGAGCCCCAACAGGTCATGTTTTCAGAATTTCCTCAGTATTGCACAGGTGATGTAATTATCGTCAGTGCCTCAGACATTGCAACAGCTTTTCTTACTATAGGATATCCTGAAAACATGACCTGTTGGGGCTCCATGAGGACTGGAGTTGGGAAACACTGCACTAGTTCAAGTTTGTGCCCTCCCATGTCATCATGTGTATTTATTAAATACATCTTTAGTAGAGATGAGCGAGTATACTTGCTAAGGGCAATTGCTCGAGCGAGCATTGCCCTTAGCGAGTACCTGCCCGCTTGAGACAGAAGGTTCTGGTGCCGGCGCGGGGGAGCGGTGAGTAGCGGCAGTCAGCAGGGGGGAGCGGGGGGGGAGAGAGGGAGAGAGAGATCTCCTCTCCATTCCTCCCTGCTCTCCCGCGCAGCTCCCCGCCCGCCGCCGGCAGCCGAACCTTCTGTCTCGAGCGGGCAGGTACTCGCTAAAGGCAATGCTCACTCGAGCAATTGCCCTTAGCAAGTATATTCGCTCATCACTAGTCTTTAGATCTGTTCCGTATTGCCTGGGGAAGGACCCCGAGAGGTCCGAAAGTTCGCTATAATATGTATTTTTGTTAGCCATTAAAAGGTATCATATCTACAAGATTACTTGGTTTTTCTTACAATCACATTTTGCTCCACTGGCTAACCAGTACCAACCCCTTTTTTTTTCGTTTTGCCTGTGGGGTTAAAGAAACCCCATCTCTGATGATAGTGAGACTTTCTTTCCTCTAGACGTAGAATATGCCCTCTTGTCATGGTTGTATATGTAAATAGATAATGACAAAGATCTCTGACCTGCCCATTCATATATTTGTACATTGTAATTATATCCCCTCCTAAGCTGTCTTTTTACTGAGCAACTCCAAGTTTGATGACCTACCTTGGTACGCCAAGCCACCCATTTCTTTAATTACCTTTGCTGCCCTCTTCTGCAGCTGCCATAGTCCAGCTATGTCCTCCTCATACACAGGTGCCAAGAATAATACACAGTATTCCATATGTGGTCTGACTGGTGATTTGTTTTTGTCATGGATATTTATGCGCTTTTGATGCAACCCATGATTTTTTCACCTTTTCAGCTGCTGCACGGCACTGGCTGCTGAAGTTACACCACTGTGCATCTCCAAGTATTTTTCAGAGGCGGTTTTACTCAGTGTTTTATTATTTAATACATAATTGTAAAATTGGCTTCCTAAGCCCAAGTGCAGAACCTTACATTTATCCCCATTAAGCTTCATTAGCCATTTTTCCAAACAGACAATAATATTTTGCAAATCCTGCACTATGGCTATAATTTGCTCAATTCCAACAAAGTAGGAATTATGAATCAATAGGTGGCGGATTATATGAATTTACAAGAAATAAAGAAAAACAAAATCATTGAACTCACTCCACATGCTTTAGTTTATACACCGTGGGCCTTATTCACACAAGCATGTTTAATTAGCTGCAATGAAATATGGTGATCCTCTGAAGCATTGGTTTCCAATGTATTCTTTCAGATGATCAATTTTTAGGGATTAATAGGACATTGGCGATCGATTTTATACACACCATGAAATGATAGGTCTTGCCCTATCTTTCAGTCGATATACGCTGGCAGCTCCCATAGACTCCTATGGGAACTGCAAAAAAAAGGAGGGAGAGGGAGCTTAGCAGCGTCCAAAGCTGGGAAAAGATTACAGCTGCTCTATTTAATGATTAGAAGTCATTCCGAGGATTTTTGCTGACCACGGGTTTTCCATGCTGGGGTGTATATATGCCGCATCCGCTCATGTGAATGGACGAGAAAACGTGAATTTTGGTCACAACTTGATCACAGCTATTCTTCATTCATGTGATTTTTATGTGCGGCCAGCGTTAATGTGTATCGCTCGTGTGAAAGAGGCCTTAGGGATATATAGTATAAGATGTGCTAATAAAAGATATCACTGGCGTAACTGTAAGATGGTGAAACAGTCCTCCTGCTGGAAATGTCCGTTTCTGTTGTAACTGTCATTTTGTTTTTGACCACAAGAGGTCACTGTGCTCTGGACTGAGACAGAGAAAAAAGAAGTGCATCATGACGATAGAGTAGAAAAAAGCGGTTAGATGCGTGCGAGCGAGATGAGATGAGCCGGTGAGGACTGCAGCTAGCAAACAGACACTGCGATCCACCGGAAAAAGGACCCCAACGAGGACCGGAGCTACCGTGAGGGGAGCTGCATTAGAGACTGTTCCAGAGTTTGTCAGACTACCATCTTAACGGAGAAGATGGTCATTACAGACCGGGCTCAGAAGTAGCGGCGTCAGTGAGTTCATATGGTTCTTGGATGAAATCCTATTCCCGCGTTCCGGACAAAGTCTAAAGGTACCCACCAGACCCGGGTCAGCCAGAGAACTAAGGCCTCTGGTGTAACCGTGCACGCACCGCCAATCTGACTGAGACTAATAACAAGGCCGGCAGTTAGCTAGTTTAGATAGGCATACTGATGGCCGCCGGCCGCACTGCTGGGGACTGAGCTGTCCGACATAGTCCTAACACACAGAGAACTCTATACTCGTAGAGCTGTCTAAGGATATCTACAAGTCACACGTTACGCAACTGTACTTTGCCTTGACTTGTGAGCTATATATATATTGTTATATCTGTTGAGTGGTGTTGTGTAAGGGGAGAATACGGGTGTGTTGATAAGATTGTAAGCTCTTGTGCTGTGTCGCCGGTGCTTCCCTAGCATCCTCACTGATTGTTCCTACTTCCAGGGTGATAGAAGGTAATAGCGGCTGGTTAGAGACGGCCTGCGGCTAGGCAAAAGCTTGGAGGATATTGAAGGCGCACACTATAGAGCACAGCGCTGCATGGCACAAGAGTCTCAGCTTCCCCGCTGAGTGTATGTAACTTTCTGGGGGAGTTCGGGTTGGTTAAGGGTTCTGCCAAATTAAGTAAAATCTCCTTGCTACGGATTGGTTTTGAGTCGCGTCTTTTGTTCAGGACTTCGCTGTATTCTGGAAAGCCCACCCCGGTCGGCGGCTTACACTTGGCGTAGTTCGGCAGGATACAGCGATCGTCATGGACAGAGACGTGGCGGGAAACATTCCCCTAGCGCCAGCGGCCCAGGGTGCCCCTGCGCAACAAGAATTCCTAGCCCCAGTACCTGTCACGCCAGCCCAAGTAGGGTACTTATCGGCTGGAGCACTAATGCAGCACTTGCCAAAGTTTAACGGTAAAAATATGGGGTTGCAGGACTGGACCGAAAGGGTACAAAGTATAGTTAAATTGAGTAATTTGATACCTGCGCTGCGTGCAGAGATAGCATTGGGGGCCCTGGAAGGCGACGCTAGACGAACCGTGATGGTACGGCCCGAGTCAGAAAGAGACACTTTGGAGAAAATATTCTCCCTGCTGGAGGGGGCACAGGGAGGGCGAACCAGGGTAGCGCAGTTGCGCAGCAGCTTCTTCAACCGGTCCCAGCGAGAGGGTGAAACGTTAATACAATACTCTAACGCCCTACAGGAAGTGTTGAATGAAGTGCAACGAAGGGATTCAGGGGCCATGGGAGCTTTCAAGGAAGTCGACCGGCTACTACGAGACCAATTTATTCTAGGACTATCCAATAGATTTTTACAGGATAAACTGCAAGAGATGACCCGGGCAGATGCTGACCTGACATTTTATAACGTTTACCGGGCTGCTGTAGAGAGAGAAGAAGAGCCCACGGCTGTGAGTGTGCAGGCAGTGAGTAGCACACAAGTGACAGGGGCCCGGGGAGGTCTTGAAGACTCCGAGTCCTTGAAGGATGTGGTCCAGGCCCTACGAGCAGAAATGAGAGAACTCCGCCTGGAAGTGTCCCAGATGAAGGCGGACTCATCCAGGGCCCCGGGATTGACCCCATCGTCCTGCCCACCTCCACAGAGAGTGTTCCGGGGGCGAGGATCCATTAATCCAGACCCATCCAGGGTGCGGGGATCAAGGGGACCTCTTTGCTGGAGCTGCCGACGGTATGGCCATATCGCTCGAGAGTGCCACCAACAGACGGAACCTGAGCTGGCTTTAAACTTCCGACTGCCGCAGTAACAGGGCATCCTGCGGCAGTTCCCTCAGAGTTAAGCCCACTACGCAATGAACGCGATCTCTATGCTAGCAGTCCCATTATGGAAGCTGAGCTGGAGGGCCAAAAGGTACACTGCCTAGTGGATACCGGATCGGAATGCACCCTGATGCCGTTGGAGTTTTTCGAGAGACACTTCGGGCATATGATGGAACCGGAAGATGGAAGTGTCATCCGGTTGACAGCTGCCAATAATGGTGCAATGGATGTACAAGGGATCGTCTGGATGCGAGTCCGGCTGTTTGGGCAGGACATTGGCAAAAAGGGGATCGTGCTGGTAGATCATCCGTCCCGAAAGGGACTCGATGTAACGCTGGGCATGAACGTGCTGAGAGACCTCGATCATCACCTCTATGCCAAGGAAGGGCCTAGATACTGGCAGCGGACCACCACGCACCGGCCAACTCAAAAGGTCCTACAGCAGATGGTGAGGAGCTGCAGTTTACAGAAGAGCCTCATGTCAGGGTGTCCTATTGGGCATGTGAGAGTACCGCTGAGAACTCCAGTGAAGATTCCACCACGCCAGGAGAAAATTTTGATGCTTCCAGTGGGAGCTGGACGGCCACTGAATGGACTGGAGGTCCTGATCGAGCCTGCTCCACGGGGAGAAATGCAGAACTGCCCGCTGGTAGCCCGAGCACTCGTCACCGTGAAAGATGGGTGCGTGCCTATACGCTGCCTCAATGTCTGGGACAGTGAGTCGATCGTTCCTGGGAATACCCTGCTGGCTGAAGTTCATGTGCCCGAGGGCGGTGTCATTCACCGGAGGAGCTTCACGCTACAGCCAGATGGGAGGTCGGCTTGGACCTTTGCGGTGAAGGTCCAGCAAGAACAGGCCCCAACAGCTGAGTGGAACGGTCGAGTGATCATGTCTCTGATGGGAGTGGACCCCCGCTCTCTGACCCCGGGGCAACAAAAGCTTCTGGAAGACACGCTATGGGAGTACCAGGAAGCGTTCTCAAGGCATGATGAAGACTTCGGGTGTGCCACCGCTATCGAGCATGAAATCCCTACCCGCGACGCTGCGCCAGTTCGAGAACGGTACAGGCAAATCCCACCCAAGATGTATCAAGAGGTGAAAAATATAGTGGCCAGCATGCTGGAAAACCAGGTGATACAGGAAAGTAAAAGCCCTTGGGCTGCTCCTGTGGTCCTGGTGCGAAAGAAAGACGGAAGTCTTCGGTTCTGTGTAGATTATCGGAAATTGAATGCCCGAACCATCCGGGATGCTTATCCTCTTCCACGGATCGAAGAGTCACTATCCTCCTTGGGTCGAGCTAAGTACTTTTCCACGCTCGACCTGGCTAGTGGATATTGGCAAGTGCCAGTAGCTGAAAAAGACAAGGCAAAGACAGCCTTTATCTTGCCCATGGGACTATATGAGTTCAATAGGATGCCGTTCGGACTGACCAACGCTCCAGGGACGTTTCAGCGGTTGATGGAGCACTGTCTGGGTGACCTAAACTTTGAATCAGTATTGATATATCTGGATGACATTGTGGTGTTTGGGACTTCATTCGAAGATCATCTTAAAAAACTGCGGCAGGTCCTGGGACGACTACAAGATCATGGTCTGAAAATCAAGCCCAAAAAGTGTCAACTGCTACAACAGCGCATAGAGTTCCTGGGACATGTGGTCACTCCAGAAGGGGTACAACCGGCCCCTAGCAAGGTGGAGGCCGTGCAAAAGTGGCCCCAGCCAAGAACCCTACGGGAAGTACAAGCGTTTCTAGGCCTGGCCGGTTATTACAGGAGATTTATACCCAAGTTCTCTCATCTGGCCGGTCCACTAAACGAGCTGCTGAGAGGCACAACTGGAGGGCCCAGGAATCGCCCCATTGAGTGGGGGCTACGACAGCAAGAAGCCTTCGAGGCATTGAAAAGAACTCTGACCAGCGCCCCAATCCTGGCCTATGCACAGTTTGATAGCCCGTTCTTGCTGTACACGGATGGAAGTTTACATGGTCTTGGAGCTGTGTTATCTCAAGTTCAAGACGGGCGTGAGAGGGTCATTGCCTATGGCAGTAGGTCGTTAAGGGAGTCGGAGCGCAACCCTGACAACTATAGCTCCTTTAGGTTGGAGCTTTTGGCGCTGGTCTGGGCCATGACTGAGAAGTTTGCAGAGTATCTGACGGGTGCAGAAGTGACTGTGATGACGGACAATAACCCGCTAGCGCACTTGGAGAACGCTAAGCTAGGCGCCCTTGAGCAGCGATGGATGGCCCGCCTTTCCAAGTATCGATACCGCATCCAGTTCCGTTCAGGTAGGGAGAACGGCAACGCCGATGCCCTCTCCCGAGTTCCAGTGGGGTCGCCGACCAAGAGGGGAGAAGAGGATTTGGAAGACACTGAAATTCCACACCTCGGCAGAGTACCACCATTCCAGAATCTGACACATTCAAGTGGGGTGGCTTCAGGGATGCCGATGGTGTTGGGGAAGACGTTAGGAGATTGGGAACGAGTCCAAAGTAGCTGCTCGGACCTATGGAAAGTGAGAGAGTGGGTCCGAACTAAGGTTTGGCCTCGCCCGGACGAGCGGGCCAGTCTGACGCAGGAAGGTCAGAAGTTGCTGAGACAATGGGATAAGCTGAGTATTAACCAGGGGCTCCTGTGCCGGACCATATACGTACAGTCCGAGCTGCAGCACCGGCAACAGGTTGTCATCCCTATGTCACTGGGACCAGCTGCCGCTCAAGAAGCCCATCAGAGGGGGGCTCATTTCGGGAGCACGAAGACGTACCAATGGCTCCGGCGCTTCGTATATTGCCCGGATTTGGGAGAAATGGTGACCGAGGCATGTCTGAAATGTCGGTCCTGCGGGCTGAGTAAAAGCCCCGAGCAACGGGCCCCTGTGCAAACTATCCGGACTTCCGCCCCCCTGGAAATCTTATTGATTGATTATGTACAGATCGGGTACTCTACCTCCGGACACCCCTACTGTTTGGTCATGACGGACCACTTTACAAAATATGCAGTGGCCGTGCCCACCAGAGATCAGACGGCTGAATCGGCTGCTGAGGCAGTCTGTAAACACTTTATACAAGTGTTTGGGTGTCCGCGGAGAATTCATTCAGATCAGGGGGCATGTTTCCAGGGTGCTTTGATGAGGGAGCTGTATCAGCTCTATGGTATCGAACGTTCCCGCACGACTCCGTACCATCCACAAGGGAATGGGGCGTGTGAGCGGTTCAACCGCACCTTGATACAGATGCTGCGGACTCTAGAGGAAAGTCAAAAAGCCCAGTGGCCAGAGTACTTACCTGAGCTGATGTGGGCCTACAACAATAGGGTTCACAATACCACTGGTTACTCTCCACACATGCTTATGTTTGGGAGAGCAGGCCAGGAGATCGAGGATCTTCACATGCCGGATCCGAGACAGCCTCCGCCGAGAAGCACCACCACCTGGGTGCAAGATCATCGTCGCCGACTAAGAGCAATACATAAGGTTGTGGGTGAGCGCCTGAGACAAGTGGTGCACCCCAACCCGGGGCCAGTGCAGATGGACGAGTATGCTCCAGGTGATCGTGTGATAGTCAGAGCCAAGAGGCCAACCGGAAAATTGGATGGGCGGTGGGAGGCGGTTCCATACATAGTGAAGCAGAAGGTAGATCCTGATATCCCCGTGTATGAGGTTGAGCCCGAGGGGAATGGGGGACCCTCAAGGAACCTCCACCGTAACATGTTGAGACACTGTCACTTTCAGCAACCTGCGGCTGATAAGGAGATGCTTATCCCTACCCCTAGTATTGGGGAACCCCTGGTAGATGATGAATGGTGGGTAGTTCCTGTCCCGGCCATGTCGGAGTCTCCGGTCGTGACAAGCTCGCCACCCAGGGAGAGAGATGCCCAGCCAGCAGAACCACATCCACCGAGTGTGCCAACTGTCCCTGGTCCTATGACTCTGCGCAGGACAGCCAGGTCCACCGCTGGTGTACCCCCACAGCGCTACGCGCAGGATGAGTTTGAGTGGGGGAGGTTGCCGGGGACGGCAACATCTAGTGGGGTGGCATGTAAGATGGTGAAACAGTCCTCCTGCTGGAAATGTCCGTTTCTGTTGTAACTGTCATTTTGTTTTTGACCACAAGAGGTCACTGTGCTCTGGACTGAGACAGAGAAAAAAGAAGTGCATCATGACGATAGAGTAGAAAAAAGCGGTTAGATGCGTGCGAGCGAGATGAGATGAGCCGGTGAGGACTGCAGCTAGCAAACAGACACTGCGATCCACCGGAAAAAGGACCCCAACGAGGACCGGAGCTACCGTGAGGGGAGCTGCATTAGAGACTGTTCCAGAGTTTGTCAGACTACCATCTTAACGGAGAAGATGGTCATTACAGACCGGGCTCAGAAGTAGCGGCGTCAGTGAGTTCATATGGTTCTTGGATGAAATCCTATTCCCGCGTTCCGGACAAAGTCTAAAGGTACCCACCAGACCCGGGTCAGCCAGAGAACTAAGGCCTCTGGTGTAACCGTGCACGCACCGCCAATCTGACTGAGACTAATAACAAGGCCGGCAGTTAGCTAGTTTAGATAGGCATACTGATGGCCGCCGGCCGCACTGCTGGGGACTGAGCTGTCCGACATAGTCCTAACACACAGAGAACTCTATACTCGTAGAGCTGTCTAAGGATATCTACAAGTCACACGTTACGCAACTGTACTTTGCCTTGACTTGTGAGCTATATATATATTGTTATATCTGTTGAGTGGTGTTGTGTAAGGGGAGAATACGGGTGTGTTGATAAGATTGTAAGCTCTTGTGCTGTGTCGCCGGTGCTTCCCTAGCATCCTCACTGATTGTTCCTACTTCCAGGGTGATAGAAGGTAATAGCGGCTGGTTAGAGACGGCCTGCGGCTAGGCAAAAGCTTGGAGGATATTGAAGGCGCACACTATAGAGCACAGCGCTGCATGGCACAAGAGTCTCAGCTTCCCCGCTGAGTGTATGTAACTTTCTGGGGGAGTTCGGGTTGGTTAAGGGTTCTGCCAAATTAAGTAAAATCTCCTTGCTACGGATTGGTTTTGAGTCGCGTCTTTTGTTCAGGACTTCGCTGTATTCTGGAAAGCCCACCCCGGTCGGCGGCTTACATAACAATAGGGGATGCAGTGGATGCGGTTGCACCCGGGCCCAGGAGCCTTAGGGGGCCCATAAGACCTCTCTTCTCCATATAGGGAACCCAGTATTATGAATAAAGCATTATAGTTGGGGCCCCTGTTACAGGGTTTGCATTGGGGCCCAGGAGCTTCAAGTTATGCCTCTGTGTTAAGGGGTTAAGAGAAATAGAGGGGCACAAGATAAATTTTTGCACCCGGGCCCATGAGCCTTTAGCTACGCCCCTGAAATATATGTTATATGAACCAGGGCATTACTGGATAAAAATGACATTTTATACCGTAAGTTACTAGACAGCCTTTTAGGAGTATGATTAAACTTTACTGTGATACTTTTGAGATTCTTTGATCAATGTACATAGCTAGATCAAAGTGCAGGCCATGCATAATGTTACAGCTTCAATTATTTAAGGGGCACTGCAAAGCACCATCATTAAGAGACAAAGATTAATCAAAGCAAAGATTATTTTCATAGAAAACAGAGATAAGGTGCCAATTTGCCATAGAACAGCTTAATGTTACGTCCAAGCCAGACATAATTATTGTCTCCCAAAAGGAAGAATATACAAACACAGGTAACACAAAATAGTTTATAAGGAAACACAAAAGTGGGGAAACAGGGAATCTGACCCTAGCCTATTGAGATGAGGAGATCCTTTAAGGGTACATCCACCTGAACTATATTTGTGTCCGATTTTTGGAATGAAAAATTGGTATAAAAATCGGACAGAAATGGCACCCAATCATCTGAATCAGTGTATGCACATGAGTTTTTGTATCAGTCTGAGAAAAAAAACACAGCATGTCCTATTCTCTTCCTATTTTCAGATGAGAATGGCACATCAGACAGCACATGGACAAGATGTCTAAGTGCTGTCTGATGTGAGTTGTGCCCAAGAATCTTGAGCACAACTTTTTCAATACCCCTAGGCATGCCCCTAAAAAAATGGAGCGCTGGCCTTGATAAGGATAACCCCACATCAGGAAACTGGGGTGACCCTGACTCTCCCTAGATGGTAACAAGAAATGTGGCAAAGGTTAGATATTACATGAATATATGAACCACAAAAGTACAGTAGATAAGATTTAATAACACCCAGATAAAATAAGTCACGAGACAGACTATCTGAACTGAAATGCAGAACAGAAAGTAAGCTACCGACTTGACCAAAAACACCATCAAAACAAGCTAAAGCTGATTAGTAGCCTGGGAGGTATATATCCCAGCCAGCCAATCTATCCATATACCAGCAGAAAAGAGTCTCCATTGGCATCCAGCGCTGAAATGACACTGGCGTGAAGATTACATGAGCCGGGCTGACACTTTGGCTATATAGTTTTTGAAAAAGGTTAAATAATTTAGTTATTGTAATATAATTTACATGTTTTGGGGGGACTTAAACTAATAAAAATGGCAACAAAAATACAGTAAATAAGAAAATGTACCAACTGAAAAGTCATTTTAGATAAAACAGAGGCGTTCAGAAATCTCATATCAATTAATGAAGAGTTCAAAACACTGTATACATTTATGGACCAAATAAAAACGTAATGTAAATGTACATCCCAAATCTCCTTATCGGTGGCCTCCTTCAGGCTCCTGTTGGATTCTGGAGCCACTTATGAAATGGAAATGGCCAGGAGATGATCAAAAGTCTTTTAGCGTAAGAAAAAGAGGAAGAAGCCTATTAAATGCACAGAGGAGAAGTGAATAAACCGTCACACTTCACGAAATTGTACCGAGCATGTCCCGGAGATCAGCCCATTTCATCAAATGAAGCTTTAGCTTGGTCAAATTCAGGAGACACCAGAAACAAGAATTTTCTATGTACAAAGTTTCTAAAGCCCTTCTTTAGTAGTAGGGGAGTTTGCAACGGGCGTAAATATAGGGGATGCGGTTGCACCCGGGCCCATAAACCTTAGGGAGCCCATAAGGCTTCTCTTTTCCATATAGAGAGCTCAGTACTATGACTAAAGCATTATAGTTGAGGGCCCCGTTACAGATTTTGCATCAGGGCTCAAAAGCTTCAAGTTACACCTCTGGTTTGCAATTATTATATATGCCAAGTATAGTGATATTCAACGGTACAATCATGTATGTTTTCTTCTTGTGGGCCCATATTCAAAGCCGTATGGTATCAGGTAGCTGCAGCATTAGGACTAGAACATTAGGTCACCTCCACTAAGATTTGTATGCACCTCTAATTGGCTGCTACTGTAAAAGCTAGTTTTTCCTAGGTTGCTGTAGGCGATATGCATTTGAGCAAATACTGTAAAAGTGGCCTGCTAAGCATTTTATTTTGTTGCACATGAGTATTTCAAATGTTTATGCGTATTTATGCCTCCTCAGGCTCTGCATGCTGTAAACCAGGAACTAGCTGGTTTAGTTTTATTGTCAGGAATTTGAAAATATACACTATAGAGTCATTCATTTTTTGGTGTAGGAGTTGTTGTATTTTTCTTCAATCAGGGGCCTAGTCACAAGTTTTCCTTGAATGCAGAGTAGAAGTGTCAGTGACAGACTCTTCCACAGATAAAATGTAATTTTGTGTACAGTATCTAATAAATTCTGAGATCATAGAATCATAGAATGGTAGAGTTGGAAGGGACCTCCAGGGTCATCGGGTTCAACCCCCTGCTCAGTGCAGGATTCACTAAATCATCCCAGACAGATATTTGTCCAACCTTTGTTTGAAGACTTCCATTAAAGGAGAACTCATCACCTCCCTTGGTAACCTGTTCCACTCAGTGATCACCATCACTGTCAGAAAGTTTTTTCTAATATCTAATCTGTGTCTCCTACCTTTCAGTTTCATCCCATTGCTTCTAGTCTTTCCTTGTGAATAGCTGTGGCAAAGAACAATAGCCAAATATGACGTCCTTTCACCTGCTTGGTGAGAAATCACTGTATAGTTGAAGCCTTAAGGGGTTGTCCAGTTGTAAACTATTGTTGGCCTCTTCACAGATGGTCCGTCGCCTAAGATCCAAGCTGATCTGCTGTTCTCCAGGCCAGTGTGTTCATGCACGGAGCGTATTTGAACAGTGCATGAACATACTGTTTACTCCTGTTTTCTGTGGATTAAGGCAAGCGCCTGGAACAATCCCTGGCCACACCGCCTCCATTTACTTGAACAACTAAAGCACAGGAGTGATAGTTGGGTGGTAGCAATGGCACGGCCACTTCGCACTTACACACCCAACAGTCTTCATGTGTAAAGGTACCTTTAGCCTTTCATTGACAACCACAACGCAGTGTTAGGTCAGTTGTATACTACTGGCACGAAACAGAATACAATGAATTGCAGCGGCATTCTTCCTTTCAAATATGAAAACCTGTTTTGTTGAGGCTCTGAATGAAGCTTCCAACATAAATGTGAAAAGATCTCTAAGATATATGCAAATTACAACATATACAGTGTACTGGGGCAGTTGTTCGGTATAATACTATCCATAGAACCATAGAGGACCGTGGCAAAAAATCTGGTATTTTTTTACTGTCTTTTCAGACATTTAATTTTAATTTTTGTGAATCTCTTTTCACTTAGCAAAACCAGAAACACTGTCTATATCAGGGGCAATGGGAAATGGGTTGGCTTCTAGAAGTTGTTTATCTCATACCAAACTTTAACAGAAGGAGTTAAAGGGGTTTTCCCGCGGCAGCAAGTGGGTCTATACACTTCTGTATGGCCATATTAATGCACTTTGTAATGTACATTGTGCATTAATTATGAGCCATACAGAAGTTATAAAAAGTTTTATACTTACCTGCTCCGTTGCTAGCGTCCTCGTTCCCATGGAGCCGACTAATTTTCGCCCTCCGATGGCCAAATTAGCCGCGCTTGCGCAGTCCGGGTCTTCTGCTCTCTTCAATGGAGCCGCTCGTGCAGAATGCCGGCTCCGTGTAGCTCCGCCCCGTCACGTGCCGATTCCAGCCAATCAGGAGGCTGGAATCGGCAATGGACCGCACAGAAGAGCTGCGGTCCACGGAGGAAGAGGATCCCGGCGGCCATCTTCACCGGTAAGTATAGAAGTCACCGGAGCGCGGGGATTCAGGTAAGCGCTCCGGTAAGCTTTCTTTAGGTCCCTGCATCGGGGTTGTCTCGCGCCGACCGAGGGGGGGGGTTGAAAAAAAAAAAACCCGTTTCGGCGCGGGACAACCCCTTTAAGTGAGAGTTTGAATGGTTGATCACAGTAAACTTTAGATCTCTTCATTATGCCTGAGGAAGGACCCTGAGAGGATCGAAAGCTTGCTATAACATTATGTATTTTTGTTAGCCATTAAAAAAGTATCATATCTACAAGATTACTTGGTTTCTCTTACTGAGAACAACCACACTTAGCAAGCTATTTAAAATGCCATAAACTCTTGTGTTGTATCACTTATTGTATGCCATTATTCCTTAAGACCCTTTTACACAAATCGATTATCGTTCAAACCAGCAAAAATGAATCATTCAGTCTAAGCGCAGCCAACAACCAAACGACAAAAGATAATCATTCCCTGTTCATTCTTCGTTCATTTTGGGCAAACATAAAAATCAATGTTGGTTTGTTCACTTATTGTTCAGTTTAAATATCAATCGTTCAGTCATTCTCATTCACTTATACAGCGAACATGAACGACTGAATGATTTCTCGTTTGAGCGAGCTAACAATGTATCTGCCTGTATAAACGCGCAGCACCAGCGAACAAGCAAACTCTAATATCATTCTCTCATTCAAAAGAGAAATCGGTTTGTCTAAACAGACCCTTACCCCTGTTCTTCAGTTCAAGGCCCTCAGCTTTCCATGACTGGGATATGTAAATAATGAAGAGTGGCGAGAGGCAGGGGAACTTAAACTAAAAAGTTTGGATAAGGAATAAAAGCATTTAGAGTCTTACGTGATAGAACAGTTTATCCCATTTAAGTGGTCAACACAGTTAAGGGGGATCGTAAAATATGGGTACATAGAAAGTGAACGTGTGAGGTGCCCAAAGGGATATAGCTTTTTAAAATTTTTACTGATCGAGTGAGGCTGCCAGATTTTTAGGAAGAGCTGTCTACAGGGACAAATTGATCTGCGGTGAGATTGTAAGTATAGAAGATCAAAGTATTTGCTGTGTTTCTTTCCAAATAAAAACCTTCAAAACCAATGAGCTACCAGAGAAATTTGGAGTTGTCGGAAAATTAAAGTAAAGTTTGCATTAAATAAAGTTCTTGTAGCAAGAAAAAGGATTTCAAGTTTTATTCTGCCTTCACCCAATGTATAAGATGAACGCTAACCGAAGTCCTGTTTTCCTGAAGTTTTCCAATATAGCAGACAAACAGCAGCATTAAAGGGGTTCTCCAGCTGTAAACTATTGATGGCCTATCTGCAGGATAAGTAACTAATTGTAGATTTGCGGGGTTTGGAGGGGTCTCTTGGATCACGCTCTGATAACTGTTCACCAGGCTAGTATGCTTGTGCATTGAACTGATCTCTGTAGGAAGCAGACAGTGGCCTCGCTTAGTATTGCAGGCCAGGTTTCCATTGAAGTGAATGAGAGCTTTGCTTGCAATACCAGACCTGACCAGTGAAGTGTGAACGAAGCTGTCTGTATACTGCAGAAATACATTCTTTATACATTTATTTGTGATTGAATTCGATACCAGCATTGAAGCAAAAAGTTAATTTAATAAATTCAAACTAACATGACTAATGCATACGCCCCAATGTTTTTTGTATTATGCCATCTATTTTAGATTTAATTTATATTGTAAGTTACAAATTCTCAATGGCAAAAAGTGTAGCACAATCCTAGAGACACAGTAAAAAAAAACTATAATGTATTATACCAGATACCATATATACTTGAGTATAAGCCGACTTTTTCAGCACTTTTTTTATGCTGAAAAAGCCCCCCTCGGCTTATACTTGAGTGAGAGACTAGGTAAAAAAAAAACGCAATACGCACCTCCCAGCCGACATCTGTGTCCCCGACTCAATGGTCTCCCCGGCTGTGCGTAAAGCTGCTTTGTAATTCTCCCTGCTGTCATCTCTCTGCTCGGCTTTGAATTCCCCCGCCATCAGCAAGTAAGCACTGTGATTGGATCGATCACCTGCCAATCACAGCTGCCCTCGATCATTCACAGCCATTCAGTGAATGACATCACTGCATGGCTATGATTGGTTCACCGAGCGCCAGCTGTGATTGACTGGCGCTCGATCCAATCACAGCGCTTACTTGCTTACAGGGGAATTCAAAGCTGAGCAGAGAGATGACAGCGGGGAGAATTACAGAGTACCTTGCCGCACCGCTGGGGAGACCATCGTGCCGGGGACACAGATGCCGACTGGGAGGTGAGTATTGCGTTTTGTTTTGTTTTTTAACCTAGTCTAACTAGGCTTATATTTGAGGCACCTAGTTTTCACAGTTTTTTGTGGTAAGATTATGTGCCTCAGCCTATACTCAGGTTGGCTTATACCCGAGTATATACGGTAATTCTTAGTGACACCATGGTCCATGCTAAGAAGAGAATTGGCTTCTCACAATTGTATCATCCACCCTTTTTAGGTACACACTAGAGCTAATTTCTTTTTATGATCTACATGCTGTAGAAGTACCTCATGTAAACACTTGGAGAACATACCCAAACTGTAGCTTTGCAATAGCTACATTCAAAATTATAATCTCAGCACTGTAAGGTAGCAAAATGGTGCCATCCTTGGCCAGATGGCTTTTTAAATGTCAAAGGCAAACAATCAAGATGCTCATGAATGTTGACTAGTGCTACTATAGATACTGGCGGGTTAGATTACATCTATGGTTTAGAATACTGGTTGCTCTTGCATGAAATAGTACACTTATAATTTTGCCAGAGGATACTTTTCACAGTTGCTTCAGTTCCCTGATATTAAAGGTTTTTCAGGAAAATCTCTAAGAATTATGCAAGTCTCTAGTCATTTACTTTCTAGCGACATCTCCATATAAAACTGCCCTTTCAGCATAGCCGTACTTTGTGTATTAAAAAAATAAAATCAATCTTTTGGTCAATTATGGTATATTACGCTTGAGTAATAAATTGTTGGCTCAGCTGCCAGTACTGAAACTATATACAATATGATTTTTTTTATTGCCATAGACACTAGCAAAAGCTTAATGATGCATTGAATCTTAATTACATACTTTATACTGCATAGGGAATCTGCTTACAAATAAATAATAGCTTGTAAACTGCATATTAGCCGGGGAGACCAGTGTCTCAGTGGTATATTATCAAAAGAGAATTTCAGTAAATCATTCAGGAAGTATATAAACTATCAAGCTCTAAAAGAAAGCTTTCAGTCCCAGAATAAAGCATATCCCAACAAACCAGTATTTATCTCAATTACATGCGTTCCTGCCAACATAAACAACGGCGTAAAAAGCTGAACCAAGCAAACAAACAGATTGACAACATACACACTGCTTCTTGTACAGGATAGTACATTGTGAGCTTCATAAAACATGGATGAACACTTAAACACATTCACAACAGGCTATGGAAATGCAGTTGACTTCAAAACTTTATGTCAGCACATTGGGGAAAAATAAACTTACATTACAGAAAATATTGTTCTAAGGGGAAAGAATGACTTCAAATCTGTTTTTTAGGACTAAACATCCAAACAAATTATAAATCTCTAAAAAGATGGCTGGATCTAGAAATATTTCTATTGGGTATTAGCAAATGGGTAATGTTAGCGATAACTTATTAGAAAGACGAAATTATACAACATGGAAGAGCATATTTAGGGGTTTTTCGGGGTAATACTATTGATGACCTATCATCAGGATAGGTCATCATTAATAGTTAATCAATAAGGAGTTTTCCGCTCGGGAAGCCTCTGCACCGATCTCCGTATAGTGGCCGGCACTTGTAACTGCATGCACGGCTCCCATTGATTTTAATGAGCGCTGTGCCTGCAGTTACAAGTGCCGGCCACTGCATGGAAGTTGGCGCACAGGCTTGTTCTCTAACCTCTATGCATTTGCGGTGTTGACAGCATGCATCCGCTCAGCTGATCGGTTAGCGATCCTGATGATAGGTCAATAATAGTATTTCCCTGGAAAAGGTCTTTAATAACACCCATAATACGGATCTGTACTACAGAAGCGCTACAGATGACATTACAACTGTATGTCATCGGTATTTCATCAGCATTTGCCTTTGTATTGTTTTTATTTTTTACTGGGCAAATCATCATGTGTATTTACCCAACAGGAAATAGCAATACAGAGGAAGAAACACAAAAAATAGGTCATACAACGGATTTAAAAAAAGGAAATAAAAACTATGGCCATGTGAATATATGCAGAGTTATATCCCCAAATTTCTGACCAAATATATATATATATATATATATATATATATATATATATATATATATCCCCAAACTACTGACTAAAATACACTAGTTGGAAAACAGCCTATAACAAAGACTACAAGGGAAACTTATGCAAGGAAAAGCGAGACAGTTGTTCATAACCGGTGAGGTCAAAATCTGCTTAGTTGCTTAGTTTAAATTTTTCCCTTGCATCATTTTTTATAAAACACCCCCCAATGGAACCCACATTAGTGCACACAAGAAATAGATCAGTTCGAAATGTCAGGAAAAGATTGTTGGACAACGTTGCCAGTTTTTGCTTATGCCTTATCAAAAGGAAGCCTGGAAATAAAATCACCGGTGACATAAAGCTATTCCAGCTACTTTGTATGGCCCATTTCATATATTGTGCTTATCTATAGACACATGCCTGACACATACGCACTGAAAAGACCATTCATTCTCTTCCTTCATTCTCTCAGTGAGTCTATCCTTTTTGATAACTACCAAGGGTATGTTCACACCACATTTTATCCGCTGTCCCTGGTTTCCATCCTAGAGTTCCATCTGGATAGCCGAAAATACACCATAGTTTCCATCAGTCAAATTGCGACCAATAAGGTCTTTATTTGACCAGGCTCCATTAGTTTCAACATCAACAACGCTATTCTGTATGAATTGGATTTTACTCTCTCTCTCCTTTAAAGGGTCAACAGCACAAAATTGAAATCCATCTTCCGGGCCCCGAGAGGTCCATTCACTATACCTCGTGAGGCACATCCATACTTTCTTATTCAAGTACGCTATTGTTATTCCGATGTAGGACACAAGTATTAAGATATAATGCTGGATCAGTTTTTTTGACTACACCCTGTATAAACAGTAGACACATACAGCTGCCATTTAGAAATGGATATCGTCAATTTTGAAGCATAGGTTTGCTTCTTTAATAACTACCACATGCCTGTCACAGCAACAAAAAGAAACACTAAATAAACAGATGTTCCATATTACAATTCATTCTGCAATCCTCAGCACGTTGAGTATTCCTATTCTGTACATTAACAGCTAATATATTCAATGTATAAAAACATTACAGAAAAAGTAGCCATAAAAGTAAAATAAAAGTTTGAGTTTATACTGATGAAAAATACATTAAAGTTGTTTTAACAAAAGCAAGTGTTGGCTTTTAAAGTTAGGAATAGCTAATAATGCCTGCAGCTTCTGCACTTTACAGACTCAAGCATACCCATTTATATTAAGAAGTCAAAAACAGTAACAATTGATTAAATATTGACTTGTCTCTATGTCCCTATGCTGTATGCAAACTTCTCAGGAATTTCATACTAGTAATCGGTGGGACATTCCCGCAGCTAGGTCCTTAGTAGAGATGAGTGAGCGTACTCTGTTCGGGTGTTCTTGCACTCGAGCACCGCTTTTTCCGAGTAACTGACTACTTGTACGAAAAGATTCGGGGGGCGGAGTGGTGGAACAGGGGGTAGTGTCTTACACATATGGCTGTGGGCATAAGCCCTTAGGCCACTCTCAAACTCACTGCTTTTTATTGTGTGCATTAAGGAGGTGTTGAAATTTCAAAGACATGGCCAACAAAGAATCTTACATCCCCTAACTAGTAGACAAATGATATTTCAGCCTGTGTAAATGCTCTAACAATTCGTTCAGTGAGTGCGAAACTGAACAACAAGTATGTAAAAGGACACAAACAAAAGACATTGTATGCTTTAGCGACTATTTAACTGTGTTCTCCTGTGTAAAGCCACCTTTATTTTGTCACTAGTACCATCTTGTAGTAGGGAAAAACAAAGTCTGCTTGGTCTTACGGTGATGATACTGTAAGAGGATAGTTTTTGTCAATACAAATGCTGAATACAACATACTTCATTTCTACGTTCACGTTCAACAAATGGTGTATTCTTCATATAGTCTATATAGCTCAACACTGCCACAATATTAGCAAAAGGCATGGCTCCAATACACTGAATATCAGATATTGGTTTACAGATAATCTATATATTCTAAAATACATATATACAAGGGTGTCCAAAGAAATTTGTATCCAGGGGCAAAAGAGATCTTTCCAATGGTATGTGTGTGAAGCATGCATGTTCCAGAGCTAAAATAATAGAATCAATGTAAGACAAATTAGTATAACGATGCCTTTAACCAAAAGTTAAAAGATAGGCTTACACAAACTTCTTCAATTTGCATATATCAAGCAATAATCAAAAACAGCCCTTCACACCCCACCAGTATGTTCCAGTAGTCAACCAGCAGCCGATCCATAATTGTACTTCATTTACTCTACGCCAGACTACGATGTTTTTGATTGTTGCTTGATATTGCCCAAAACATTACTTACATCTCAACATCTTAAAGTAGCTGTAATAAAAGTATTCACAAACTTCTGCAAATTCATGAAGTGTGTGCAGTCCTATCTTGTGCATTATTATTTAAAGTACAAATCAGCAGCCCGACCATAATTTATATTAGTGTGTTGCTAAATCCTTAGGTTGCACCATCATAACTTTCAGAATTGACCAAAGTGGCTGTGCTGCTGATTTGTACTTTAAATAATGCGTTTATTCACTGATGGCAATTAAAAAACAATGCCACAAACAAATTAACGCAGTCAGTGAAATGAAAAGCAAAGATCTTGCCCGGGATAGGTATTTCTGTAGACTCCCTCTATAAACACATACACAGTACACACGTCTTTTTTTCATCAATATTAACTGTGGAATGTAGTTTAAGAAGAAACAGTCACCAAAAGTATATCTACCACTTGACTTTTTAGCCTCTAAGGTCAACCAAGAAGTTGCAAACCTTAACCAGTGCAGATCTGCTGTAGGATCTCCTCTAACATCTAGCTTTGACATGCTTCGCCTTACAAAAATGGATGTAGGTTTGGTTTTGAGGCAAACTACTTAAATGCAAATATAGTCTCATGAAAAAGTTAAAGCAGTAGTTTAATTAGAGTCTTACCTTCTTCTGATCCTCTAGTTTATGACTTATTGGATTCTTCCCATGCTTGCTCATTTCTGAAGACACATCCATCACATCTGCTTTTGCCCTTTGGAACAGATATCCGCAAACTAATCCACAAGTTGGAAGCTACAAATACACAGCTGTGTCTTTTCTTCCATCACAATAGTGCTCCGAACATGACTGAGTCCACAAATGATTAAAAAAGGCATTTATCAAACCCAGGAGATAACCCCCACAAATCTGCAGATCTGTCTTGGAGCATTCAGTATCAGCATATCGGTCTAAAACACTTCCACTGTATGAGACCCGCATCCATCTAGAACTCCGATTCCAATTGCTATCTCCTGCATTCTTCACTCTGTCCCATCCTGAAGAGGATTTACATTTCATCTATAAACCTGTAGAGATAAGACACAGAAATTCAGTCTACTTTGTCTAAACGGAAACCAGAAATTGTTCAATGTTCACACCCTATAAGGGAAGAGGAAAATATAGCAATGTTGTGTAGAGCAATAAACATGACAGAAACTTACATTCACATAACTTAATTTGTCTATTATATTTCTTCTTTATTTTCTAATGTTCAGTAGGAATTTTAAAGGTAATGTGTCATCAGAAAATGACCTATTGTTAAAATTGTGCCTTTCTATTAAACTTTTTTTTTTCAATTTTGTTTTTTTTTTTCATGTCACTATCTCCATTTACAAAGAAAATTCTAATAGCCTAATACTAGTGTTTTTTAATCAAATAGTTATTGAATATTTTCCATTTTTTCCAAAACATACAAATTCCCACATCCCTGGAAACAAAAAAAATATTTAAGTAATTCCCTCTCTCTCCTTCCCCCTCAGCTCCCTCTCATAGTAAAAGTCCAATATACGGGGGAAGTCCATTACTGAGGATATTGTCCAGAATTTGCCATGTCCTACAATAGGACGGTATAATCCGAGATTTCATGAATTGCGTATAGGACATTTAACAGTGTTATGAACAATGTACACCATGAACATATGGACTTATTAAGATTAAGATTTAGGCAATTCTAAAGGACATTCAACGTATATTAAAAATCTGTGAGAACCAATAAGTAACTGGGTTCAAACATCAATATTATCATCGCAATCCATGCGTATCTGCTACAGACATACTCCAAAAGGTCCATACTTACAAAAGGATATACCTGGGGTAGGATCTTTATCTACCCAGTAACATCATATTGGTCAGATTAAGTGGGGTCAATCCTGGGGTGTTAAACCATTTTTGCCACATCGTGATGAATTGTTTCCCCTATTACGTTACATACGTATACCTTTTTCCCCCAAAACAAAAGTTTGTTAACTTTGTTATGATGTTACGAAAATCTTCAATTGTAGGTGATAGATAGATAGATAGATAACTGAGAGATGAGCTATCTATCTATCTATCTATCGCCTAATACTAGTCTAACACTTCCTCTTCTATACGGCAGCCACACGGACGATTTCTGCAATTAATCATGGTAAATCTGAAAGGCCACCTCTTTTTAAAAAGTGGAGTATCCAGTGTAAAATGCAGTAAGTGTTGTACCTTTTGGCATATAATGTGCCAAATTGTGTTACTTTTATATGCCAGGAAACTAACCTAAGGACTTCAGTAAACCTTCCTCATAGGGTTTTGAGTTTGTGCTATTCATCCAAGATGACCTTTTAACGCAATCATCTAACACATTCTAAAGGCCCATTTACATACACAGATGATCGCTCAAAATTAGTCAGAAACTGACAGATTTGAGCGATCATTTTGCTGTAAGTAATAATGGGTTAATCAGCCCATTAGTAGCTAACTAGCTTCATTTGCGTGTATTTAGAGAGCAGCGGTAAGTCTGTTCTCTTATTACATCACTATTGTCCTCCAGAGGGAGAGCAGCTAAAAGAATGTTATCAATGCTGGCAGCGGAAAACTCAGCCTGCGGTCCCTCTTGTCAGGGACAATGAATTTTAAGCTGAGCTGAACTCAGCGATGGACAAAAAGTGCAAAGTAAGTGCATGATGGGTATGCATTTACACGCAACAATTATTGCTCAAAAGATGGCTTTTGAGCGAATTTTGAGAGATCATCGTTGTGTGTAAATGTACCTTAAGGGTATGTTTGCACAATGGATTTTGATTCAGATTTTGGTGCGGAATCCTTTCAAAATCCGTGCCAATTTCTGCTGACAATATGTTGCTGTCTTCACAAGATGGATTTTTTCTGCTGTTGATTTCACAGTGACATGTAACTTTTCAACACAGATCTGGGTGAAATCCACGGAAGAAATCTTGCATGTGGATTTCGCTTATAGAAGAGGTCTAAATCTGCATGCAGATCCACAGAAAAATCCACAGCTCAGCCCTGGTTTTAGAGGCAGAATCTGCATGGAAAACTCAATGCTTATTTTTAGGATTGTTATTATCAGCATTTTACAACTTACAGTAAATGCTGGTAACAAGTTCATGTCAGTATCTCCGTTATAAATATGTATTACTCAGAATCTTAATCATTTATTATGGCTTTCGAATGTGCCAGTAAAAAATGCTGGTTGTCTATTATTTTTGAATAAGTTACTCTTTAAAAAAGAAAATTTCAAGTTGGGAACTCTAAAATTTAGTATTCTGTTAACTGAACACAAAAGGCCAGTTTATGATGGCTGTAATTTTGTTTAATGTTTGTATTGTAGTCATAAGCGGTCTGCAAATCCATGAGGAACGGTTAAAGGATCTGCAAATGTTTAGCTTGCAAAAAAGAAGGCTGAGAGGAGACTTAATAGCTGTCTACAAATATCTGAAGGGCTGTCACAGTGCAGAGGGTTCAGTCCTATTCTAATTTGTACAAGGAAAGACTAGAAGCAGTGGGATGAAACTGAAAGGGAGGAGACACAGATTAGATATTAGACAGTGAGGGTGATCAATTAGTGAAACAAGTTGCCACAGGAGGTGTTCAAACCAACGCTAGACAAATGTCTGTCTGGGATGATTTAGGGAATCCTGCACCGAGCAGGGGGTTGGACCCGATGACCCTGGAGGTCCCTTCCAAAACTACCAATCTATGATTCTATGTCTCGACTGCCAACAGTTCTACTGAGCGGAACTCTAAAATCATGGGAAGTCCAGGTATTGTGGCTGTAATATGGACCCTTAGATGTGGCTATATTACAGCCATCCAAAAAACAGCCCTAAAAAGGTAATGTATCTATTTTTTTGCTAATTAAATCCAGCTACTGAAACATACTCTTTTTGTAATCAATTTCTATTTTCGGGTTGTAAATTCTTTTACTACATTTTCTTTACATGATTATGGGGGCTGCCGTCTTGCGGAAGCAGTTGCTGTAAGATTATAATAACAGTTCAGAGATTTGCTTTATAGCAGCCACGTGGACATAGGAAACTGGTGAGTGTCTGGAAATGTCACATGCCCACAACACTCTCACATAGAAGATAATGAGTCATGTGCAGAGGTCCAGGGAGGTGGAGGAGGTGAGCTGTACCCATCATCTGTAGTCGATGGTGTGTCTCTAGATTCATAATGGAAGTTTTAACTTTCATTGTAAAGGCCGGCTGTCCACGGAGCTTTGCTGCGGGAGCCGGCGCCCGGGAGCAGGAGCCGCCACTGAATCTTTGCCGGTCAGCCCTATCTAATAAATAGGTTGACAGCGAAGAACTGCCCGCCACGAGCGGAGAATCACAATGATTCTCTGCTCGTGGACAGGTGCAATGCTATGGGAAGCGTCGACCATTGTGATTCGCCGGCGGTTTACTGCCGCTGAAATCACTGCCGTGGACAGGGGGCCTAACTCTGCACTGTGAAGATGACATGATGATGCTGTGAAGTGTCAGGCTATTATGAGGCTTTATAGCCAGAGTGAAATCGTCTATATTTCAGGATTAATTTTAAATACAAACAGTGACAAGGACAATGAAAAAAGAACCAATATTTAAAAAAATATAAGTTAACAAAAACAATAGGTCATTTCCTGAAAATATACTTTTCAAACAATCATCACATCAAATTTCAATACATTGCACTATGCATTACCATATTATATACATATTAGAATAAAGTAAAGGAGAATTAAAGATGGTTGTCATCTGAACGTGGTATGACGACCAAGCTTTCATTGACAAAACAATCACAAAAAGGCTGTATGCCCTTCTCCATTAATAATGGAAAATGTTTTACCAATTTGAAGAACTAGAACAATCAATGAAAAACACCCAAAAAATGAACTGCTTGTAATAGGTTTCATAAATCCTGATTAACCAACAACATCCGGCCGTGGCATTTTTTGCTGGGAAAAATGAAGCGTTTTTCCTAAAAGCGCAATGTGTGAAACTACCCTTGATGAAGAGTTTTTTCTTCAGGCAGTTTACTTAATTCAATTACTGGACAGAAAAGACTTTACAAGAATCAACTTAACTATAATTGACTTAAGATCTAGATTTGGGCTGCAGGGGAAGTAAACGCTCTAAATGTCTTAAGAAACAACAACAGAATAATAAAATGAGAATTTGTAGCCAAAGGAGCCGTAGTTTAACTAGATCACCCCAGTCTTCACATTATTATATGTTGTATTAGTCAACAGCACTACAATTTACAATACCTTCACAGATCTACAAAATTAAGGTTAATTGTATGGTATATTTTACATTTCTCCCATTACTTTATATTGGTACAAATTCTGCATCTGTGTTGGACTCCCATGCGCTGCATACCGTTTTCTACATTAAAATAATGCATCACCATTCAACCCATTTGCATGCTAATAAGCTATTAAGTAGCTGAGTAGCTACTTAATAGTTTATGCAAAATGATCGCTCAAAGCTGTCACTCAAACTGTCGTTTGAACGATCATCGCTCCGTGTAAATGGGCCTTTACAGTTATGTCATAGAGGGGGATCTGGAGCTGATCCTGCTCCACACAATGCAGGTGCTGGCTGTTTCTTACAGCCGACACCCACCCACTACAGAACTCCTGCTGATTGTGTCTGTTAGCCCTTTCAATGCTGCTGTCAATTCTGATTTAAATACCCCTATTCTAGTTCGGCGGTCCCGAATGGTCCCCTGCAATGATATTGCTGGGTGCCATTCGGTTGCCATGATGGCAGGGGTCTTCTGAAAGCCCATTGCAGATTGCCTATCAAGCCATGCCTATAATACTTATCAAGCCATCATGGTATATCATACTGATATACCATGATATTACATCACACTACAGGTGCGATTAAACCATCGTAAGTTCATGTCCCCTACGGGGATACTTAAATGGCTTCAAAAATTTTAGATATTTGGTATCGCTGCATCCATAAAAGTCTAATCTATCACAGTAAGGGCTTATTCACAAAGGCGTATTTTTCATCAGTATTTTGTGAGCCAAAACCAGGAGAGGGTCCAAGGAGAGCACCCGGAAGGGGTGTGGGACACCTAAAAGATGAGTAAGGAGACTTTATAAGGCAATGCTCCTGTGGGAAATTAATGCAAATAAGAAAGATGGAATAATACTTCTACAGCGCCATCTATTGGATGGCAGCATTCCTTCAGATCAAAGTGACTTTATAAGTCTTATCAATGATTGGGAATAAGAAACCAAGCCAGAAGACTATGCAGAGACGGTTTCGGGTGATTGCTTCTGGCTTAGTCTGTGAGGGGCCTATGATGTTGGTCAGAAACAGTGTTGTGTCTCCTTAAGGATATACAGATACTGTATATCCAAATGTCATCAAAAGCAAACCCATTCTCCTGTCATGAGCTCAAAAATTGTATACGTCATCACCTGTAGAGGAAGATTCCCTGCTAGTTACACTGCTCAAAAACATTTAGGGACCACTTATAGCATACATTAGATCTTGATAATTACCATTGTTTCCAGACTTTTCAGTGTCTGTCACATCTGTTCATTGCGAACCCACTCTCATCTGTAAAGAGAACTTGGCAGCAATGCCAATGGCGGAACTGCTAATTCTAGTGTTCAAAAATGCTAATCAACCTGCATGATGCTGGGTTGTGAGAACAGGTCTCACTACATGATGTTGTGCCCTAATAAGGTCTATTTCTGACAATTTAGTTAGAAACAGGTAGACAACTAGTCAGTTGCGAGTAGTTTTGGAGGGCTTTGGCAGTGTTCCTTCTGTTCCTCCTCACAAAAAGGAGCAGATAGCAGTCCTGATGTTAGGTTGATGCCCTTCTCTGGACCTGTCTTGCTCTCCTCGTAGAGTAATATCTGCTCCATGCTCTTGACATTATGATGGCAAATATAGATGTGCCATCCTTGAGTATTAGGACTATGTAACCTGATTGTCACATTTACTATAATTTACTGTACCTGTTAGACTCCTAGTATGCCAAGGGTTGAATGATTATAAAGTACAGATTACTGAGCCACCTGTGAGAAAAAGATGATCAGGAGGCTGCCACAGATATAATAAGGAGAATGAGCCTTAATACGGCAGTGCGTAGAGAGCAGCTTTAAAGGGAAACCTTCACTAAGATTATTTGCACAACCTTGTACATTCTGTCATATGCTCCCTAGTAACAGATTACAAACTGGCCTAGCTTTTTTTTAATCGGCAAGTGCTCCAGCAGTGTGCTGCTTAGAAGAGTTTACAGAGCTTTAAATGTCAAGTGGCAAATTTCTGTTAAAAAAGTGACATTGAGTGGAATTTATTAAACCATTTACGAACATAGTTTTTGCAAAATTTGTTGAACGCTAGATTTGTGACTCTTACCTTCTCTTGCCACTTTTGAAAAGGCATGTCAGGGAGAAGAAGGCTTGGGGACATTGCATTTCAGTGCCCAAATCTTCTTGCTCCATGGGAGTTATGCTGCCACCAGAACTTTCTGGCTACAGCTTACCTCCCTAAGCACATAAATGCTCGGCTGAGCTGAATGTTCATACACATGGGAGAGCCAAGGAAACAGCTGTTAGCGAAACAATTGTTTGACCGACGGATGTTGAAGGTACATGGGCAAATTTATTATCGTATTGTGGATTTTGTAAAAGTGTTTGACACGGTCATACATGACTAATCTGTAAATTAAGATTTATTGGTATAGGAAGTCTGGTTTGTAAATAGATTGAAAACTGACTCAAGGACATAGAAACATTGAAGATTGATGACAGAAAAAGTGCACATGCTCCATCTGGTCTGCCCTTATATTATCTCCTTGTTATTTCTCTCTTAGGGTAGATCTATGCTTATCCCAGGCAGCTTAAATAAATGTATTATTTATTTTATAACCACATCTGCGGGAAGTTTATTCTAAGAATCTACTATTTCTGGAAAATAATATTTTCTGACATTGCTTCTGATCAGACTCCTGAAGAATTTTAGATTGTGCCCCCTTGTTTTAGTGCTTAGCTTCCTAAAAAAACACTTCCCTCCAAAACCTTATTCAATCCCTTAACAACCGTCCATATGCATTTTTACGATGATTGTTAAGAGTTCTTATTCTGACGCTTGTGCCTTTTCACCACGCTGCATCAGAAGCCTTGCACATGTGCTCGGCTATCGGAAGACAGCCTGGTATTTGCTTTAACAGAGGGGACTGGAGAAACCTTTAATACACAATGTTTAATCCTTTACATGCCACAGTCAATATGACCACAGCATGTAAAAGGCTTATACAGGAAAGGGGCTCCCTCTGTCCCCATTGGAAATGCACAATGTGATCATGGGGTGCTGATGGATTGCTACGGCACCCGGAGGCTTTGAAAATAGCCTCCAAGTCTGCCATCTACGGTGACCTATGAGGCTCAGCTTCATAGGCAATATAATACACTGCTAGTGTATAGCAGTGTATTATAAGAACAATCAAATATGCTGATATTCAAGTCCCTAGTGGGACAAAAATAAAAAGTAAAAATAAGTGTTAAAAAATAGTATTAGATATAATCCCAGCTTTCCCTTCTTCATATTAATAAAAACCCTGCACACACTTAGAAGAAGAAAAAAATCACAAAATTTCATTCACCACATTTCTAATGACCTACATAAGAAAGCTATAACATTATTTAACCTGCACAGTGGACATCATGAAGAAAAAGATAAAAAGCATGACAAAAATAGCTAATTCTCCTTTTCTCTCCTCACAAAAAAAAATGGAAAAGAAAGTGATCGAAAAGTCATATAGATCATCAAATGGTACCATTAAAAAAATACCAGAAAAAAAACCACTGTATAAACTTGGTATTTCCAGAATTGTGCTGACCCACAGAATAATATTTCCCCAACTCTGAACAAAAAATTAATGGAAGTTATAAAATACATTTTTTGTACTCCAAAATCATACCATTAAAAAATACGATTCGTCCTGGAAAAAAAACAAGCCCTCATCTGGTTATGTTGATGAAAAAGTTAAAAAGTAATGGCTCTAAGAATGCAACAAAAAAAACTGTAGAAATTAGATGGTCCAGAAAAGCTCCAGTACTTACAAGGTTAAACCTTTAACATATTTAAATGTTTCAGTCATGTCCCCCTTCTATTCTTTCCCTTCTTTCCATGTACAGAGGGTTGTCATGAATAATTTGTACTCCAAATGATCTCGAATTATAAGTGGTGTATGCCAAAATTCAATTCTATTACCATTATGGCTCAATTTAATTATGAATTACTGTATGCAGAACCTGGGAGTCATAGTACAATTTCTGCGGCAGAAGTCCATAGTTATACATAAGTTATAGGCTGATCACTTGCCAAATGGAATTCAGTGTAGATGAATATACACTTGGTTAATAATAACCTGCGTCCACAATGTGTCCTATTAAGGAAAAGATTGAACCTAAAGTAGTGAAGAAGGATCTACAGACTTAGTAAACTTCCATTTGATATTACATAACACAATTCAGTACATTTTAATTTGACATTTTCAGTACCATGTGATGTATTAAATGTCAATTTAAACTTTGCTGGATTAGGACATGTAATATGTTGAATGCCAATTTATAGTTTCCTATATTTGTAGTACAATTGCCAACTTCTGCTTCTAAAGCTATCAGGATACTGTATTACAATAGGCACTGATTTAAGAAACAAGGACAAGTTTGCACAAGTTCATTAAAAGGATGAATTAGTAAAAAATGGTCACTTCATTCTATCAGGTTTGTGAATTAAAATAATGGACAAATCCACAATATTGGGTCCAATGCGTTGGTAAACAGCATTGTTTACCAATATAGGACATCAGTGACCGGTATAGGGGTATGACTAAGGACCCTCTACTAGTCTGAAATGCATCATAGGTGTTTTCTGTCCTGTGTGTTATGAATCTTCGATGAATTGTTCATAAAGTTTGGGATTTTCTTGGATTCTGGACACTGAACTTTTCTCCTCTTTGATTTCAGTACTGTCCATATGATGGACTGAGTTTGCTCTCCACATCATTGACAGACATATTGCGATTTAAAAAGCTATGTTTCTGGAATGCGGCATATTAAAATAGATTAGAAATTCTGTAGCAATAGAAGTGGATTGGCAAATTTGTAGCATTGTGTTTTCACAGGTCTTTATTTTTGTGTTTTGCACATATATCATTATTCACGAACTGATATTTTGCTTTGAGTCACTAGAATTTGGAATGGCATGACAGGAGCTCCGTTAAGCTGAAGATTATATATTTGTAAATTCTCAATCAGATATTTACAGTTTAACATTGCAACAATATATTTCGTAATCCGTTGTCATTCATACTGTAGAAAATATATAGGTTTATCAGGCAGAGGTCACACTTCACAAAGACACCGTCATTCAAACAGAAACTGCTAGAAAATATCAGATGCAGATAGGATCGGGAAGACAGGTGCTTGGCAGCTCTGTATGAAAGCGGAAAACGTTGAAGAGAATAAACATATCTGAACAGAAGGTGCAAATTACTGATGGGAATGTGTTCCCTGGTGACTCAGTTTGTCCTTGACTTCAGTCAAACAAGCTATGCTCTTACGCATCATCTTAAATATGTAATGATACTCCATAAAATAGCAAACATTCTGTTTAATGAAAGTCGAAGTTGGAAGGCAGAGGTGTCAAAACTTTTGTAGGTTGTCAGCCACTTCCAGATACAACCTGTGATTAATCCCCGCTGCATAGGAAGGGGAAAAGCCAATGAAAATAGGTCTCAGTCCTATGGCTTTTACTTTAACATTAAAGGGTTGTCTAGTATTAAACTATTGATGGCCTATTGTTAGGATAGGCCATTAATAGTAGATTGGTGGTAATCCACCATCTGATACCGCTGCTGATCAGCTGTTAGCTAGGCCAATGTATTCATGCACTGAGCTAATTTCGTCAGGAAGCAGACAGCTCCATTCCCACTGTAGTGGCCAGTCTTAGTATTACAGGCATAGCAACCACTAAAGTGAATGAAAACGTTGCCTGTAATCCTACACATGGCCACTGCAGTGGGAAGTGAGCTGTCTGCTTCTTGCAGGAATCAGTTCAGTGCATGAGCACACCAGCCCGGTATGCATCTGATTAGCAGGGGTCTTGGGCAGGGAACCACTGGCAATCTGCTATTAATCGCCTATCCTAGGCCATAAATAGTTTGAAACTGGACAACCCCTTTAAAGGGGTTGTCCCGCGGCAGCAAGTGGGTCTATACACTTCTGTATGGCCATAATAATGCACTTTGTAATATACATTGTGCATTAATTATGAGCCATACAGAAGTTATAAAAAGTTTTATACTTACCTGCTCCGTTGCTGGCGTCCTCGTCTCCATGGTGCCGACTAATTTTCGCCCTCCGATGGCCAAATTAGCCGCGCTTGCGCAGTCCGGGTCTTCTGCAGTCTTCTATGGAGCCGCTCGTGCAGAATGCAGGCTCCGTGTAGCTCCGCCCCGTCACGTGCCGATTCCAGCCAATCAGGAGGCTGGAATCGGCAATGGACCGCACAGAAGAGCTGCGGTCCACGGAGACAGAGGATCCCGGCGGCCATCTTCAGCGGTAAGTATTGAAGTCACCGGAGCGCGGGGATTAAGGTAAGCGCTCCGGTAAGCTTTCTTTACCTCCCTGCATCGGGGTTGTCTCGCGCCGACCGGGGGGGGGGGTTGAAAAAAAAAAAAAAACAGTTTCGGCGCGGGACAACCCCTTTAACTATCACTAGTGCAAAATACTATTTGGATCTGCCAAAAGCTACATGCATTGGACTAGAGAGCAACCTGGCGCTCCACTGATTGGGGAACACTGGTACAATGTATGGGTAGAAAGAATGAATATTGAAAAAAAAAATAGAAAGGTTATATTTATTAGAGAACTAATACGGACGACTATCATCAAATTTGGGACCAGCGGTAAAATTAACATACATTGTTTTCTTATCATATGTCAGCCTCCCTTCTCCACCCCCTTTTTTTCCTGTCTTTCTTTCTTTTCTCTCTTCCTCTCTCCCCCTCTCACTTAATGCTGTCTTCTACCTTGCCACTTCTTCTGTGCTCCTTATGATAGTAAAGGTCTGGACACACATCTTGATGGGTGTTTTTACCCCTTCTATTTCGGCAGTGGCCAACTACCTCCTGTCTGCTTGAACAGAAGTCGTTCTAGTTTGATTAACATCCAGAATTTGGAGCAAAACATTTAAACGTTTCTTATTAGAATACAATTGCTAGAATTTACCCGATATTACTGAGGACATCTATATATTTATCACTACAATCTTTATTGTAGAACCAAAAACCTTTCTAGATCATTGCCACCTTCTCTGTTTGTACAATTATACTTTATCTATAAAAGTACATTATGCAAAAAATTAAACTTCCTTCCCTCTTAGGCCACTCTCACCGCATGCTATTTTTACAGCGCTTACATCAGCATTTTGAATGCAGTATAATGCTCCCATTGATTTCAATGGGGCCTCGCAGACCTACGCTGGAACGCAGAGAATTTCAAGCACTGTTTTTCTATTTTTGGTGCGTTTTTGTTCTTTTTAATACACCCCATCACCCATCACAATGATTGGGCGTGTTAAAAAGTGGTGTGTATGCCGTGACAGGTATTCGAAAGCGGCGGTAAAAATTGCAGCAAAACACTGTGCTCAAAATCGCTGCATTTTGCCAACGCCGTGTATGAGATTGGCCTTAGAGAACCAGACGTTTTGCTAAAAAGGAGTTTTCAAGGCAAATATACAGTTTAATGAAACTTTCCAAAAATAAAGTCTCATCAACATGCACGACTAGTCACACCGCATTTTAGATAATCAGGCAGATCTTGTCTGCCAAACAGTCAGATTGGCAATTTACCAGAACATTACTGTAAAAGGCCAAACAAAATCTTAAAGTATAACACAAAAAATGGCAAATGTGCCATCCCCTTCACGTCTTACATTCAAGCTGCTATGTCTGAAGCATATTTCATTTACAGTATGTAATTCCCATAATAGCAGTAAGGCAGGTGGAATAATACCTCTGCAGCACCACCTATTGGATGGCAGCATTCCTTCAAATTGATGTACGACTTTTTAAGAAATCTGTAAAACAATGATTGGGAATAGGAAACCAAGCCAGAAAACCACACACAGTCAGCTGTTTCAGGGTGTTTGCCCCTCATCAGTGTGCAGTAGGTTTTTGGCTTGGTTTCCTATTCCCAACCATTGTTTTACAAACTTCTTAAAAAGTCGTACACCGATTTGAAGGAATGCTGCCATCCAATAGGCGGCGCTGCAGAGGTATTGTTCCATCTTCCTTATTTGCATAAATTGCCCAGAGGAGTATGGATGGCTGTATAAGTCTCCTCACTCACTTTTCAGGTGTCTTCCCTTCTGGGGGCTCTCCTTGGGGAGAGACTATGCCATTTCCCAACCCACTCACCCCTAGGTGTCTCCACACGCTTTTTGGGTGCTCTTCTACAGAAGAGACTACACTCCTCTTGACTCCCATAATAGTAATCCCTCCTTCTCCTGTGCAGTTCTATTAAACCCAACATAAAGCAATACATTGCTCTAAGTTTGGTTCAGAATAACTGCATGGGGTTCAGGTGTTCAATTCGAAATAAGGACCATTAACCTACAATAAACCCATGTGAATAACACATTATCATTACTTGTATGAAGTGTGAGTTCATTACAGGTAGCTAAAAAAAATGTTGTAAACTTAATAAACAGACACCTGGAAAACTAAATGTCTGTACACAATTATTTAAATATTAATTAACAAATACCTGAAGTGCCTAAAATAAATTAATATCTAATTCCCTTTATTCCAAACACATTTCATAGAGATTTCCAGATAATTAAAATTAATTATTAAGGAAGTGTTATTTGAGTCAAATGCAAACCGTAAATGTATCTGTTAATTTATGGCAATTTATGCTCAATTCATCACACGCATGAAAAATGCATAAGATAGCAGTACATTCGAATGTTGCCAGCATTTATATTAGAGGGCCATTGCAAATAGGAGCTTCTATAAAGCCTACCACAATGGGTTTCACTGCTCACAACTTATATTACATGGCCCTGGTAATTTTTTTGCTTAAAGCTGCAAAAATATAAAATGGAGTAGATCACATTCTAGTGATAAAAAATTAATGCTTTTCGAGGAAGAAGCATAATGAACGACAACATCTCGTGAGACTTTACACAAATCAAGAGTGGTGACGGCTCATCCTTCCTAGAAACCAATATTGCTAAATGACAGAAGTCGTGTAGAAGCATTAAATCCATGGCTGAGTCAGTGTCCGCATAAGTAAGCGGCACACGCAGCACATTGCAGAGAAGCGGTTTTTGTCTATGCAAAGCCATATTAATTCATAGATAGTATAATCCTTACTGGAGATACATGAGCATCATTTTAATATCGGTTGTCATGCTCTCCAGCAGATCTTACACGGAAAAGTCGAGAAATACTGCAAGAAATGAATAAAATAACTCAGCATCCTCGTTTGTGCACTACAGCGCCTGGTTGCTAACAGTATGTACATACATTAATGCATTTCTTTCTGATCCTTGTTTGCCAGGAGAGGCTAAAAAAAAAAGCTAAACCTCTGCTCTCGAGGGCTTGGAATTCACACTGAGAGCA
The DNA here is from genome assembly GCF_035609145.1 of Eleutherodactylus coqui. Taxonomy (NCBI): domain Eukaryota; kingdom Metazoa; phylum Chordata; class Amphibia; order Anura; family Eleutherodactylidae; genus Eleutherodactylus; species Eleutherodactylus coqui. The sequence continues at coordinate 142,046,752 of NC_089838.1, read as the reverse complement.
CTGCAGTGAAAAGCAGCAGCACCACATGCTTCTCCAAATAAATTATTAACGGGTCAATTCATTAACATGTTTTTGTGCCCCTTGTTAGGATCATAAATTATCATTCTACATGTGTTTTGAAAGTGAATACATTGTCACAGTCAGGGTTGGAGCTTTAAAGAGGAAGAATGCAAAAAATGAGGGAGACAAAAGAAAAAAAAAAAAAAGACAAACGCATTGATAAAGAGGGGGCTGGACTGTAGACCACAGGTCCAACCAAGATACAAAGCCTAGAGCTATACATTGAAGTATAGGGTATACGGTAGATGTAACAAAGTTTTACTTGATTGCGATCATTTTCTGCAATAAATTATCTTAAGCCATTAAAAAGGTATCATTCTCATAACGTAACTCAACAAAAGCAATTAAAGGAAGTCGGTCACCTTATTTTTCCACTAGTGATGCAATATACTTTTCTATGTGGGACATCCTAATGGATGCAGGGGTACCTTTATTTTGTTAAAATCTGGTTCCCATATCAAGAGATCAACCAAGAAATTGTTTGCGCTGTATGCTAATCAGCTATGGACCATCTGATGGGCGGTCCACCTCTCCCGGCTCTCATGGTTTGCCCCTTATGTTATTCATACATACAAGATACTGATATCAAGATACACTACAAAATTATGATCATATCATTAGATTCTTTTTTATATCAATCAAAGCTTGTAACATTTCATGCAATGATATACATAATTGTTTAACCAGGAACAGCATTTATAAGCCAGAATTATTATTTTATGGCATGAGAGAAGAACAACTGCATAGGTGAAGGAATACAGTAAATTATTACTCAGCTCCAGATGTTGTTCTACATCCCAAACTTGGGTTGATCCTCTTTCACAGAAGGCTTTTGGTCACAGATATAGGTCAGATAGTCTTTTATTGCTTTGCTGGTCTTTATACGGCCTTCTGCTTATTCAGATTATCTACAAATTTAGACTCCGCAGTCCTCAAAACCTTACTCCACATCTCCGATGACATCTACTTCTAGTTATTTTTTTGCCTACGACTTTTCTAAATTCCCATCGTATGGTTGGTCTACCAGGTCTTGCACGGTTGCATAGAATCCCCATTTTTCTACATGATTTCATTATTATTTGGTCTTTAATTCAGAAAAGGTCTGTGTTTTTTTCATTTTTGGGGTTTCCGTTCCTTAAATTGATTCTATTATATATAATATCCCCTCTAGCCATTTTAGATGCACATAACAAAAATACTAAGGTGTATATAGGTATTGTAGTTGCTCATGTCAAAGTCTGCTTTTTTGGAAGAGTAAAAAAAAATGTCATAAGACCCTGTGAGAACGCCTCTTGCTGGGATGACACAGGTGAAGCTTGTTGGTTGTAAGGATCAGTTTACACCAAACAATATCTGGTTTGAATAAGCAAAGAATGACAGAGGTCACCCAGGCAGAACGCTACAACGAGAATGGTTTAGTCTTTCACATTCGCTATATAACTGAGTGAGAGGGATGGAACGAATGCTGTTTAAATCGAAGGATTAGTGAATGAGCCAACAGAAAACAAACGACTAACAAAACATGAGCAATTTATCATTTATCGTTCGGTTGTTGGCCGCGTTTACACTGAATGATTATCATAATTATTGTTCACTTTCACTTCTTATAAAAGGGCCTTTAGATTGTAAGGATGTAAAAGGGACAGTAGGAAGAGTGGAGAAATAAAATATTCCTAAATTCATAAACATGAGCCTAATTTTCAACCTTGAGCTACCTGAACCACACTGCGATCAAATTTGCAACCTTCAGGTCATGAGTGAAAGCTTAGGACTGCATTTCTCCTGCCATAATGCTCTGCTCTCATATGTTTATATATACACACACACATAAATACATAATTTACTATTCATGTATTCAAGACATGGCATCAGACGAATTATTACTTCCAGTCACATAGTCTATACAGCGTCAATATATTTCATAGTGCTTTACAGAGATGGTTATCAGTCACATCAGTCCCTCAGACTCAAAATCTAGCTTCTCTATTTCAGGCACACACAAACACGCTTGTGGCAATTTCATAGAAACCCAAACAAACCCAAGGAGAAAGTGCAAACTCTGTGTAGACTGTGCCCTAGGATAGATGTGAATTTAGGACACCAAGGTTGTAAGTCAACAGAGCTAATCACTAAGCAACCTGCATATATTACAAGTATATATTATACATATGTATCGCTAATATATATTGTAATATAAAATTATTATATATATATATATATTTTTTTTATGCAGTTTCAATTGCTAAGTTTGTCGTTTCTTTGTCCGCTGTGTTTGGCCTAACGCCCTGTTGCTACTGCTGTCCTGGTCACAGATATTGTCCCGCTGTGTCCTCTTTTATCTGGCACTATTTCTTTCCTACTGAAAAGAGACTTGCAATCATTTTTTCCTGATGAATGGAGTTGGGGTCTAAGTAGCTTTTCAAAATATTCCTTTCTGGTCACTTTGTCATCATAACTAGAATGCCAAAATAGCACCAGCAATTCTTCTAATATGCATTAGTGAATGGTAAAAATAACAGGTTCCTCATATGTAGTCCATCCTTGAGAACCTAATAATAGCCTAGTAATAGTTATTGATTTTTGCATATACCTTGAAGCCAGTCATTTTGAAAGCTTTCCAGCTTAGACCTCATAACAGTTTGCAGAAAATCTATATTCCGAACTAATCCTGTCCAGCATTTTGAATGGAAGTTTAGTTTCTATACCGTTTTGCTTGCTATCAGGAAAAATATTTTACCATGTATAATTTAGTTAAAAGGAACACTTTCATAGTGGAAGCAATACTCAACCTACACAAAAAGACCGTGAGCTCCACTGATAAGTACTATAATATTCTGAGACTTCAAATCATGCTTCCTATTAATAGGTAGATCACACATAAGAAGGAGGAAATATAAAAGACTGAAAATAGAGGGAATCAGTATTACAACTAGACATTAATACTGGACTTACAGGCCTATGTGGTACATTGTACTATTGCTGTACAAAGTATAAAAACTATGATCAGATTGTATTACAGGTTATCATGATGTGATTGAGATTGGCAAAAAAGTGCACTATTGTACGGAGCAAACCAGGTTTGTCCCTGGAGATCAGAGAGCTCTACCTTGTAATAGTTCCTGCCAGGCTCTGCATATTGAGCTCCTAAAAGGGGTTGTCCCGCGGCAGCAAGTGGGTCTATACACTTCTGTATGGCCATATTAATGCACTTTGTAATGTACATTGTGCATTAATTATGAGCCATACAGAAGTTATCAAAAGTTTTATACTTACCTGCTCCGTTGCTAGCGTCCTCATCTCCATGGTGCCGACTAATTTTCGGCCTCTAATGGCCAAATTAGCCGCGCTTGCGCAGTCCGGGTCTTCTGCTGTCTTCAATGGGGCCGCTCGTGCAGAATGCCGGCTCCGTGTAGCTCCGCCCCGTCACGTGCAGATTCCAGCCAATCAGGAGGCTGGAATCGGCAATGGACCGCACAGAAGCCCTGCGGTCCACAGAGAGAGAGGATCCCGGCGGCCATCTTCAGCAGGTGAGTATGAAGACGCCGGAACAACCGGGACAACCCCTTTAAGGCTGTCTGTCCGCGGGCGTTGCGATATCCCGCTGTGGATCTCTGCCTCGGGAGCAGGAGCCAGCTCACAGATCTCCGCGATGAGCCTTATCTGACAGGCTCACCGCAGAGAATTGCAGCAATTAGCAGCATGTTGCGATTTGCCAGCCACGAGCGGAGAATCAATATAATTATCCGCTCGTGGCCAGGGGGGCCTGCGCTTTCTATAGCAATGCTATGGAAAGTGTGCATTACGTTCCCCACGGGGAACGCAATGCAAAAATGCCCATGGACAGGAGCCCTAAATGGTCAGTGCACTGTGAGACAACTTGTTTTAATATGTTGGCCCGTGTTATAAGTACCAACAGTACAAATCACTTTATTTACCTAAAATGCCAATTTTGTGCTGAAATATCTCTCTAAAGTACTGGCCACTAGGGGTCTCCATTTCTTCTATCTTGCTGTCCACTGCCTGTTGTCAAGTGAAGTTCATCTCTAGTAAGGGTACATTTAGACAGCCATATATCTGGGCCATGATTCCACGGACAATAAATGGCAACATAATAACCTAAGAGCCTAAGGAAACAGACGATTTTCAGAAAAACTGCTATATATGCTCTTCTTGTCTATTTTCCTGGACAAAAATAGCACATGCAATGTGTAAGTGGCTGTGTGTTCTCCAATGTGAACTGTATCCATTTTTCACAGTCACAACACAGACATGGCTGTGTGAATACAGCCTAACAGAAACACCAAGACAGATTACAGAAAGCATGTGTGGTATTGTCTAATGTTCCCGATAGAGAGGTGAAGCCTATAGGTGAGGAGGTAGGTGCTGCTGCAGCAGAGAGGAAGACTTGGCTGGAGATAAAAGGGACTGATTTTCTGTGTTACTCTTACTGAAATTACATCTACACTGCTCAATACTGCTGTACACTGTCCCCCTTGGTGCTGTTATTTATGTGTGTGCTACAAAAGAGAAAATGTTGATCTCTATCTTCAGGTTTATGCTTCACGAGATCCAATAAATGGATCTACTGCCCTTGCTCTATTTCCTGGTTCATCCAGTAAATGCTAGTTATTCCATCCTAGAGGCTGGTGTGCAGATGTATTTTGTTTCTACAATAAAATGAAGACCGACTGCAATCAGAGAAGACATCACTTGTGAGTCACTGGATGTAACTTTTGAGTATTTTGCCTGCAACTCCATTTTAGCAGTACGTTGCTCTTCTTTATGCTCTGTAGCACAGAATTTAATTTAAAAAAGTAATATCCATCCAGGCAGAGCATCGGTAAGTCCCTAGCAAAGACTTTGATAACTTACACACCAGTCCTTTCACAACTCTGTACCATGTAGATCTCCAGACCCTCCCAACTTACATGGGAAGAGCTCTACCTCTAGAAGGTTGGCTACCCCTTGTTTAAACACGGTCTTGGAGTCAGCAACTTGTAAGTAGTCTAACCTGTTATTGACTATTAAGCATTTTTTATGGAATTGTATATTATGTCTTATTGAAATGTAAGAATGCATATCATTATTTTATTGCCTAAATAGGTCTAAATTTATTTAATTATATATCTATATAAGAATGTTTCTATAAAGTTCCACTAAAGGGAGCTCACTCTAAAATGAATTATAGGTTTCCCTTTGAATTTGGTCTTGAAAGGGCTGTCTGGTTGCCAGACAATTCTTTCATTATTGGAAGAAATGTGTTAAAATTACAAAAGCAGGGGTACTTACCCATCCTCTGCCCTAGTGATCCAGTGGTGCAGCCCCATGTTCCTCCTGATCTTTGCAGAACGTCTACCATCTGACCATGGCAGCCAATTAGAGATACAGAGATCAGGTGCCATTCTCCGGCTCCCAACATCTGAGTGGTGATGCCAGGAGAATGGCACTTGACCACTGCAGCCTCTGATTGGTTGCAGTGGTCAGGTGGCAGCCATTTGACAACAGAGACCAAGAGGACCACTGGACTTCAGTGCTAGATGACTGGGGCAGAGGTAAGCAGCTTTTGTTACTTTAACACATTTCCACCTATAATTAAAAAATTGTCTGACAATTGGACAATTCCTTTAACTCTGTTTCCACTAAAGCTCCTGAACAGTGGGAGGCCCTGGTAGCCCAATTTATTTTTATATAATTTTTACATAGAAGAGACATATTATGAAGTTTATTAGGCTTAGGCTGAATTTCCATTTCCATTTAATATTTCCATTCTTTAGTTCCATCATGTAAGAGAAGAGTGGAATAAAACAGTATTGCTGAATCTGTCAATTGGCCAAAACTAGTGCCACCTGGTGGAACCCATTGTCTATAATGGTTTCCATCATCTTACCTGTAAACATAGCGCAGCATGCTGTGTTATTTTTTCTTTAATTTATAACAGAAACCATAATAGAAAGTCCTAACAAAATAATGACTACACTTTAGCACTTCTAATATCCAAAGCACCACCTCAATCTTAAACATTTGGGAACTAAAAGAGAATTGAATCACTTTGATAACCTCTACCTTCAGTGAAGAAATACTATATGGGTATAAAAAGTCGTCTCCTCTTAAATAGAATGTGTTGTCAGAAAATGGCCTATTGTTTAAATAGGCTATCCAGGTTGTAAAAATTGATTGCCTATCCAGATTATCAATATCTGGATTGGTGAGGGGCTTCTTCAGACCCCCAACAATTAGTTGTTTGACAGGTCCATGGCACTCATGTTAGTGCTGCGGCCTCCTCAATGTTTATGTCTGCCTGCATTCTGGTCCGTACTCAGAACATCATACAGTTTGTAGCGGCTATTCTGAGTACTTTTCATTGTTCCATTCTCATTAGTAGAAAAATGCCGCAAAACTCAAAATGGCCACTATGAAACGTGTGGCGTTCCGAGTACAAACCATAACACAGCAGATGTAAGCACTGAAGTGCCATAGACTGTCAAATAAGCTGATTGGCAGGGGTACAAAGAGTCAGCCAACCTCTAATTAGATATTGATGGCCTAGCCTAAGAACAGGTGATCAATTTTTACAACCTGGATAACCCCTTTTAATCAAATGCTTATGTTAAACATATTGTTTTGTAGTGTTTTTTCTATTTTCCTTGTTACTATATATTTTCTTTAAAAAAAATCCTAACATTTTGCTGTTTTCATTCTGGAAACTAAACTTTATAATAGTCTGTCACTTCATATTTTGTACAGCAGCCATGAGGACCATAGACACTATAGTCTGCAAGACTAGAAATGACTCATTTACTTCTATGTGAGAGTGTTCTACTTATACTTTGTGACATGTGCAGAGCTTATTGTGGAGGGAGGGGAAGTAGCTGAGCTGTAGCCATCACCTATTGTGAGTGGTGGATCCTAAATTTATATTTATTTATATATATATATATATATATATATATATATATATATATATATATATATATATATATATATATATATATATATATATATATATATATATATATATATATATATATATATATATATATATATATATATACACACACACACACACACATATACATACACACATTTTATATATACACACAAACATATATATTATATATATATATATATATATATATATATATACACACACACACACACACACATTAGACCCCCTACTTACGAATGTTCGAGTTACAAACATACGGTACATGCAAACAAGGTTTTCTTCAAGTTAAAACCGTGTAAGGACAGTTCGCATGCCCACCAAGTGGCGTACATTGTCGTAAACAATACATAGCTCTTTTACGGTACCCACGTGGTTTCAGTAGAACATGTGTTGGGCAATTTAACATGTCAAGTGTTACGCGCAAAAGCAGTGATGCATCATTAGTAGAGATGAGCGAGCACCAAAATGCTCGGGTGCTCGTTACTCGGGACGAAATTTTCGCAATGCTCGAGGGTTTGTTTCGAGTAATGAACCCCATTGAAGTCAATGGGCGACCCGAGCATTTTTGTATATCGCCGATGCTCGCTAAGGTTTCCTTGTGTGAAAATCTGGGCAATTCAAGAAAGTGATGGGAACGACACAGCAACGGATAGGGCAGGCGAGGGGCTACATGTTGGGCTGCATCTCAAGTTCCCAGGTCCCACTATTAAGCCACAATAGCGGCAAGAGTGCCCCCCCCCCCCTGCACTGTCAGCGTAAAGATCGTTCTCCTCTGCCATAGCTGTAACAGCTGTGGCAGAGAAGAACAATGTTTGCCCATTGAATTCAATGGAGCCAGCAATACAGCAGGTTCCACTGAAAGCAATGGGCTGCCGGCGATCGCAGGATGAATTGTCGGGAAGGGGTTAAATATATAAGCCCTTCCCTGCAATTCATCCAGAAATGTGTTACAATAAAAATATATACCGGCGTATAAGGCGACGGGGCATATAAGACGACCCCCCAACTGTCACCTTATACGCCGGCAATACAGTGGAGCAAAGAATAAAAATCATTACTCACTTCTTCTGACGTTCTGCGGCGCTCCTGCAGGCTGTCGCTCCCTCCTGGTTCCCGGCAGAGCATTGCTTTCTGGACGCAGGGCTTGAAATCCCCGCCTCCAGAAACACAGCCAATCACAGCCATTCAATGACATCATTGTCATTGGCTGTGATTGGCTGAAGGCACGTGTGTTTCTGGAGGCGGGGATTTAAAGCCCTTCGTAGAGAAAGCAATGGTCTGCTGGGAACCAGGAGGGAGCGACAGCCTGCAGCAGCACTGCAGAACGTCAGAAGAAGTGAGTAATGATTTTTATTCTTTGCTCCACTGTATTGCCGGCGTATAAGGTGACAGTTGGGGGGTCGTCTTATACGCCCCGTCGCCTTATACGCCGGTATACATTTTTATTGTAACACATTTCTGGATGAATTGCAGGGAAAGGCTTATATATTTAAGCCCTTCCCGACAATTCATCCTGCGATCGCCGGCAGCCCATTGCTTTCAGTGGAACCTGCTGTATTGCCGGCTCCATTGAATTCAATGGGCAAACATCGTTCTTCTCTGCCACAGCTGTTACAGCTGTGGCAGAGAAGAATGATTTGTCTTCTATATGTTCTCAATGGGGTCGGCGCTGCTGCCGCCGGCCCCATTGAGCACATATAGAGAAGAGAACAGAAATCGCAGATCGCACATAGGTGCAATCTGCGATTTCTATGGCCCTAAGAAGGTCCGTTCGGGTTCTTGAAACCTAAAATACTCCTAACACTCTCCCTATAGCAGCTCCACCAAGATACCACTTTCCCTGAACTAATGTCAGAATGCATCTGTGGCGAGCCGCGGGAGGGGCAGATTTTAATACTCGGGTGACACCTAATCTCGCCAGCCACTCACTGCAGGGGGGTGGTATAGGCTTGAACGTTGCAGGGGGAAGTTGTAATGCCTTCCCTGTCTTTCTATTGGCCAGAAAAGCGCGCAAGTTTCTCAGGGAAGAAAATGAAAGTAACCCGAACACCGCGTGGTACTCGTCACGAGTAACGAGCATCTCGAACACCCTAATATTCGAACGAGTATCAAGCTCGGACGAGTATGCTCGCTCATCTCTAATCATTAGCACTCACTAGCTCGCTGGCTTCTGGTCCTGTGTGACAGTTCCCCGCTCAGTGCTTCCCATAGGATGCGTTGAGCGGAGAGTGAGAAGCTGACAAGAAGCCAGTGAGCCAGTGGCAGGACTTTCAGTTTGAAAGCTCTGCATGAGCACTCGTGACTTTAGCAGTGACGTCAGCACCCGTGCAGTCACTTAACAGACTGCCAGCCCATGTAAAAGTATATAGTATACAGTATAAACTTCATTTCATGTACTTCGGACATATGAACAAATAGACCTACAAGACGGATCCTGGAATGGAACTTTTTCATAAGTAAGGGACTATCTGTAGGTGTATTGACAGGCATAGTGCCCTACGTTGTTTTTAGAGCACGCCTACACTATTTGCATTTTCCAGCAGTCCACAGTTTACAATGAGCTACACAAATAGCATAAGGCGCCAAACGAACATTCAGGGCATTATACAAAAGCGTGGATAACGCCGAACATCTGTAGATGTTACCCAACATTGTAATCTACCAGTGGTGCTGAGCAGATGACTACTGAAAAGTTTTCTCTACAGAACAAGAAGCATCCAACTATTATTAGGTTTAGTGGCTGGAGTGAAAACTGCAGGTTATTAGGATATTTTTTGAGTCAGGAGGGGTATTGTCTAGAGCACCTAGAAGATGAGACTTATAAGGCAATGCATTCTCCTCTGGGTAATATGCAAATAAGGAAGATGTAGCAATACCTCTGCAGCGCCACCTATTAGTGCTCCAATAGGTGGCGCTGCAGAGGCATTGTTCCATTTTCCTTATTAGGATATTTTTTTAAACCTATAGTGATAAACTTGATTTAAACAATAGGTCATTTTCTAATGATGCATTCACTTTAAATAATTAGCAACCCTTAATAAGAACAGAGACTAAGGCACAAGTTAAATATCCAACGACAATTGTGTTTAATGTCAATTTAATATACCTGTGGTTAAAAAAAAAACCTGTAGAAACTATAGTTTGAGGTATGTTCAGTGATCGAGGGTAGCACAAGGCTAATAACTCAAATGAATTATAGGTAACGGAAGCCCAACATGAGCTTTAGGAAATCATTCAGCTGCTTCTTTTCAGAACTCTAGACGACAATCTGGTCTGTCCTGAACTCTAGAAAGACCTCAAGCAATGTAACCTTGTTTTACTGTAGGTGGTGATACTGGAGCGGACATATGATAATGAAAATACAGTGCACAAAACATGCAAAACATTAGGAAAGATGAGAGATAACCAAATTGATATTATTTTATCTTTGCAAGTGACCAATCTATGTTGTTTACTCCCTGGGCACATTTTAAAAGCACAGCCCTGACCTTCTCCAAGGCAAGAGATAAATGGGCTGGTATAAAATGAATTAAGTTTCACAGTCAATACTTACCATCATTATTCACAAAATCTCAGTATCTTATTCTCCCAAGCATTGCTTGTCTCGTCAGGTCTTTCAGATGCTATAACATTATCCTCATCACCTCGCTCAGCTCTGTTTACCACCCTATTACTTGGATATTGATTGTTTGCAATGACTTTGTAATCGAGAGACTACCCAGCATCAAATGAGAAAATAACAGCAAAGAGGAATAGAAAAAAGAACGCAAGGGTAGTAGAGAAATATTAAGGATGGTGAGCCTGAGGGTCAGGAATGAAACTTACCCATGCATTGACTAAAGTAATTTTCCGCCCAATAAGCAAGCACATGCTAATCTTGGTTCTGTAGTAAAACAGGATGTACCCAATAAAACTAAGCAGAAGAATCCAAACTGTGATATGGAGGTTTGTAAATGCAACCGTTCTAATATATGCTACAAATTGGTAAATCTCGAAAAGACTGCTTTTACCATCAAGGCAAGGGAATTTTAAATTCCTTATAACCACTCTGTTTTAGGGGGATTTCACTATATTCATAACTACATCGCTGATTATAAATGACAACTAGTAATTATTAGGAAATTATATAGTAGCAGTGTTTCTAGTGGTGCAATGCACCATGCAGCTCTGCTACACGCACATCACACTCACACACACACACACACAGCTCTGATACATGCACGTCTCACATACACACACACACAGCACTGCTACATGTACATCTTATACAGCTCTGCTACATACATTCTTCATACAACAGAGATCAAAAGCAGCACAGCAAATCCTGCACATACTGATCACCCCCTGGTCATCTGACCCCGGATTCCTCCCAAACAGGTGACTGTTCACACGACGGTGACATCAGGTCCTGTAGGCACACAGCTGCTGTAGGTGCTTCAGTTGCTATGGAATGCAAACAAACACCTAGCAGTGTGCTTACAGGACCTGTGACGATGTCACCATCATGTGATCAGGGACGGAGCATGTAATTCACTCGGGATGAAGGACCTTTGATTATGTCACTGTCATGTGATCGGGGCGAAGCATGTAACTCACGTACTCATACACTGACAGGTAATCGTTAGTATTTTGATTATAGAATGATAATTGCCGTCATCTCACTAGTTGGAGTTTTTGTACTGCTTCTGTTGATATAATTAAAAAAGTGTCCCAATGCCTATAAACATGAAGGCTGTCCTAATGTGAGCCCTCGATCAGACATTATCTCACAACCTGTAACTGAGGCACACGACGAGTAATGCATTGGAAAAAGGGAGATCGGATTGACCACATAAAAATATTCCAACATGATGGAAATTATCACTAGGAATATTGTGTTCAGTCCCTTGATACATGGTCTAAACTTGACCCAATTAGTGGTTCAGGCTGACAGTTTTCAAAATTCAAAAATGGCTAATTTTCAACCATAGTCGTACCTGGAAATTCTCAGATGAAACAGTAGATATTTGCATTTAATTGTATAATGCGCCTACATTTCTCTGTCCTATTTTTTAAAGCTTTGTGGTAGATTTATGTCTGTGTGTTTCATTTACTGGAGGCCGGCCAAGTCATACATTTGCATTCTAGAGTCTGCTGTTTTCATGTTCTGAGCAATCAGCTTTGAACTTGATGGCAGTACGCCAGTCCACCACAGCTCCATCAGATACCTGATGCTGTGGTCTGTACCTGCTAACCTGCTGTGACTTGAGCTCATTAGAGCTACTTCAGCTCTTCTCACATTAGATCCGGAGACCATATATCCACTGATAACAGCTGCTGGGTAGGGCCCAGGTCACATATTGTCAGGGCGTGAAGCTGCTTCTGTCCTTGACTTGCTGATCATGACATTTTTTTTATAATAGTGGGATTGGGAATATTTATTTAGGAATACTGTTTGGGATTAAAGTGTTCAGTTTTCCGTATTTCCCATTAAGCGTTTGATTCTACCAGCTATTATTATTCTGCACCCTGAGAGCCAATATGTTTGCTAATAGAAAACAAATACAATAGCTGCAGAAGTGGAGAGACTAATAGATTACGCTAACCCTCCATAGGGAAATGCATTACAGTGCTGCTTCTAGATTTTAGGAGAACTAATAAAGAATTACAGTGTCAGACTCCCTGAAGCTACCAACGCTTTGGTTTATTTAAAGCTGCACTGTGACTTTTTTTGCCTTCACTACAAAATTATAGAACATTTCTGCAAGTTATATGAGTTCATCACAAGAAGTAATAGAGATCACATGTGATTTTAAGTGCTTGTATAGCAGTAGTATATAAAATGGTCATTAAACAAAAAATAATTAATGCAATAAATTGCACACCACTGAATAGCCACTTCATTAAGGCCCATTTACACGAGCAGATAATCGCTCAAAGATCCCTCAAATGACAGTTTGAGCAACAGCTTTGAGCGATTATTTTGCATAAAAAATAATTAGTATTCAAGTAGCTACTCAGCTACTTAACTACCAATTATGTATGTAAATGAAGCCTTCCCAGGCTAATAGCCCAAGGCTATTGGCTGTGCTCAGATCCTTTGTTCTCCACTGGGAAACAATGCTATCAGCACTCCCCTATGAAGAATGGCTAATAAAAGTGATCCTTAAAATCAAGTGAGCTTGATTTTAAGGACCACCAAAAAGCGCCCGAAATGCGGGTGCCCCGCGCCTATTTACAAGCACCGATTATCGCTAAAACGATCGCTGATTAGCGAATTTTTAGCAATAATTGTCCAGTGTAAATGAGCCTTTAGAGATGCCTTCCCTTTCCTGTATGAAAATTAGACACGTGACCCCAGAGTGCAGCATAAAATCAAGTGAACAAGTTTTCCATGTACCGGTTTCTCTGTAAATCCAATTAGAATGTGAAAACCAAGTGATCTGAAAGACTTTGAGCAAAGCATGGTCATCAGTACTAGATTAGCCAGGCCAATATGTAAGAAAACATGCTAATCTCATGCAGGGGAATCAACAGTATATGGAGAATGGTGTGTTCAAGGAAAAACATCCAGCAAAAGGGGATGTATGAAAGGGATCAAAGGAGGATGTCCAGAATACTTCTGATGAACCGGTTGTGCTTGATCAATGAAACCGCAGATAAACACAACACTGGAGCTCTAACCAACGTGTCCAAATGCACAACTTGTTCCTTAACACAAATGGGCTATAACAGCTATCAACTAGTTTGAATGCCATTACTGTCTAGGAGAAACAGAAAGGCAAGACTCCAGTGGACAATAGAGGACAAAAATTGGGACATTGAGCAGTGAAATAACATGGTTTCGTCAGATGTATCCAGATTTCTGTTAGACCAAGGCCAGAATTTGGCGCAAGCAGCATGAATCGATGAACCCTTCCAATGAGGTGTCAATAGTTCAAGCTGGTGAAGGTAAAGTAATGGTGCGAGGTATGCTTTTTAGGTTTACCCTAAGCACTCTGATATATGTGGATGGATGCCATGATGAATTTCTGCAGTTCTATAGACCAACAGATTTCCAACACGCTACTAAACAGCTGGCTTCAATAAAGTGGCCAGTGTGCACACATTTACCATCCTGTATTCTTTTTTACAGTTCAGAAATTATGTTACAAAAATCCAAAATATAACAAATTTATACACATTAGGGAGATGTATTAAGTGACTTCTGTCTGTTTTCTGGCAGGAAAAAGAAACAAATTTTGGCGCACATTTGTTCTTTACTTTTAAACCAATTTTGCAATTTTTTTAAGTGGGCAGGGTTAAGTGGTGGGGCGGACCACCCATGACCCATCAGATTTACTATAATTTATGCCAGAAACTATAAATTTTAGTGTCAATCTATGTTAGACCATAGTTTTCAAATTGTGCCATACAGAAGGCACAAGATGTGCCAGATATATTAACCCCTTCAAGACCAACCTTGTTTGCACCTTAAGGACCAATTAAAATTTTGGAAATCTGCCATGTGTAACTTTAACCTAGAATAACTCTGTAAAGGTCTTACACATTCAAATAATCCTAATTTGCATATTGTATCAGCTGGCTTTTACCAACTAGATGAAGATTAAAAACACTAAAATTGAGGAACATTTTTAAATATTTGGTGTTTTTTCATTTTTTTCAACTGTAGTATGTCAAATATTTACATATATACTGTACTAATTTTACCAGATATATATTTCCACTTTGCACGTTTCTCAGCACTTTAGGAGACATTAATTTAACATAAATCTTTCAAATTCTGATGTATATTGTTTAAAATTTTGATTTATATTTGATTTATAATTTTTAATTCAGTGACTGGTACACTGTACTGGGATGGGAGAAGAAAGAAGGGAAGAGACACTGATGCAGGGAGGACATGCTGGGGAAATTTGTAGTATACAAACTTTTCCAGTCAGTGCTGTGATTGGCTGTCCCTGATGACATCATTAGGACCTGAACCAAATCAGATTCCGATGACAGCATCCAAACAGGTTGAGTTGATAGTAATAGCCTGTTTCAGCTGTTTTACCCACTGTGGGGGGCCGCAATCACCAGCTGGGAGACTGACATGAATTTATGTCACTGCTGCACACAGCCCAGGCAGCAGCAAAGGGGATAAGAGGCTTATGCTTGTTAATACATTTAGTGCAGCTTTCCTCAGTAAACTTCCTATTAAGACCGATGTTTCAAACGTATCATATGTTAACATATGACAGATATTTTGCATTAGAAAGAATGTTTCTTTGGAAGAAGATCTCTAATATGACGTCTACTGGTTTTGTATCGGCCTATAGACTTCTGCTGTCCTGGCTCAGCAGGACATAGAGCTCGCACAGACCTTTAATGCAGACCCAATTGCTGATTGTAGCAGAATAGATGATACTTTAAGGATAAGTCCTGCTTTATGCACATTACAGGCTATCTAACAAATATGTGCCTAATGTATATGTATTTCTCCACTGGTATGCTGAGCACATAATGAGAATATAAATGGTATTCTTCAGAGAGGAAAAAGAAATTGTCAAACTTAGGTTATATGCTAAAAGTAAAAGACACCTTTTTAAATGCTCTTCAGTTATTTTCTCTTCTCTATCCTGACAAAGAAAGGAAGCGTGTATTGTCTTGGCAGTTCTGGTTCTACTGGGAACAGACTACCAATAGTACTTGAGAAAGGTAACTGCATCGGGAAAGCTCACAGGAGCTTCCCAAAGCCTATAAATGTAGTTTAAAAAAAATAGAAGATAAATGTCTCCATGAGGACCCTAAACTGAGCTGCAGGTATGTTAAATAAGAGAGCAACCACTGGGAATATCCAGAAACCCAGAAGTTCTTGCAGAAAATGGTTACATCCATGCAGGGTAAAACCACGATGCCCTGTCACCAAACAAAATAAAGACAGACAGAAGAGACAGGACTGGGAATTCTTTCACTAACTGGACAAAGACTTTGTGGGCCCGGCCTAAAAGCAGGACGAAGGTCCTAATAAGGATGGCCCCATGTTTCGTACCTACAGAGCCTAGTTCATTTCTAGATGACAATTGTTGACAACAGGACTTAGGATCAAGTCAGACAGGGAACACTGCCACACCAAACAAAACATGAAACAAGTGTCCGCAAACCTACAGACAGATGGAACTTGAGTAATCGTACACCTACGGATGGAAGACAGACAAGGCCCTGGTGTGCTTTTACCAACGTGCGAAGCGCAACAACCAGAGCAAGGCTCGGACGTCTGCCCATCAACGTGCAGGTAGGACAAACAGACATGAACCAGGCATCCAGCAACCAACCGGACAGGCCGACCAAATGTTGATGAACAAACGAGCAAACAAACTAACAGACAGAAAAACCGAGAGAGCAAAGCATAACATGAATGCAGTGTCAACATAACAGAAAGAACTGGATCCAGGTGGACAGAGCTCAGAACCAAACAAGCAGAACAGGAATCAGACAGACAGAGCTATGGAAGGGAGGCAAGTGTAGTGTCAAAGGCAGACTGACCAGCTGCCATGACAGGGTTAGATTATATAACATAACTTTTTCACTGATTGGCCAACCAGGGGCACCACCTCCCTGAAAACCAAATCAGACCAGGACTACAGAGCATGATGCAGCGGGTAAAAGAAGAGGGGAACACTGAGGTATTCAGCCAACACATGAAACTTATGCATTAACAGCACACTGCGATACTTCTTCTCTTTTTCTTCCTCGAGAACCACTGCTACTCACATGGAATGGTGATTGGCTGGCTGGTCTATGACTAAACAGATAAAACAGATGGATACAGTAAAATGCAACCAACACTGAAGATAAGGGTAGAGTCCTACACTGCATAAATCATGCAATAGAAGCCCCGCCCACCGGTGGGGACCAAAGGCCAGAGATTTTGCCAGTAATATTGTTCGTTACCATTGGCCGCCACACGTGTGTAATGTTTCGACCACACACTGTTTATGCAGCATGGGACCAAACCTTAATAATTATTGGGTAAATATTTAATGGATACTGGCTTAAATATGGTTAATCTCTACCAGAACTTAACCATGTCTGTATGGTTATAACAGTTTAAAGTTATGCATCAAGAGGCTCAATTTCTAATCTCAGTTCATTATACCGTGCCAATGTTGCAATCAAATTTTGCAAATATTCCAAGGCAGATTGCTAAAAATGGTGAGCTAAAACAGCCACTTCAGTAGCTAAACATACACAATTTTCTAGAAATGGAGGGAAATAGTTGTTCCGATACTGAGATGCATGTGTGAGCTGTGAGAACAGAAGGAATATGCTCAATGTAAATCAATGCTGGTAAAATGACAAGGTCTGCTGGGCCTGCTGTTCTAGGAAGTGAATACACTTCATGGGTCAAGCTACTTCAAGCACATTTCATGTAAGCCACTGCTGGTGTAAAATGCAAAAAACTGAAATACATTCCCTAGAATAGGTTTGCCTGATGAGAAATACAAAGTGTAGAAAACTTTATTACAGTGTGAGGACCAGAAATATGGGAAAAAAAGCACATAATACAATCCAAGAAATGTACTTCTATTAGTATGCCTCAAAAATCTTTATATAGAAAAACAAAAATAAGTATACCATTTTATACTGATCAGCCATAATATTAAAACCACCGACAGGTGAAGTATTTAACATTGAATATGAGGGTACAGTAACATATGTTAAGGATTGGAATGTATTAAGCAGCAAGTCAACAATTAGTTCCTTAGGCCTTATGCACACGGCCATGACGGGCTCCGCAAGCGGAATACCGCAGCGGAGTCCATCACGGCGCTCCCCCAAAGACCCCATACTTGCTTCCGCTTCCGCTGCGTGAAGTCCCGCATGACGCTCTGGCGCGCATGCACAATACAGTGCATAATGCGCCGGCAGTGTCATATGACGCTCCGGCGGTGTCACATGAATTGCCAGAAGTGTCAAATGATGCACTCAGCGGTGGGCGGGGCTCATTCATGCTATACTTCCGCTGTGCTACAATAGAAGTCATCCGTGCGTATATCTGCGGCAAATAGAACATGCTGCAGGTAATTTCGTGCTGCAGAATTTCGCTGTGGAATTCTGCAGCATGTACATTGAGCTATTAGGTTCAATAAAACCTAATAGCTGCAGGGAAACGCCGCGGATTTCCGACGCATTTTACATAGCGGAAATCCGGCCGTGGGCATTAGGCCTTAATTTGATGCCCCGGAAGCCAGAAAAATGGGCAAGTGTAAGGATATGAGAAACTTTGACAAGGCTAAATTGTCACGACTAGACAACTGGATTACAGCATCTCTAAAAATGTCAGGATTTGTAGGGTGGTCCCAGTATGCTGAGGTTAGTAATAAGTGGACCACTGAGCATGGACTTAAGCAATCTGATCCGGCGAAGGGTTTTTGTTGACATTATGAGAAAAGCTCATTATGTTATGGGAAGGCTGGGTGTTTGTGCGTTGCTTATTTAGAGAAGAAATGGCACCAAGATGCACTATGGGAAGAAGGCAAGCCAGTAGAGGCAATGTGATGGTCTGGGAAAATATCTTCTGGGAAATCTTAGGCCTGGCATTCGTGGGAATGTTAATATGACAAATACCACCTACCTCAATATTGTTTAACCCCTTAGTGACGGCCCCATTGTCTTTTTACATCCTACCTAAGTGGTCTTTATTCCTCAGGCTGAGGACGTGACAACTCCATGCTGTCAGCTCCCAGAGGTACCTGACAACCTGGAGCTATCAAGGGGGACCACGGAATGCCCCCAGTCATGCGATTGGCGCTATTCAATAGATAGCGCCAATCACATTAGAGTAAATAAAAAGTTAGAGTTTCAGCTCACCTCACTGATGCCATCCATGAATGAAACTACTCACCCCCGTCCTCCGTGATGTCCCGCGCCAATCTGGTCCAAAAAAGACCTTCGGCCGTCTTCTTCCCCTTCCCTTCCCCCCAAGGAAAAATGGCAATGCATACGAAGAAGACCCGTCGCGGGACATTTGACATCTCCTGCTTCCCGGCTACTTAAGGTAGCCGAGAAGCAGGAGATGTCATCAGGGACCACAGTGACCATTCCCTGGGCCCGTGATCGCCGTCATCCAATGGATAACTACGATCACGAAAAAGTTTAAAAAAGTTAAAAAAAAGGTAAAGTTTCACCTCTCCTCACAGATCATATCCATGAGGGAAGATGAAATTAGGTATCTAAGGCCCACAAATTTATCCGCGGACCTTACCTCGGCTTCTGCGCATGTGCCTATTGCCAAAATGGTGGACGCATGCGCAAAAGCCATAAAAGAAGTATCTACTCCTGCAAGTCTCTGTTTACCAAATTTACTCAAAAGTACTCATTGCTTTTTTTGCCTTCCTCTGGATCAACATGGGGGGGGGGGGGAATAGGCTGAACTGGATGGACATATAGCTCTTTTTTCAGCCTTATATACTATGTAACTATAACTTTTTTTACAGCACCACCAGTGGACAGGATTCACTTAAAATCAACAAGTGCAACCATACTAAGAAAGTAAATCACATCCACATCCAAGATTACTGAGATTATATTTAAGCACAATAAGAAATAAAATATAGTATTTGGATACAAAGTCTTCCTAAAATGACTGGAAAAGAAAACCTGTGGAGTGAAAATTCTTATTCTTCCTTATTCATTATGAATCATTTGTATCATTTTGCTACAATTTATCCTCTTTCTCTGCAATGGTTTGGCAAGAAACATACTGCATGTACTCTTTTCTAGCAATGCTATTCAACACATGCACAATGTAGCTTTCAGTGTGACAAGCGGCGTCATCTGACCCTATCTAAAATCTTCAATTATTTCTACTTTGCAAATGCTTCCAAAAGCAATCTCCGAGATGTAGTAAACCGTAAGCACAAGTGGGAAATGATGTGACATCAAAAAAATGGTCCTGTTTCCTCTTGTTGTTTCACAGGTGATGTATCGGAGCTGGGTGAACTACAACCTCTAATCCCATGATAATTTGTTAGGGGATTCACAAAGAAAATCAATTAGATAGCAGATGAGAAGAAATGCTATTACTGAGACACAGTTGCAAAAAGTAGTTCATGTCCTCTGCTATGAATGAAAACAACGAGACTACATCAGTATATTAACCCAATAATAAGGCTGAATTTACATGGAACACTATTTTTTGAACATTACAGTAAAAATGCCAAACGTTAAAACTTAAAGGGGTTGTCTCGCGAAAGCAAGTGGGGTTATACACTTCTGTATGGCCATATTAATGCACTTTGTAATATACATCGTACATTAAATATGAGCCATACAGAAGTTATTCACTTACCTTCCCTGCGCTGGCGTCCCCGTCTCCATGGCTCCGTCTAATCGTCCGATTAGACGCGCTTGCGCAGAAGGGTCTTCTGTAGAGATGAGCGAACACCAAAATGTTCGGGTGTTCGTTATTCGTAACGAACTTCCCGTGATGCTCGAGGGTTCGTTTCGAACAACGAACCCCATTGAAGTCAATGGGCGACCAGAACATTTTTGTATTTCGCCGATGCTCGCTAAGGTTTTCATGTGTGAAAATCTGGGCAATTCAGGAAAGTGATGGGAATGACACAGTGACGGATAGGGCAGGCGAGGGGCTACATGTTGGGCTGCATCTCAAGTTCCCAGGTCCCACTATTAAGCCACAATACCGGCAAGAGTGGGCCCCCCCCCTCCCAACAACTTTTACTTCTGAAAAGCCCTCATTAGCATGGCATACCTTTGCTAAGCACCACACTACCTCCAACAAAGCACAATCACTGCCTGCATGACACTCCACTGACACTTCTCCTGGGTTACATGCTGCCCAACCGCCCCCCCTCCCCCCCACAGCACACACCAAAGTGTCCCTGCGCAGCCTTCAGCTGCCCTCATGCCACACCACGCTCATGTCTATTTAGAATTGCGTCTGCCATGACGAGGGACCGCAGGCACACACTGCAGAGGTTGGCACGGCTAGGCAGCGACCCTCTTTAAAAGTGGCGGAGCGATAGCCCACAATGCTGTACAGAAGCAATGAGAAATAGAATCCTGTGCCACCGCCATCAGGAGCTGCACACGTGGGCATAGCAATGGGGAACCTATGTGCCACACACTATTCATTCTGTCAAGGTGTCTGCATGCCCCAGTCAGACCGGGCTTTTTAATTCATAGACACAGGCAGGTACAACTCCCTATTGTGAAGTCCCTGTCGACCCACAGCATGGGTGGCTCCCTGGAACCCACCGGCGGTACACAGAAATATCCCATTGCATTGCCCAACACAGCTGAGGTAGTAATGTCGTGCTTAATGCAGGTGGGCTTCGGCCCACACTGCATGCCCCAGTCTGACTGGGGTTCTTTATAAGTGTACAGATGTAGTAAAAACTCCGTGTGCACCTACAGCATGGGTGGGTGCCAGGAAGCCACCGGCGGTACATAGAAATATCCCATTGCATTGCCCAACACAGCTGAGGTAGTAATGTTGTGCTTAACCCTTTCCAATCCAATTTGTATATGGTTTTCCTAGGGGGCTTACTCTTTTTCTGCTGTTATACAACGGCGCTATATGCTGGCTAAAGCCAGTACTGCATGAGCTGACACGTAGGATAGGCTCCGACAGCAGAGAGGCTGGCAATATACAGTAAGAGAACCCCGACGGACGTCTACCAACAACGGAGCTGTACAGCCTTAAACCCTAATGTCTTCACAGGTCACACAGTGGACTGGAAAGGGTTAATGCAGGTGGGTTTCGGCCCACACTGCATGCCCCAGTCAGACTGGGGTTCTTTACAAGTGGACACATGTAGGTTTAACTCCCTGTGGACCCACTGCCTGGGTGGGTGCCAGGAAGCCACCGGCGGTACATAGAAATATCCCATTGCATTGCCCAACACAGCTGAGGTAGTAATGTCGTGCGTAATACAGGTGGGCTTCGGCCCACACTGCATGCCCCAGTCAGACGGGTTCTTTAGAAGTGTACAGATGTATTAAAAACTCAGTGTGCACCTACAGCATGGGTGGCTCCCTGGAACCCACCGGCGGTACACAAAAATATCCCATTGCATTGCCCAACACAGCTGAGGTAGTAATGTCGTGCGTAATACAGGTGGGCTTCGGCCCACACTGCATGCCCCAGTCAGACTGGGGTTCTTTACAAGTGGACACATGTAGGTTTAACTCCCTGTGGACCCACTGCCTGGGTGGGTGCCAGGAAGCCACCGGCGGTACATAGAAATATCCCATTGCATTGCCCAACACAGCTGAGGTAGTAATGTCGTGCGTAATACAGGTGGGCTTCGGCCCACACTGCATGCCCCAGTCAGACGGGTTCTTTAGAAGTGTACAGATGTATTAAAAACTCAGTGTGCACCTACAGCATGGGTGGCTCCCTGGAACCCACCGGCGGTACACAAAAATATCCCATTGCATTGCCCAACACAGCTGAGGTAGTAATGTCGTGCGTAATACAGGTGGGCTTCGGCCCACACTGCATGCCCCAGTCAGACTGGGGTTCTTTACAAGTGGACACATGTAGGTTTAACTCCCTGTGGACCCACTGCCTGGGTGGGTGCCAGGAAGCCACCGGCGGTACATAGAAATATCCCATTGCATTGCCCAACACAGCTGAGGTAACGTCAGCTGTAATGCAGGTGGGCTAAAAATTAATTTGATTACACTGTAGGCGAGGGCCCACAAAAATTGCTGTATCAACAGTACTAATGTACATCCCAAAAATTGGCCATGGCCAGCCAAGAGGGCAGGTGAAACCCATTAATTGCTTTGGTTAATGTGGCTTAAGTGGTAACTAGGCCTGGAGGCAGCCCAGTGTAACGAAAAATTGGTTCAAGTTAAAGTTCCAATGCTTTTAAGCGCATTGAAACTTATAAAAATTGTTCTGAAAAATTATTTGAGTGAGCCTTGTGGCCCTAAGAAAAATTGCCCGTTCAGCGTGATTACGTGAGGTTTCAGGAGGAGGAGCAGGAGGAGGAGGAGGAGGAATATTAGACACAGATTGATGAAGCAGAAATGTCCCCGTTTTGGATGGTGAGAGAGAACGTAGCTTCCATCCGCGGGTGCAGCCTACGTATTGCTTACGTATCGCTGCTGTCCGCTGGTGGAGAACAGAAGTCTGGGGAAATCCAGCCTTTGTTCATCTTGATGAGTGTTAGCCTGTCGGCACTGTCGGTTGACAAGCGGCTACGCTTATCTGTGATGATTCCCCCAGCCGCACTAAACACCCTCTCCGACAACACGCTAGCCGCAGGACAAGCAAGCACCTCAAGGGCATACAGGGCTAGTTCAGGCCACGTGTCCAGCTTCGACACCCAGTAGTTGTAGGGGGCAGAGGCGTCACCAAGGATGGTCGTGCGATCCGCTACGTACTCCCTCACCATCCTTTTGCAGTGCTCCCGCCGACTCAGCCGTGACTGGGGAGCGGTGACACAGTCTTGGTGGGGAGCCATAAAGCTGGCCAGGCCCTTAAAGACTGTTGCACTGCCTGGGATGTACATGCTGCTCGATCTACGCACATCCCCTGCAACATGGCCCTCGGAACTGCGCCTTCTGCCACTAGCGCTGTCGGCTGGGAATTTTACCATCAGCTTGTCCGCAAGGGTCCTGTGGTATAGCAACACTCTCGAACCCCTTTCCTCTTCGGGAATCAGAGTGGGCAGGTTCTCCTTATACCGTGGATCGAGCAGTGTGTACACCCAGTAATCCGTAGTGGCCAGAATGCGTGCAACGCGAGGGTCACGAGAAAGGCATCCTAACATGAAGTCAGCCATGTGTGCCAGGGTACCTGTACGCAACACATGGCTGTCTTCACTAGGAAGATCACTTTCAGGATCCTCCTCCTCCTCCTCCTCCTCCTCAGGCCATACACGCTGAAAGGATGACAGGCAATCAGCCGGTGTACCGTCAGCAGCGGCCCAAGCTGTCTCTTCCCCCTCCTCCTCATCCTCCTCATGCTCCTCCTCCTCCTCCTGTACGCGCTGAGAAATAGACAGGAGGGTGCCCTGACTATCCAGCGGCATACTGTCTTCCCCCGCCCCCGTTTCCGAGCGCAAAGCAGCTGCCTTTATGGTTTGCAGGGAATTTCTCAAGATGCATAGCAGAGGAATGGTGACGCTAATGATTGTAGCATCGCCGCTCACCACCTGGGTAGACTCCTCAAAATTACCAAGGACATGGCAGATGTCTGCCAACCAGGCCCACTCTTCTGAAAGGAATTGAGGAGGCTGACTCCCACTGCGCCGCCCATGTTGGAGTTGGTATTCGACTATAGCTCTACGCTGTTCATAGAGCCTGGCCAACATGTGGAGCGTAGAGTTCCACCGTGTGGGCACGTCGCACAGCAGTCGGTGCACTGGCAGCTTAAAGTGATGTTGCAGGGTGCGCAGGGTGGCAGCGTCCGTGTGGGACTTGCGGAAATGTGCGCAGAGCCGGCGCGCCTTTACGAGCAGGTCTGACAAGCGTGGGTAGCTTTTCAGAAAGCGCTGAACCACCAAATTAAAGACGTGGGCCAGGCATGGCACGTGCGTGAGGCTGCCGAGCTGCAGAGCCGCCACCAGGTTACGGCCGTTGTCACACACGACCATGCCCGGTTGGAGGCTCAGCGGCGCAAGCCAGCGGTCGGTCTGCTGTGTCAGACCCTGCAGCAGTTCGTGGGCCGTGTGCCTCTTATCGCCTAAGCTGAGTAGTTTCAGCACGGCCTGCTGACGCTTGCCCACCGCTGTGCTGCCACACCGCGCGACACCGACTGCTGGCGACATGCTGCTGCTAACACATCTTGATTGTGAGACAGAGGAGGAGGAGGAGGAGGAGGGTGCTTTAGTGGAGGAAGCATACACCTCCGCAGATACCAGCACCGAGCTGGGGCCCGCAATTCTGGGGGTGGGTAGGACGTGAGCGGTCCCAGGCTCTGACTCTGTCCCAGCCTCCACTAAATTCACCCAATGTGCCGTCAGGGAGATGTAGTGGCCCTGCCCGCCTGTGCTTGTCCACGTGTCCGTAGTTAAGTGGACCGTGGCAGTAACCGCGTTGGTGAGGGCGCGCACAATGTTGCGGGAGACGTGGTCGTGCAGGGCTGGGACGGCACATCGGGAAAAGTAGTGGCGACTGGGAACTGAGTAGCGCGGGGCCGCCGCCTCCATGATACTTTTGAAGGACTCCGTTTCCACAACCCTATACGGCAGCATCTCAAGGCTGATGAATTTTGCGATGCGGACGGTTAACGTTTGAGCGTGCGGGTGCGTGGCGGCGTACTTGCGCTTGCGCTCGAACACTTGCGCAAGCGACGGATGAACGGTGCGCTGAACTACACTGCTGGATGGGGCCGAGGACAGCGGAGATGAGGGTGTGGGTGCAGGCCATGAGGCGGTAGTGCCTGTGTCCTGAGAGGGGGGTTGCATCTCAGTGGCAGGTTGGGGCACAGGGGGAGAGGCAGGGGTGCAAACCGGAGGCGGTGAACGGCCTTTGTCCCACCTTGCGGGGTGCTTGGCCATCATATGTCTGCGCATGGTGGTGGTGGTGAGGCTGTTGGTGTTGGCTCCCCGGCTGAGCTTTGCGCGACAAAGGTTGCACACCACTGTTCGTCGGTCGTCAGGCATCTCTGTGAAAAACTGCCAGACCTTAGAGCACCTCGGCCTCCGCAGGGTGGCATGGCGCGAGGGGGCGCTTTGGGAAACACTTGGTGGATTATTCGGTCTGGCCCTGCCTCTACCCCTGGCCCTGGACACCGCACTGCCTCTTGCAACCTGCCCTGCTGATGCCCTTGACTCCCCCTCTGAAGACCTGTCCTCCTGAGTAAGCGTTGCACACCAGGTGGGGTCAGTCACCTCATCGTCCTGCTGCTCTTCCTCCGAATCCTCTGTGCGCTGCTCCCTGGGACTTACTGCCCTTACTACTACCTCACTGCAAGACAACTGTGTCTGATCGTCATCGTCCTCCTGACCCACAGAAAGTTGTTGAGACAGTTGGCGGAAGTCCCCAGCCTCTTCCCCCGGACCCCGGGAACTTTCGAATGGTTGGGCATCAGTGACGATAAACTCCTCTGGTGGGAGAGGAACCGCTGCTGCCCAATCTAAGCAGGGGCCCGAGAACAGTTCCTGGGAGTGCTCCCGCTCCTGAGCAGGTGTTATTGTAGTGGAGTGAGGAGGCTGGGAGGAAGGAGGAGCAGCAGACAGAGGATTCGGATTGGCAGCAGTGGACGGCGCAGAACTGCGGGTAGACGATAGGTTGCTCGAAGCACTTTCTGCCATCCAGGACAGGACCTGCTCACACTGCTCATTTTCTAATAACCGTCTCCCGCGTGGACCCATTAATTGGGCGATGAATGTGGGGACGCCAGAAACGTGCCTCTCTCCTAATCGCGCAGTAGTCGGCTGCGACACACCTGGATCAGGAGCTTGGCCTGTGCCCACACCCTGACTTGGCCCTCCGCGTCCTCGGCCGCGTCCACGTCCTCTAGGCCTACCCCTACCCCTCAGCATGCTGTATTACCAGTGATTTGATTTCACAGGCAGGAAATAAATTGGCGCAAGACTGCAGGCCAAATATAATTTTTGCCCTTTTTGGAAAACGAAAGGCCCCACTGCCTCTAGTGAATGAATTATCTAAGTTTAATAACTGTGCTGTGTCCCTGCTTATGTGTCACAGAACGTGAGGGTAGCAGAGTTATTATAACTCTTGGAGAGCAGGTATTTTTTTCCCAATTAAGGAAAGCAAATGGCGAAGCCAGCAGTAAAGCGTAGCTGGGTGCGTATGATTTAGCACTGTTCTTCACGCAGCTCACACGTCTCCACCGCCCGTAAGGACGGACAGAGGCTGGACAAATAGATTTGTTTTCAGTTTTTTCCCACCAACAGGCAGCACTGCGTATATTCAATGAACATGAGAAGTTTAATAACTGTGCTGTGTCCCTGCTTATGTGTCACAGAACGTGAGGGTAGCAGAGTTATTATAACTCTTGGAGAGCAGGTATTTTTTTCCCAATTAAGGAAAGCAAATGGCGAAGCCAGCAGTAAAGCGTAGCTGGGTGCGTATGATTTAGCACTGTTCTTCACGCAGCTCACACGTCTCCACCGCCCGTAAGGACGGACAGAGGCTGGACAAATAGATTTGTTTTCAGTTTTTTCCCACCAACAGGCAGCACTGCGTATATTCAATGAACATGAGAAGTTTAATAACTGTGCTGTGTCCCTGCTTATGTGTCACAGAACGTGAGGGTAGCAGAGTTATTATAACTCTGGCAGAGCAGGTATTTTTTTTCCCAATTAAGGAAAGCAAATGGCGAAGCCAGCAGTAAAGCGTAGCTGGGTGCGTATGATTTAGCACTGTTCTTCACGCAGCTCACACGTCTCCACCGCCCGTAAGGACGGACAGAGGCTGGACAAATAGATTTGTTTTCAGTTTTTTCCCACCAACAGGCAGCACTGCGTATATTCAATGAACATGAGAAGTTTAATAACTGTGCTGTGTCCCTGCTTATGTGTCACAGAACGTGAGGGTAGCAGAGTTATTATAACTCTGGCAGAGCAGGTATTTTTTTTCCCAATTAAGGAAAGCAAATGGAGAAGCCAGCAGTAAAGCGTAGCTGGGTGCGTATGATTTAGCACTGTTCTTCACGCAGCTCACACGTCTCCACCGCCCGTAAGGACGGACAGAGGCTGGACAAATAGATTTGTTTTCAGTTTTTTCCCACCAACAGGCAGCACTGCGTATATTCAATGAACATGAGAAGTTTAATAACTGTGCTGTGTCCCTGCTTATGTGTCACAGAACGTGAGGGTAGCAGAGTTATTATAACTCTGGCAGAGCAGGTATTTTTTTTCCCAATTAAGGAAAGCAAATGGCGAAGCCAGCAGTAAAGCGTAGCTGGGTGCGTATGATTTAGCAATGTTTTTCACGCAGCTCACACGTCTCCACAGGCGTAAGGACGGACAGAGGCTGGACAAATAGATTTGTTTTCAGTTTTTTCCCACCAACAGGCAGCACTGCGTATATTCAATGAACATGAGAAGTTTAATAACTGTGCTGTGTCCCTGCTTATGTGTCACAGAACGTGAGGGTAGCAGAGTTATTATAACTCTGGCAGAGCAGGTATTTTTTTCCCAATTAAGGAAAGCAAATGGCGAAGCCAGCAGTAAAGCGTAGCTGGGTGCGTATGATTTAGCAATGTTTTTCACGCAGCTCACACGTCTCCACAGGCGTAAGGACGGACAGAGGCTGGACAAATAGATTTGTTTTCAGTTTTTTCCCACCAACAGGCAGCACTGCGTATATTCAATGAACATGAGAAGTTTAATAACTGTGCTGTGTCCCTGCTTATGTGTCACAGAACGTGAGGGTAGCAGAGTTATTATAACTCTGGCAGAGCAGGTATTTTTTTCCCAATTAAGGAAAGCAAATGGCGAAGCCAGCAGTAAAGCGTAGCTGGGTGCGTATGATTTAGCAATGTTTTTCACGCAGCTCACACGTGTCCACAGGCGTTAGGACGGACAGAGGCTGGACAAATAGATTTGTTTTCAGTTTTTTCCCACCAACAGGCAGCACTGCGTATATTCTATGAATAATAACTGTGTTGTGGCCCTGCCTATACAATTCTTTCCCTGCAGTATCAATGGAGGGTGGAATGCTCTGCAGAGGCGATTTTGAGAAGCCCAAAAAAAATGCAGCACAGCTAACAGCAGCCTGGACAGTACTGCACACGGATAAATATGGCCCTAGAAAGGACCGTTGAGGTTCTTGAAGGCTACACTCACTCCTAACACTCTCCCTGCCTATGCAGCACTTCTGTCCCTAATGCCAGGTGCAACGGTCTGCAGAGGCGATTTTGAGAAAAAAAAAAATCCCACTGCTAACAGCAGCCAACACACAGCTATCAGTGGCCCTAATAAGGACCTTTGGGGGGTCTTGAAGCCTACACTAACTACCAATTCTTTCCCTACAGCAGCTCCGGTATAAACAGCACTGTCCCTCATCTAACTCACACCGCATCTGAGGCGAGCCGCGGGAGGGGCCGACTTTTATATTAGGCGAACACCTGATCTCGCCAGCCACTCACAGCAGGGGGGTGGTATAGGGCTTAAACGTTGCAGGGGGAAGTTGTAATGCCTTCCCTGTCTTTCAATTGGCCAGAAAAGCGCGCTAACGTCTCAGGGAAGGAAGTGAAAGTAACCAGAACACCGCATGGTGTTCGTTACGAATAACGAACATCCCGAACACCCTAATATTCGCACGAATATCAAGCTCGGACGAACGCGTTCGCTCATCTCTAGTCTTCTGCCTTCGGCTCAGTTCAGCAGCAGCGGCGTTCTGGCTCCGCCCCCTTCTACGCGTCATCGCGTAGCTCCGCCCCGTCACGTGTGCCGATTCCAGCCAATCAGGAGGCTGGAATCGGCAGACATGATGGGGCGGAGCTACGTGATGATGCGTAGAAAGGGGAGGAGCCAAAACGCCGCTGCTGCCGAACTGAGCCAAAGGCAGAAGACCCTTCTGCGCAAGCGCGTCTAATCGGACGATTAGACGGAGCCATGGAGACGGGGACGCCAGCGCAGGGAAGGTAAGTGAATAACTTCTGTATGGCTCATATTTAATGCACGATGTATATTACAAAGTGCATTAATATGGCCATACAGAAGTGCTGAACCCCACTTGCTTTCGCGAGACAACCCCTTTAACTTTTAAAAACTCTTCATAAAAAAAAAAAAAAAAAAAAAGAGAGATAATGTAGTATATTCATAAAATAGGCTCACTAACAAATCATAACAAGTGCCGATGCCTATAGTAACCAAAGCAAGGGCTAGGGTAATTACAAGATTCCTTCTCAAGCAAATACCTATAAGGAGGAAGGCTGAGGAAAGTAAATCAGACCCCAGAGATACCTGATAAGTACACCCCTTAATATAGCAGAGTAAGTACCTCTGCACAGAAAAGTACCTCTGCTATTGCCGTGGTAAGGAAGGACTGATAGGAACAATGTGTAACAAGACTGTTGCTAACGGCATTAGCTATATAGAAGAACAGTCGTAAAGTCAAGTTTACTTACACCAAAGGAGATGAATATGCTATTTGTGCCATTTAACCCCTCAGAATCCTAACATGCTCTCAACGAGACCAATGGAAACTCTAAGGATCACCAAGATTGATTAAAAAGCTCAACAACATATTTCGGGTGTATGGTAGATGCATTCTCCTTCCTCAGGAACAACAGTTACATAAAACTGAATACACATACAGTATTGTGCAAAAGCTGCAGTAGGACAAGGACCCCAAACATACAGCCAATGTCATTAATAACGATAGTCACTGTAAAGAAGAACAAGGAGTCCTGGAAGTGATGATATAGCCTTCTCAAAGCCCCGATCTCACCATCATTGAGTGAGTCTGGGATTACATGAAGAAACAGAAGGATTTGAGCAAGCCTACATCCATAGAAGTTAGTTCTCCAAGATGTTTGAAAAAAAACCTCACTGCCTAGTTCCTCAAAAAACTGCATGCAAGTGTACCCAGAACAATGGATGCTGTTTTGAAGGCAAAATGTGGTCACACCAAATATTGATTTGATTTACATTTCTCTTTTAGCATTTTCTTGATTGACAAAAATAAACTATTA
The DNA here is from genome assembly GCF_035609145.1 of Eleutherodactylus coqui. NCBI lineage: Eukaryota > Metazoa > Chordata > Amphibia > Anura > Eleutherodactylidae > Eleutherodactylus > Eleutherodactylus coqui. The sequence goes on along the minus strand of NC_089838.1, from coordinate 142,016,132 downwards.
GGCCTCTTTCACACGGGCAACAGGGATATCACCGCAAGATATCGCATCGGTGTTCTGTGCGATAGTGCTTCGTTTTTTCATGGCGATATCGCTACTTTGTAGCGCTCTTTTGCCTGGATTTTCGGGGGGCTTGAAATATAAGCCCTACCCAGAAAATAAGCCTTAGCTGCATAAATATACAAAAAACAACAAAAACAAATACATCACCTAAGAGGCGCTGTCCCACTCCAGCGCATGTCTTCTCTGCATCTCCGGCACTTGTCTTCAGTCTTCAATTAATTCACTCGAAAACCAATCAGTGACAGCGCTTTCTGGAGGCGGGGTTTTTCAAACTCCTGACCAGGAAGACTTGCCTGAAGACAAGTGCCGTGGAGCTGCAGAGAAGAAGTGTGCCAGCGCCAGACAGCAGCTGTTAGGTGATCTATTCCTTTTGTTTTTGATGCAGATAGGGCTTAGTTTAGGGCTTTTACAGTAGAATTTACTACTGTAAAAGTTGCATCGCACCGAACGAAAACCACGTTTTCGTGCAATGCGAGGCAACAGAGAGGAAGGGTCCATAGGGAAACATGGGCTACAAAAAACCTCGCAAATCATGTCTGTATAGAGCATGCTGAGATTTTGTGTTCTAGCAATATCGCAAGCTACAAAACATCGTTCATGTGAAAGAACCCATTTAAAACCATGGGCTTCTCATACATGCGTTTTGTAGCACTGCCACATTGCTACAAAATTGTGCAATTTTGTAGCCTGTGTGAAAGCAGCCTTAACACTTCTATTTTTGAAAGCATTTTTACTTTGCAGCATTTTTTCCTCACCGGTCTAAAACTTTTGCACAGTACTGTAAAAATAATATAACTGATGCCAATGGCAATGACCACTGGTGGAAAGCTGACCAAAACACAAGTAACTGCATGAGCTGAAAGAGGAGAGCGAGAGCCCTTCAGGTCACTTCATCACGCAGTCTGTATGTTGCTCTCTGCTATTTTTTTCTGAATGCTTCTGGCTGAACCATAACTGAGGGAATGTGTCAAGATAGACTTTAGACGGGTATCATTATATGTAGATATGATTTGTGCATGGCTTCCCAAGGCATTAACAGGGGCAAGTTACAGTGTTGGAACGTGCATTTGGGGCGATTACTCTCCACTGAGGTCTATGGGAGCTATGGGAAGGCCTGAGAAAGCAGCACAAACTAGTCAGATAGATATATTTTACTGGCAATCTCGTGGAAGATATGAGCTACAAAATTACAATTTATTGCTGACTAGTTGAGAAATTCTTCACACCGTCTTGTTGAATGAAGCCGTCCGATGAGCTTGTGATGCAGAGCTGAGTAGAGCAGGGCATTTAAGGCTAAGCAAGAGACAGCAGGGTCATCAGCAGGCATACAGTTAAACACATATGAAGGATTCCTCTTACTACAACACAGGCCAGAGGCGGATTTTGCTTTGAGAATTATGTGTACATTACTTGGCATGCTTAATATTCTTGTCATATTGTATTGTTTACATATTGGTCAACATATTGCATATTACCCATTATGTTTCACAATTACTGCTTATTATACTAGGCATATTTCATCTTACTGGGATTATTATTATAAACTGATGAAAAGAGGCTGTTACTATGGCAATATATGAATACCATTGCATTATATGGTCGTGTAGTATATAATAAGCTCAGGTCTGTAAAACAATTCTTATAGCATAGCTGCCCATGTCCCAGATATGAAAAGCACATAGAAATACTTTGGTGTATCTTTTGTGTTTTCTATGGACATTTTACTGCTTGGTAGAAATTCCAGGTACCAAAATAGCCAGGAGAACACCTGACAATGAGACATGGATCTTAATACTTTGTTGGGTAACATAAATTGTAAAGGCCCATTAATACCTATCGATTATCATTGAAAATTTGTTATAATGACCGAAAGTACGCGATAATCCTTATCAAGATATCCTTGATCTGCGTCTCATTTACTTCTCGTTACATTTAAATACTCCTCACTCAGTGTTTTACATAGGAATGTGGAGCACTGAAGGAGAAGTGATCAATTCTCAATGATGATCTGCCCATTTAAATAGGCTGCACAACTGCGAACAAATAGTTAGCGGTGAGGTCACATGCTCGTGCGCTCGTTCAAACGAGAATCTGCTCATGTAAAAGGGGCATAAGTAGAACAGTTAATGGCCTAGTCATAGATGTAAACTATTCTGAAATGAATCGGATCTGAAGGAAAGTAAACCCAGAATCAAAAATTTGTTAATATAACTTTTGGAAGAGGCAGTTTGTAAAAAAACAGAAATTAAAAATAACCTGAGCCTATTCTAAATCAACAGCAGGGGCTCAATTAGATATTTACTCCGCTAAAGCAAAACTTGTAACTGTAAGAACATTTACCTCCAACGACATATCAGGCACGCGGTTAAACAGTGGCTAAGCTTGTTAGAAATCCAAATACCAGTGCTGCAGGAAAGACTAAAGCAATCTAAACTTTAAGGTGGATTTCTGGACACAAGCCCAGAATTTTAACATGTGTCCATAAAACGTAGAATCTCATTCATAGTAAATGTTAAGATCATCATTTTTGTATTAATTAGGCTGCAGCTATAAGTTTGTTATAGTATCTATAAGACTGATCTGGCCAAGGACTATTTAGAGATCCTTTAAAGGCGTTGCATCAAGATCACAAGTTATCCCAAATCCACAGGACAGAGGATAACTTGCTGATCGGTAGGGGTCTCATCTCTGAGACCCACACCTATCAAGGGAACAGGGGTCCAATGTCTTCCATCCTCCTCACTGCAAACTTAACGCACCTTCCATAGTGAGGAGGAGACTGAATACAGCATTGGTCATGCAGCTTGCTTGGGCTTTCAATGGGACTGCTGGGATAGCGGAGCAGCAAGCACTCCGATATTTCCATCAGCCTGTTTGAAATGAATGGAGCCCCAAACGGCCAGCACTCCATCCATTCTGATGTCACTGTAGGCAGAGAAGTGACCCTCTCAGTAACAGGCAAAGGAATACATGGGACCCCCACCAATCAGCGGTGAGACCTCCACCAATCAGCAAGTTATTCCCTATCCTGTCGATAGGGAATACCATGTGAATTTTTAGAAGATATCTACAATGTGAAGTACAGGGTTAGGAAAACATATTCTATATTAAAACTGTGGGGGATCTTTATTAAGCAATTTGTGTCAAAATACTGGTATATATAACATTCAGCTGATCTTTTTAATGGGTTTTAGACATTCTTTTTATGACTAGATACATGGTGTGGTATAGAAGAAAGGGCTTGGCTTAAAGTAAGCAAACCAAGAGGTGGTGTCAAGTTAGACTAAAGTATCTAATGATGCGCCAAATTTATCATACAGCACGAGTAACTTGATAAATTTGGTGCATCTAGTCTAGTTGTAAACTGTCTGCCCAAGCATTGCATCTTTAACAAGTTGAGTGTAGTACTGCCGTTCTGTCCTATTCACTTCAATGGAGCTGAGCTGCATTACCAGGCACAACACATGGACATGTTTGGCACCGTTTCTGCAAGAACGCAGCCTTGTTTTCCTGAAACTGTCCAACCCCTTTCAATTCTTTTTTTTTCACTGGCATTACCCTTGGTATAAATGAAAAGAAAACCAATATCTACTACTATATTAATATTGTCTCCAATCTCCAGATGTTGTCATTCAATTCTCCAAAGCCAGGTATGATTACTTTTTAATTAGATCAAACCCCTGGATATAATTAAAACTAGATGAATAACCCTTAATTTAATGGCTGCACTCTCCTGTTCTAGTGTTTACTCTCATGTATGCATATTTAATGTTTTTCAATTTATTTATAAGGGCAGTCAACAAAATATTAAGAGCATTTATTAAAAAAATGACAAGCTGTGAAATTTTATTTTGTAGGTTCATAAACTGTAACTAATGAAAAAAAGGCCAAACTTTGCAGGAAACCCGCTGAAAACATTCCTTTCATTCTAATTCCTGTGTAGTAATCATTTCAGTATCTAATAAATACATAATCACAACTGAGCAATCACTGGCAACTACATTAATCAGCCATAACATTAACCTACACCAGACATCCACATTATATTTACGAAGGTTGTCACAGGGGATGTATGGAGCTCCTTACTCAGCAGATGCCTGATATGTTATAGAGCTGACACCCACCTGCGATGGCTAAGAAATAGTAGCTTACCCCTTAGATGCTATGGTCAATACTGACTTTGGAATCTAAGCAGTTAGACAGAAGGAGAGTGTGCCAAGGGGTTGTCATTACAGACCAGCATCTAATAAAGGCCAACAGGTCTGTCATATTAGTATTTTTATTAGGCCGTGCCAGAGGCAAGGCTTAACCCTTTTCAATCCACTGTCTGACGTCTAAAGACATTCTCATTGAAGGCCATACAGCTCCGATGTCGGAAGACATCCGGCAGGGTATTCTTACTGTAGATTACTGGCCGCTCTGTTGTCAGGGGCCTCTCCAGCATGTCCCATACTTCAGTACTGGCTCTAGCCAGCAGATGGCACCATTGTATAATGGCAAAAAGAGAAAGTCCCCTAGGAAACCCTGAATCCAAAATTGGATTGCAAAGGGTTAATAGGATAATGCTGACAGGTAGAATACACTGTAATCTAGAAGTGGTGTAATATATTATACAATTGTTCAAAGTGGTAAAGTTCCCTGTTGGCATTTAAAATATATATATATATATATATATATATATATATATATATATATATATAACCACCCATTTCTATTACATATAAAATATAAACAATAAAAACATAATTGGTATTGCCAAACTATAAAAATATCAGGTTATTTGTCCCACAAGATAACTTATTTGAAAAACCCCTGTGATCGTTGTTTTTCGATCGCAGAGCCTCTAAAAAAAGGAATAAAGTGATTCAAAAGTTGCATGTGCCCCAAAATGGTACCGTAACAATAAAAACTACAGCCAGTATTACAGATATCAAGTCTTCATACAGTTCCATTGCTGGAAAAACAAAAAAGGTTTTGTGTCTCAGAATAGGATGACATACACATAGCAAATTTAAAAAATAAGAGATTTTTTATATTTTGTATAAGCAATAAAACATAACAAAAACTATGCAAATTTGGAATCACCATACTTGTACTGAACGCACAATAAATCACAGTGAACACTATATAGACTGAAGCCTAAAAAACAATACCAAAAAACTGATTTATTTCATTTTTTTACCAATCTACCACACAATCGGTTTTCTTTTGTGTTTTGTTTTTTTGTTGTAAGTTTTTCAATACAAAATAAATATATGTTAAATTGTGTCATTATAAAAATACAACTTACCCCGTAAGAAACAAGCCCTTCTAGGGCTAGGTCAAATGAAAGTTATACCTCTTGGACAGTGGGCATGAAAAAAAACCTAAAAGTTTTCGCCCAAACTGGCTGCGGACAACTAAGATGCATAAGAATGATTATTTTCGTGACACCCTTGTCAAGGAGTGGGATATATTTTACAGCAACTCAACACTCAGTTCTCAGAGTTGATTTGAAGGAAGCAGGAAAAATACCCAAGGAGAAAAATCTAATTAACTCTGACAAGGGGCAAACTGTGATACCAGGTCTTGTTGTGTGTTGCTGGTACATAATGATTAGTACCAACCAAAAGTGGCCCAATCGTCAAGTCATGGGTGCCCATGATAAAATATCTGAGCCGATCCCACAGAACAGCTATGGTAATAAATTGCTGAAAAGATGTATGCTTGATATGATAGAAAAGTGTCAGAACACACAGTTCATCACAGCTTGCTGCATATAGGACTGTGTAGCTGTAGACTGGTCAAGGCGCCCAATGCCAACCCCTGTCCACTGCCAAAAGTGCCTACAGTGGCACTAGAGCATGGGGTAATGGACGAAGGTAGCCTGGTCTGATAAATCCCATTTTCTGTTACATTATGTGGATGGCTGGGTAAGTGTGCTTCATTTAACGGGAGAAGAGATGATACTGGGGTGCAGAATGAAAAAAAAGCTAGCGGTGAAAATACTCTGCTGGAAAACCTTGGGTCCTGACTAGAGATGAGCGAACGTGCTCGTTTAGGACAATTACTCGATTGAGCGTCGCTTTTCTCGTGTAACTGCCTACTCGGGCGAAAAGATTCAGGGGGCGGTGGGGTGGAGCGGGGGGTGGCAGGGGGGAACAGGGGGGAGCTCTCTCTCTAATTCCCCCCTCTCCCTACCGCAACCCCCTGCTCACCCCTAGTGCCCCTCGAATCTTTTCGCCCGATTAGGCAGTTACTCGAAAAAAGCGATGCTCGATCGAGTAATTGCTCTAAACGAGCACGTTCGCTCATCTCCAGTCCTGACATTTATGTGGGTGTTACTTTGACATGTACGAGCTTCCTAAACATTGTGACAGACCAAGTTCATCCCTATTAATGCTATTCCCTAATGGCAGGGGCCTCTTTCAGCAGGATAATGTGCCCTGTCACATTGCAAATACTTTGCCATTGCCTGTCCAAGATAATAGTATTTAATGTGTCAACTGAGGTCAAGTTTATTTCTAAACTAAATGTAGTGTACAGCAGTATTTATCTAGCTCATAACTGCTAATGTACATCTGATATTAGCCATTTAGAGTTATCGTTAAAAAAAAAAAAAGCGAAACAATTTGAAATGGAGAAGTGATTCAAAATACAAGCTTGGATATATCCTTAGATCTCTGCACCATAATCTTACAGAACTGGAAAATTTACATATTGTTACATTCAAAGCAAAGCTAGGCGCAGATTTTTAAATTATACTATAAATGTTTTCCTGGTATAGAATATTATATACTTAAAAATATGGAAAATGGCACGGATAAAAAAAAAAATTACGAATATGTGGAATAATAAATTATAAGTCCGTAAAATGTTAGCCTGTATTACTATATTTGAATTAGTAAAATAACATGAAAAGAGAAAACATAACTGACCCTGATTAATCTTAAAATCAGGACCACGGACAGCGAAAAAGGTACATTCACAAAAGAACCATCCACTCTTTTAGGTATACAACATATTGTAATTTTATTTACACATCTTCTAATAGATGTTCTGCCAAGTGACATCATTAGGACTTATGTACACAAACCCTTTACTGCGGCACACATATGATGGAACCATAGACCCATTATGTGGCGCTGTTCGAAGCACCATATTCTTCCTTGAAGCAGTATGGTATGGTAAAGGAAAAGTCCCCTGGTGCAAGCACCGAGTCATGACTGACTCCTAGGGTGATGTCACATCGTGACATTTTCTTGTTTTGCGGAGTGGTTTGCCATTGCCTTTCCCAGTCATCTTTTACCCCCCAGCAAGCTGGGTACTCATTCTACCGACCTCGGAAGGATGAAAGGCTGAGTCAACCTTGAGCCGGCTACCTGAACCAAGCAGTGCTTCAAGGGTAGTATACCTCTATAACATGACATGCTATGACATGTGCAAGCCTCCATATTAAGCCAGAGGGATACAGAGGTACAGTACTGGCCAATAGCAAGCTGTGACTGGATGCCAACATAGTTGGCTACTGACTATAATAGGCTATCCATGTGACCTAAAGAAAAAAGCTGGGTGGAGCAAATATTAAACAGAGTAGCACAGAGCTTTCCTAACACTGTTGCCAGTATGTTCTCACGATCGAAGAGGGTGTCAGTTATCAGACTCCCACCAATTGGATAGTGGTGACATATCCTATCACTTTGTCACAAACTGCATATTCTAGCTACACCACCCTTTAATTTATCAAATTGTGCATTATGTCATATTGTTTTGTCACATGAAATAACACAGAGGACTTTGAATCATAATGACAAGCAGTGCTATTAGTTTACAGTTAATTATCACAGAATATATACCTGCCAGCTGACGGCTGATGGGCCATGCATGTATTATATACTTCCTCCTGTGCATGTTGATGTTTATACTAGTCCCTAGAACTGCCTTTAGCATTACAATTAAAAACCTCCATAAAGGGTCATAAAACGGTAGACACTTCTTCCTGAAGATATGTTTTATTATATAGCTTTTATGGAGCCTCCAAGGAGAAAACATTTAGCTATAATCCCATTTTCTTTTTTAAATATGTATTTTATCAACATCCCAAGTCAATTTTCTGAATTCAGCACTGCCGTAGCAGATCGGAGGACTGCCAAATGCCTTATGGCGAAGAGAAGATTCCCAAGTAAATCCATGGCAGGGTAATAACAAGCAATTCAGAAACTTTACTGCAAGTTCAGAAATAAAGGTGTAACCTAGATCTTCAATCTCCATGTAAATGTTACTTTATTATACTGACCTAGTATAATCTAGCTACATCTTAAGTAGTTGTAGTTAGAGAGTGTCTAATTGCTTAATTGCAATCATTTTATTTGTATACTCATCCTCAGAGAATTCAATCCACTGGAGCAATTCCCCATTTGATAGAGACCTCAAGATTGGATTAATACCGAGTATAAGAAATTTCAGAACTACTGTACCACCAACATAGCCACATCAGCAAATAGGAAGAAACATGAGGGGCACAGTGGGCTGAACTCAACTACAATAGTCTTGCATTCTCAGCAGTCATAGAGCGCTTATAACAGTGAAGTGCTCTAATAACAACCTTGTAATATCAAGCTATAGTACACACAAGATACATGCCATAATGCATCTACAATACAAGCCACAGGACACTAATAGCAGCTTTATTGCCAATAAACCATCAACCACTGTTCTTTTTTTTTTTTTAAAAAAGGCCATCCAAAAGAACCCACAAATTTGATGTCATACTGCCATAAAATTCCCCCTATTATGGTAATATAAACCTCTGCTCCTTCCAGGCTTCAATTGACTGACAAAAAAATGCATCAGTAGCCATGTGTATGTTACTTAAAGGGATATTTCCATCTTAAGCATATATGCATGGCCTTGTAAGTCTCCTCACTTAACTTCTAGGTGCTCTCCTTCAGGAGTGATGAACCCCCCCCCCCCCCCCGACTACCGTCATAGCCCTCTTACTAGCCAATCCAGAATCCTACTGCACACTGATGAGGAGTAAACACCCCAGAACAGCTGTCTGTGCATGGATCCTGGCTTGGTTTTCAATTCCCAATCATTATTACAAGGACCTGTATAAAGGGCCAGACATTGATTTGCAGGAATGCTGCTATCCAATAGGTGGCACTGCAGAGGTATTGTTGCATCCTCCTTATTTGCATATATTTCCCAGAGGAGCACGCATGGCCTTATAAGTATCCTCACTAACCTTCTAGGTGTTCTCCTTAAGGAGTGATGATGCCCCTCCAGATTCTCATCTTGGACATTCACATATTTAAAAAGATAGGGGTCTAAATCTCTGCTGCTACATTCTTCCAATAGGTGAGGGTCCTAGAAGTGGGATCTACACTTATCAGATATGTATGGCATATCAAGTGGAAGCAGATTTCACTTACTAAAATCTGTCCATTAGGTCTTACAGACCGGATGTCAGTGGTTGCTGAGGGGACACTAACTACCTCAATTGTACGTGCATTGACGAAATTATATGTAATGTTGAAGTGGCTTGGGGTGGTTTCACACATGCATTGGGGGTCTTGCCTTCCTGCTCCGTTCACGGAGCAGGAGAGGGGTATGCTTGTGGCTGAATAGCTCAGTCTTAGTATGTAACCAAACAGTGTTGAATGGACCCCATTGACTATATTAGGGTCTGTCGCTTTTCACTCAAGTACCCAGCTTTTAGTATTTTGTACAGAATCTGCAACAGAATCTCCAACCGGAGGTTCCAACGCAGATGTGAAACCACGCTTAGTCTCTCTCCTGACTGTAGTAATATCAGAGGTGGACCAAATTTCATTCAAGATTGCAGTGGACATGTTTTTGGAATCCATTATGAAAGTAAATAAGCATTGATGCAATGTGTTATTAGGGGGCAGATCTCTTAGAGGCTGAGCATTAACACAGTGTGCATTCAGTGAATTAAATAAAGTGTTGATGTTCCTTCACTCCATAAAGGTAGAACAGCCCATCCTAATTGCATAGTTGGGAATCTTGAACAAAAAGTTACGACTCCAACCATAGCGAAGATTACAGTTTCATTGTTTTCTCTACATATATCCCTCTTTTGCTTCCTAATTCCTTTAATGACCTTGTTGGTCCAAGTTCTTAACTACTCCCACTCGAATTACAACTTTAATCTCTCCATATACTTTGGATTAATTCTTTCTTTTCTACAGTTATGTTTTATCACCTTCTAATTCTGTGTGTTGCCAGGGTGAAATGACCCATGTAATCCTATTACTAAGAGATAAATCCATTCTTTATGTTTATTTAATTATCTGTTTCCTCCCTTACAGAGCATATTTCTTGCACTTTACATAAACAGAACACAAATGTGCCTACTTATTATACTATGCTTATAGTCAGCAGCACATGGCAAATCATTGGATGTAGTGGATTAAGAAATACAAGACAGTATTAAGCTATCATTTGCTGTAATAAGTACAAAATAAATAAAGCACATAATTTTGCACCTACTATAAAAATGGAAAGCATAGCTATATTTTAAGAGAGAACCACCAGAACTGTTCCATATATGTAAGAAAACAATTAAAGGGCTATCCTGTACACATTTGTAGCATATTCACCGGATATGGGACCCTTGTCTAATGGGAGAATATGCTCTATAGAGTGAGGTCCCATAAAAATCAAGAAATGGCAAGTTTTTAAAATAGTTTTATTAATAATAATAATCATCATCGTTATTTAGGTCTTGTTATAAGACAGTTATATTAATTCAAATCCCCATTCATAATCATTTCTGTGTTCGACCTGACCTGAACACTGTCATGTATATATACACTGAACAATCACTGCATTAAAAACATCCATGCAATAAGGGGTTGGCGCACCTTTTTGGGTAATAAAGTCTTTTAGATGTTGAGGAACGGATTCCAAAAGGTGGCAAACAACCTCGGTACTCAATTGACCTATGCCCACTGCAGTAGCTCCATCAGTTGGTGCACATTTTGCAAATAAGTGGGAGCAGATTTCACAGCACTTTCAAGCATATCCCAAACATGTTCAATGGGGTTACAATCCAGTGAGTTTGGGTTCCAAAGCTGTGTGGCGAATTCTTTTTTGTGTTCCTCCAACGACTCCCTAGTAATTCGAGCTCAATGATATGGGGAGTTGTCCTATTGAAAGATGTCATTGTGGTCAAGGAAGACTTCCTGAAGATATGGATGCACATGGTCAGTTAACAGGTCTCTGTAGTGTTTACCATTGAAAGTTTGTAGTATGATGAACAACAGTCTTAGGCCATGCTAGTAAAACACACCCCAGACTGTAACACCGTCACCACCAGCCAGTTGAAACCCAATAGTTCATCCCTGGGATAAAACTTCATGCTGTTTTTACCACATGCGGACCCAGACATACTTGGACAGTTTATCCACTTTGCACGTCGTTGGTGAGATGCCAGATGTGCCACCTGATGCTCACCTTCAGGATCAACCACATGTGACCAGCTGTTGTGTAATATTCTGTCAGATGTCTGTCCATATTTCAACCAGTCTCGAGACACTCTTGATACCATGGTTTGGAAATAGCCAACAAGTATGACTGTTTCATGATACTGGCAACACACCTGCGGGCACCAACAATCTGTTCACAGTCAAAGCCACTCAAGCCACCATACTATAACTGCCAAACATTGCTTTCTTTGCACAGAGGAAAGGTCAGTACATTATCTGAGAGCAGATCGTAATGCAGCCAGCCATCATGTGGTACAACGATACTGATCATAAGAGGTTATGTGCCAGCTGTTCCTAAAGCAGTGAGCATTCAGTGTATATGTGGGGCTATCATTGTGGATGGGGTTTTAATCAGCACAATGAGGTAAATTTATTAAGCCCAGCATTTCCTGCGCCGGGCTTAGTAAGATTTTCCCCAGTGCACATTGCACTGGGTACATGAAGAGGTGCAATTTAGTGTTAATTTGTGAACTTTTTACTGCAGTACTGTAGAATATGACTACTTTTTCCGCACTAGATCCATATTCTTTAAATTGTCTTTGCCATGAATAATGCAATATATGTAAAATGGCCCAAGCAGGCAAATGTTGTCACCTCCCAGCCAATAGTTACATGTGCCAAATTTGCAATCAGAGCATAACCTGATCCTTTTATTTTTATATCTTTTCCTCTTGTAAGGAAGATGAATCGTAGCCTTAGACTCTGAGGTTTGTGATCATAACATTAGTTGGGAAGTAATTTTTCAAAGAGCCACATAAGAGCCTTGAGACAATGTTACTAACGATATCTGAAAGCCTTACATTTGGAACACATACAGCATCCAATGTTATAACATAACTTGAAGGTGAGGAGGGAGCAGAATTCCATTGTTATGACAGAACTGCCTCCAGATCAAAAAAGCAATTATGATATGCTAGATATCTGTGGGACTTGATGCCAAAGGGTCAGTGATCCTGGCTATAGCAATAATTGCAATGGCAGAAATTACTGAATACATGTCACCCTCAAAAAGATCAAATAAGTGTGCAATTGTAATAGAGGAACATTCTGCACTAAGGTTCTGAGTAAACAGTGATGGGGTACAGTGGTTCAATATATGCAGTGTTCGCAGCTACTGAATTAATACTGGTGGATGCAAGGGTCAACAGTAGCGAGTGTCTCATGGATGTCTCCATACAGGTTGAATGAATGCTGATGGGAATAAATGCCAGCCTATTCTTAGCCTCATCACAAGACAGTTTTCAGGTTTAGCAATCAGAACTGCTGACCGTGGCATAGCTTAAGGCTCATGGGCATTGGTTCAAGATCTGTATTCGCAATATGACAAGGGTGAAAGCTCAGTGGATTTTACTACTCCATTTCCAACTCTAAATTATGAAATCAAACCCTAACTTTTTATTAAAAAATACATTTTCTTATCCATATACATTTTTCCTAATCTAATTGTGAAGCTTTGCCAATTCCAAGGTGGTAGGACCCATTATAGAAACTGTCCCACTGACCCCAAATGCACTCAAAAATGGGGCCATCACTTCCTTTAAATTAGCCCCAGGCAAACACTTTGAAGCATATTATCTTTGATGGAAGTTTCATCACAGTGCTGACATCATCCAACCTCAACTCAATGCGATCAAACGACTCTCTGCTACCAGTAGTCTCACATGGTTACAAGATGGTATCATTACCAGAGAGCCGCTTGATTCATCATAGGTCTATGAAGGAGTGAAGCCTTTGATGTAAGAGTTCTGCGCTCTATTCCCAAAGCTGCTAGGGTAGACGTCAGCACCAAAATGCACACGTCAAATATGGGTTTGTGGCAGAATTTAGACATTTGCAAATCCACATCAAATCTACAAGTTAGGGCTCATGCCCACGGCCATATGTGTACAATGCTGCAGGTCTCCCCACAGTGTTTTACACATTCGGCAGCCATACGCTCTACCAACAGAAAGCTGGCAGAGACCATGTATGGTTGCGTAAGGCTCTGTGCATGCCAGCGTATCACACGCACACTTTTTTTTATGTCCCACTCTGTTCAGAGTGGGGATAGGCATGGAAATGCTGCTCATATGCAATGTATTGTGTATGGAGAGCATATCATATGCTGCCCATACAAGTGTATGGGGCTCACGCTGTGTACGAACATAGAGTAATAGAGCATACTGCGATTTATTTCTCTTGCATATCGATATGCAGTGTCCACACACCGCTGTGCATGAATCAATGCAAGTCCATTGACTTTCATTGACTCCATTAACCGCGTATCACGTGTCCATGCAACACACACGTGATACGCGGTGAAAACATGGTCATGGGGATAAGCACTTAGACATATTGATTTTGGTGTGGAATATTCTAACACATGTGAAAGCATCATTAAACTCTATAGCAGTAAGCCTACAGTGCAGTCAGCTAGATTTGTAATTATTACCAAAATCCACAACTGTGCGGACAATTCCGTCCCGTGTGAAAGGTTCCTAAGACCTGTGTCACACAGGCATATTTGCACACAAAACATTGAAGGGCAATAAGCAGAAAATAGAATCCATTGATTTCAATGGATTTGTTCACAAGCGCATATTTTGCATGCGTGATTGTATCGGGCAAAAAAAAAGTCATTAAACTAATAAGCCATTCAATAGCTGAGGGCATCGGTGCACTTTTTTGCATGGACAATATCACACAACTTGCATGTGCAAAAAGTACAATAAAAAAAAACGCTGTTGCGCATGCAAATACGCAACTCCCGGTGAGCAAAAATTCAGCGTAGATACACGTATGCCAGTATGACACAGACCTTAGGCTCATGTTACACAGTCTTTTTTCAAAAGTGCAGTGTTTTTGATCATTTTGTTGACATAACCTAAGGCCATTTTCAGAAATCTCGCACAATTATGAACGGCATGCTTTTAAATGGGGTCAGGGGTGTAACTATAGAGGATGCAGGGGATGCGGTTGCACCCGGGCCCAGGAGCCTTAGGGGGCCCATAAGGCCTCTCTTCTCCATATAGGGAACCCAGTATTATGAATAAAGCATTATAGTTGGGGGCCCTGTTACAGGTTTTGCATTGGGGCCCAGAAGCATTAAGTTATGCCTCTGTGCAGCATGGTTTAGGTACAGATACAGATAAAGGGGGGGCCCAGCTCACCTTTTGCATCAGGGCCCCAAGAGCCTTTAGTTATGCCCTGAATGGGGTCATACACACGAGCGATTCTTTCCCGCATCGTGGTGCAGGAAGAAATAGCAGCACATCCTATCTACGCAGTGTGATTTTTCTACGGTGCGATGAGGTCTCCCCATTGAAAGCAATGGGCGACGTTCCAAATTGCTACTTCCCAGAAGTGATGCAAGGTAGTTTTGATATAAAAATGCCTCGCATCCATGGCAAAAATCGCATGTTGGCGAGCGCAATATTGAGCCGTGAATCGCAACTTTACCGAAATCTCCTATTAATCAAATACAGTTACAGAAATCTGTTCTGAGAATGTATTTCATGTTTAATGCGGAAACCACAGATGAAATTTCTGGTATCTTATCACACGCAGAAGATATATCCCAGCAGCCTTGGCTTCACAGAATTAAAATGAATAAATGGAAAAAGGATTCCATAATTGAAACTAGGGCGCATGATTACCAACTCGGTGACGGAGAATCTCACCTTTAATCTACACCTTGGCGACTTGTAGCAATTAAATGCATCAAGCACTGCTAATAACAAAGCTCCCCGCAAAATAGCATTTCATCTAGCCACAGCCCTAGACAGACCATGCAACGAAAATAATGGTTACAAAAGATTATAAATGTATTATTTCAATTCCCATTTTGAATGTAGAGTAAAACATTGATGAAATTAAAAAAAAAGATGACTAGTTGTCAGAAATTCCATATTTTGTTTGAACATTTGCGCTGTGAATGACAAGTACAGAAGATAGGGAGCATATTGAACAGGACTTCAACTACTGGGCTAGAAATAAATTAAGAGCCCTGGAGCGTCCAATAATTCTGCATATGATCACTGCAACATTTTATCTCCTAGGAAACTATAGACCATAATTATATACACTGAATACAAATATATGAAGGGACTTGATCCAACAAATAAAAGCCTTATGCAAAAACGCAGCCAGCTGTTTGTAAAGATTGCCATAAATTATGCTATAGATATAACATCATCTTAGGGATTGGTTAATGCACTATAAAGTATCCTTGTTTTGTAACCTTTATTTGCAGTATTGACAATACACAATTCCAATATTTGTTTCTGAATGCAAATGACATGCTTGACCTTTTCAGGTATGAGTTCAATGAATTGATAGCGCCACAGATTATAGACAGGACGGACCATTAGAGCTGTGATTGCTCTCATGATCTCAAGGCCCATTTACACGGAACGATGATTGCTCAAAATTCGCTCAAACGACAGTGACCTCCATATTAGGTCCATGTGTCATCTAATTTTCATGTCTGCAAAAAAATCTTGATACAAGCCCAATTCTTCTTTTCTGCATCATTAT
Organism: Eleutherodactylus coqui; assembly: GCF_035609145.1. Classification (NCBI taxonomy): domain Eukaryota; kingdom Metazoa; phylum Chordata; class Amphibia; order Anura; family Eleutherodactylidae; genus Eleutherodactylus; species Eleutherodactylus coqui. Next base: position 142,000,065 of record NC_089838.1, on the reverse strand, counting down.
TAAAAAAAGCAGTTGGCATCTGAGTGCTGTCCTTTTTTTTCTATCCCCATTGACATGAATGGTTGAGGCTTGTTCATAAGATTAATCAGAGTAGTGCATTTGATGAGTTTTTTAATCCATCGCTAGTGTGTTTTGCCACATTGAGTAATATATGTCCATATACTGTCTGTGTGTAGTCCATATTTTTACTGGACTTCACACAGACTAAAAAAACGCTGATGTGCCGGAGGCTATAATCTGGTTATATTAAAGGGGTTGTCTCGCGAAAGCAAGTGGGGTTAAGTACTTCTGTATGGCCATATTAATGCACTTTGTAATATACATCGTGCATTAAATATGAGCCATACAGAAGTTATTCACTTACCTGCTCCGTTGCTGGCGTCCCCGTCGCCATGGCTCCGTCTAATTTCGGTGTCTTCTTGCTTTTTTAGATGCGCTTGCGCAGATGGGTCTTCTCCCTTCGGCTCGGCTCGGAAGCAGTGGTGTTTTGGCTCCGCCCCTTGTACGCGTCATCGCGTAGCGCCGCCCCGTCACATGTGCCGATTCCAGCCAAACGCCGCTGATGCCGAGCCGAAGGGAGAAGACCCATCTGCGCAAGCGCGTCTAAAAAAGCAAGAAGACACCGAAATTAGATGGAGACGGGGACGCCAGCAACGGAGCAGGTAAGTGAATAACTTCTGTATGGCTCATATTTAATGCACGATGTATATTACAAAGTGCATTAATATGGCCATACAGAAGTACTTAACCCCACTTGATTTCGCGAGACAACCCCTTTAAGGCCACCTGTCCATGGGCATTTTGTAGTGTATTTCATGTTTGCCTATTGATTTACAGCTAACATCTGCCTGCAACGTACCACAAAAAATGCTATATGTGAAATACCTAAAAGAAAATCTGTTAGCTCTTCTGAAAGGTCATTTTAGTAAATACTTGTATTCCCCATAAAACAACAATTCTAGAGCATCTTTTTTTACAATTCTGAAAACTTTACTGTTCCTTTCTTGTTCCTCCTGGACATGTATGAGTCAGAAGATACAAACAATTAAAAGCTAGATAGCACTCCTCGTAGAATTCGAAATACAATAGTAAAACTGAATAACTGAAATCACCAGGTGTTGGAAGTATCCAAATAAGTTGGACATCAGCAGCTAGACCGAAGGGCCAGGATAGTTTATAGCAATAAGCAAACCGAGTTGCTGTTCAGGAGAACATCCATGAAGAAGGGCGCAGAGGAGTATGTCCAGCTGCAATTTGTCAGAAAGGATACAAGAGACAAATGTAAAGAAAAAAAAAGCTAAAAAAGAAAAACAAAACAGCGCTCAGGTAGATAGTAGAGATGAGCGAGCATACTCGTCCGAGCTTGATGCTCGTTCGAGTATTAGGGTGCTCGAGATGCTCGTTACTCGAGACGAGCACCACGCGGTACTCGTCTCGATTAAACGAGCACTGACCATTGAATTCAATGGAGCCGGCAATACAGCCGGCTCTATTGAAAGCAATGGGCTGGCGGCGTACGTGGGATGAATTGTCGGGAAGAGCTTAAATATATAAGCCCTTCCCTGCAATTCATCTAGAAATGTGTAAAAATAAAAAATATATATATACTCACCTGGTCCCGGCAGAACGATGTTAGCCCATTGAATTCAATGGAGCCGGCAATACAGCCGACTCCATTGAAAGCAATGGGCTGCCGGCGATCGCGGGATGAATTGTCGGGAAGGGGTTAAATATATAAGCCCTTCCCTGCAATTCATCCAGAAATGTGTAAAAATAAAAAATATATATGTACTTACCTGGTCCCGGCAGACGGAGTTCAGCGCGGCAGGCTGCAGTTCTCCTGAACTGCTCTGAACAGCTGTGAGTAGTATTCAGCAGCCGGGGATTTAAAATCCCCGCCTGCTGAATGAGATGCCTCTGATTGGTCACAGCCTGACCAATCAGAGGCATCCCTCACTCACACCCATTCATGAATTCATGAATGGGTGAGTGAGGGCTGCCTCTGATTGGCTCAGCGCAGGGACAGCTGAGAGCTGCCCCTGAGCCAATCAGAGGCAGCCCTCACTCACCCATTCATGAATTCAAATCCCCGGCTGCTGAATACTACTCACAGCTGTTTAGAGCAGTTCAGGAGAACTGCAGCCTGCCGCGCTGAACTCCGTCTGCCGGGACCAGGTAAGTATATATATATTTTTTATTTTTACACATTTCTGGATGAATTGTAGGGAAGGGCTTATATATTTAAGCCCTTCCCGACAATTCATCCCGCGTACGCCGGCAACCCATTGCTTTCAATAGAGCCGGCTGTATTGCCGGCTCCATTGAATTCAATGGGCTAACATCGTTCTTCTCTGCCACAGCTGTTACAGCTGTGGCAGAGGAGAACGATCTTTACGCTGACAGTAGGGGGGGGGGGTCTCACTCTTGCCGCTATTGTGGCTTAATAGTGGGACCTGGGAACTTGAGATGCAGCCCAAAATGTAGCTCCTCACCTGCCCTATTCGTTTCTGTGTCGTTTCCATCACTTTCTTGTGTTTTGCAGATTTTCACAAATGAAAACCTTAGCGAGCATCGGCGATATACAAAAATGCTCGAGTCACCCATTGACTTCAATGGGGTTCGTTACTCGAAACGAACTCTCGAGCATCACTGAAAGTTCGACTCGAGTAACGAGCACCCGAGCATTTTGGTGCTCGCTCATCTCTAGTAGGTAGTATAGGTATAAGGAGGTTCACAGGAGAATCTAAGGAAAACACTAGAGGAGTAAGTCCTTTCCCATGTTTGTCCTGTACATCTATATTTGTTCTCTATAGTGTCCCTGCTGTTTTTTTTCTTTTCCTTTTTTACATGTGTATCCTTGAAATGTACAAATATCTTCATTCTGTGCTGTGCCACATGTTTGACATTGGTGCCAACAAAAGAGCGAGCTCTTCCCTGCAAAATGCTGCTGTTAAATAGAACAGCCTATCACACAGGTAACAGACCAGCTTTAAGATTACAGAAATGATTATGTAGATCACAAAAGTAGGTGAAGTTCTATAGGATTTACTTGTAGATATTGTTCTACTGTATGACCAGAGAGCTGGTGTTATGACCCAGCTGGACACAAACCACCTTGTTAGGATGGGATGTAATTTATTGTCCAAGAAGGACAGATATACGCACAATATTCTAAAGCAAAATATTTATAAAGAAATAAGAAACGGGAACAGGAAAACTAACCAAAACCTACTACTAACGCAGTGAGACCCTACCTAAAAGCAGAGCACTTGCCCTGATGAGGGCGACCCCACGTCAGGAACCCTGACTCTCCCTAGTTGGATACAGTTAACAATACTATACTACAATACGTATGGTAGATGTTAAACAAGTGTGCATTGAACAAGATGTAATTGTAATACCAAGCAAAAATGAGTACATACATGCGTCAATTGATCAACTGGGACGCATGTCTACCAGCCGACCAATTCATCCACTTATCAGCAGCAATGTACTCAGATCAGCATTCAACATCGAAAGGATGCTGAACATATGCTGGCGTGTGGATCACGTAGGCCAGGACCGTCACCGTGAAGTCACTCTGGATCCAATTCATCAAGACCGGTAAGCTGTGGCAGGTGGAACGTCTAAAGGTAGGAAAATGATTGGATACCAGACACAGCTCATAAAACAAAATTGGCGCCAATTCTAAAAATAAAGCAGCCTTGCTTTCCCAGTCCTCCCTACATGTGGCTTCCCCATTACAGTAACTTCTTATCAAACCAACATGTCAGAATGGTCAGAACTCTACAGTGTCTGGAATGAATATTTACTGGCATACAGTATTATGGTGGAAAGATGAATATTAGGTTTCCATGTACTGAATAATAAAAGCTTTGATCTGATGAAAAGATATCTGATAAACTATTCATTGTTGCAGGTACATGATAAATTCACAGTCAGGAGCAATACTAAAACGAGTAGGCATTTAGCTTTTTATCATTAACACTTTAACATGGAGCTCATGATGGGAAAAGCTCAGCTAAAAATACAGAACTAGAGCTTTCACACCAATCATCACAAGTGTTCAGAAATAGAAAAGATTCTTATCATGCAGCCGCTCGGCGGAGTGACTAATCAGGTACACCCAAACATAAAACAGTCGAGCTCCTGGAGTTGCATTTAAACCCACTTGATATGCACCTCATACATCAAACAGCCACAGATTCATGGACTCCATGCACTGTGCTGGATTCTAATAATCCCTAGTGTCAATCCAAATGCCAGAGCTTATTGTAAGAATAACCAGCTTTACTACACTTGTACAAATCCTAATTAGAAGGTCTGTCAGAACTAGATCATGTTAATACTAGATGAGTATTATACCCACAATGGAGATGCATGCTCACTTAGCCTTCATTCTTTATTCCACCAAATATATTAATATTATGCAGACACAATAGGAATGCCTTCCCCTGCAGTAGGAAACGTAACCTTTCTATTCAGTGCTAAGGATAGAAACCTTCTAAATGCCAATTAACTTCTCACCACTCATCAACAAGCCTGCCCTAATTTACAGTAGCTATATGTATATTAATATAATCGGATCTCCAAATAAAAGAAACAATCTAATCTTAAAGTAGTAATTGAATCCATAGTTTAATTGGCTTGAAATGAACTGCTGCACCTTAGAATTCTGAATTCCTGTAGCATATTTACCAAATTTGAGTATTCCATCGGTATGCCTCCGCTAGCTCTCTCCTCTGCTCCTCTTTAGTATGTGCATCCTGACTGGTTTCCAATATAATATACTGGATAGCAGCCAAGAATATCCAGGAATATTTTAATAACTTCATTTAAATGTCTTAAGCCCCAAGCTGTACTACATATGCATATCTTAGAATATATAAAAACCTTGACTTTTTAGGGCACCCACACATCAAAGAGTACAGAAAGAAATCACTTTAGTTTTATATAGTTTAAAGGTCAGATCAAAAAGAATAGTGTTGAACCGCTTCTTGGATCATCTGTTATATGGTTGTATGGATAGCAACAATCTAGGCAAAGTATTTTGGTATATTAAAATACAATTAAAACATATCTGCTGTACCAAGTGTAAATTATGGCAACAGATTTAGCAGGATTTCATAGCATAGGCTGCATACTTTTCTCGAAACTCTAAAAACGTAGGCTTTACTGCAGCCCAATATTTAACTTTGAGAAGACCTTAGACTTTTTCAAACAGTTCCTGTGCCATCTTCATGATATGGAGGAAAAACTACCGATATTCTTTACTTAACAAAATCATATCTCCCAACCATCCCAGATCTAAAGTGGTCATCATGATTTTCACCCATTTTTTCAGGCCATCAGTTCAATATTCCAGGCACCAATAATCCTCCTGTGCCACCATACCCCATCTATGAAATTACTCTGGGCCAAGTGCGGTCACACATGGTGCTGCTGTGCATATATCTTCTTTCTTACCTGGTCAGACTGCTCTACCCTCCTCTTATGTTCTATGGTGGTCACAGTTTTGAGGGAGGTAGCCAAGGCAGCACTTCTCTGCTTCAATCCCATAGTCCGGACAGTCTGCCTATCTGGTCCTGAGTTTTGAAGAAGAGGCAGCACAGTTGTCATTCCTTTGGTTATAACTAGGTAATCCAAGGATCGTCACTTTCACCCTTCACAGATAATAAAGCCAAATGAAATGTCCCTTGTCTCAGCTCAATACTAAAATTCCCATCAAGCCCTGGGTCCACAAATGCCAGGACATGCTGGGAGTTCTGTTTCTATCAAAATATGGGAACCACGGCACGGGTACAATAGTCTATTACTAATCATACTGTGCATCCTCAATCTATTAAGATTTGAAAGAACAGTTTTGGTGGAAGTGTACACCTAGAGGGAAAATTTAACCCCTTTCCACTGTAGCCCTTTATTTGTTTTTATTTTTTGATCCCCACTTTAAAAAAATATCATACATTTTTTATTTTTCCTGTGACATGGCTACAAAAGGCTTGTTTATTGTTTATGTGACAAGTTATGTATTTCACTGCTAGCATTTAACCTGATATATAATGTACTGGAGTGAAGTGAAAAAAATGCAATTTTGCAATTTTTTTTGGGGGGGGGGGGCTTCAAGGCAAGTAAGGCGTTGTAGAATTTGTATTTGCATCTTTATTCTGTGGGTCAGTAAAACTACAGCAATACCAAATCTATATAAAGGTTTGGATGATGCGTAAAGTATAAATAAAATGTTAACTATAAAAATGGAAGAATTTGGACATCTCATTTAACCATATTTTATTCACACTAGAACATATATCAGAAGGTGAAAGTGAGATATTTTCCATTTAATTTTCAAAAATTAACGCATTTAGAAATTGATGACAGCAAATAATTTCAAAAAAGTTGGGACAGTTAACAAAAGGCTGGAAAAGTAAGTGGTACTATTGAAAAACAGCTGGAGGGCCAATTTTCTATCAAGTCACATGACTGTGTATAAAAAACACATGTTAGAGAGGTAGAGTCTCTTAGAAGACTTCACCAATCTGTGAAAAACTGTCTAAAAATTGTGGAATAATCTCAGAAAAAGTATTCTCAAGTCATTGGAGGGACAAGGTGCCTTTTTCCATGCACCTGGCATATTAGAGGAATGCTGCAATTGAATTATCGGTGTTGGTGAGCTCTATTGCCCCTTGCATATGTTGCTGTTTGTAGAGTTCCACCTGAAATTCTGAAAAAGACCTTCAGAAGGAGCCCAAGATAGAACCTTAGACAGACAGTCATTACTGAAACAGACAAGGAAAAAATGGGTAGACATGTACCAGCGCCAGATAGTATTAATTTCAAGTAATGGAAGGATATCCACTCACCTGGTACACGGTGGGGATCCCACCAATACCTAGTGTCCAAGCCTGTGTATCAGTATATCTCTTCGTCCTCTGATCCAGGTGTCTTGGAGAGACGTCTCGGAGGTTAGGAGCCCTCTGGATAACCAGGGGCTTACAGCCAAGCCCAAAAAGTGAAAAAGTAAAAAAAACTCCGTGCTGTAGGGCTAGGAGAAAAATCTGAAGACCCACGGGTCTAATTGTAAAATAACTGTATTTATTTAGAATCACTTATGCTATGCGTTTCAGTACACTTTGGCGCCTTTCTCAAGCATAAAAATAACATCTACAATGTACATTTATATAAGCACAATCTAATGAAGAACTTACAATCACAATTCCCGCTCCGGACGCCGAGATGGTCATCATGACGTCACAATAGTGGGTTGGACTCTCGTAATTGTAAGTTCTTCATTAGATTGTGCTTATATAAATGTACATTGTGGATGTTATTTTTATGCTTGCGAAAGGCGCCGAAGGTTGGCGAAACGCATTTCATAAGTTATTCTAAATAAATACGGTTATTTAACCATTAGACCCATGGGTCGTGAGATTTCTCTCATAGTCCTAGAACAAGGAGTTTTTTTTTTCTTTTTCACTTTTTGGGCATTATTGAAACAGAGACCAATGCTGCAAGCTTTTTTTTCTCCATCTTAGCAGATTTCCGTTAGTTTCTGAGATTTTAGCAGGACAGAATATAGAACACATTATTCTGTCTTGCTAAAATGTAAGAACCATTCTAAAATGTAGACCAAAGCTGCAGAGCTTCAGTAATGACAACCGATGGTTCTGCCTGAATGCCATTTTTGGCATTTTAGACAGAACCCCTGGACAGAAACTATATATGGGATCACTAACACATTGCGAATGAAGCCTAATTTCTGTATGTACCCCCTGTGTACAATAGTAATACAGTAGCCCTGTTTGCTTGTTTGTAGGTTTTTACACTCATATTTGCAGATGCTACAGCTATTTACCAAGAACATACATTACTGGACCTTATGCTACTGTGTCCTTGTAATTATTCTCTGGACCGTGCCGCACAATTTTTATCCATATTCTATTTCAGAGAATAACACCACTCTGAGTTTACCTTAGGTTGATTCATATAGAATTATAATTTGACCACATAAAGAATGGATCTGAGCACACATACAATTCTTCCAGTGTTTTAGTAAAGGCCCATTTAGACAACAATTATCGCTCAAAATTCGCTCAAAAGTCAACTATTGAGCGATAATCGTTGCATGTAAATGTGCCCATCTCTCACTTTTCTGCCGAATGACGGACCTCAGTTCGGCATGAAATCCATCATTCAGCAGAACAGCTGATAAGACAGACCACACGCTGTGCTCTGCCCACAGAGTGCTGATAACAGCTGATTACATTGTCTCAGCAGTCAGCCCCGCCAGCAAATCAAAAAGAATTTATTCAGAGAACAGCAAGTGGTCTCTTCTCTGAATACAGCTCCTGGCAGCTTACACGCTACTAACTGGTACTAATAGGCATTAGTACCAAGTTGTAGTTTAAGCAAAAAGGATTGCTCAAAAGCCATCTTTTAAGCGATCATCTTTGTGTCTAAATGCACCTTAAAGCTTTACTTCACCGAAATTGACCATAAAACTTTGTTGCGTTCCAAACATGATGGCCATATTGTATACAGCAGGGGTCCCCAACTCCAGTCCTCAGGGACCACCAACAGGTCGTGTTTTCAGGATATACTATGGTAAGAACACCTGTGGCAATGTCTGAGGCACCGACAATTACATCACCTGTGCAACACTGAGGAAATCCTGAAAACATGACCTGGTGGCGGTCCCTGAGGACTGGAGTTAGGGAACACTGGTATACAATATATATTTTCCTGGCTTCCTTGTGTTATATAAATGTTGACCAGATAAACACAGGAATTACAGACCAATGTTCAATACATAAGCGTCCCTCACAAGATATGGTACATTCGTCTGAAGCAGACTTACTCAATGACAACTGCAAGGAAAGATGACTTTGTGATGCTGTTATTCAGGCGAGACTCACTGCAAGGTTCCCAGAATTTCCTTCGAAACATAAGATTAGTAGATCACTGTAACATTTTAATGGTAGGATTCATGACAGAAATAAAAAGATTATCTCCGATACTGAGCTTTTGATGACTAATTTTAACTTCGCTTTCTCCTAGAGAACAGTAGGAACGTATTTATGTAAAAATCAAGGTAAAGACGGAATATTTTTCACCTAATGTGACAAATCCACTTACAGAAGTATTTCCTGCAAGGTCGTAAGGTTACATATAGCAAGTGTTGAAATGTGTCATAGTTAATCATATACCGTATTAGGAACATAATATGCTTGAGTAGATCTACTGTACAACTCTATTTATTCATTCACAACTATCAGTGAATTGTTATTCATGTACCTTGTATATATGTCAAAAATTACCCCTGAAACATAGAAGCAAAATCGACTTACTAATGAGGAAAGCTCTTGGAAAGACAAATAGGTTTCTCTTGGAAAGACAAATAGATTTCATGAATAATAAAACTCCACTCAATACAAGGAACTAAAAAATGGTGAGGCTAGAAGAATAACTCATCTATTACACATTTCACTCCTTGCGTCTCCAGGTTTATGCCGCTCTCCTCAAGGGACAGAAGAAATGGAGTAAGTTAGATAAATATGTTGCATGGGAGTTGGCCTTACTTAAATTGTGTCACTTTATTAGTGAACACCCAAACTAAGATATGTTAAACAGTTTCTGTTATTCAACACAACACAACACAACACTCAATGTCAGGGGCGTAACTAAAAGGCACAGGGGCCTGGGTGCAAAAGTTCAGCTGTCCACTTCCCCCCTTCCTCCATCTGTACCCATATCCAGAGGCGTAACTTGAAGATTCGGGGCCCCAATGCAAAACCTGTAACAGGCACTCCCTAGCTATAATGCTTTGCTCATACTACTAGGCCCCCAATATGGAAAAGATAGGCGTTATAGGCCCCCTAAGGGTCCTGGGGCTGGTAATGTTAGGGCATAATGTGACCGGCCATATTTGAACAAGGTAAGAAAATTATCGGGGTCTCTTTAGGACTTTGTTTTATAATGTATGAAACCCAGGTTAATGACTTGGGTGTCCTCCAGTGTGAGCAGCCTACCATCCTTCAATGACCCAGTGGGGACAATTACTAAGCTAAATGTACCAAATATATTGTCTCTCTAGAAAGGGAACATGGCTTAGAAATGGATGGTTGGCGAGAAAAGCTTAAAATGCAACAATGTGCGCTAAAATTTTGCTGCAAGGTAAGCTAACCAATAGCTGGTGTAACATTAGACAAAATTGTTTCAGTAGATGTAACTAATTTATCATACAGTATGAGCCGCTGTTATAAATTTGGCACATTTCCAGACTGCATGGTCTAAGTTTACACTCTCTGAATATCAGACGTGAGATCCCAGCTTATCAGCTGTTCACCAGGCCAGTGTGCTAGTGTGCTGAGCTGATTTCTGCAAGAAGCAGACAGCTACGTTCCCGCTGCAGTGGCCAGATGGGGTATTACAGTTAAAGTTCTCATTCACTTCAGTGGTTGCTAGTGCACCGGCCCAGCTAAAAACTGATCAGCAGGGGTCTGGGGTGGCGGACTACGACCAGTCTACTATTAATCGCCTAACAATAGGCCATTACAACTGGGCAACTTCTTTAACACTAAAGAAAAGCCAGAAAACAGACATATTTCTTATTGGCTTTTCCCCTTCAGTGTGCAGCGGGGGATTAACTACGCATTGTATTTGAAGGTGGCTGACATCCTACAAAAGTACAATGGCTAGACATGATATTTCAGGCTGTGTTCATTCACTTCCAAGCGGGTATTGCAAGCAAAGTTCCTGTTGAACAATGCAGTGAGAACAGAGCTATCTGCTTCCTGCAGAAATCAGCTCAAAGCATGAGCACATTGGCCCCACGAACAGCTGATCAACTGGGATCCCAGGCGGGAGATCCCCACTGACCTACTGCTGATTACTTATCCTTTAAATAGGCCAACAATAGTTTTTGGTTGGACAATCTCATTAAATAATAAAATCTGATACACTTTTATCTATCTTTATGTCTGTATTTGTGTTTTGGGTCTGTATTTCATAAGCTCCATTTTTTATTCATGAAATATTACAAATACAAATATGGATATAAATATGAATGTGATATTGCATATTTTCTGAGAGCTCCACTCCATTCAGTGGACATAATGCAGCCTCTAAAAGTGTATGCTGCGGGCTTTGAAATGTGGGCTTCATATAGAAATGCTGACATATAAAATTCCAGCCATGTGAATAGCTTCAATAATTAACATTAGCATCATTTCTAGACCTTCCAAGTATAGAAATCGTGTGGATTGAAAATTTATGTGAATACGGCCAAATGCGGTATCTATGCTGTATGCCAGCGGTTCTGCATAAACAGATGGCACAGAAAAAAACAAATACCCACGGTATAGTGAACAGAAACAACATATTGATGGCACATGAGCAAATAAACAGCCTATTCTCTGAATACGAACATGAATGACACACAGATGACAAGATATCTACTCGACAGGCAATCAATATCTTGTCAGATTTCCAAGGTGTAGGGTTTACAGATAATGAACAGCAGCAGAAATTACAATTCATTCAAAACAGCTGGTATGGCTAAAGATGAACAATGTGATAAACTATACTGTAGGTTTAAAAGACAGAATCTGATGACAGCAAAAAGATGTACAGACCAGGATGTGTTAAGAAACCAAATGTGGTAAGAAAAGAAAAAGAAGACTATAAAAACTGTAGACACGCACATCTAGTCATGTAGTAGTCAACATTCTTGGGGGCTCATCACAATCTATTGGGTATGTAGAAATGTGTATTTTCTTGGCAGAGCCCCAAAAAACTGCCATATGGTTTTTTCAAAACTTTTTTATTAACTTTTTCAAAATAAAGAGACTACAAAGACAATCAAACAAGTATAGAAAATTAATAGATACAAATAACTTGCAACATAGCATCAAAGTGTTTGGACAAAAAATCTTCACAGACCAAATGGGTAGACATAAAAGAAGTGTCATCCAATAGCTTGAACACAAAGGATCTTGGAATGTTTAGCTTGCTGAGAGGAGACTTAATAGCAGTCTACAAATATCTGAAGGGCTGTCGCAGTGCAGAGGGATTAGCCCTATTCTCATTTGTACAAGGAAAGACTAGAAGCAATGGGATGAAACTGAAAGGGAGGAGACACAATTTAGATATTAGAAAACACTTTCTGACAGTCAGGGTTATCAATCAGTGGAACAGGTTGCCACGGGAGGTGACGAGTTCTCCTTCAATGGGAGACATTAAACAAAGGCTGGACAGATATATGTCTGGATGATTTAGTGAGTCCTATATTGAGCAGGGGGTTAAACCCGATGACCCTGGAGGTGCTTCTGATTCTATGAGTCTATGACTCTGTCATATCCATGCAGAAATAAAGCAAACTGTTACAATACGTTTAATCAGACCGACCAGGATCAAACAGATGTAAATTTAAAGAAGTGGGTATTATATGAAATAACAGAAACCCAGTTACAAGCACAGAACCATAGTACCATATGAATCAAGTGAACCAGAAATACACAGAGGACATGACTAACAAAGGGGAAAAAGACACATGGGGAGATATTGGGAGAGGGAGGGGAAGAGTTAGATACTCAGACCCTTGCTAACCCTTGAAGGGTGGGTGGTAGTGTGGACTTCACCAAGTGAAGAGTATATTCAAAGTGTCCCGCGAGTGCCATATAGCATGTTAAGGCATGCTGGTAAATATTCTAGCAAGTGGATTTCTTGTTCCTAGCATATAAATCCTTATGGGATTGCTAAACTGTCTGCTTCCATGGTTGCACCATAAGAGACTTGGTTGCTAGACAAGCATGGAAGAACAGCCTGGTGGAAGCTTTATTCTGGTGCTTCCAAGAACCAAGCAGGTGGGTGAGAGGATCCAGAGGTATATTGCAGGAGAAAAGGTCTTCAACTAGTTCCCTATCTATCCTCCAGAAGGAAGAAAGGAGGCAGTCTGCAAAAATATGGGAAAAAAGTACCCTTGTCTGATAGACATCTCCAGCAAACAGAGAGGATAGAGGCAATCCAACATATTTTTTAATATCTCTGGCCAGCTTAAAAGGGTTCTCCCATCTGGAAAATACAGTACATTAAAAATAGGCATTGGCACAGCCTCACTGTGCTGCTCCTATTGTGATCAAATGGACCTTTTTACAGTGAAGGCTTCCTGCTGCCTACAAAGGCCTAGGAGACGAAGCTGTGGGCTTAAGTGTTTGTGCTCCTGGAGCTAAGGAGGAACAACTTATTGTACATTCTGCAGCATATGATTTAGGAGATACACTTTAAGTGGGGCCCAATCAATAGTGTAAATAAAAGGCTACAGTGCTCCAGAATGCATCTGAACTCACTTGTCACTGATCAGAGGATAACACAGAGTTAGATCAGAAAAGTCATTTATGCTGCTAATATATCTATCACACATTCACAAGCAAGTACTACTTAACTAAATGGTTAGATAAAAAGGCCCCCTCAGTCCAAGTAGAATTTGCTTTCACTTTTTTAAGACAATAGTAGTCCTACGACCTTGTGACCTTGCAACACTTATATAAAGCATCCTGGATCTACCTTGAAATATTTATGTATTCGTACAGAAGGAAAGAAGAGAGACTTCCTATGAATTATAATGACTTAGAAGAAGACCCTATATAACCTATTCTTTTAGCTATTCAAGGACAGAGTTTTGAGGGGGATGAAACAAAAAAGATAAAGAAATGGTTAAAAGGAACTAACTTTCCCAGGGTAATCATTGGAGTCTTGCTGAAAGCTGCTTAAGATTCAGTGGCTTGTGTCTCGTCAGATGAAATCTGTACCCATTTCGACTTAAAGTGAATATACCATTTTATTTCTGTAAATACATTTAAAATTGTACAATAATTTATTAATCTGTCTCTTGCAGTTGTCTGTAGATTGAACTCAATGACAAGTCAGTATGCACCAAGCTCCCCTGCCCCCTCTAGTGGTGGCCGCAGGCAGACAGCATGTTATATTTTAAATTTGTGGCTATGCAGGGCATTTGGAGTTCTGAATCAGAGAAATAAAACTTCCAATCGCTATAAAGTTTTGTTCTTTCCATGGCAGGCTGTAGTTTTCATTAATTCCATTTTAAGGTACATATAATGTATTGTATAACTTTCAAATTTTATTTGCCGGGGAAGTGGGGGTAAAGTGAAAAAGCATATCAATTCTGCAATTGTTTTGTTCGGAGGGTTTATGATGTTCACTATGCAGTATAAATGACATCATAACTTTTTCTGTGTATCAGTACAATTATGACAATGCTAAAATGATAGATTTTTCTTCTTTACTTTAAAATACTTTTGCAATTTCCTTTTGCATTCAGAGAATTATAACCTTTTTATTTTTCTATAGACAGTTCTATGAGGGCTTGTTTTTTGAGTGACAAGCTGTAGTTTTTATTGCTACTAATTCGGAGTACATATAACTTTTAAGATCTCTTTTATTACATTTTTTTGGGAGGCAACATGAACAATAAAAAAAGAATTTTGGCTCCAGCCATTGGATGCAGCAGCGTTTGACATCCTGTACACAGGCTGCTGCAGCCTGTAAGCATCAGGTCAGAGAGGAGAGGAAACAATGAGGAGCTGGGAGAGGTATCAGCTTGTTTGTTATTTTTACACAGAGGGAGCATCTTTAAATAAAAGTTAATAAGTCAGACAACCACCTTTAGGCACATCTATACAGGCAGAATGAACCAAATAAGAGTTCATACAAATGCCTGTTTCCAATTATTGCACTGTGTAAATAGAACAGCAATTAACCAACAAATAAGAAAATGGTTGATCATATCTTTTGTGAGGCCATAAAAATCACTGTAGTCAGCAACACATCTCCCTGTGTAAATAAGAGCTGTACTGCCGACAACCCCAAAAATGTATGGGAGACGAAAAATCATATTAAAGATCCTTCATACATTTGCATTAGTCTGTACGAAGGCCCCCTGCAGACCAGGGCCAGTTGTAATGAGCCTACTTGTTTGCGCTGACATGACAGTCCTTGGTGTAAGGTAACTCCATTGTGACCCTTGTGGTGGCACTAGGAAAATTTGTGAAGGTCCCCAGGACTACCATGTAATTATATATGTGTTTACTAGGCTGCCTAATTATAGACTATCCGGATACCTCCCGCTGCTCTCTGGCATTCCTGCAGGCTTCCAAGCAATTGTCAGCGTCCACAAAACATCTCTTGCTGGTAACAGCGATTGAAAACCCTGCCTCCAGTAAGATTGTTCTGATTGGTTCTTGGCGCTGGCTCAGCCAATCAGAGCCAGCGCTTGATGCACCAATCACAGCCATTCATTGTTTATGCACTGTAATGTGTAAAATATTTGATGCAAAGGAAAATAACTCTGGTACGGAAGTAAATTTCTGAGTGTGCAAATCATCTTACCAGAAAGATGGTGATCCCATTAAGCAGTCATTCCCCAAATTATCACAAAATCAAAACAAAATAGAAATGACCATAATTGGTATCAGTTGACTTTCAGGTTCTGACCCTTGACTTATTTCACTCTAGTAGAGTGAACAGGCAAATTAGCAACTGTTTTGGGGACACTATCTGGGGAACATAGCAACGATGGCCATATCCCTCAAAAAAGGCTTTACAGGTGAAAATATTTGGTGCCTGTGAATTGCTACCCAGATTAGCCAGCCCAAAACTCCTTGTGGACGTACTTTTGCTGGACAGGCTATTGCTTCCTTAATGCAAATATCACACCAATATCATAGATTGGCACGCAATAAGGCTCATATTGTGTTGTGTAAAAGGACATTTAGTATCTAATGTAAACAACAAATTGTCATCAAAAATAAGTCATGCATATCTAAGAGCTAATGAGTTCTGAAAAGCCTCCTATTCATGTACAGTAATTGATTTAAGTAGAAAGAAATGAAAAATGAAAACACTGCTGTTTAGAAATTCAAAGATTTTAATTTCCCTTGGTTATTGTGCAGCTCCCTTCAGTGAAGAAACCATTCATTAGTTGCATGTTGAGCAGTACTATAGTTCTCTGGATAAAGTAATTGTGCTAGTGATTGGTCATGCTAAAGTGCTGTATTACTGTACTCTGGGAGATCACAATGGAGATCAATGTATCTGAGGAGACAGATGTATAGTCAACGGTATAAAATAAGTTTTAGTCTTGGCTCATCTTTTGTTTGAGATCCAGCAGCCTGTAGTGGTGTACAATGCATATTCTAATCTACACATGTGTGACTTACACTGAAATTCCGCTTTTGGAACAGTGGTGGTCAAATATTAGCTCACAATTTACCTGTAGATCTCACAGCGAGAACCAGTAGATCTCAATGTCAGGCCACCAGGCTCTTCTTTCTGTCTGCCACATTGCCTCCTCATAGACTTGTGTTTTAGCCTACTTGTCACCACCTTTTTCAAGTGAAATGATCAATGGCAAATCATTCCCATGAGTCTCCACCAGTGCTACTTGCTGTTGCGAGTCTCACACACTCTGACGACTAATGTCTACTCTAGCCGTAGTATAGTTGGGGGAAGGAGTAGTCTGGTCATGTATGAAGAAGACATGGCTATGGAGCAGGTGTGCTAAGCAACTTGCTGTGGTTTCTATCACTTTTGAGAGCACTAGCCAAATAGTTCTGTAGCTCAATGGAACCAAATAGCGCTGGGCAGACCCCATTGACTTAAATGGGGTCCGTCTGCTTTCCACTCAGCTACCTGGCTTTTGGACAGAATAAAAGGCGCTGCATTCAGTGCTTTTTCTTCCAGTATTGCGACAGAACCTCTGAGTGAATGTTCCAACGCAGATGTGAAACCACCCTCAGTGTTTGCTACATGTCTTTGGTCTTAGAGATCACAGAACACATGCTCCACAAAAAGTAGATCCAACAGTATTATGAATTCTATGTGGTTTCTACTGAAAAGTGAGTCTAAAGGAGGCTACCCCCTACCACAGCATGGCCCATCCGCTGTTATAAGCAGGGCTACACCAATCATTTGTACAGGATGCTCCTGCATCCCTAGGGGTGTTAATTTGTTAAGTTACTCCCCGTTTGCAGAATCGCTTTGACCTGCCTTGCATGTCAGACAAACTTGCGCCTTTTACGGAACACAGTTCAATCCCACGGTCACCTGTTTGAGGGCACCACTTTATCTTAAGTAACAGCATGTCCCCTGTAGACATGATCCAGCCCTTGTCCAATCCCAATGCATTATTTCCCAGTGTGACTTTCCCTGCCTCATCACATTTTCCACAATCTCCAAGTGACATTTCTCCAGAACTAACAATTGCGGTTTGTCCTACCAACCAGGTGGACTATACTCCTCCTTAGGTTCCAGGCACTCCCCAGTGTGCTCAGGCCTAAAGCCCCATTTACATGCAAAGATGATCGCTCAAAATTCATTCAAAAGATAGAAAGAATTACAGTTTGAGCGATCATTTTGCATAAGCTGCTAATGGGTACCAATGACCATTAGTAGCTTATTAGCTTCATTTGCATGTAAATGAGCCTTCCTGAGCTGTATGCAAATAACAACAGGTGGTCTGTTATCTGCATACAGCCTCTTTGTTCTGCCACAGGAACTCAACTAAAAATCATCGTTCGGACGAAAAGCAAATGAAGGTAGCATTTACATGCAACGATTATCGCTCAAAAGACATCGTTTGACCAGTAATCGTTGCATGTAAATGGGGCTTTAGTCTGTCCAATTTTGTATGCAGCAGGTCTCAGACACCAATTTATTGACACACCTCAAACTCCAACTACAAGTGTTGCAGGGCAACACACCTAAGGCTTCCTACACATGGATAAGCCGATATCGTCCTCTCCAGCGGGCATTTTACAGGAGGGATGCAAGGAGTTTTCTTGTCAAAAACACCTCCCAACCTTTTCAGTTAGGTCGTGTCAGGAGGATCGGCAAGTGTTTCCTATTGTTTTCAATGGGACACCTAGCATTGCACACTATGCAATGCGTTTTCCTGCGCTATTGAAAACAATGATAGAACATGCTGCAATTTTTTCTCGCACCACATCACTCATGTATATGACTCCATTCAAAAGGAATGCTGTTCATATTCTCATACGATTTTCTCGGCTGAGTGAAAGCCGTCTAACACTGCAACATCCACTATCTCATCAGATGCAAGACACCAGCAGAATGGCTCCTTCTGACTGACACCTCCATTCCCTGTGGGATAATACAAAACAGGAAGAACAAGGGCTTCAAGTGTAGAGACCCACTAAGTTCTAAGTGACAGGGGCTGCTCCCCTCATCACGCAGCGCACCGTGCACAGCCCCGCTAGTGCTTTAATTACGTAGTGTTGGCCGCTTCTACAAACGCTCCTTTTTAAATCAGGAAATGGCCACTTGGTTGAAGATAAAAATGGACAGGTCCATTCGGCGCACACCAAGAAAAGAGGTGAGCATAGAAAACCTTTTATTGACAGCGGAAATACTAACTATGCTTTTCCAGGTCAAATACTGGCTTCTTAATTAGGTCAATCACCACTGATTACACCAATGCATAGCTACACTTTTATCAGGTGTTCTGTGCATTGTTGTAATCAAATGTGATCTACCTAAGGCTTCTTTCACATGAGCGCATATCGGACGGCGTTTTCACGGCTGTCCGATATGCGCTGTGATTTGATGCATTGGATTCCAATGCATCAGATCACATGGACATATTGGTGAGATGTAAAAACTAGAGATGAGCGGGTATACTCGCTAAAGGCAATTGCTCAAGCAAGCATTGCCTTTAGAGAGTACCTGCCTGCTCGAGATGAAAGGTTCGGGTGCCGGTGGTGGGCAAGGAGCTGCGGGGGAGAGCGGAGCGGAACGGAGGGGAGATCTCTCTCTCCCTCTTCCCCCCCGCTCCCTCCTGCTGACAGCCACTACTCACCGCTCCCTGCCCGCCGCCGGCCCCCGAACCTTTCATCTCGAGCGGACAGGTACTCGATAAAGGCAATGCTCGCTCGAGCAATTGCCTTTACCGAGTATACTCACTCATCTCTAGTAAAAACGCTCGGCCAAGCCAATATAGTGCCGGGCGTTTTTACGTCAGACCAAAACATAGTTCTGGAACTATGTTTTGGCCGGAATACGTCCAGCTGCTGCACGGGCTCCTATGGGAGCATATGGGAGTGGCCGCAGGTGGGAGGGAGTTTAGCAGCATGACTTCTAAATTTCCTCTCTCTGTTCTTCCTCCGCCCTACGTGCAGATTTACCTGTCTTCCTCCCCTCTCTTTCTGTGCAATGGGAGGGGTGGGACAGGGCAGAGCTAAGCGCCGGTCTGCCCCGCCACCTCCATTGATGCTATAGGCAAGGGCGGGATGGAGGCGGAGCTAAGCACCTGCCTCTTGTCCATAGCCATCAATGGGAGAAGGCAGGGTGGACCGGCGCTTAGCTCCGCCCCCTCCCGCCCCCTCCCATTGCACAGAAAGAGAGGGGAGGATGACAGCTAAGCCTGCGATGAGGAGGGAGGGGGAATGGGCAATGGCCTGTGAGCTCGGAGCACTTGTGCTGGGCTCACCAGGCCATCTGAACATCTAATTTGATCTGTTCATCAAATTTTTCTCAACTGACGTAGTGTATATCGGCTGGCCGTGAAAACGACCGGCCGATATGCGCTTGTGGGAAAGAAGCCTAAAGAAGAGGTGCGTATTTGACCTGGAAACAGGTAATTAGTATCTTCGCTGTCAATAAAAAGTTTTCTATACTCACCTCTTTTCTTGGCTGGAAGCTCCCAAACCAGTCAGGTTTTTTCTCCTGAGGGAGGACAGTCCTGGAACTCCATCACCAGTGTCATTAACGTAGGAATGGTGACACTACTAAAACAATGGCTCACCAGTCAGGCCATGGGGTGCCTAGACTGTGTGGGTACAAATAACATAAAAATGTAATACAGCGTTACAATGACAATTAAAGGTAGAGTATTTTTTTTTAAATTTATGGATTTAACACCACATTAACATTATGGCTGAGGAAGGGGAGAGAGGAGGAGAAAATGGAAAAGCAGAATAACCATATGGAGTTAGAAACCAAAAACCTGGATGGAAAACAGGCACAGGTCTATTTATACACTCACATAGACCAATATTTGCATTGAAATGCATGCCCCAAGTGTATTACTGCACTGTTGAGCTAGCAACTTTGGTAGTATTCTCTCTTTCCCTGTTTCATTACTATGCAGATCTGTCAAAAAAATGCTAAACTACTTAGGATGTTCTACACTGCTATTGGCTTTTTGTGAGATTATTATTCCTGACAACTTCGGAATGTATTTGTCCACAGAAACACGAGCGATCTTTGATGTCCAGCACAGAGACGAATGAAATGCTACAGACTGTCTCCCAGTCAGACAGAAGCTGCGGGCGCTGGAAGTGAGCCAGAAGAACAAAAAACAATAGCATTAATTATTTTCTTCATTATTCAGCTCTCTAAGTAAAGAACAGTTTAGGATATGATGAATGAAGAATCTTTAGTGTATACCAATCAGACAAGGAAATTTGACAAACATTAGATATAGGATTATGTAATGGTTAAAGAACAAGGGGAGGCTGGTTGACATGAATGACAGACTTCACCTGGGGTTGTTTTTCTACTACTTGGATAATTAGTGGACTTAGAACTCTCTGAACAATTTGTTAACACCCTAGGACATTTTCTATTTCCTCGTATTCGCCGATCATATGCAGCAAATGATGTCATAAAATCTGCACCATAAACAAGCCAATGTACTTATTCTGTATATTCTACCACATAGACAAGAGTCCTCAGAGCTCTAGGCACTCTTGCAATCATCATATGCCCAGGACAGATGTGTATCCTCTTAATATAACCAATAACAGAGATCTTGAAAACTATAAGGAATTGATATTAGGGTGCACAGTGTTTTTGGGCAAGATTTTGATGCAGTTTTTTTGAATCAAACCTAGGATTGGATCTGCCATGAAGGTGAAGAATAAGTCTGTCCTTTAAATTTCACATTCCTTTAAAATCCACCTCTGGTTTAGGCTTAAAAAAAACACATTAAAACTGTCATAAAAAATTGTGCATGAACACACCATAAGGATGCTTTTCATGTGCAAACGTAAAGGGGTTCTATCATATAAAGAAAAATCAATACTTACCTATTCCTCCCCAGGCAGACTCCTTACCCGCATCTTCTCCAGTCCCCCGGGTCACCTCACAGCAAGCCAACTGGATTCACTACTTCTTGTTATAATGCGTCCATTGCTCGCATTCTTCTTCCTGCCGGGCAATGTACGCTATGTCACTAGTGGCATAACGTTAACTGCCTCAGAAGGAATGCTGATCTATTGCCAAGACTGCGCGCATGCGCATGACCTGGGTATGCTAGACTCACCTCAGGCATAGCAACCTCCCTTATTAACCTTAAATAAAATTGCTAATTTTTGTTGGATATTTTGGCCACAGCAGCCTTTTTATTTTAACAAACAAGATTACATATCGAAACACTTTCAAAAATACGGAGAGGAGGCCCTTGAAGACCCAACCAAAATTAAGGGTCTGGTGCTTACCACATGAAACCAAACCTTGCCCCCAACGGTACACCTGGCTCAGAGACATCACTACTTCCCCCTTAATGGGAGGCTAGAATATCAAAAATTGATCAAGTCACCCGGGATCCCTTCCCTGGCCTTCCCCAACTCTCCAGACCCAACCACTATAAACCAACAGGGTGGGAAGTCTTACAGGTTAGGCCGTACCCACCAAAACTCCCTCCAACCAATATAAAAAAAACCGTCACAGGCTGCCACGACATGAGATACAGACTTTTCTACAATTAACCCATCCGTATTATACTCGTATCTTAACCCTTCTCCTCTCTACCCTCTGTACTCCCCCCTCAGCCAATCAGCACATACTTTACTCCCTAACCACGTGACCCCCCCCCTCACTACATTCAGTAAACATTAACCCACTCAATACCTTCTATCTGTGATGCATAGTTAGCAGATTTGATTGATACCACGACTGCAATGCGATATTCACATAAATATCAGTATCAGCCATTCCACCTGTGTAGTCATCGTACCCCAGGTGGGATTAAGCCTTTTTTCTGTCTTTGTCTGAGTCATAAGTCTGTGTATGTGTTGGGTTCCAGCCCCTCTCAATTGGGGAGGACTACGGGACCTTTTTGGTGCCCTGCATTTTTAATCGTCGTCAATAATCATATTTTAATTAGTATCCACACTGTGAAAGGGCCCTCTATCTGTTCCCTGGCAACCGTTATGCAGGGCCTCCCCTTATGGGCCCAGATACGGCCCCATGCTGTCTCTGCCATAGCTCGGCACTCCCTGCTAGGCTGTGAACGCTATGTCACTAGTGTTGTAGCATACATTGACCGACAGGCAGACGACTGCCTGTGAATGGACACATCATAACAAGAAGAAGCGGATCTGTCTGGCTTAAGGTGAAATGACCCGGGGACTGCAGGAGCCAGAAGAAAATCGTCCGGGAGAAGATGCAGTAAGACTACCTGGGGAAGAATAGGCAAGTATAGGTTGTTTTTTTCAAATGACAAAACCCCTTTAGGTGACCACAAAATCTGTGCTTCTTACATGCAGATTTTCATGTGGATTTGCCATACAATAACTGCAGATTTGCAAAAGGTGAAATCTTCAGCAGTTCCACTGCAAATCCATAGCAAAATCCATATGCAAGACAAGCGGATTCTGGTACAGGTTTTGTCCATGTCTTATTATTATGCCCCATATGAACAGGGGGTCAGTGCAGTAGGTTGCTGGTTGGGCAGGTGAGAGGCCTATGATGTGGGTCAATGCAGTAGGTAGCTGGATGGCTGCATCAGAGTCCCGATGAGGGGCAAAACTCCCAAAACAGCCTATTAGCAGATAGTTATATTTTCTTTCAGGTTTATATTCCCAGTCATTGTTACAAGACTTGTTAAAAAGTCAGACACTGGACTTGTAGGTAAGCTGCCTTTTAATAGGTGGCACTGTAGAGGCATTGTACCATTTCCCATTTGCCCTGTAAGAAATGTACAGGGTACATGCCAACGGTCTATTTTTCAGTCCGAAGTAACAGCCATTCCTTTGAATGGGTGTATGCATACAAGTTTTGTTTTTGTTTTTTCATTCGGACTGCCAGTCCAAGTAAAAAAAAAGACCACAGCATGTTCTATTCTTGTTCGATTTTCAGATGAGACTAGCGCGGTGTAGTGTTCAGCACATCGCAACTTTTAATTCGGCCATATGCAAGTAGCCTAAAAGATACAAGAAAGTTGTAGAACTTTTCATTACATAGCTAATGCTTAAACAAGAATACCGTTCTAAGCATATGTTAGAGGAGAAACACCAAGGGACCCTGTGGTCAAGCTACTCTTATAACAAAGTAGAAAACATTTTTGTAGAATTTGAAGAATTAAAGTATTGTGTGAATTTAGGTTACAAAAAAAATATGTTCTAAATGGTGTTTAATACTGGACTGATGTCTTGAACCTACTGATTGCATCGGGTCCAAGAATGTCTTGCAGTTTACGTGATACCCTGACAAGGTCTAGTTATGTGCTACTATATTTGCTGGAAAAAAGTAAGGCATTTAAGCCTAAAGAATAGCGTGGCGGTGGATTACACTCATCTCCAAGCAATGAGTATTTTATTGGTTTCATTTAGAATCTAATTTAGATAACAGACATGGTCAACTCATATCTCTTGGTAGTAAACAGATCTGTAATGTTTAATTGTTATTCTGCCCTTCAAAGCCAGCCACTAATGGTTTAGCGTTCAATTTCTCCTTTTTCATGGAATATAAAGACATTTCTAAAGAAGACCTTCACAGCAGAAAGTATAGTGTACCTCAGAGGACAATGCTCAGATCACTGCGGGGAGGGGTGGGTGGGCTGTTAGGGGTTAACATGCTTAACAGCCATGATCAGCGTGATCACTGGTGTTGCAGGTTGAAGTTAGCTGGTACCCAACTCTTATTAATGGAGCAGGATCAGCTCCTATGCCCGCTCCATACAAACTCCGCCATTGTAGGGCAGCTATGGGCACCAGGAAAGAGGGGTACCCCACTACATTGACCAACTTCCTTGTATCACTTTGTGGCAAAATGTGAAAGGATACCCTCTCCACAGGTCTTACAAAGAAAGTTGTAAGGAAACAAGGGTCAAATTCCCCTGCCTGAGGTCGCTGGTGGTATGTTAATATTTTCTATGACACCCCTCATCTCTAGGTATTCAATCAGTTCTGATAACTAGAAATACCAAAATTCCTACAAAACATGTTCTGGTTTGAACCAAATTTTTATTAGTAAATGCATCAGAAAGACATCAGAAAATAGTGGAAGAGGGATATGAAGCATATGATATAACATCCAAACGTATCAGGTTTAGGCCTAATTCACATGACCTAATTTAGCTGCGTCCAAAAATCACGACAATCTGAAGCATTAAATTCCAATGTATTCATTCAGATGACCGATTTTTGGGTGTGTAAATAAAATTTTGCCATAAGAAATAGGACATCGGTGACCGAAAACGGAGACCGATTTTTTACAGCGCTTGAAAAGATAGGTCTTGCCCTATCTTTTCCCAAGTTATGCTGGAAGCTCCCATTGACTTCTATGGGAGCTGAAAAAATAGAGAGGGGGAGTGAGTTTACCTACGTCCAACGCTTGGAAAAGCCGATTTAATACTCTATCCATTAGAACATATGATTGAAATGCATAGTGCATGCAGCTAAGGTAAAACACTTGTTTCAAATAGTTGTTTTTATATTAGAAAGAACTTAATTATGGATGCTTAAAACTAGAAAGCTGGATAGTAGCTCATAAACCAGACAACTCATTATCACGCTATTCAGTGGACATTAACTGCTGTACCAAGCAATACAGCCAATGCACACGAGTGATTCTTTTAAAAAGGTCAAGGAATTCTAGCTAGGATGCTAATACAAATCAAGTCCACCGTGTGTGATAGATGTTCTGGCATTACGCATCTTAATCATTCATCCTGATTATCATTATTTATTACATGTAGAAAATACGTATTGACAAAACAGACCTACCAATATAAGAGGCCAGCATAGTGAGCATGACAAATTAGAAAATTATTTTTAATCGGGCCGGCAGCACCAGCCCCATTGAAAACATAGAGGGGACATTGCACTCCCCTGACACAGCTGTGACAGTTATAACAGGGGATTCCTTCATCCCCGCAGGGATGAAGGAGTCCTTTGTCACAGCTGTGGCAAAGGTCCGCAATGCTATCTCATTACTTCAATGGGGCCGGCGCTGCTGCTGCCCCAATGACAGCAATGGGTTGCAGGCAACTCCCGCAGCAATGATTTTCAGGGAAAGGGTTGAAATATCAGCCCCTCCCTGAAAATCATCCCTAGCTGTAAAAAAAAAATTTTTTACTCACTTAGAAGAGCTCTCCAGCTCTTCTCTCCGGCCACGGCAGTCATCTTCTGGCTTCTGGAGGCTGGGGATTGAAAAATTGGCTTAGCGCTGTGACCAATAAGAGGCAGCGCCCAGCCCTTATTGAATGACAGCTGAGCGCTGCCTTTGATTGGTTGAGCGCTGTGACCAATCACAGGCAGTGCTCAGCTGTCATTCAATGAATGGCTGAGTGCTGCCTGTAATTGGCTGATCGCTAGTGGGTAGGAGCCCTTATATGGTGATAGATTATTTGAAGGTACAAGCCCAGAGCCGGAGGCTGCACTACTGAGAGATTCTGGTTACACCACTGTCACCTGCTTATTCCTTCAAGGCCTTATTCACATGACCGTATATACGCCGCAATTTAGTGTCGTCTAAAAGATCGAACAAAAACCTTTCACACGACTGTATGCATTTTTGGGTTTGCTCATATGCGCCGTAAAATCGCATGAATGAAGAATAGTCGCGATCAAGTCCCGGAGTTAGTTAGCGTATTTTCGGCCATTTACACAGGCGGCTGCAGCGTAATGGCAGAAAAAGACTCTTCTGTGTTGAAATCTGTCACTCAGAATGACTGCTAATGCTTAAATAGAGCCAGCTGTCTCCTTTTCTCAGCTTTGGTTACAGGTAAACTCCCTCCTACTCCTTTTTTCCCCCGCTTCCATAGAAGTCTATGGAAGCTTCCAATGTATTTCGGCAAAAGAAAAGGCAAGAACTATCTCTTGGCTCAGCGTATAAAATCGGGCTATTTTTCACAGATGCCCAAAAATCGTTTATCTGAATGAAAACATGGGAATCCACTGCTTTAGATGGTCGCAATTTTTGCCTGATTTTTTGACGCCACTTAATAGCGGCGTATATATGGTTGTGTGACTAAGACCTAAGGCTGTATTTACACGGGCAAGTGTGATATCAGTCCAAGTTTCTTGGACCGATATTACACTCTTGGGCCTTAGTCACATGGGCGTTTTTTGCCGCGATTTGCGGATCGCATGACGGATGCGCATCTGCAAATCGCATGACCGGGGCCGAAAAATCGCCCGAAAAAACTGCTCCTAGCCGCATTTCAATTGAAACGGGCCGGAGCTGTCCAGCGCATTGAATTCAATGGAGCCGGGAATACAGCCGGCTCCATTGAAAGCAATGCGCTGCGGGCGAGTGTGGGATGAATTGTCGGGAAGGGCTTAAATATATAAGCCCTTCCCTGCAATTCATCCAGAAAGGTGTAAAAATAAAAAAAATATATATATACACTCACCTTGTCCCGGCAGACGGAGTTCAGCGCGGCCGGCCGGCAGTGGGTGTGAGTGAGAGCTGCCTCTGATTGGCTCAGCGCAGGGACCAATCAGGGGCAGCTCTCACTCACACCCACTGCCGGCCGGCCGCGCTGAACTCCGTCTGCCGGGACAAGGTGAGTATATATATTTTTTATTATTTTTACACATTTCTGGATGAATTGCAGGGAAGGGCTTATATATTTAAGCCCTTCCCGACAATTCATCCCACACTCGCCGGCAGCCCATTGCTTTCAATGGGCAAACATCGTTTTTCTCTGCCACACCTGTTACAGCTGTGGCAGAGAAGAATGATTTGTCTAGTATATGTTCTCAATGGGGTTGGCGCTGCTGCCACCGGCCCCATTGAGCGCATATAGAGAAGAGAACAGGAATCGCAGATAGGTGCGATCTGCGATTTCTGTTCTATAATTTATCGGACGAGCGCATAAAAAGCGCTCATGTGTCCGATACCATTGCAAAGCAATGGTTTTATAAAATCGCCGGACGCATGCACATGCGCAAATCGCGTGAAAAAACGCCTGTCTGACTAAGGCCTCAGGCTGCATTCACACGGGCATATGCGTTTTTACGTGCGACGTAAAAGCGCATGAGCAGGCACACAAATTAAAGTTTGTGCGCCCGTTTAGACGGCAGAGGCTCGGCGCATATACACCGAGGCCACTATGCTGTTGGGTGTGGGGAGACAATTTAGCTCTACTTAGCTGTCTCCCCCTTCCCTCCCTCTTGCTGGTTCATTTCCTCTATCCTCCCCTCCAGCTGTTTGCAATGGGAGGGGCGGGACGTGCTGGCTGTGGACAAGGAGAGGGAGCAGAGCGGGGTGGAGCTTAGCCCCGCCCCCATCCCCTCCCATTGCAAACAGCTGGAGGGGAGGCGAGTTTTGTGTGTCTCACAGAGAAAACTTGCCCTTGTAGGATTGTTATGGAAAGCAATCACCAAAATGCCACAATATCTAATTCCCATCTACGCTATCATCTGTGTATGGCTTTGTTCACACAGTGCAGTTTTAAAGATTTTTTTTCTGTTGCACCATACGGATCTGTGCAGACAAGGTCTAACGATGGGGAGTTTAATCTATTTGAGGATTTGGACCCAAACAATGTTTCCATTACCCACCGTGCTCCAGACACAAATTACAAGAAGTTGCATTACTTATTTATTTTGTAAATACAAGTGATTGTATCTCAACATAAATATTAATCAGGACTCTGACATACTTAATTAAAGGGTCTTTATTAATTCTCTACTGGTCGGCTTCCTTTAATCCTGCTGAGAACATTTTAATGAACCACAACCATTCCCAGTCCAAAAGGAAAGAAAACTAGCAACGTTTTAGAACATATAACTTTGATATCTGTATTTAAATGAAATCCGAGGCAGACTGTTTAATGAATCTATGGGAGATTAAGTTTGATAAATACACTTCAGAAGTAGAATAAGCCATAATATTAAAAAAAGGCTTTCAACCAATAAACCATCTTCTCCCTTCCTACTTTAAAATATTTTCACTGCAATAAACAGTATAAATATGACTATCTTTTACCCGACTTCATTTTGTTTACAAGTTTTCGGTGTTGTGAAATATTTGATACATTTGGTCATCATTTCGCACCGTCTCACCACTGCTCCAATGTATCTGATTATTGGTAAAGCTACATTGCCCGAGATGCCATGAAAAAATACAAACCCATGGTTCCAATAAAAGAGCGCCATGCTGTGGCCAAATGATGATTTTTTTTTTTCTATATTTTATTTTCCTATGTTTAATTAATGAAGAAGGTCAAAGATGCGTCTGCAGCTCCACCTCCTCCTGAGAAATCTTGCACCTGTTCAATGACTCTGTATATTTAGGGCAGGGGGCATCTAACTTCCTTTTCTGCCTCCTTCTTTCGAGCCATGATGCGTTGAGTTAATAGCAGGCGAGCCAATTACAGGTCAGGTGGAACAAAGTGGAGCTAATGGTGCTGCTGCGAAAAAGTCTCAGTGGAATAGGGCAAATATACAGCCTAGAATACTACAGTTCAAGAAAAGATGTTCAGATTGTGCTGCACATCTCTATGATCTATACACAGCCGAGAAGAAAATAGAATATTTCTGATGGCCAAAAATACAGTAATAGACCAGAGTATTAGCTGCAAGAGAAGGAATGATTAGGCAGACAATCAATATTCTAGAGGCATGGGATATTACGAATAATGGAGTTGGGACCCATTAGCTTTTCCTATTTATGACATATTCAATGCCCGTGCCAAATTTCAAGTTTCCATGACATTGGGAAGCGAGAAAATTAGATTCCGTACGTAAAATTTGGACGCTAATTCTTTGGCGCTTAGAATTGAATAATCGAGTTGGGACCATTACCTTTTCCTATTTATGACATAATCAATGCTCGTGCCAAATTTTATGTTTCTATGCTATCGGGAAGTGAGAGAATTAGTGGCAATGATGGAAATCGAACGATCTACGTGGGGGGGGTCGTAACTGTCGACGATGCTCGCGCACGCGCCATTTATCATAGAATATTTGTACTATGCCTATAATCTTCCCAGGAGTGTACTCAACAACTTCCCAAAGTTTCATGGCGATCGGATGAATGGTGTAGTAGCGCATAAAGGACAAACACACAGACAGACAGACATACATTCAATTTTATATATGTAGATGAAGCCTTTTAGGGTGGCACAGTATGACAATGTGGCCCTCAGACCAGAAACAGTAATGCACCCCTATTATAGACAGTCAGTAATCATGCTTTCATGACATGTCAAACCTTTGCCAGCTATGACCTAGCACAGATATGCACTATAATTTACACCATTTACCGGTATTACAGAACATTTGCTAAGCCTCCAATTAAGCCCCTACTACTTTTCAAACTAAAACAAAAATGTCAAATGTGGCGCAAAAAAAGAAGTCACTAAGTTTTTTACCCTCATGATTCTGGTAAATCAATGATTAATTCTCCTCACCTCCCCCCCAACCCCCCATGAGTTCAAGTAACCACAATGCAGATACACAATCAGGTTTAGTAATCAGACTGAAAATATTCTACATTCTCATAGAACTCCAATTATTTCCAGTGAAATAGCAGACAGTCAGATGGCTTCTTAGAACACAATATGGTCATCTAGGGTATATTAAAAATACAAGCCCATTAGTTAGAGTAGATCACAGTTATGATCTCCATATAGTGGGACTTGGGACAAAGAATACGCTGGTGCGCTGGATCTTCTACATATACATGGCAATTGTCTACCACAGTTGGAGCAGTTTCCATGTGGCTCCAGTTATAGGTGTTTCTCCCATGGAGCTGCTATATGCTTTCATATTAAAGAAGTTTTCCCACAATTGACATTTATCACCTATGCAATTGAGAGATGAAAAATGTCAAATTGCTAAAGGCCCTACCACTAGGACCCCCAGCGATCACTAGAATGAACGTCCCCAGTGATAAGGAGTTTGAATGGAGCGGCAGTCACGCATGTACCCTGCTGCTAAATCCAATGTATATGGGATTGACAACAAAGGAGCTGCACCACACATGCTCAACTGCCACTATATTCTAACTCATCATCATTGCGTTTGTGCAGTGAAGGGGAATAGAAGGACCAGAACGCCCATGCTAGTGATCAGTGGATGTTCCAGCAATCAGATCCCCAGAGATCAGACCTTTATCACCTGTCCTGTGATTAATGTCCTTCATGGGAAATGCCCTTTAAATTCTTCTATATCAGCAGTCAATGCAAGTATACTTGGTGGTGATAAGAACTCATATAGTCTTAGTTCAGTCTGCACTCAGCATGTAGTGTATAATATTAATTCAATCACAAGCTGTAATGTTCTATATCTGCTACCTTGTTGATCTGAACTCTTGAAGACTATGATGGAGTAGTTGCTAGGCAGGCTGCATCACAAGAGCCGTAATTGATAGCACATTTCCACACATCGACAAGCTAAACAAAAGGGTTGACTTTTTGAAGCCTTGCAAGGAAGCAACTGCGATGGATTAATGAGCTAGTGCATACCATGGTCTCAAAAGACAGCAGTGCCATGGATCAATTGAAGTGAAGACTGTATCCTCATTACCAACATGGTCTGTCACTTAAAGCAATAATATAAAGAACATATTGTACTCCCTGTACAAGAGCCATGTGGGGACAGAGACACAAAAATTGTAGTAGTCGTATCACTCATTATAGTAGCAGAATATATGATCAAAATTCGAGAGCAGGGATTACAGGGAACTGTCCACTTTCAGATTCATTCTCATAACACATTTATAGAAAACTGGTGGGGATGGGGGATTTGCTTGGGTCCCCACCCATGCAAGATGAATGCAAGTTATTGATTTAGTGCAGGTGCCCTAGGGAGAAGCTTTTAAAGGGGTTGCTCAAGGTTAGAAAAACATGTCCATTTTCTTCCAAGCACTCCCTTCGTCTATAGGGTTGTATGTTGTATTGCAGGTCAGCTCCATTGAAGGGAATGGGATCTGAGCTACAATATCAGATACAACCCACAGACAAGGGTGCTGCTGTGTGTGGAAGAGAGCAGTCCTGTTTTTCTAATCCTGGACAACCCCTTTCATTACAGACTCTGAAAGGTAACTTTAATACAAAATGGAATATTGTTTCCTGGCTAAAAGGAAAAACTGCAGCTGTGGTTCTTAAAAGAGATGTGAAATTTACTTTCTCTTTAAATAGGGCCCATCAGCCCTTCTGACTTGTGAATTTTAGGATATATTTGAGGAGCCTTTTTCCAAAATGAGTCAAGTAAATTTTTAAAGATTTTGCGCCTTTCCAGTAGGAAATCCCCATAAAACAATACTGGAGCATCTATCAGCCTAAAGGACACTGATATTTCCTGGTTCTCCCCCTACTTCTCTGGCGGCTCTTTCAGCGTCTCCTGCACTGGCTCCATCTACTCTCTGCTCTCCCTTGCTGATGGTGTCCTCCAGGGCTCGGTCCTCAGTCCCCTCCTCTTCTCTATCTACACAGTCCCAATCCGAGAAACCATACGCAAATTCAGCCTCCAATACCATCTCTATGCTGATGACACTCAGTTATACACCTCTTCCAGTGACATCTCTGAACCATTCCTTCAAAATATCACTGACTGTCTGTCCACCGTCTCTAGCACCATGTCCTGCCTTCTTCTCAAACTTAACCTCTCTAAAAGTGACCTTCTCATATTTCCGCCTTCAACCAGCCGACCTCCCCTCAATATCTCCATTCCAGTATCGGATATCATAATAACCCCCAAACATGCCCGCTGTCTTGGGGTTACACTGGACTCTGACCTCTCCTTCATCCTCCACATCCAAATCGCTGGCCCGAACATGCCGCCTGTACCCCAGAAATATTGCTAAAATCCATCCATTTCTCACCACGAACACGCTGAAGACGCCTCTGCACTATGCCAGTCGCTGCAAACTCATAACCCTCACCCACAAAGCTCTCCATGGCGCTGTGCCACTGTACATCGCCTCCCTCCTGTCCGTACACCACCCAGTCCACACACTCCGATCAGCCAACACATTGAGATTAAACGCCTTTCTAAATTTTATCCTCACATGCTCGCCTCCATGAACTCTATAGAGCAGCTCAGGTTCTCTGGAACACTTTACCCCAAAACATCTGGACAATCCCCAATGCACGGAACTTCAGACACGCTTTAAAAATGCACCTCTTCAGAAAGGCATACCAAATCTCTTGATCTAAACCCCTCACCCCCTCCTTATGGCTCCCCACACCTTCCACTTTGCTTATTGTATGCATCTTCTGCCCCTGTACCTCCTTATCAACCTTCCCCAGTTCTGTTTCCTAATAATTAAATACTGTATGTAATTTTTGGACTGTTTTGTGCTCTGCCGTGCCTCCTCTCCTGCTCCTGTACCTCCTGAACCACCCCCACCCCGTCATTCTCCAGGTAAGTGTATACCACATGTAATGGTCTTGTTTGTGTTTCCCCGTACTTTGAAAGCGCTGCGGAATACGTTAGCGCTATACAAATAAGGATCATATTATATCTCTTCTTAGAACGCTGTGCTGTTAATCTATTTATCCTAGAAATGTATGAATAAGTTGGCAACTGGGTGTTACCATTCTCTCTGTCAAAGGGGTGTACCTACAGCCTGATCCAACCAGTACTGACTGGACAATGTCAGACTGTGTAGGAACCCCCAACTGGTAACAGGCAGTTGTCAATTTAATCATAAATTCATAGGAGGAATAACAGAGGAACACAATTATAGGAAAAGATGCTCCAGAATTGTTATTTCATGGCAAATACAATTACTTACATAAACAGACACGTCAGATTAGGAAACAGTCCTCTTTAACCTATTAATCTAAACCCAGAAGCCAAAAGGAGAAAAGCCTACATACGGATTCTAGAAATAACATCATCACCTACTGAATCACCAGCATCCTGCAACATACAGACAATGCATTGCTATACTGAGAATGATTGCTTTGGAAAAAATATAGTCAGATATTAAGGACAGCACATCATGGAGTTCTGACAGTTTTTTGGATCCCTCATCATCTCAATAACAGATAATGTCTCTCATTCAAAAACCTAAATAACGGTCCTGGATTCTTGCCCATCTCAAGCTGAAATACAATGTGCAAACCAACCGCACAAAGCTGGAAGGACCTCATAAGAATGTATTTATTCACTCATTTATGGTTGTATCCACTCACAATGGTTCTTGTAATAATCTAATTTCGGCATGTGGGATACATATGGGATATGGGAAGGCAGGGCACCTGGACGAAACCCACGCAAGAGTTAGGAGAACAATCAAGCATCCTGTTTGAATTAGAATTTATAATCCCAGTGCTGAAAATCAACATTGCTAACCACTGAGCCACTGTAACGGGTGATATGATTGAAGACCATTAATCAATCCAGGGATGAGAGTCATTAATTTCAACTCTGTTAAAGGAGTGTTCCCATTTCGACCAAACATGGTTCTGATGGAAACACCAAACTCTACAAGGTAGTTTGGAGAACGGAAGCAGACGAGCTAGACTATCCTGCCTTTATACCTCACTTTAGAGGTCAATGGGAGCTACGGAAACTGCAAAGCAAGGTTTCCATAATTAGGGAGTTACGGAAACTGTGTAGCTTGTTGTGCTACACTGTTTGTGTAACTCTCATTGATTTCTATGGGCGTTCTGCAAACAGCACAGCCCAACGAAGCTCAGCTGTTTCCGTTCTCCCAACCATCACATACAGCCAGGGCCAGAACAGGAAAAAAGGAGCAGGTCCCAAAAGTGGGAGCTGTACCTATCAGACTTTCATGAGATATGCTTGGAAACTATGAGATGGAATAACCCTATAAGTAGCGGAATTAAACCACTATAGTAGTGCAGTACACAGAAGGACCTGTAGAGGGCTGCAGAAAGGACTTCTGCTGCTAGGGTTAACACAAAGGGGTGGAGCAGGAACTAGAAAAGGGCCAGTTCCTGCCAGAATCAAGTTGTAGAGAGAGGACCAGTGCAGCAGAGCTGAGGTGCTGCAGGCTGGTGGCCTAGCAGAGGCCAGAGTCCGACAGGGGCGACAACCCTGGACTCACACCCAAGTGGGGTGCATATGGACTGTGTATATTTATGTTGGATGATATTGCTGTGTTTTGTAATTGCGGTGATGACAAATAAAGGCTGTCAGGAGCCAGATAAAGAAATCCACATCTCCTACACGTGTGGTGTGCCATTTTCATGTGCAAGAGGTCGGCGATCCGCAGGCAAGTGTACCCACTTTAGCGGCTTCCCAAAGACTTCAGCAATTACTACCTGTGCATAACACTGAACAACTTTGTATTACGTACCTTGACTATATAACAAGACAATTTACACAAAATAGGGACCTGTTATCATCAGAGTCTCAGTTTTAGCTTTTAGCCCCTAATGTCCAGCGATTTGCAGATATTAATTAAAAATATTTTTCACATTGTTAATCTACACGAAGGATATGTTCAGATAGCATAATCCGTGTCAGGAATATCCAGCGCGCTCTCAATGGAAATCCATGTCAGAAGTCTGTTTGTGTAACCACAGATTTCTTATCCGGATTTGCATTACAACTGTTGCAGAGCAACACTATGATTTCCCGGCATGGATTCTGCGTCAGGAAGCGACATGTCACTTTTTCTTTACTCTGCCCCAAAGATTCCAAATCTGTGCTGTATAAATTACAACGGGGATTCTGCATCACAGAAAGGGAAATATAAAAACAAACAATCACTGAAAAGGGCCATATACTTACTGACACAGGAGGGCACATGTTTGCCCTTCTGTGTCAGTAAGTATATGGCAGTTTTCAACAGGGATTGCCATTCAAATTAATGGAATACATATTTTATGTGCAATCCATATGAAATCAGAGTGGATTCCAAATCTAATTCTGCTATGTGAACATGACCTTAAAGGGGTTGTCTGAGATTTAAAAAAAAAAAAAAAGCTTATTCAAGCCACAAAATGACAGTCATATGTGTACCTCTTCTTCCATCTCCCTGCATTTCCTGTGCCAGCTATAGGTCATAATGTTTACTGGCTGCAGCAGCCTGTGTATGGGATGTCAGAGGCTGCTGCAGCCAATGGCAGAGCCTGGTGCTTGAGCACTGAGCTGTGAGATTGGCTGAAGAAGCCTTTGACTGCAACTTGTAAACAAACAGTGGGCATGGAGGACCAAGCTGTATTGCAGGAGATG
Organism: Eleutherodactylus coqui; assembly: GCF_035609145.1. Classification (NCBI taxonomy): domain Eukaryota; kingdom Metazoa; phylum Chordata; class Amphibia; order Anura; family Eleutherodactylidae; genus Eleutherodactylus; species Eleutherodactylus coqui. The sequence continues at coordinate 141,964,648 of NC_089838.1, read as the reverse complement.
CAGGGACTCGGAGGACTTGGTTTAAAAAAAACAAAACATCTCAGACAGCCTCTTTAAAGTCTGATGGCTTATTCTTAGGATAGGTCATTAATAGTATTTTGGCGGAGGTCCAATGCTAGAGATCCCCATTGATCGGCTATTTTTTGGACCATTGTACTCATTCACTGAGCCGAATTCTGCAGGAAGCAGACAGCTCCGTTCCCATTAAAGTGGCCAGGCTTGGCATTATAGGCAAACTTTACAGTAAAATGAATGAGAATTGAATCTGCAATACCAAGCCTGGCCACTTTAGTAGGAACGGAGCTGTCTGCTTCCTGCAGAAATCAGCTAAGTACATAAGCACACTGGCCCAGAGAACAGCTGATCAGAGAGTGTCTAGGGTGATGGACCCCTGCCAATCTGCTATTGAAGAACTATCCTAAGGATAGGCCATCATAGTTTACAACTGGACAACCCATTTAAGGTCCTTTGTTAATACTCCTCTATCAAGTCTCCTTTATAGTAAAAATTTATTTAAATATAGAGAAAATATGAACCATAAACAAAGTATTCAACCAGACATTGCATAGCACTGATGATTGGTGGACAGTGGAGGGCATAACAGGAAGGCATGGATGCCTGCCTTTTGAAGAGTTATGATTTGTAAAATACTTTCACATCACAGATCTACGCCATTTAAGATCCTCGTTCTCTGCTTAAAAAAACACACAATGAAGTATGCAAATTACTGTGCTTGCAGATGGAAGCTCAATTCTACAATAGTAAATTATTCCCCCCGGCCACATCAGCATCTTCCATTTGAACGAGGTTTAATATTATCCCCTAGAGAATTAAGGTACTTATTAATGGAATGTACAATATGCTGCGTCAACAAGTATATCACCATTTGTGTCTTGTGGCTAAAAAAATTGTGTGAAGTAACAAACATAAATGTAGCACAGATCCTACATACTGGCAATACATACAAGCTAGTAAGCAGAACAGGACTTCTCTTTAGATTTCCTATTTTTGTTTTTTAGTATTTATGTAGGTCTATGAAAAAAAAAAATCAAATAATGTATATCTGCTCCTTGTGCAATTTACCCAGCAGAACCTGAATTCATTCTCCAGCACCTTGTATTCCACAGACAGCAATGATGCCACCCTTGAGTTGCAATGATGCAAAGAATAATCGACTTACGGTCTCAGGGGCCACCTCATACATAATTTACCACTGTTGAGGACTGGATGAGATCACATAATAATCTGATGATCTTCCCCAACCAGTGTACAAGGCTCAAAAAAAATAAGAGAAATACATAGCACTTTTTTTTTACGAATACCCTCCTGTAAAATGGCCATTTACTTACACTAAGATACATTTTTACTCTTTTAAGAGAGACTAGAAGAAGGGCATCAGGCTAGAAGCGTCTGCTCTTATCAAACAAAAGGCGTACAGTGCCTTAATTTCTGTATTAGCAAATCCCTCATGGATACTAGATAAGTGGTTTTGCCATCTAAATCCTCTGGTTTTACATGAAGGATAATGCGTGTAGGAATAATAAACAGGATTTCTGAAGCTTTGTTCAGTTTGACATAGATTGATACATAACTACTGAGAGATGAGGATATGAAATATGTCTGTATTGCACAGGCACATGCTACAGCAGTGATATTTTGAGTACATGGGAAATGCTATAGAAAATTGCTATCATCACGCAGTAACCCATGGGCCATGCTGAACACTTCAGTCACTGTGGATATAAGTACGTTGCAGGGAAGAGAGATCAAAGCCTCTGTATGGCACACTATTTCCCCAGTAGGTACTGTAGGGATCTGAAGAGATACATTGTATAATTGTTATGCCTGTGCTGCAAGAAAAGTAAGCGGAAGCTCATCTACTATACATTGAATATAGGGTTCGCACATATTCAGATTAAAAATATGGATAACCATATTTGCACAAATTGTCATCTGATCACCATAAGCAAGGTACTTTTCTGCCCAGACTGGGACAAAGACTACAGTGTAGGAGATGGAGACCAAGGAAGTCTCCGTCTCACAGAGTGTCCTCTAAGGCACCATCCAAGTTCTGTTCCCATGCCATTTTTTGCATGGAGGATGGAACCAGCACTGGTTTCACAACACAAAATATGGCACGAACAGAGAGCTGCTCTGTACGACTGGTTTCAATAGAGTACCCCACCTCTATGATGTCTATATGTCCAACTAGGCGTACGGACAGTGGTTGTCCTTGTAATGCAATTCCTTTAACTTAAAGGGAACCTGTTATCTCAGAATAGCACCATAAAGTAAGTTATGGTGCGATCCCAGGAGGTGACAGGGAGCTGGAGGATGCTTTTTTATTCTATGGGAGTGTGTATATACAGCATGGAAACAGAGGAGTGAGCAAATATAAATAATACATCCCCAAATAGCACTAGTGGTGTAACTATAGGGGATGCGGCTGCACCCAGGCCCAAGAGCCTTGGGAGGCCCATAAGGCCTCTCTTCTGCTTATAGGGAGCCCAGTACTATGAATAAAGCATTATACTTGGGGGCCCTGTTACAGGTTTTGCATCGGGGACTAGGAGTTTCAAGTTATGCCTCTGAACAGCACCATAACTTAGTTTATGATACGGTTCTGAGGTTAGAGGTTTAGTCTTGCCATCAGCCAACATAAATACAATAGTATCACGACAGAATCTGCGGCAAGAAAAACCCTCAGTGTGAACAGGTAACCTCAAGTTCTGGCGGTTTAGGTCACAAAAGATTGATTAGACTAGATATTTGAAGTGAATGGGAACTACAGTAACAGCGTAGAGAACTGTGCTACATTGTTTCTGTATCTCTAATTCACTTCTATAAGAGCTACACAAACAGTGCTGTGCTGAAGCAAGTGGATGTTTCCAACAGTTAGCCATGAAAAGCTGAGATGGGAACACCCATTTAATGCAACTGTAAAACTGCAAACAGCACAAGGCCAAGAGCCGGTGGAGCCCTGAAAGATTTTTTCTTAGGTATGAATTTCTTTTACGTACATAAGCATTATGGAAAGGTATTATTTGAAACAAGTACGTTTGCTGCTAGAGATAACAATTATGCAGGAACAGACCAAACATCAACTTTATTACATTTTATTGGACACTTAAAAAAACATGTCAGAGATACATCCACCTTAGGCGGCATCTTATGTAGCACAACAGGTTATTTGAATGGAAATACATGACTCCTTTGCAACTACTGAATGATAGGAAGTATGACATTTGGAACATACATAATATGCCCGATTATCCTTAATCACAGTATATTCTTGAAGAACTCCTTTCAGACAGGCAATGTCCTGCCTCGTCTCAGGATGAACTTTGCATCATCAAGTCTGCTAATAGGCCAAACAAGCAAATGTCAATCAGTCCTCTTATCAGCTTGAAATCCGTGTTCTTTCATGTGAAACATCTATAAACCGTGTAAAGATTTTCCAGTGCTTCTAATGAAGCCAACTAACGGTAAGCTACGTATATGAGACTAAACAAATACCGCACACGCTCTGTTGCATGGATAATTAGCAGCCAGGCACTCGTAACCATCCTACTCCAGTCTTTTACTTGTAGTTCCCACCAAACATTAATCATATGATTAGAACAGTATATATCTGAACGACAATTATTCCCAAAGTGAAACGCTTAAAATAAAGTCCGCCTACACATAATATCTAAGCAGAAGTGGGAGCCGCAAAAATAGTCCTGTCTAGAGAATAGCTAATCAGACGGGGGATTTTTTATGCTGATATGTCTATCAATTAGCAGGTTAAATGGGTGAATAGATTCTTAGTTCTCCAAAATGATTGCTTTATATCAACATAGAAGGGACAGGAACGTTGCGAGGAAGAAGGAAAAAAGGTGCACCAAGTTGTTATGGCAACTAAACTGTGTCTGGGACATAAAGGATGGGTTCCACCAATGCTTTATGACTGCATTTCCAATTGAACAAGCATATTAAACATAAATCCTCTCCCAGCATTCAGCACAGAGTCTAGGAAGTAAAAACCATCGCAGAATGCATTGCTTTTGGGAGAATACAGGCTCAGAGATAAACCAGCAGATATATTTAAAGGGGAAGCAGATTTACGGCACCAGTTTATTCAGCCTTGGAAATCAATCTTAAAACGTGACATAAAATACAGATCTATGCACATTTTTATTGATGGGGCAAGCATTCATTGGTATTCACAGATTAGCTTCAACCTCATTGAAATAATCTAATGGGACCACGGGAAAATTAGATTGTGAGAGGAGTATGTAGAAGTGTATTTACATACAAATATGATCACTTGCATCTATGATATAATGTATGGAAGTAGCAAAATTTAATCTGATATTTAACACATTGTATACCATAATGCAGAAACTTGACATTGACATTTAATGCATCACATGCCATAAGTTAAAATGTGTTGCATCCTGATATGTAACACATTAAATGTCAAATTTAAGAGCTGTCCAGTTGCCCCGTGTGGCGCAGAGTATTAAGGCAGCAGAAATGCAGGTTGCAGGTTTAATCCCCGCCTGGTTCAGGTAGCCAACTCAAGGTTGACTCAGGCTTCCATCCTTCTGAGACTACCCCGCAAAAACATTCTGCCAAGAAAACGTCACCCTAGGAGTTAGTCATGACTTGGTGGTTGCACCAGGGGACTTTACCTTACCAGTTGCAAACTACTGATGGCCTACTGATCAATAGGGGGCCTGTTGCCCAGGATGTCCCACTGACCAGTGTGCCTATGAACTGAGCTGATTTACGTAGGAAGTTTCCCATTCACATCATCGGGAGCTTTGACTGTAGTACCAAGCCTGGCCATTGTACAGAGACACAGGCCCAGCCAACCTGGAGTAGATCTACTACTGATGGCCTATCCCAAGAGCGAGCCATCAATAGTTTGCATGTGGACAAGCCCTTTAAAGTTTGCTACTGAACATCTGTACCTATCATATAGCAGCATATATGATGCTCTATAGATCTTTCCCCAGATGTGGCAGATTTTTACTTATAAAGTAGGAAAAGAAAAGCAGTGCTTTGCACTAAACGTATGAAACAGATTCTCCACAGTTAGAGCTTTTTCACATGGGGGTTTTAATGGGACGAAACAAAACCATTGATTTATATGGTTTCATTTTCATCAGCAGTATTCTCGCCCGTTATTAGTACAGCCGCCCATTTCCATCCATTGAGCGTCTCTGGTTTACATGGCCTGACAGGCATTTGATTTCCAGTTCTGATAAAAACCAAGCAACTTCAATAGGTGAGCGATTTTCCACTCAGTGCCCTGTCAGCAGCTGTATGTACATGGGACAATTATTGCGCAAAATCACTGTTATCAGCTAAATTTGGGTGATAACCTTCCTGTGTAAAGGTACCTTGAGGGCTTTCGACGGACGAGCACATGCGCAAAAACACTATGAAGCATATTTGCGGATTAACAAGTCAAAATTCATTTTTTTTGCAGTTCAAACTTATTGCGCACATTAAAAAAAGCCGAAAGATAGGGTAGGACCTATCTTTTCTCACACGTATAAAAATTACGTGAAACATAGGACAATGCCTAGCTTTTCTCACATGTAGAAATCTCACGGCAGAAACATGCTCGTTAGAATAAAATCATTGAAGTCAATGGTTTTGCTTTGTCATATTTGGCGGGCGTGATTTTCACGCTAGAAAAACTTTCCCGCAAACACGTTCGTCTGTTGAAGCCCTAAAGGCTCGTTCACATGAGCGTCAAAAGCACGCAAGCGTTAGCCGCAATTTTTTTGTGTGGCTAGCTTGTGAGAAAATTGTGCGAATGGATGATTTCCCGCTATCAAGTCCCGAGCTTAATTAGCGGTGAAATTGCCTATTCACACGATTGGGAGCTGCGTGTAGCAGAAAAAAAGTGCTGCTGCTTCGGGAGGCTTCCCATCATCACTGGGGACTCCATTCATCTCAGCAGGGATTCCCCTGCAATGGAACTAGAGGGATATCCCAGCTGTGGGGATGATGGGATTCCCCTGAAGAGGAGAAGGCGGGATTCCCCCGCAAGGGAGAAAGATGAATTCCCCCTCTCTCCCTGCTGCTGGAGAAAATCCTCCAGCTCCCTTTGACCGGCTTGCATAGTCTCCCATAAGAATCTATGGACAGTCCTGCACTTTCCTAGCTGTCTGACGAATGAGTGTTGGACTGACGACTACCTAATGCGTATGCTTATATATTATCACTGGTATATATTAATAAAGTATATGTTAGGTACATATGCCTGCATCAGGGTACATCAAGTACAATGTATGATCATAAGCATTAAATGAATTTAATATATCCATGAAGTAGAAGTTGATATGGCTGTGGGGGATATAGGGTTTTTGAGCTGTACGTATGTGGATAACACCATCTCCTGTTGAGTACAATGGTCATACATAATCAGCACAATCAAATTTACTGGCAACAGCAAAGCCTGTGACATGCATATGTTTACTATGTTATTTTTGTAAATATGGTTATGTGGATAATAATAGCAAAGTCTACATTTAATTAAAAAGAAATCAGCTATTTAGTGTGTTTAATCTGTTATTGTCTCTCACACCAGCAAATTACAAATTAGCACACCAGTCGCCCCTTCTTTACATCTGGCTGCTTGTTGCTCAGCAAAATATGGCTGACAAGATGAAGCACAAGACGCGCATTAATTATAGTCGAGCATCGAGATTCTTACAACGCACTGAGTACTGGATGATCTTTAAAAGGTTTTGCAAGTAAAACTGTAAACTACTGTAGCAGGACTTTTCAATATACGGAGATATAATTAAGTATGGCTTATAAAGTACTTTGACGGCCTAGTTCTCTGCACACAGAATTAACAGGATGTTCCCACTTAATGTATACTTTAGGAAAATATAATTGCACTATTTAATTAGTTTCTATTAAGTTTAATGTTTACTATTTTGTGTAATAATTATAACACCGTTACTGCAAACTCATCAATTAAGCTTGAATAACATAAGCTTCCAAGGCTAACGGGAAATGACAAAGCAAGAGAGTTGGTACAGGAGGCTGAACTGTAGAGAGTAAAATAGTGGTGGTGCGGGGGCATTTTAGCATGTGTGTATATAGCTGCAACACTCAGAAAATTCAACGAATCTAATGAAAAGAACATAGATCATTACGGGTTCTACTGTGTTTCAAAGTTTTAGATCTGTGATATCGACGGTAAAATTAGGCAGTATTACGATCACCCGAAATTGGCTGTTACGTTCATGTAGGGCATATAAGACAGTGTGGTGGAAGTCCAGTATTCCTATATTTTGGATCGGTGGGCCTTGGCAGTAGACAGTTATCAATTTAACATTCTGTATACATACTTCTGTCTTGCTACAAATATAGTTCATGACAGTTGTGCAATAAGTACTTCCTACATATGAAAGTATCTGTTTTTCATAACTCTGCTGACAAAGATGGAATTTAGCCCGTAACCAACATGTATAAATATATTTGACTGTCCAGCTGCATGCACTAATACGGAACTAGGAATCAGACATGGACAACCGCAGAAATTACCCAAGCAATTTTACTGGAAACGTATGCAAATAACATGGGAGGTTTGTGCAATTTATAGTTCATGATGTAACATCCAATCATATCGAAGGAACCCCACGTGGCTCCAAGACAACCCACTCATTTCATCCACCACCTGATGGCCAATCACAGATGACCGGAGGATGGAAGAATTGCAAGATGCTTATCCAATAATTAAACAATACGTTGTATGCATGTAATCTTTGACCTGCCCAGATGGGCGGATTTGTTAAACTCTTAAAATAGGCTACACGCCGATCATTAAAGTTAGAATTGAGGAAGCTATGCATGCTGAACCTCGTGTCAGTGTGGGAACTTCTTATGCGCATTATCAATTCAGAATTAATATGGAGGGCTGTAAACATTCCAAATTGAGTAAGCCGTGATTCCGCAAAGGAATTCTACGACAGTGGTGGCCCGTACGGGGACAGTGATCGATAGGCTCCGAAGAAATCGGACACAAGGCATGGACATGGACAACCTTGGACTTAGCGGGCCCACCAAATACACGGTAGGATAAATTAATTATCTATACCTGTGTGGCTAACTCCGGGCTTGCCTATGTGCCGTGCCAGGCCGATAGATTTGGAGCCGCACGACGACAGGTACTTCTTTAAGTCTCGATCACATGATAAGAACCTGTCATATGATAAAACGGAATGTTTGCATGCCTGTTGTTTTGAGAGTACTGGTCGATTGGTGACATCAATAGCTGCCCCCGGGAGGGCCTGTACGGGGTGTTTCCACTCCTGAGGGAGGAGGGAGCCGTTCAGGTGGCCTGTCGCAGAGACTCAGCAGTCCTGAGGCCCGTTTGGAGGGCCCAGGGAGGGAGAGACTGCCAGAGAAAAGTCTGATATGGGATTTCCGCTCCTGCTAGGCCTGCTTGTAGGGTCCGGGAGAAGGGAGCTGTCAGACACGTATCCCGAGGGGCAGTGAGACTAAGCCAGCCATACTGGTGCTCTGTCTATTTGTGTGTGTCCACAAATATTTGTTTATCGTGTAAATGTCCACGAGTAGATCCCTCCGTCTGAGGGTAGATTGATAAACTGTGTAGCGACAGAAATGCTAGAGACTCTAGGGCGGGGCATACTGTGTCCGGCGTCTGAGGAGACTTCTATAATCATAAATCTGGCAGCCATGATTGAAATTGAAAGGCAGCAAACAATGTACCGAGGTTAATTCTTACACCCTCCAGAAAAGTCTGGAAGGGGTGGAGAGTCAAGTTATCATTGATTAATCAAGCAATCTTTCTGTGTGTCCTACCTATATAAAGTTAGTGTGCTTGTTTGTTGTGTAGAGCTAATCCTGCTGAGTTGTTATATAGGAATAGTTTGTTTGTCTACAATATAGAATTAGTATCAGTCCTGCTCAACTGTGCCCGTAATTGTTTAGAAAGGAAAAAAAAAAAAAAAGCTGCTAACTACATTTAAAAAGAGGAAGTGGAACTCTTAATAGAAGCGGAGCAATTCCTGTGCTGTAATAAATAACTACTGTTGGATGTTAAAACTACTGCGGATGGCCTGTTATGTAACCTAATCCTTCAGACAAATACATCCGTCATACAAATGTAAAAAGTTATATGCCACTCACATCCTGAGGGGGCTCTTAAGAATACAGACTGCGTAGCCCACCAAATCCCAATACACCGTGCCCACAAGAAAATACGTCTATGTTTGCCAAGTCCCCAATAGGTGTTTAGTCCCCAATTCAATTGTAACCACATACAATGTTAGGTGGTCACCGCTGTGACAGAAGTTACAACATAATCTATGTGATTTATGCATTAGACGTTAGAATTTCTCTAAGTGTCAGAAAAGAGGAAGTGAAGGTGGGCTGCAATGGCGTCTGTATTAATATACAAAGACACCAGCTTAGTGAATAGAGAGAATTGCAGTACATTACCAATCAGATGGAGATGCCCGGCATCTAAGACTGCATCTGCCCGGTCGCCGGAAGTCTGACAAAAATTGTTGTAAAAGTAAAAATTAGCCACGTACTCCCGTTATCTCCCTTATAATCCTGTCGCTGGGCTGTCACATGAGTAAGAGACCTAAAAAGAGGAAGTTACTTGCCCTGTAGTCCCAGCACAAGTAACGTATATTCACAGACAATATAAAATAGATAAATAAACTACAGTAGAGAAGCCAAGGAATAGGAAACAAGGAGGTAAGGATAAGGCCAGGTATCCACAGGAGGAACGGGGCAGATTGACCCGTAATTTGTAAAATGTAAATTGTGTGGTGCATAAGACTTTATCTTTATTGAGTTGTGATGTGTACCCAAGGACTGCCAAACATTGAATGAGGGAATAAGGAAGTGATTAGCCACACTCAGAGGGGTGGAGCTAGATGATGCAAGAACACGTCTCTTATCCAAGGAGGGGGTAAGAATCATAGATAGCCAGAAGAAAAGGTTTGTTTTTTCTCCTGTCCCAAACTCAGCTTTCCACGGTTCCTGACAAATTATGGGACACCTACAAGACAGGCATAGGGAAATTGAATATACCCACCATGATAATATACACGAGACCCAGATACACACCCCTGGGTCAAACAGTATCCCCCTAGATAAAAAAAAAAAAAAAAGAAGGGTGAAGGGTCAGCCACACATGTTAGGTGCTGTGTGCTGATGCTTTGGAAAAAACTGCCAACCGGCCACAATTTCACTGTTAATTTCTCTTGCAGAAGGCTGTAGGGCCTGGAGGCCTCCAAGGACTAACCAAGTTCTGCAGGCCATACCTGTACATACACCCGTTGCCAAATTCCGCACCTTTCTGGACCTTGTTTCATACTGCCACCTATACGACAGTATTGACACAAAAGCACGGAGGACAACCACAGCCATGAGGGTGGATCCAGTGACTTGAGGAGCTCCCTCATCTGCTTTTGCAGTGGCAGCAGTACAGGCAATGGTTGACAAATCTTCTAAGTTGGTATTGGACTACCCCCTAGTGGTCCACACCCCAAATGACACCCAGAACATACTCATGCAAGTGCAACCCAAGCACTTATCTCTGGCCTATTAGATCCGGCTACAATGTGCTCTTTCCATGCCTCCCCCAATATTGCTCTGAGCTTCCCAATGTTGTAATACCTTGAATCCGGCTACTCTTCTTTTAATCAGGTATTCCTGGGGGGAGGGGAGGCATAGGTGATTTGAGTATGGCGGATCAGCTATTTTTTAAATAGCATTATTGTAGTGATGTACACACTGTTAATGATGCATATTTTGAGTTTTCTTTTGTAGATGGTATCAGGGTGAGGATTGATGATTCCGAACCAGATATGCAGAGGTCACACAACAAGATGTCCTAAACGCAGAAGCTCTGCCTCCGCATGTCTCAGGGCAAGAAGCGGAACCGGAGGCCCTCACTGGGGCGTGTGGAGTGGTAGAAGGTAAGTCGGCAACTTTTTACACTGACTCCTGGAATGCATTTGGCATAGCTCATGATTATGGCCCAATATGGAAGGCCAGACAGCTTGTTATCTCAGTAGGACAGCCAATTAAGAATGGTGCAGCGGTGCAGGGTCTCATGGAAACCCTACTACTACTACCTGGCAATGGAGAATCCCCACCGATTTCTACAACGGAGAAGCGAGAGATGACACCCTCGCCGACAACACAGCAAAGGCAGCGGCCCTCAAGCCGTGGAAGAAAGAAGAATAGATACTGACAGCATGAGTCAGTGATAAGACTTTGGACTTTGATAAAACCTTTGGACTTTGAAAAAAACCTTTGGACTTTGATAAAACCTTTGGACTTTGATAAAACCTTTGGACTTTGATAAGACTTTGGACTTTGATAAGACTTTGGACTTTGATAAGACTTTGGACTTTGATATGTCAAGGACTTTACAGTTACAAGTCAACGAGGAAAGAAAGCAGATGGGCTAAAATACGGGAGCGACAGCACAGGACGGCGTATGGCGAACAATCAACAGAACTTGCCTACAGAGGTCCCTGTTCCCCATGATGGCCCAGCTGGTATACAGAATCAAAAGCAGCGATGACGGCGACACTGAACAAGAATGGGTGACACCTGGGTTCTCTGTAGCTGCTGCATCATTTGTCCAGTTAGCATGATCTTTGCCATGTGCGAGTCCGGACAGAAGTAAGGTGGCCATATAACACTTGCCTTGACCACTCTACCCATTTCAGAGATTGCCAATTTGACCACATTCAGCTCACACCTGTTGGGGAGTATGAATATGTGCTTGTTGTTGCTCGAGTCTTTTTCAGGTTGGAGGCCCACCAGGATACTAAGGTAAATGAGCAGATAACCACACAGAAATACATGAATGAGGTAATCTGCAGATATGGGGTACCAGAAGTGATTGAGTCGAACAAAGGTACACACTTCACAGGTGAAATAATGCAACACATCATGTCTGTTTTGGGTATATTTCAGGCTTTTCACACACCCTACCATCCACGGAGTAGTGGGAAAGTAGATACAAAAGGCAATAGAGAAAATGGGTAAATTTTGAATGGAGTGTCTTTCATTAGTTGTTCTTTTTTTTCCCAGGAGGGTACATGCCACAGTAGCTGAATTTGGGGAATGATTTTCTTGTTAATTTCGTCATATGCCTCTCCAAGGAATTGTTAGTAATGCATTCTGCAGTCTCTGCTTTTCCCCAGGTCCTACAGATGAGTGTCACAATCTAAAACCAGGTGACAGGGTCTATGTGGAAAAGTTTAAGAGAGAAACCCTGTTTGAATGTCCCTACCAGATGTTGCTCACCACCCCAACTGCAGTCGAGCTCAAAGGAAAGCCCACTTGGACCCACATTTTGGCGTGGAAAAAAAAAAACTAATGATCCTGCATATCCTTTAATGTGGTACAATTTCTCTAACACACACCTTTGACTACTGTACACTAGCCCCCTGTTTCAGAACAAATTAATACAATCAAATGTGCAATATGAAGCCTACACTGAGGGTGAGAATCTAACACTGCATCGTGCTAAGAGAGACGTTGACGCTCCAGGTGGTAACTTTGATCCACATGTACACATAGATACAATAGGAGTGCCAAGGGGGGTGCCAGATTAATTTAATTCTAGAGATCAGGTTAAAGCAGGTTTTGATTCCTCATTTGCTTTTGTCACTGTTAATAATAATGTAGATTGGATGAATTATATCTCTTACAATCAGCAGAGGTTTGTAAACTACACCAGAGATGCTTTGCAAGGGTTAGCTAACCAGTTAGGGCCCACTGCATCCATGGCGTTCCAAAATAGAGTGGCCGTGGATATGATTTTCGCAGAAAGAGGTGGGGTATGTAATTTCCTGTACGTGTATTCTCCCTTTAATGTGACCAATGTTTCCCTTGTTTGAAAAAGATGAAGAGCCAGTTCCGATAATGCCAACCAGGTACGTTACCAGAAGAATGGAGAAATGTACCAGTACTGCGCCTGCCTCAGTCTCATAAGATGGACAGTCAGTGGACTTCCCATTTGCCTAGGGAAAGTGCAGAAGACCTTAGGTTCCGGCGAGGGCACACCCTGTGGGGTGTTAACTCGTACAGATAGAGGGTATGGATGCCCGGAAATAAGCCCAGGGAATCCATGGCCTCCTTCTGAGGTGAGGTAGGGATCCCTCCCCTTTTAGGAGTAGGGACTTACGGGCAGTGGGAAAACCCTGACGCAAGGGTGAGGCGACCTGGACGTGTTCACCATTAGGACTATCTCCAGGAGGGACAATGGTGTGGGTGAAGATTAGGGAGTCCCACGCCGTGCGTACCTGTGCACACTACTAGTATGTACTTCTAGTACAACACATTAGAGTGAGAAGAGAGGCTCCTGGTGATAGTTTTGATCTACACGTATACATTGACATCATAGGATAGCCAAGGGGGGTACCTGACAAGTTTTAAAAATTAGAGACCAAGTTAAAACTACATTCGAGTCCATTTTCCCGATCATTAGGGTAAATAAATGTTGACTGGATTAATTATGTTTATTACAATTAACAGCGGTTTATAAATTATACTAGAGACGCCTTATAGGGACTAGTCGACCAATAGGACCTACCTCGACTATGACTTTTCAAAATAGAATGGCACTAGGTACGATTTTAGCCAAAAAAGGGAGTGTCTGTAAGATGATATGGGGGAAACTTGTACCTACATTCCAGACAAAACGTGACCCACAGGTAAAAACGCAGTTGCCATTAAGAAGCTGACCGCACTAAATAAAAAGAGCTAACCTTAGTCTGTTTTCCTCAGTTAGGTACCTAACAGGAGAAGGGAAAAATATAGAAAAATAAGTTTTGAAACATTGTGTATTTAGAACACTGTGATAGGTTTTCGCTAAGATTTTGCTTTATTTTATCTGCAGTGCACTCTGCTTATGTCCACGCAACATGCCGGTGTTACAATGCCCCTGGTCCTGTTACCTTGCCGCCTCTGGAAAAGGGAAGTGGGAATAATCAGCTTGTAGCTCTTTCCTTCCAGACTAATATACATGATAATGCACTTACTAATAAGACAAAGATTCAGTCATGTTGATCAGTTATTAGATAGTCCTGATTTTGCACTCTTGTTGATGAATCGAGGTAACGTCAAGAAGGCGGGGTTCTATACAAGTTATGCAGTGTTTACCTGAGATAGTAAAAGTCGCACCTCTCCTAACCTAATTATGGTTGTCACCTTTATAGTCATTCTAATTTCTGTTTGTCGTTGCATACAGTGTATTCCGACCCTGATGACTGCCTGGTCCACCTGTCCCACTACGACGTCCAACAAAAAGCCCACTGTCAGCGCAACCGTCGTCATCATGGATCCAGAATGTGATGATGTCGAACCATCCTATACCCCCATGGCAGTAGAAGGCCCAGTCGTCTACAAAACAATGCGAGTCTAGGGTCAGCGGTGGGGGATTGGGGTGGGACGGAGCAGGGCGAGTTTAGTGAAACAGATAGTTTCAAGGGGGGTCTGTGGTGGAAGTCCAGTATTCCTATATTTTGGATCGGTGGGCCTTGGCAGTAGACAGTTATCAATTTAACATTCTGTATACATACTTCTGTCTTGCTACAAATATAGTTCATGACAGTTGTGCAATAAGTACTTCCTACATATGAAAGTATCTGTTTTTCATAACTCTGCTGACAAAGATGGAATTTAGCCCGTAACCAACATGTATAAGTATATTTGACTGTCCAGCTGCATGCACTAATACGGAACTAGGAATCAGACATGGACAACCGCAGAAATTACCCAAGCAATTTTACTGGAAACGTATGCAAATAACATGGGAGGTTTGTGCAATTTATAGTTCATGATGTAACATCCAATCATATCAAAGGAACCCCACGTGGCTCCAAGACAACCCACTCATTTCATCCACCACCTGATGGCCAATCACAGATGACCGGAGGATGGAAGAATTGCAAGATGCTTATCCAATAATTAAACAATACGTTGTATGCATGTAATCTTTGACCTGCCCAGATGGGCGGATTTGTTAAACTCTTAAAATAGGCTACACGCCGATCATTAAAGTTAGAATTGAGGAAGCTATGCATGCTGAACCTCGTGTCAGTGTGGGAACTTCTTATGCGCATTATCAATTCAGAATTAATATGGAGGGCTGTAAACATTCCAAATTGAGTAAGCCGTGATTCCGCAAAGGAATTCTACGACAACAGTACCCCTTAGCGCTGCTAAACTTCCTCCCACCTCCCTCCCTCTCCCTTTGCCAGCAGCTTCCATAGACTTCTATGGGAGCTTGTATTGCTGCAATCAGCTGGCAAAGGGAAGGGAGTTTAGCGATGCTGACAGAATTCCGGGCTGCGGCGGTAATGCTGCATGCTCTACTTTTTTGCACGTTTGCGCACCAAAAGGTCCCAATAGAAGTCTATGGGTTTGTACAAATGCATGTGCAATACACAATGCTGTGTAATTCCGCTGAAAAAAAGAACACATCCGGAACACATTACACTAATTAGCGCAAATGAACATGCCCTGCGGGCAGAAAAAGTACAGCATGATATGCCAATTCACGTGCAAAAAAGCATTGATCGTTCCGCTAAAACGCAGCACTCAGGTGTGCGCAAATGTGTATGTGCTCATGTAACAAAGCAAAACCACTGATTTCAATGATTTCGTTTTCACGGCCATGTTTCTCACGTGATATTACTACGCACAGGAAAAAAATAGGCCTTGCACTATCTTTCTTGAACGCATTTTCTGCTTCTTTTTTTTCTGCTCGTGTGAAATAGTGCAAGAAAACGGCTTTTGGCAGGTTCATGCGCTAATACGCTCCATAGTGGCAAGCATTTTTGCGCATGTGCCAGCTTAAAAAGCCCTGAGGCTGTATTTCTATAGGCAATGAAAGTTATGCCTGAGCAGAGCACACCGACGCCAATGCAAGTGGTATGCGAGGTACGGGACTCCATACATGAGGTGTCGGATTATCATGCAAGACTCACACAAATATGGGACTTGCTTTGATTTTACAAACTCGGATCATTCATCTGAGTGAAAAGTTGCTCGTGTACATGAAATCGATTCAAATGAATAGGTTCTTTACTCATGCAAGTTTTGTCCATATTGCAGCGGACGGAATTCGCATGAGTTTTTCGCCTCTGTAAGCACAACCTAATGCGCTGATAAAATGTACTGAACTTTAGGTCTTGCTATATATTTTCTTTTTATTCAAGTGGGGTGGGGCTTACTTTAAGGGAAAAGTGGGAACAGATCACAGATAACAGGGAAAGTAATAAAGAGGTCCCTTATTTTTCACTAATTTTTGGGATTCATTCTCAGATTTTAGGTGCTGAATGTAACCATACTGTAATTGTACAAACTACATTCAACACCTATTTACAGGATGAGTGAGAGATTAACATTGTGGCAAAAAACAAAAAAAGGCTTTAACAAGTATTATTGTCCTCTACAAGAGCCATCTTCTATGACATATATCTGCATATGCAGCTAGATCCCAGGCAATTCCATGGTTAGCTTGTGTACACATACGCCGACCACCCGTAGGCTGCACTGCTTGCCTTAATGCGTTTCTCCCATACCGTGACAGAACATTCCAATTTTACCTGGTAGGGAGTTAACAGAAAGCAAAAATCAGCACATCTCAGCTGCTGCGTAAAATACAGCAATAGAAACAAATGGATTTTGTCAGACTTGGCTTCCTACCTCATATTTGGTAATACGCCACAAAGAACAGGTGGCTTCTGATTCAGTAACACATGTGTGAGGGTTGTGCAGAATGAAGAAACAAAGAAAGCAATTTATAAGAAAAGAATGATTTTTTGCAGGACATCAGGACATGACTAACACGTTAATAGGGTTTTTGAAAGTTGTAGACTTCTGCCAGGTTATTGGCAAGATAGGTGGGTTGTGGTGCTAGCGAATTGGCAAAAACCATTACCTAAATAATGAAAGGGTAATATGGTTGGGTAACAAAGTAACCAGGAGACACAATTGGATTTGTCTTACGAGACATATATACATACTTTTTAGTTGTAATGTAAGTATTCAATTATATGCTAGAACGTAACATTTTATTTACAAGGTACAGTAATCTCTGATGGGCAATTGCGAATAAAGTATTTAACCCCTTCCAATCCAATTTGTATCCTGGTTTTCCTAGGGGGCTTACGCTTTTTCTGCTTATACAACGGCGCTATATGCTGGCTAAAGCCAGTACTGCATGAGGTGACACGTTGGATAGGCTCCAACAGCAGAGAGGCTGGCAATATACAGTAAGAGAACCCTGACAAGCGTCTTCCAACATCGGAGCTGTACAGCCTTAAATCACAATGTCTTAAGACGTCAGACAGTGGATTGGAAAGGGTTAAAGAGAACCTGTCACGTCCTTCCACATGTAAAACCGGCACAGAACTATTACAGCCATTTTCTTGCAGCACTGTTTTTATTTTCCTTCTAAATACAAAGCTATGGAATACGCTGCAAATCCACTCCAGTAAAATGTCTCACCCATTCAGGTGAGCGGGAATCTGTGGTGCAGTCTATATGTCAGGGATATGTTCTGTGCATGGAATGGAAATAAGTTACTTCCCGACACAAATTCTGTGACAAATCCATATCAGGAATTTCACACGCATTAAAAAATGGTAAATCCAGGTGTGGATCTATGTACAGAAGGGCAACTCCATGGGAAAATAAACCGATATGCCGATCCCTCCGCAAATTCCACGCCAAATCCTCACAGAATCTACATTGAGAATTTTGCCCATTGAAAAGAGCTAAATCCGTGTGCGGGTCCATGGAATACAGAAGGGCACAATGACTGCTTTCAGATGTGGAAACCGCCATGTTAACATTTTCTAGAGGTTTGTTATTACTGTCTGGCTGCTTTAAGGATTCCTTTACTTAACTTAGAAAATGTGCATATATCTGATCAGATTTACTACTGAAAACGCACCTTTTTTTCTGGCGCAAAATGCAATATTGGACTGCGAAAAGTTGCACTAAAATGGCGTCAACATTTTGCCACAAAATTTTGATGTGCACTGACAGCCTGACAGCTCGTCCCAGTGATGTTCGCACCTGCGCTGTTACACAGAAGTGATCTTCGTTGGCATTGCTCACAGTGCTGCCAGAATGGAGGGGGAGCGGACCAGGGCGCGCTCTCCCCCTTTGTCCACCTCTATTCACAGTAAACAGACAGTCGTTCAAAAGTGAATTACTGCTGTTTACACTGAACGGCACATCGTTCAGTTTTCTGCATGCAGAAACTGAATGACTGAACAATTCTCATTCAATCGCTGCATGCGTTTACATGGGAGGATTACCATTCAGATTCCCCATGGGAGCATGGAATCTGAATGATTCAGGGCTAAAAAAGATGGGCGTGATTTTGTCCCGTTTAGTGGTCATGAAAATCATGGCCGCATGACGAGACATAACAAAACCATTGTTTTCAACAGTATTAATGCGTGAGAATAAAAACATGTGCGAGAGAGAATGGGCCTTGACCTATCTTCCAGCTTTTACAGGCAAGAAAATATAAGACTTGCCTTATCTCTCTTACACATAGGCCGCCTGCAGACCAGCCGCCCGGCAGCCGGCACATGAAAGATCCGGAGTTGCGGGGCGAGGCTGAGTACGCGCTGCTCTCTGCAGACGCTTGGGTCGGGTCCCACGGCGAGAATTCTCGCTGCCGGATCCGACCCGGCCGTCTGCAGGCGGCCATAGTTAATACTATGTGCAGGAAAGATAGGGCAGGACCTATCTTCCCACTGTTTTTTTCAAACTCACCTGCTATGGTGCGGTGTTTGAATGGCCCAAAAACAACAACAACAAAAAAAGCAGCCATGTGTTTTTTCGCTTAATTGAAGGAATGGAGTCAGCTGCAGACCCACATCAGTATCTGCACTAAATGCTGTGGATTTTGCCCACTGTGGAAAATCCACACCACATTTGCTACGGGTGAACGTATCCTAGGACTGTCTTGTCTAAATCTGCACTGTCTAATTAGAGAGTATTAATAAATCTGCCCCATTATCTTGTCAATAACCGATCATCTCATGAAATGATTTCAAACTAGAAATCAAACTAGTTTCCCACGTCAAGTAGCAGCGAGACAGCAATCAGCAACACCAGTGATATCATATCAAGAGAGGACACACATGGGAATTTTCTCTAAAGGGTTTCCCGTTACACACTATATTAACTAAAAAATTAGGAATTGCAGAGATAATATTGTAAATACCTGCCAATATACTGTATCGACTTCCAGGCTATATAACAACTAGAAATGCTCGGGTCCGTGTTATTCGAGTCGAGCTTTTCATAAAATTTGAGAGCTCTACTGGAGTAACGAACCCCATTGACTACAATGGGAGACTCGAGCATTTTTGTATGTGGGACGCCGGGTCCCCAGCTCTTTTTTTTTTCCTTGGTTCGTTCTTTCTCCCTCTCCCCTTCCTGCCAGACGAAAAATTTGCCAATGGCGCACGCTGCGGGGAGGGGCCAAAATAGGCACGTCATAGCGGGGAGGAGCCAAAAACTGGGGCGGGGTCGAACACGATTTGATGCTCCTTTGAGTAATGAACACCAGTATGCTAATACTCGAACGAGCATCAAGCTCGGCAGAGTATGTTCACTCAACTCTTATAACCACCATTGTCTAGTCACAGAATACAGTCTGCCATACCCTAAAGCTCCTAAACTACTCTGTTTTCTCACTAGTCATAAGTTATTTTAATAATAAGTCATATAACTAAAATTAGAAATCTTTGTAATAAAAGGGAATAAGAAGAGGATCCACATGCCTATTCAGACACTTCAAACCCCTATCAGGGAGTCTGCGCTTGCAGGATATGATCCGTTCACTCCTACCTTTCTAATACCAGCACTACAGTATATTAGGGAATTGATATTTATGCTTATTTACACAAAACGGCTTCATACTGGTGCATCACATGAAAATAATTGCTTTTTACTGCTTGTAATTATGTAAAGTTCACATTGTCATAAATGTTCTCTTTATAACAGGGAAATAGGAACGCATTGATGGAAAACTGTTTGCAGTGTAACATGCAATTACATTTCATCTCATTTTTTTCTGAAACATCAGTAATGAAAGCTGGGGACTTCAAAGCAATTAGATATACCTTTCATACTTCTAATGGTGGATTTACTGTATGTAAATTAGTAACGCAGAAAACAGCCTATGAATACAATAATCAATACAGATTCTCCAAAAGAGACCTTCTATTAAAACCTGTGACAACAAGAGACAGCTAAAAATAAAGTATCTCATAGAACTGCAAAAATGTAACGTGGATTGCAGTAGTGATACAAGCACAAAGCACATGGGTGAGACTACAGCCTGCGGAGGGAGGTTCTCTATTGTTACAGCGCTGCAACTTTACTGCACTGCCTGACATTGATTTCTCCAGGTAATAGAACAATAGATGCATTTCAATCTGTCCTGATAATACTGTAAACCGTTCAGCTACCGCAGTAACCAAGGTAACCCGTGTTCTCACATTGTGCATTGCTAATGATATCCCTGCTACAATCCTGCTTACATTTTGCAAGGATAAACAGCAAAATGTAGAAAAACAGTTTCGTTATGGAGTATGCAGATTTTTGTTTTACAACAAAAGATTACTTATTTTGGCAATATGAAGAATGTAACATCAAATATTGATATGTTTCATAATACAACATTATTTCTAAATATACAGGTTTTATTGGTAAATTCCAAACCTGTAATATATAATGACAGGACCAATACTGGTAATATAAAGATCTTAGCTTACAAACATTATAAGGCACTCAAAAATAAAACAAATCTGACAATTTAGGATTGCCCTGCTATAAACCCCATCTTAACAGGTATTATTATTTCACATCATTTAAAGAGGACCTATTAAATTTGTAAAAATACACAGATGCATAATCTGCTTTTCATCCAGGGAACACAAATGGGAAAGAAGCAGCACAGAAAACCCACAATCAATGATACACAGAGAGCTGCTTCATCTCCTCTGTGACAATGACCAAGTCTATAGTGCTTCTCTATATAGGGGTTACATCCGTGTAGGACATATGCCTCATGGCCTTAAATGTAAATGTCCCATCAATGCAGACTAATATAAACACGACAAAACGTACATACTTTATTAGAAGAAATATGGATAACATGAAATGGCATATAAGGAAACAAATACGGGAAATAATGGTAAACTAACCTTGACCTCTCAGGCACAGAAAACCCTACCAATAAGGCCAGATTCACACGGGCGAGCACAACATCAGGCCCAGAAGCAAGGCCCAATATCGCACTTGCCAACATGCGTTTTTTTTACGCGGATGCGAGGTGGTTTTTTTTTTATTCAAAAACACCTTGCATCGCTTTTGTGAAATTGCGATCCTCAGGCACATGTTTCACAATAGGAAACATCACATCGCATTCGCATGCAAATCACAGGGCATGCAAGTGTCATGTGATGTCTTTTACATTCCACTTGAAAACAATAGGCAAAGGAACGCCAAAATATTGAACCTGCTGTGATTTTTTTTCCTCACAGCATCATTGAAAAGAATGGAGTTTATTTTTGTGCAAGTTTTGCGCGCTTTGCAATGCACAAAGCTCACGCAGGATTCTCGCCCGTGTGAATATAGCCTGAGTGGAGGGATTTCCCTGATGAAAGCAGCCTCACAACAGGAACTTAGGGTGACCCTGACTCTCTCTAGCGAGTCACAGAAAACTGTGGCAAAAATATAATACCACATAGTACAGGGAACATGATGTTACAACACTCCAACATATAAATAAAAGAAGAGGCAGACTTATCTTAACAGACGTGCAGGGCTGAACCAGGTGTTACAGGCAAGACCAGAAACACATTCATCAGACAGGAGTCAGACAAGACATCTGACTGGGTTCAGAGAGGACTCCAACAAGAAACAGACAGAGATCTGACCAGTACGCATGCTTAAATCACACTGGAAAGAGAATAACTGGCGCCCCTAGAGAGGAGTAGCCGAAATAAAGGTACTCAAATGGTGATTGGTGGACTAAGCTGATCCACCCCTTCGAAATCCTGAACACTTGTAGAGAAGTGTCAGTGCCAGGCACCAGAATGACAGGGTGCGCATGCCATTGAGCAGTGACAATAAGCCAGTAAAGAAGACCTAGAGTACGTTGACGCATAATCTATTCCATTAATACAATTGCATACTCATTGCGGACAGTATCCAAATGAGATTATATATATTTTTACACACGTTCATATACACACGCACACTGTCATTCTTGAAAGTCATGCCTTCCAAGAATCCCCCCCAAGAGAGATTACAAGCGCAAATGGCTTATACAAATGTATGTAAAATGGGCAGTGTTGCGGGTACTCTTTGGTTGATGGGATATGGCTTAAAATTCCCTTAAAGGGAATGTATTATTCTATTGTCTGTACACGACTATGGAGGCGGCCACCTTGCCTGACCTACATTTAAAAATAAAATGGTTTCCATCCAGTTTCCCTAATGGTTTCTGACATTTCACATGCAAATAAAACCCCTATACAGAGCAAGCATACGGAAATCTGAACAGGCGTTTGCATATTACTGGTGAGGTAGTGCATGTTAAAACACGAAGAGAGACCAACAACCACCAAGCCACACTGGTTTAATAATTAAGTAAATTACATACAGCTACACCTACTCTATATTTGTTTTATTTCCATTTTGACTCGAATTACATTTTTCAATTTTATACCAGAAAACTGAACTGAATACATTAATACGTTTGTCCCAATGACTGGAACTGTGAGAAAATGTGAAAATATCCAACTTGAATAGTTAGGCTGCCTGTCCGCGGGCGTTGCGACATCTCGCGGCGATTCATAGCATGCTGCGATTTGCCGGCTGTGAGCGGAGAAATCGATAGGATTCTCCGCTCGTGGACAGGAGGGCTTCACTTTCCATAGCAATGCTATAGAAAGCTTGAACTGCGTTCCCCGCGGCCGGATTGTCGCTGCGGGGAACGCAATGCAAAAATGCCCGTGGACAGGCAACCTTTAAGAAAAAATATATATTCTAGGGGTAACCAGTGCAAAAAGAGGTCCTTATGCTCCCTACTTTGATAGGATAGGACACAAAAAAGCAAGAGAAGTTCTGGGGGAAATTAGTATAAAGGGGGTAAAAGGAGTTGTCTAGTTGTAAACTACTGATGACCTATCCACAGGGTAGGCCATCAACAATAGTCTGTTGAGAGTTTGCTGCCCAGAACGCTGCTGATCAGCTGTTCACAGGGCCATTGTGCTTATGCACTGAGCTGATTTTTACAGGAAGCAGATGGCATCATTCTTACTATAGTGGCCAGGTTTGGTATTACAGGCAAAGTTCCCATTGGAGTGAATGGGAACTTAGCCTGCAATACCAAGCTGGGCAACTGAAGTGGAAATGGAACTTTCTGCTATCTGCAGGGATTAGCTCATTGAATGAGCTCACTGGTCCAGCGAACAGCTGTCAAAGCGGATCCCAGATGGCAGACCCCTGCTGATCTACTATTGGTGATCTATTCTAAGGACAGATCATCAATAGCTTACAACTAAACAACCCCTTTAAGTGGACGGGACCTGAACACAGTGCAGTGCAACACGCAAGAGGGACTGAATACTGTTGGCATAGTGAAAATCAATAATTGTCCTTTTGGGTGCTGCATAAACCTTGCAGGGAAAATGAACACGTACACTGAAGTTCCCAGTAACAGAGGACAATATGAAAACAGACACTCTAAAGTAGACTAAGCCCTTTGCAGGAATTAGATGCTCTAGGTATACAAAATACAATCATCTTATTGGATATCTATCACCACATACAAAAATGCTCGAGTCTCCCATTGTAGTCATTGGGGTTCGTTACTCTCGAATTTTACAAAAAGCTCGACTCGAATAACGTGGACCTGAGCATTTGGGTGCCCGCTCATCTCTAGTTATGAGCCTCGTGTGGTGCAGAGTGTAAGCTCTCACTCACGACCTGAAGGATGCAAGTTCAAGCCCCAAATGGTTCAGGTAGCCGGCTCAAGGTCGACTCAGTCTTCCATCCTTCCGAGGTCTGTAAAATGAGCACCTAGCTTGGAGGGGGGTAATAAATAAAATTAAAAAATTACCTGAAAGCGCTGCGTTATAAGTTGGTGCTATACAAATAACAAGATTTATTTATTTTATTTATACATGCATAATTGAGGTTTAAAATACTCCCACACCATGTGTAAAGGAAGCCGAGCGGTCCAGTGGGCGGGCCATACCGGCTCACTTAGCTGCATTATTTCAACTCAGTCAGTCTCTCCAGCTCTTTGTCATATGTTATAATATATAGTGTGGAAGGCCCATTATATCTCAATGTTTATCCAGAGGAAGGCAAAAATCCCAATGAGGTAGAAGTCAATTTTCCTCATGTTAGGTGAAAAAAGCCCTCCCTGGATGCAATCTGGCAATCAAAATAATACATTAGTAATTAAATTAATGGTCAATGGATTTGAATATACAATTAGGGAGTTATTAACATGCAAATAGTGAGAGTGTAGTGTATATAATTGAGCGTTCTTGCAACAAAGAGTACATAGGAAGGACATCTAGTGCCCTAAAGAGGATTTGTGAACATATTAAGAATATAAAAATGAGTTATGAGAAACATACTTTATCACAGCATAGTAACATTAGTCCAGTCTATTACCCTATAATGTTGATCCAGAGGAAAGCAAAAAATGAGGTAGAAGCTAATTTTACTCACTTTAGGTGGAAAAAAAACTTCTTCCAGACTCCAATTTGGCAATCCAATCAGAATTACTTCCTTGGTCAATCACCCTGAAGTAATAAGTGACTAACATCTAATACTGTTATGCTCAAGAAAGGCGTCCAGGCCCCTCTGAAACTCTTTTAGTGAGATTGCCATCACCATATCCTCAGGCAGAAAGTTTCAAGAACCTCCTATTATAGGGGAGAAACCTTCTTTCCTCTAAATGTAGAGGGTACCCCCTTGTTACAGTCACAGTCCTGGGTATAAACAGATGATGGGAGAGATCTCGAGGATGTCCCCTGATATATTTATACAGTTATTAGGTCGCCCCTCAGACGTCTTTTCTCTGAACTAAATTTATTCAGAATAATATTTATCCAGATCAATTTGCAACTGTATACAGTCTTCTCTTGTGTTAATTACTTTACATAGTGTTGTATCAAATATTGATATTTTACTGTACAATCCCTCCACAATGCTGTTAATAAGCATATTAAAAAGAATAGGGCCCAATATTGAACCCTGTGGTACCATACTGGTAACAGTGACCCAATTAATAGTGCCACCGTTATGAGTTGGGTACCACTAATAAATACTCTCTGCTTGTTATCACTGAGCCAGTTACTTACCCACTTACACACTTTCTCACCCAGACCAAGCATTCTCATTTTATATATCAACCTTTTATGTGGCACAGTATCAAACACTTTGGAAAAGTCCAGATACACAAGATCCAATGACACTGCCGGGCCAGTCTAGAACTTACCTCCTCGTGGAAGCTGATCAGATTGGTTTGGCAGGAACAACCCCTCATAAACCCATGTTGATGTGAAGTTATACAGGTATTATCCTTGAGGTACTCCAGGATAGCATCTCTTAGAAACCTTTCAAATATTTTACCCACAACAGAACTAAGACTTACTGGCCTGTAGCTTTCAGGTTAACTTTTTGACCACTTTTTGAATATCGGCAACCCATTTGCTACGGCCAATCCCGCGGAACAGACCCAGTCACTTTACAGTTCTTAAATATAAGAAACAATAGTCTGTCTATTACATTACATAACTCCCTTAGAACCTCGGGGTGTATGCCATCGGGACCCAGCGATATGTCTATTTTAAGCTTTATCAGGCGGCTCTGCACTTCTTCCTGGGTCAGACTGGTGACATTTAATGTAGAGTTTACTTTATCACTTTGCTTTTCATATTCCTGAGTGAATGCAAAGGAGGAAAAAAAACTATTTCACAGATTTTTTCTCGTCATCACCCTCCACTAGTTTTTCCTGATTACTTTTTAAAGGGCCAATACTTTTCCATTTTAATCTTTTTGCTATTTATATACTTGAAGAACCGTTTAGGGGTTATGCTCTTTGCTAGGGGGTCTTTGTGCCTCCACCTTTGCTGCTTTTATTTGCTTATTACATAATTTATTTTTCCCTATACCTTTTTAATGCTTCTTCACTGCCTTCTTTTTTTGTAGTTTAAATGCTTTCTTTTTTGGTTTATTTCCCCCCTGTACATTTTTTAATAAGCCACACTGGTTTTCTCCTACTGCTAACCCTTTTATTTCTGTAAGATAGGAACTACTCACAGTGAGTACTTAGAATGGTTTTAACAATTTCCCATTTATTGTCTGTATTCTGATTACTGAAGACATTGTCCCAGTCAATAAGGTTAAGGGCATCTCTGAGTGGATTGAATTTTGTCTTCCTAAAGTTTAGTATTTTTGTAGCTCCCCGATAAGACTCCCTATTGAAAGGCAAGCTGATATTTATTATATTATGGTCATTATTTCCTAGGTGTTCCCCAACCTGCACCCCTGTTATTCTGTCTGGTCTATTGGTGAATATGAAGTCAAAAATGGCCATCGCTTCAGTTGGGTCTTGCACAAATTGGAAAAGGCAATTATTTTTAGTTATTGACAGAAACTCATTTGCTTTACAAGATCTGCAGGTTTTAGCTTCCCAGTTTATATCCAGATAAAGACTCGTATAATAATTACCTCATTGTGATTTGACGCTTTATCTATTTGCCTCAGTAATAGATTTTCGGTGGCTTCTATTGTATTTGGTGGCCTTCAGATAACCCCTTAGGGGATTTTATTGTTATTTTTCCCTGCATGTGTTTCTACCCATATAGACTCTACTTATGTGGTTCCTTCATATATCTTCATGCAATGTGGGCTTTAAACCGGACTTTACATAAAGACAAACCCCTCCCCCTTTCGGCTTTTTTTTCCCAATCCCTTCTAAATAAACAATAACCCTATAAGTTAACTGCACAGTCAGAGCTTTCATCCATTCAGGTCTCTGTTATTCCCACTATTTCATATTTTCCGTTCAGACAACGGCACAGTGTGGCACAAGATTTCAGAGCGGTGCGAAAATGTCATTAACACCACTATTTAGCTACGGTCCTGGTCCGGCTTGGCCACCGGACCACTTAGATGCATTTAGATATGGCACAGAAACTTTTAGAACATTGATAACAAGATCAGTGTGGTAATCATTGCAACTTCACTAATGTAGCGCTGTTATTAGTTTAATGTCCTAAAAACTGTGACAAGTTTCCATTCTTTTGAGAGAAAAAAAACAAAAAAAACAAAAACTGTTTTATAAGCCAAAGCCACACAGGAAAAAAGAAATAGGGTATATAAAGGAAGGACTTATACCTTTCTACTGGATCCACTTGCGGCTTTGGCTTAAAAGACTGGATTATAAAACCCTATGCATGGAACCCCACTTATGCAACAAAACAATAGTTTGGGTTTTTTTGTTTTTTTTCCTTATTTTTGCCTATTATTGGACAGACAAAAGAGCACATCAATAATAAAGTGAAATAATTCACTACAAACAATTTCGGAAGGTCACAGCTTGTATTGTTAAGTGCCAATAATCAAATATGTCTCCATGTTTGCAGTTAGTTCCTTTCTAGCATCTTGTTACTATCCTGCAGCAATGTTATTCTCTAATTAGATGCTGGAGAAATATTTCATTTCCAAGACTGCAAATGAAAAGACGAGTCTAAAATAGAATGTGATTCTTTGAAATGTATTAAAATGAAAAGGTTACCGTCTTGGGACTTCATTATAAATAGATAATGGACTGGGAGGTCCATCATATAGCTTCACAGCACTAAAAACCTGTACAGATGACCTGACTGTATGTACAATAATAAAATATGTGGAAACAATGGGCTATTTCTCTCTGACAATATAATAAAGATTAAGTCAATCTCCAGCCCAAAATTTTACATTAAAGAAGTTTCCCACTTATAGCTGTTTTGCTGCAGGAAGCAGACAGCTCCGTGTATTGCGCAGTGGCCTTGGTGGATACTGCAGGCTGATTCTTAATGAAGTGAATGGAATTCAGTCTGCAGTACCAACCTGTGACACTGCACAATGTACAGTTCTGTCTGCTTCATGCAGCAAAACAGCTAGTAGCTGGACAATAGGTCGTTGGCTGTGTTTAGTCTAAACGACTATCAGTTTCGCTCGTTTTAACGATATTTTGAACAATAATTTTTCCGTGTAGAAGAGCCTTAAAGCCACTTAGAATGCTTACTGACCAACCTTGTGGGAGCTGTAAAGGTGGTAATTTTAATTGTTCACCAGGTTTCCAGAAATCACAAATGAGAAACAGCTGAAATCATGACAGAGGAGAAAACATAATTTGTTGTACATGATTCACTTTGACAAATGGTCTTTGTACAAGTTTAACCCCTTCCCGCAATAGAGCATATATTTACGTCCTGCAGGG
Organism: Eleutherodactylus coqui; assembly: GCF_035609145.1. NCBI lineage: Eukaryota > Metazoa > Chordata > Amphibia > Anura > Eleutherodactylidae > Eleutherodactylus > Eleutherodactylus coqui. Next base: position 141,936,081 of record NC_089838.1, on the reverse strand, counting down.
TCGGGGTTTGTATGAAGGGAGATTGCGCAGCGATCTCCCTCCATACAGCATGGGCGTCAGCTGTTTCTTAAAGCGGGCATCCAGTGGCAACAGCTCTTCTCAGCTGCATGCCTGGGCGGAGCTATTAACAATTTAAATGCCACTGTCAGTTCTGACAGAGGCATTTAAATCCCCTGATTTCGCCTTCTGAAAGGCCCTAGGGCTGTCTTGGTAGAATGCCTATTAAGCCATTCCCGTGGGGTGGCTTTATAGAATGCCCGCCCGATCGCAGTATGATATAATGTTATGGCATTACATCATACTGCAGCAGCGATCAAAGCACCGCTAGTTGTTATCCCCTCTGGGAACTTTAAAAAAAAGGAAATATAAGAACTAGAGATGAGCGAGTATACTCACTAAGGCACATTACTCGAGCGAGTAGTGCCTTAGCCGAGTATCTCCCCACTCGTCTCTAAAGATTTGGGGGCCGGCGAGCAGCGGGGGAGAGCGGGGAGATCTCTCTCTTCCCCCCGCAACTCACCTGTCACCCGTGCCAACCCCTGAATCTTTAGAGACGAGCGGGCAGATACTCGGCTAAGGCACTACTCGCTCGAGTAATGTGCCTTAGCGAGTATACTCGCTCATTTCTAATAAGAACAATAAAGTTTTACTATTTGTTAAAAGTAAATAAAAGTTTTGCCATATTTACAATAAAATAATCAAAATTATAAAACAAAAATAAATATTGAACAATGAACGTTGTCCAAAAAAAATAAAAAAATAAATCAAGAACGCCAGAAATGCACTTTTTTGGTTGACTGAAAAATAAAAAAGTTATTATGTGCAGAACATGGCAGCAGAAAATAATTAAAAATGAAGAAAAAAATACAACTAGTACAGCGAAAAAAAACAACATAAATGTGGCATCATAGTAATCATACTGAACCATAGAATAAAGTTATCCTGTCACTTTTGTTGCAGTTTGTGCGCCGTAGAAAAAAGATGAACCGAAAGATGGCGGATGTACGGGTTTTTTATTCATTTTACTCCACTTAGAATTTTTTATATTTTTATTCAATACAATATGGTAGATTAAATAGCACCATTGAAAAATACAACTCGTCCAGCAAAAAACAAGCCCTCATACAGCTACGATGATGGATAAATAAAAGGGGTTGCGATTTTTTAAAAAGGTGTGTGTGTGTGTGTGTGGGATTAAAATGGAAAAAGGGGGTAAATAATATGAAAACAAATGTTTGGTACCGTGTTAGCCAGTAGAGCATAATGTGATTGTTCCCAGCAAGAGAAACCACGTAATCTTGTAGATATGATACCTTTTATCGACTAACAAAAATACATGATGTTGTAGCGAGTTTTCCGGAAGCTTGCCACAACATCATGTATTTTTGTTAGCCATTAAGAGGTATATCTACAAGATTACTCACAGAGAACGATCACATTTAAATAATATGGCATTGCCATTTGTATGTTTCAGGTCCTTCTCAGCGACATATGAATGTCACACAAACCATCCCGTTTTCACATGAGCTAGGTTTCATACTTTATTATAAATGTTTCAATGTGTATCCATTCTCAGTTCATCATAAATTCATGGAAACCTGTACACTTGTAACAGCAGAAGTATGGCAGAGAGCTAAAAGATATAACAGCAGGTCTGTGTTTCAATGGTTTCCATGGTAACATGTGAAATGAAGTACTTATGGATGTCAAGCGTTTCACTGTAATCCAAATACTGACATCAATAGTGAATTTATCATCCAGAAACAGTTTCTTTACTTTTTAGAAGGTCATAGGGTGAACCTTAATTAGCAGACAAACCAAGCATGAAATTAAACAAGACACAAAGTTTATGTTGGTCTGCATGTTCTATTAACTCCTACTTCTTTTCTGTTAGCATTCCCACCCCCTTGTCCCAACACAGCCATGATTATTTTTCCTTGCATGCCACCAATTCACATGGCTTAACAGTAGCAATTATTCAGTACTTGGCAGTGAACAGGAATTACCTCCTGTACTAGCTCTCCTGTAGACTCAGACAGGAGGTTACAAAAAGTCATGGCGCATACAAGATTAGATATTAGTTACTTCCTATTACATTTACATCCCTATAAAAATAATGTTAAAGAGGTTATATCACAATTGACTTATCACCTATCCATAGAATAGATGATAAAAGTCTGATTGGTGAGGGTTTCACCTTTGGGAGCCCCATTGATTTGGAGAATGGAGGACCTATGCCCTCCCTCCTACTCACTGTGGGTTCACTGCATCCATCTGCAATGACGTGGCCGTTGCCCATGCAGGGCGCCGTTCCATTAATTTTAATTAAGCTAATGGAAATAGCTGAGTACAAACACTCAGCTGTCTCCAGCAGTCTCATTGAAAATGAATGGAGCAATGCTGACCATGCGAATCTGCCGATCCATTCAATCTCCTCCTAACTGTATGGGGTGCAGTGAGCCCACGGTGAGGAGAAGAAGGGGGACCCAGAACTTCTGTTCTGTGGATCAATGAGGGAGTCTGAGCACAGAGCCCTCCACTGATCTGCCTTTTTATTACCTATTCTATAGATAGGTGATAAAGTCAATTGTGGTACAACCACTTTAAGACTACACCGAGACAATAGGGGATGTTTTTCAATTCCGTATACAAAACACACAGCTATTCATTAATCTTGTCAACCCACTGTACCCCAATTGTTCTGCAAAAGACAAATGTAGATTCTATAGTAATCTATTTCAAAGTTTATATCTTGAGATACTTTTGGGCTTAATGTTGGGTCAATGTTGATGTAAAATCTGCTGGTCAACCCTACCCCATTAATATTACAGACATTTTATACAGTAGTCTACTTTGTATTGTATTTAGATTTTTAAGGGCTTGTTGCAAAAAAGTTTTGATCAACAAGAGTTGATCTAAGATTAAGTAGAAAAATGTTGCATCAACACAGTTGAGCCTGTGATCTTGGTTCATATCTCAGATCCATTTAATTCCTCGATTCAAACTTGATCGAAGTTCTACTGGCAAAAGCCTGATAGGCTTTTTCTGGGTGGGGAAATTACACACACGTTTGCTGCTGGTAGCAACCATGTTTTTTGCTATTAATGCTGGGAAGATTGCTATGAATGCTGAGATGTTTACCTGACTACTAATCAACATGTGCAATACATTTCATCCAGGTAGAACCCTGGATCTTGGATCATGTGAACGTGATCTTAGATCAAAAAGTGTTGGTACAACACATTGTCCTTAAACCAAGTTCAACATGTGATTGCAGTTCAACTAATCCAGGAACAACAGTATGGTTGGAGCAACCAGCCCGAAGACAAAGGTTTCTCTTTAGATCTGCAACACATTAGCGGGTTTTTTTTATCCGTGCGTCAGTTATTCAATGAGGCAGCATACACTACCGAATTTTTTCAAACAGACACAAACTGCATGAAAAAAACTCATTGCATGCCCTTTTCTTGCTTGCATCACTAACAAGAATTAGAACATGCAAATGCATGTCAATGTGCGGGCATTCCATGTTTTGGACAACACATGAACAAGTGTCCATGTGGTGCCCAAGGGGAGTTGCGCCCCAAGCCTCTCAGGCACATGGCAAGTGTGTCAAAGGCCTTAAAGAAATGTTTACACCAATCTCTTGGCACACAAAGAGTAGGGTCATGTCTGAGAAATTCACAAATATTAGGGCCAGTTTTTCCGGAGCTTTGTAGAACTTTGCAAACATTTTCTGGGACGCTTTCTTTAAGGTCCATAAGATGGGGTGGTACTAGAGTGGGTGTAGGGCCAGGGCAGAGGCTGAGGATTTCAGGACGGTTAGCAACTCTGGCATTGACCCTTATAAATTTTACAATGGCATACTGTTGAATTTAATGACTATTGGATTATACTAATTTTACTTGTCAATTGGCAGAGATGTCTACCCAGAGTTCAAGATTCTGCACAATCATGGATTTACTCTCATGTTTAGAAAAAAGACATTAGTGCCTCTAGTTTTAGCATTCTGTCTAATACAATACACATAAGGGAGCTTTAAATAACACATGATTGGAAAATAATTAGTCAGGCATCATGTCTTTTAGCGGCCATGCTCGAACGTGGAAACAGACAATAATATCCTTACTTCACTTTTACTCGGTACCAGAGCCAGAGTTCTCAAGCATCAAGCTGGGCACTAGGAGACTAGGCCACTTCAGTGTATGAACTATTCCCGTTTGATACATCTGGGGCTCATTCACACTGATTTTTTTTTTTAACTAAAAACGACCATTTACTTACTGACGCAGGAGGGCAAACATGTGCACTACCTCAGCATGCAGGCAGCCACACTGCCAAACACAAGGAGCCTTGATGATTGGCTTGTGAGCTCAAGTATTGTGGCCAAAATCCAACTACTACCTTGCATTTATTATGTTTTATTTACATGCAGTGCGGCTTTTAAATGCTGGGAAAGCCCAGGGTGACAGTACCAATGTGCTTCACTTTTTAAGGTGCAGAGCAGCCTGCCGAACTATTATGGCATGATTAATAGGTTGCTTGCTTGCATGGTGCACTACATGTATCAGAAGGTCTGCCATTTCATATCCACACTGTGTGGGAGTATACACCAAGCAGCCACCCCCATATATATAGGAGGTTGTGTGAGTGGCTGTCTCATCAGTATCCTCCACAGGTGTAATTGGCTTCCTCATTTGGCAGTATGGCTGCCTGCATGCTGAGGTGGTGCACATGTTTGCCCTCCTGTATCAGTAAGTATACGGCCGTTTTCAGGGATTGTTTTTATATTTCCTTTTCTGTGATTTTTTTTTAAACTGATCCATTTTTTAATAATGGAATGGATAGAAAAATAAGATTCAAACGGAAACCATAGTTTCCATTTTAAAGAACAATCTAGTAGGCAGATCCATAAAAATCCCGGACAGTTTCTACTAGTTTGTTTCCATTTGCTTCCGTTTTGTATTCTTTTGTCTATCTAACCTTCTGTGCGTGCTTATCTAAAAAAGGATCTATAAAAAAGACATCAAAGACAGAGCCAAAGAGAAACCATTCCAATCAGTTTTGTGACCCATTGACTACAATGTATAAAAAAACGAAAGTCTTTTCCATTAGATTTTTTTTTTTCATTCTGGAAACAGTAGTGCAGCCGTCTGCGCAATTATTTAGGTTTAAAAAAATGGGACTAAAATGGAAGGGATGCAAAATGAGCTTGAAATCAATGAGAACTTAAATTGAACCATTGTTTTCAGTTTGAAGACTCTTCATACAAAACAGCTAAATGGAAAACAAAAGCGCAGATGTGAACAAGGCCTAAGCAAGTTCTTGGGATACAAAAGTGGCACCATGTAGTTTGTAAATATGCTCTATTGTAAATGAATTGACAGGCAGAAGATGGATGAAACAGCTGCCTCAATTTCATATGACCCAATAATGCTATTTCCTAAAGTCATGAGTACCAGGGAAATTGAATCAGCTAGTCAATCTCCATATTCTAAGATATACATTTACACATGTCAGGGTCCAACGGCTGGAATCCCTGTTAATGCTCTGAATGATATATTCACATATATATATATTCACATATACACAGGAATACTAAAAACCGGTGTATCTCAATTAGTATATGCTGTATAACCCATTAAATATGCTGCACATATATAGTGTAATATCCTCATTATAATTACATACGTCTACAGAATCTATGAAGAATTCCCTTCATGCTGCCTCTGGACTTTCTTTTTGGGTGTGCAGAATTTGAGCACATGTAGTTATGTGCATACATATAGTCACAAGAAGTGATATCTACTATAGAATACACCACAGCTCTATAATCCACAAGCTATTGTTTGGTCTTTCCCACCCAAAAAGCAGGGCACACGAGAAGACCGCACAACTACCATCCAGCGCTAGGATGAACATGTTCCCGAAAAGTAAAAAGTATACAAAGACAAGACTTGTAATAATAACTTATCTGTGTTCTGTGTAAGTAGACTAGAAGGAAATATGCAGTGCAGAAAGCAAGCTAGCGATAGCTGGATAGAGGAACATATAAGATTACATTACCCTCCCGAATCACAGATATTTAAAAATGACCATTATGAAATTGAAATCTAGCAACAAGGCTTAATGTTTCCACCAGTTAATGCTCCATAAAACATTGAACACACAATATCATCGTTCCTGTACCTCGCTGTCAGTTGGAGATCTACTTCTAAAGAAGTTCTAAAGCCTAGCACATTTGTGACTTTTGTAAGATTATAGCTTCTGTATACAAAAGCTTGAAATGAAAACTGTTTCCTGCTGAATAGACTTCTGAGGCAGATCAAGAACCGTTCATTCGATCATGAAAAAAAAAATCCATTCAATTCCACAAGAGATTGATTCTTTGATAAAGAATAGAATATTGTGAGGCCTCCTGAAGGAATTGAGCTTTAGAAGTAACAGCTTTTAATCAACACCCTATAATAAGAAAAAATATCTACCACAACATGCCTTTAATAACATCAGGGGGTGGGAATGTAGACGTGGCCTAAATGGAATAGATGCCTAGTAAAACAAAAGGTTTTAAAGGCCTTTACAAAGTACTTCATTTTGTAAAAACCATATGGGGTTTTCAACTGTATACATCTGTGTCTAAAAATTTTTAAAGGGCATCTATCACATTGAACATGATGTCTGATCTGCGGGCAGCCTATTATAGAGCAGGAGGAGCTGAGCTGATCGGTGTATAGTTTTGTGGGTAAAGAGTCAGTAATAACTAGCCATTTATTCATTTAAATCCCTGATCTTTCTTAGGAGTCCAGTGGGCGGTCCCATCAGTGACTGACAGCCTTCCCTGTATGACTGTGTATACAGAAATAGCTGTGAGCACTAAGCAGGGCCTAAACAAAGAAATTCAGTATTACCACCAAATTAATACTACTATACACTGCTAAATACTACTGGATGGTTTTAGCTTGCACTTGGGGTTCAGGTCCTAGTAAACAGGGCAGCCAAGTGAGGAATAAGAAGGACCACGGTACGCCAGACAGCCGGAATGTGTCTCGGCTGTCTGATGCATTGTGTACCTCCTTAGGCCAAATGCACATGGGCAGGTTGGACTCCACATGCCAAATCCTGCAGGGGAATCCAACCCCATGCCCAGCCGGCATGCATGCATACTTTCTTTTCTTCTGTACTGTGGATGGTCCGCACAGCGAGCCGTTGGACATGTGCAGTACAGAATTTTTTTTTTTTTAAATGCCTGTATTCCCAAGTCATCATTTAGCAATGACGAGGAATCCGTGACCTTTCCCAAGGTCATTGTGGAAGTGCCGCAGAACAGACGGCTTCCATTGACTTCAATGGAGGCTGTCCACGCGGAATCCGCGCTGAAATAGGATAAGCTGCGATTTTCCCTTCATGAGCGGAAAATTGCAATTGATTTCCGCTCATGGACCATGAAAAGTGATTTTCAATAGCATGTTCATGGGCAGTATTCGCTGTGGAATCCGGAGGCGGACGCCAGTGTAAGGCGAAATGCACATGGGCGTATTTGCATTGCGCAATCTAGAGCAGATGTCCGCCTCCAGATTCAGCAGCAAACACTACCCACAAACTTGCTATTGTAAATTGCTTTTTCCTGTACACGAGTGGAAATCAATTGCAATTTTCTGCTCGCAGAGGAAAAATCGCTGCATGTTCTATTTCAGCACGGATTCCATATTATCGCTGGGCAATGACGCGGAAAAGCAGACTTTTTTCAAAAAAGATTCTATGCAGCAGATGTGCAATGGCTTGCTGTGCGGACCATCCACAGTACAGAAGAAAAGAAAGAAAATCAGGTACGCATGGATGCTGGCTGGGCACAGGGTTGGAATCTGCATGCAGAATCCGACTGGCCCGCGTGCATTCACCTTATTCCTCACTTGGCTGGCTTGTACACCAAGATGCTTCTGCACCCATACAGAGGTGGCTGTTGCTGATAAAGGTGAGAGTTTTTGCTGGCACCCTCTCTCATCATCCTTTGGCACCCTACACATTAGAGCGCTACTTTTTCTTATTCGCAGTAAAGAGGTGACCTGGTTAATAGCCTGGATTGTGTCCACCTGATTTAAAAAATGCTTTTCACAACAATGTAACATGGTGGGAAGTTACTGTAACGCCTAAAACACACATAAAATGATACTTTTTCCATGTTTCCTTGAGTTCCAAGTTTGTTTTTTAACGCTTTTTAAGGGATATTCTATTCTAGAAAAATCTAGAATACTGTCTGCCTAAAACGGTTGTGTTTCATCAGCTGGACGCAGTCCTAAGCACATTTGGATTTAGAACTTTTTTGTATCGTGGAATAAGTGACTTATTAAAATCTGATTTCTAGTTTTTCCTTCTGCCAGCTACTAAAGAAAACAATGGCTTGTAGCCCTTCACTTTAATTACTCAGTGCAGCGAGAATTGGTTCCTTATTAGTGTATGGATATTCTGATTTCATTGTATCGTATAATCCACAATTAAGGAAAAATGCAATTCAGCTCGTGAATTAACGATGACATAGAAGTCTACACTAGAAATGCTCATTAGCTGACTTAAGGCATTAGGCCAAGACAGTACACAGTATTAAAATTATTTTAATAACTCATTATTTTTTTCTTGGTCACTTTTCTTCATTATGGTATGATGAATAGTAACTCCCACAGCCTACAGTCAATCCCCAGGCTCATAAAGCTCTCCAATTCTTTGGAGAGAGGTTGCCTGGGGCACACATCGGAAAAGTAGATTAGATCCTTAACAAATTCTTCCTATTGTGTTAGCAATTGATCAAGTGGAAGAATAAGCAGCATGGCCAGTATATACAGTAATCTCATCTGCTCTATTGTATTAGGGCATCACTATCTGGTGCCATCATCTGGTTAATAACAGATTTGACTGAAATCATGATTAAGGTGTTTATTAGAGATGAGCGAGCGTACTCGCTAAGGCAAACTACTTGAGCGAGTAGTGCCTTATGCGAGTACCTGCCCGCTCGTCTCTAAAGATTTGGGTGCCGGCGCGGGTGAGCGGTGAGTTGCGGGAGTGAGCAGGGGGGAGCGGGGGGAGAGAGTGAGAGAGAGATCTCCCCACCGGCAGCCGAATCTTTAGAGACGAGCAGGCAGGTACTCGAATAAGGCACTACTCGCTCAAGTAGTTTGCCTTAGCGAGTATGCTCGCTCATCTCTAGTGTAGAAACAGCAATTGGATGGAAATCCAACTTACGACGTATATTAACTGGATGCAAAATGAGGAATTTCTAATGACATGAAGTTGGGTTTCTGAATTCTCCATTTTCATGAATTCAAATTCTACTATACAGAAGAGATTGCAACATAGTAAATATTTTCTGCAAAGTCTGCAGAGAAACAGGAAGCTGTAAAGGCGTGGGATAAGTACCACACACATTTCACAGTCCTGAGGAAATGTTAGCATAATGTCAGAGATATCGCATTTGCTATAATACATGTATGGTTTGTCCTAGCTTTTCACAGGAAATGTGCTCAATCTTCACTAAGCTAGCATGACACAAGCATCACCATGTGAGTCTAGACACTATTAAAAGCACACAAAAAAAATAGTCTCTGCGTGTAGGATTTAGCCAAGACAGCTGATAATAGGGAAAGAACATTATGGACAATGCTACCCTGAAGAACAGGAAAGCGGGGTATTCCGGATGAGCTCACTGACTAGAATATGTTAAGGGGGTTATTTCTATCAACAGAATACATAACACAAGATAAGTGAATGGATGTCAAAATAGTTCATATACTTTGGGCCGCCTGAACGTCCGGATTTGCATTGCGGAATCCAGAGTGGGTGTCTGCCTCCGATTCTGCAGCAAATATCTGCCATAGCATGCTATGGAAAAGCGTTTTTTTCCTGCCCATGAGCACACATCAATTGCAATTTTCCACTCACAGGGGAAGAAAAGAAAATAAATTTTAAATATCGCAGCATGCTCTATTTCTAGGTGGATTCTGTGTGGATCACTTCCATTGAAATCAACGGAAGCCGTCCGAACCGTGGCCCTTCCACAATCATCGTTGCGGAAAGGTCAGGGGATCAGCGTCATCACCTAGCGGCTGGCACATCCGCAATACAGGCAAGAAAAATGCAGACAGGCAGCGGGTGTCACCGGCTGGGCACAGGGTTGGATTCCGCTGTGGGATCTCGCATACAGAATCCGAACCAGTTGTGTGCAGCCGGCTGTGTAGTAGGTCACCCTTGCCTCCACATCACTCATAGCAACAGCCAGAGAAATGCCAGAGTTCCGCAATGAACCAGAGACTGCCCCAATACCCAATAAACACATATCACCAAGAAAAGCCAGTAAGTAGAAATCTAGCCTTCTTCTTGTCAACAAGCAGTTGCTCACATGTCACTTTCCCACCTAATGACAATTCTGGCCCAGGGGGGGGGGGGGATTGCCCTTTTTCCAGAAACTTCTAGATATTACCGGAGGAATGGCATGTCTTATCCCGCACAGAGATATTCCTGTATCAAGTGTTAATGAAATGTGATTGTTCCCAGCAAGAGAAACCAAGTAATCTTATAGATATGATACCTTTTAATGGCTAACAAAAATACATGATGTAATAGCGAGCTTTCGGACCTCTCAGGATCCTTTCTCAGGCATAATAAAACAGATCTGGATGGGGCATATATATTCAAATGTTCACACATGAAAAGGCACAGACATAGTGAGACTAATTTGCACTTAGAACAATACCAGACAAGATGAGCAGAGAACTAAATACTTAAAGGGGTTGTCCCGCGAAAGCAAGTGGGTCTATACACTTCTGTATGGCCATATTAATGCACTTTGTAATGTACATTGTGCATTAATTATGAGCCATACAGAAGTTATTCACTTACCTGTTCCGTTGCTAGCGTCCTCGTTTCCATGGAGCCGTCTAATTTTCAGCGTCTAATCGCCGGATTAGACGCGCTTGCGCAGTCCGGTCTTCTTGTTTTCTGAATGGGGCCGCTCGTGCCGGAGACTGGCTCCTGGTAGCTCCGCCCCGTCACGTGCCGATTCCACCCAATCAGGAGGCTGGAATCGGCAATGGACCGCACAGAAGCCCTGCGGTCCACCGAGGGAGAAGATCCCGGCGGCCATCTTCAGCAGGTAAGTATGAAGTCACCGGAGCGTGGGGATTCAGGTAAGCGCTGTGCGGTGTTCTTTTTTAACCCCCGCAACGGGGTTGTCTCGCGCCGAACGGGGGGGGGGGGGGGGGGTTTGAAAAAAAAAAAAAACCCGTTTCGGCGCGGGACAACCCCTTTAATTATTCCACTGGTAAGGAATGTGACAGTTTTATGAAGAATCATCAAAAATTCTGTTGTCAATCCAACCAGCAACAGGGATATAAAAGGATTCTCCACTTTGGACTTGCTTGTTAGAAGGGCAGTTGCGCTACTTGCTACATTGAATGTTTTTGTTGAAGCAGTTTGACCAATTAGGACATTAATAATCAATGCCAATTGTCAGTATGGTTTTTCGGTTTGTTAATTGCAATATATTGTGAGTTTGACATATTTGGTAACAGGGGTTTGGTTTATGTTTGTTTGACATTTGCTCTGTATCAGCCGTCACTGAATATTCTTCACATAATCTAACATAAACAAGGTATGCAGAGACATTACTCTTGGGTATTCAAGGTCATCTATATAACCAAAACAATCCAAGGTGACCAGCAAGGTTCTGAAATAGTTACCTTATAAATTACTGGTCACAAATGGGCCAATCAACATATGAGGGGATTCTTGTAGGCAGTTAGCCAGAATTACTCTTTATAAGCAATTGCCACAATATGCATATGCAACGAAACCAGACTGAGCGCCCCTTTAATTCGAACTTCTCATTCCCGCCTCCAAGATTTCTCCAGAGTAGCACCAGTCCTCTGGAATGCACTACCAAAGGCTACCCGAGCAATCCAGGACTCGCAGAACTTCAGGCATGCTCTAAAAACATACCTCTTCAGGGAGGCATACCGCATTCCCTAAACAAACCCCTCTGTACTCCGCCTGATAACATGCTCCCTGACCTACTGACTGCAATCCCTGCTAGCCATCATAAACCGCTCCTGCAGTCATACTGATCCTGCCATCACACTGCTAAATGTCTGACCATTGTCTGTGTATAGTCCAATTCAAATAGAGCGCCTGCAGCACAAACAGAATACCCTTGCTTAAGGGGAGGTTCTCATTGCACAGCCACTTCAGGGAGATGGATTCTAATCCTCCACTTGTCACAGCACGAAATCCTATACGAATGGCAGCAGACACACTTAGGTGCAGTAAAACAGGTTCTTTCTCTTTATTCCATCCTCAGTAAAATACACGCAACGTTTCGGTCGTTACAAACAGCCTTTGTCAAGCATGTTACAATCTGATACAACCCCCCTTAAATAGTTTAAAACATGGATACTACAGACATATCATTGGTCATCAGGAGGAAACGTTTTTGATGACCAATGATATGTCTGTAGTATCCATGTTTTAAACTATTTAAGGGGGGTTGTATCAGATTGTAACATGCTTGACAAAGGCTGTTTGTAACAGCCGAAACGTTGCGTGTATTTTACTGAGGATGGAATAAAGAGAAAGAACCTGTTTTACTGCACCTAAGTGTGTCTGCTGCCATTCGTATAGGATTTCGCATTGTCTGTGTATAGCATCCCTCACTCTCCACCTCCCCATACCGTGCACATCTCCAGCCCCTTTACCTTCTGTATACGCCATTATCTGTAGTATGTAAGCTCGTTGGAGCAGGACCCTCACCCCTATTGTATCAATCAATTGATTACTATCTAACCGTGGTTCTGTAATGTTTGTATTTTTTGTCTCTCTGTATTCCCCCTGTCTATGTAAGCGCTGCGAAATATGTTGGCGCTATACAAATAAAGATTATTATTATTATTATTATATGCAGGGTAGATCCTGTTGCTGCCCCTGAGCCAGTAACTCCGTGATCACATATTTTTATATCTTGCTCTATTATTTCTTATTTCTACATATGATTGTATTTTTATTATTTGTAATAAACTTTCTTAAATTTTTTACCGTAAGACCGGATTATTGTGCGCCAAATTACTTTTCCATACCAGGGCCCTTTGTATAAGAATCAAATGGGGTGCTTCATATAGCTTGTACATTTATGGATGGTCTATTAGCTGTAGAGCGTCACCAGAACTGTAGTCTTGTGGTAGATTGGAGTAAAAATGATGCAGTAAGTTTTGATATGGACAGTTACTGCACCACATATGGACAGTTACATCTCTGGAGCTTCCCCAAGCAGAAATAAAAAGTAGCCAGACTTCCCTATGAGAGATTGGAAGCTCCAGCTGTTTGAAGGTCAGTTGGGAGTGCAATTGTGATCAGCGGGTGGTGACACATGCTGCAGCTGGGTGGGCACTATGTTGAAGTGTATCCCACTGTGAGAAATGCTATCAGCATATGAAAGCAGCTGTTTCTCCCTACATTGTCTTTTGTTATGTGTCTACTAACTAACTCTTCATTACTTAGGAGACAATTTAATTCACAAATAGCGTTTTGGCACAGCAGGATTGTTGTGTGCAACCATGTGTATGCCCCACTGTTCCTGGTGATGAAGACAAGGTCCAAGTTGATTAGGCAGTACTAAGCAAGCTGTAGTCCCAACAATCCAAATATGTCTACCAGATCCCTCCTGCCTGGCCAACAGTCACTCTAAGCTACTCATGCACAAACCTAGAGGAGGCTGCAGGTCAGAACATAGTCCCCAGAGAAATGGGGTAACTTCTCTGCATCGAAAATGAGCAGTTCTCTGCCCATGGAAGCTCCTTTGATAAATCCTCATATATGGACAGCTACGTCACTGGGGTTTCACAAGGTATATGTTTCAATGGAGGCCTGTAACTTATGTTCTATAGGGCTATACATCACTATAGGCCTTTATGGCATCTGTTAATTCATTTTTAACTGGAAACTGTTGTATGGAACCACACCTGAACCATGGGCAGCATAAACTCAGGACAGGCACAGCCATTGCAGTCATGTACGTAGCCCGATACTGTGTTCTTATAAACTGCAATAAAACTTCTGTAAAAACCGTTTGTGTGAACATACCCTTAGATCTCATTTACACTTGTTATTTTGGGCAGTATTTTGAATCAGTGCTTGCAGCCAAGCTCGATCAAGGCCAGGAGTGAAGAATAAACAGAGAAAAGTACAATTTTTAGTTTTACGAACATTTATACTTTTTTAGCCTTTTGTTCCTATTTCTTGTTTTACTTGACAAATACAAAAAAGCATATCTCTGACTACAAACAACTTCCAGAAATCAATAGTACAAGCGAATAGAAGAAACTTTGTGATTCATCTTCTTCGAAAACAATTCCTCTTTCACCACATATCAGGCTCCATAGGGTATAGTTTGAGGGTAAGCAGGGCATGTGCCCCAGGCTTTGATAGACAGAAGAGGCACAAGGCATAGATAGTAGAGATGAGCGAATGTACTCGGTAAGGCCGATTTCGCAATCGAGCACCACGATTTTCGAGTACTTCACTACTCGGGTGAAAAGTACTCGGGTGCGCTGTGGGTGAGCGGGGGGTTGCAGCGGGGAGTGGGGGGGGAGAGGGAGAGAGAGAGGGCTCCCCCCTGTTCCCCGCTGCTACCCCCCACTCCCCTCTGCAACCCCCCGCCCCACAGCGCACCCGAGTACTTTTCACCCGAGTAGTGAAGTACTCGAAAATCGCGGTGCTCGATTGCGAAATCGCCCTTACCGAGTATGTTCGCTCATCTCTAATAGATAGTCCTTCTAGGCGAAGGACCTTCAATAACATCAAGAGTATGTGACCAGTCACATGTAGAGAGGGAGCCAAGGCTCAATGCTGCACTGCCGGAGGAGTGACGGGCATTCGATGATTACAACATTAGTCAGATGTATGGGAAGAGTCAGACTCTAGGCGCTGCTGTAGGGGCTGTATTTCTATCGTGCTCCCTTCAGCACAGGAAATGAAAAGTCCTTATGAGCAGGTAAAGCAGGTATATTAGAGGGCACTATTACTGTGTGTCACATAAGAGGGCACCATCATTGTGTGGGGCCACATAAGAGGGCACAGAGAGGGGCAGCATGAAAAATTAAAACATGATACAGCACTCAGGATAAAGGCTTATCCAATCTTTGTTTGTACAAAAATTAAAAACTGCTGACCATACTGAGAAATGGGAGCACCTATATGTTTCAGATGCTTACACATCCTCCGTCACTGCACGGCTGTGCGCCTGAAATGCGTAGGTTCTGTCATTCTATATATTCAGTGTTTTTTTTAACTCATTCCATTATTAAAGATTGGATAGTCTTTTATCCTGAGCGATGGATCAAGTTTTGCTTTTGATGTGGCAGCATATCGTGTCAGATGAGATTCTCAAGAGATAAAAGGTTATATGAGCCATGATCTGGTTTCTTCTTGTTTGTTGCATTGGAGGAAATTGTAGGATATGAAGAGTGTGCAGAGATAAGTAAAAGCTGGAAAAAGTCTTCATGGTGGTCTGATCCCAGAAAGAAAGTGAACGACACCATTCTGAGGAGACGTCACCTGTGACCACTGGAGATAACTGAACTGTAATCACTATCACTGTGTAGAGCTGGTGTTATACAAGTTGTCTTATAGATATACTGTACCTCCTGGCATTTAGCTGCACCAGGGATGTAACCTGCTGGAGGAACCACAGCACAGAGTAGCAGTCACTCCATCTTTATCCTTTATGGAGGTGGTTAGAAGCCCGGCCTCCAGTCAGCTCCTGACAAGTGCACTGTGAGGCTGCAGAAAACAGTGTGTATTGGGGAAGAGGTGCAGAAAACAGCTCAAGAGCACAGACCTATTCTGCAAGTCTTTGTGTGTACATGTGTTTGTATGTATTTGCATATGTGACACTATGTGCTTATGTATACATACATGTATGCAGGTGCTTTATATAGGTAGTATATATGTGTATAGATGTATACAGAAACACACATATGTTATACATATAATCGGACAACACAGTTTGCATAATGGGACTTATTTAACCTCTTAAGGGGTTGTCCAGTTGGAAACCATTGATAGTATGTTAGCAGGGGACCATCCCTGGAGACTCCTTCCAAATCAGCTGTTCTTAGGGCCAAGGTGTTGGTGCACTGAGCCGAAGCAGACAGTTTCATTCTCACTGCAGTATCCAGGCTCTGTATTGCAATTTGTGTTACCATTGAAGTAAATGGGAATTTTGCCTGCAATACCAAGTCTTGCCACTGCAGTGCGAATGGAGCTGTCTGTTTCCTGCTGAAATTAGCTCATTGCATGAGCACACCAGCCCGGCTAACAGCTGGGGTCTTGGGTGGCCTACTACAGCCAATCTACTATTAATAGCCTATCCTAACAATAGACTGTCAATAGTACACCAGCCTGATAAACTGCTAATCAACAGGGATCCTGGGCAATGGACTCCCACCAGTCCACAATTGATGAGCTATCCTGACGTTTGGCCAACAATAGTTTACAGCCCCTTTATTGATGTGGCCCTTTTTTATTTTTGATCCTTTGTTTTGTCTTCTCACTGTAAAAGAATCATAACTCTTATCTTTCTGTCAATGTAGCTGCCTGAGGGTTTATTCTTTGCAGGACAAGTTGTATTTTTCAATGATAATATGTACCGTAAAATGTACTGAAAACTTAAAAAAAATTTTTAACTGGGGCAAAATGGTAAAAAAATGCAAATTTTGCCATCTTTGGGGTGGTCTTGTTTTTATGATATACACACTACAGCAAAAACGACACAATCATTTTTTCTGATGACATTCACCATGAGGCCTTAGACGGGCGTTTTTTCGCGCGATTTGCTCATGCGCATGCATCCGGCGATTTTTTAAAACCATTGCTTTGCAATGGTATCGGACACATGAGCACTTTTTATGCACTCGTCCGATAAATGATAGAACAGAAATCGCAGATCGCACCTATTTGCGATCTGCGATTCCTGTTCTCTTCTCTATATGCGCTCAATGGGGCCGGCGGCAGCAGCGCCGACCCCATTGAGAACATATACTAGACAAATCATTCTTCTCTGCCACAGCTGTAACAGCTGTGGCAGAGAAGAACGATGTTTGCCCATTGAATTCAATGGAGCCGGCAATACAGCCGGCTCCATTGAAAGCAATGGGCTGCCGGCGATCGCGGGATGAATTGTCGGGAAGAGCTTAAATATATAAGCCCTTCCCTGCAATTCATCCAGAAATGTGTAAAAATTAAAAAAAAAATCTATACTCACCTGGTCCCGGCAGACGGAGTTCAGCGCGGCCGGCCTGCAGTGGGTGCGAGTGAGAGCTGCCCCTGATTGGCTCAGCGCTGCCCCTGATTGCTTATGCTTGGGATAGGCCACTAATAGTGGATCAGCAAGGGGATGCAGCATGAGAATCCTGTCAATCAGCTGTTCTCCAGACTGGTACACTCATGCACTGGGCTAATTTCTGCAGGAAGCAAACAGCTCTGTTCTCCATGCAGTAGCCAAGCTTGTTCTTACAGGTAAAGCTCCTGTTCATTTCAATAGGAACTTGGCCTGTAATACCAATTTAGGCCACTGCACTGGGAACAGAGCTGTCTGCTTCCTGCAAAAATCAGCTCAGTGAACAAGTGCACTACCCCGATGAACACCTGTTCAGAAGTAATTCCATGAGGCAGACACCTGCTGATTTGCCATGTATCGCCTATTCAAAGGATAAGCCATCAATAGTTTGCAACTGGACAATCGTTTTAATGCATTCTCTCTAAATATAGGATCAGTCTGGTCTGCTTGATCTATTGTTAAAGTAGTCATTCCAAGTTTTACTATTGATGACCTATTTTCAGAATAGGTCATAAACAACAGATCTGTCCATGACCCCGGCAATCAGCTGTTCTCCCGAGGCGGTGACTGTGTGTACAAAGCTGGGGCATTATTGGGATTCGGCATGCAATACAGCGGGGGCTACTGCACAATGTATGGAGCTGTTTGCTTTCGGCACAAACAGCTTCATACCCACAGTGACCTGGGAGGGACACCCTGAGTATAGGTCATCAACAGTAAGAAAAGGGAGAACCCTTTAAAATTTAAAAAGTTGAGTAACAGATGATTGGTAGAAATACTTATTGAATTTATCATCATAGCAATGTGTTCATGCTATTATGTCCATTATGGCCCTGTATAATGTTTGCTCAGATTTATGACACAGTTCATTCTGTGTAGTCTTATCTTTATCTCTTATATTGAATTTATGACGGTTTGTTGTGTAATTGTACTGAGATCAATACGGCCTACATTATATTTACATTATGGTTCTTCAGATGCACAAAATAAGTAGATTCTTAAAAGTCTCTTCTGAGCAACACATAAGTGTAAATAATTTAACGGAAGCTGCAAACAATACTCTTACATCAACAGAGAGTAAAAAGAAGAAACAAATCTTCGTAATGTACAGGGAATCAGTCACATTGAACATGCTGTCCAAACTGCAGGCACCATGTTATAGAGCAGGAGAAGCTGAACAGATAGGTATATAAATTTTATGGGAAAAGATTCAGTATAACTTGTATTTTATTCATTTGAACCTCCGTGTCGCTTCCGAGTGGCACTACACACCATGTCCAGCCAGGACGCAGGCCGGCGTTAACACAGAACTGCAAAAATACCTGCAGTATGATGCTGAGACTACTCCACACCAGGCTAGAGAAGATGGACAATAGTAGTCCCCTACTAAACAGGAAGATGGGGAACCCCTGCCTGAACACAGAGTTAGCGTCCTGATAAGGACGGCTCCACAGTCTTCTCCTGGGTCCTGACTATCCCTGTGAGGGCACCTGAAGAGATATACAGAATACAGCAAAGCTCTTGTGTAAAACACCAACAATGAAGGAAGGATAGATCAGCACTCACCTGTATGGAGATGGCTTACATTCAGAAAAGAGGCTCTAACCTGATGACCAATAGAAATGAGCGAATAGATACGGTACAAGGTATTGGTTCATTTTTTAGCCAAGATACTTAAGCCCACAGGCCCACCGACAAGGGACCTCATTGTCTCATAGGTCCCTACTCTCACAAGACAACTTCCCCCAGGAGTCTTGCCTGCAAGCGGGGCGATTGTCCCAATAGGGATGATCTCATGCTGGAACCTAAGGACCTGCCTCACTCTTGATGGTAAAAGAGTCAAACAGACTGGACACAGTTCACACCAGGGAATGCACCCCACACATGTCCGACCACCTGCACAGACCAATATCACTGTTCACACCATACCAAAAAAATATATAGGGATGTAAAAACAAGGGAAATGAGGAAACCAGAACCCCCTAGCCAGAGGGGCTGGTATATATGTGCAGTAGACCAGTGTGGATTGGTTGGCTGGAGAAACTCCACACCCAGCCAGCTCAATTTTCCCACACCTGTAGCAGTATGCTCCTGGAAACCCATAGAACTATAGGTCTCAGGAGCACAACCTAACACTCTGCACATTGTGACTTGAACAATCCAATGGGCGGCCCTATCAGTGATTGACAGCTATCTGAGTATGACTGTGTATACAGAAATAGCTGCCGATCACTGATAGGACCGCCCATTGGACCTTGGACTCAGAATAAGTAGAGAATTAAATGTATAGAATCCAAGCTATCTCAATATGCTCAGCTCTCCCTACTCCATAATATGATGCCTGCTGAATGTTCAACCTGACTAGTTCCTTTTAAATATAGTAGCCCTATGTAGTAAGAAAAGAGTTAAAGGGGTTGTCCCGCGCCGAAACGTTTTTTTTTTTTTTTCAACCCCCCCCCCCCCCCCCATCCCGTTCGGTGCGAGACAACCCCGATGCAGGGGTTAAAAAAGAACACCGGAGAGCGCTTACCTGAATCCCCGCGCTCCGGTGACTTCTTACTTACCTGATGAAGATGGCCGCCGGTATCTTCTCCCTCGGTGGACCGCAGGGCTTCTGTGCGGTCCATTGCCGATTCCAGCCTCCTGATTGGCTTGAATCGGCACGTGACGGGGCGGAGCTACACGGAGCCCCATTGAAGAAAGCAGAAGACCCGGACTGCGCAAGCGCGGCTAATTTGGCCATTAGACGGCGAAAATTAGTCGGCTCCATGGGAACGAGGACGCTAGCAACGGAGCAGGTAAGTATAAAACTTCTTATAACTTCTGTATGGCTCATAATTAATGCACAATGTACATTACAAAGTGCATTAATATGGCCATACAGAAGTGTATAACCCCACTTGCTACCGCGGGACAACCCCTTTAATTTCTTTAATGAAATTTGTCTAACTTCATTTTCTTATGAAATTTACATTAGATGTCATTGCACTGCTTTTGTTTCTGGCATAGAGACTGGATCTGATTGACCCTCTATTGCTATGCCACTGGGTTATTTGTCATTATATATCTAATAGTAGTTTGCTTTGAAAAATATAGATTATAATTAGTATATAAGAGCATGTTAGCACAAGTGAAGATTAATGAATTTGCTACATCATTAACTCAACGGCAAAACCTATACAGGGCGCCAAAATATATTGCCATGGTAACCTAACAATGAAACATAGAAGCTCTGTCCCTTCATTGTGAAGATACATTACCAGCAGTCTAATAATAAATATGTTGTAGAGGCCAAGGACGCACATGAGAGCCAGTTAACTAATTACTGCATGTCAAATAAGGAAAAACAAAAATTGAAAGGATTTCCACACCACAAGGATCAGCTCGACCAACTCAATTTGAGAGACCATCAATGTCTTATCAGTGAATGTAGTGAAAAAGCAATATGCTGGGCCCAAATGGCGCAACACCTAATAGCCATCATTGGAGACAAGGCAATGTATGACACCTCCTTCAAGCTGTTTCAGAAAAGACGCTGAATGTAATGGGGCCTTTTGATCTTTTGGTCCATCCCCCCCCCCCGACCCCCTTTTAATCTTATCTGCAAGGTTGCATTTGAAAGATGTGATGCCCTTAAACATTGGGCGGCGTGCAAGAAGTATCGAGTAGATGGATAGTAATAAAACCACTGGCTGAAGCACCACAGGGTTTCTTTGTTGTCTGTTTCCATAGAAACACATAGAGGCACAAATATATAAGGTTTTATACTCCACTTTTTGGAGTAAAAAAAAGTCACACATTTTTATGCAAACTGATATCCTTGTAAGAATTTGGGATTTTTTCCTTTTTTTTTTGTGCAAGGCTTAGTACATTTCTTCCATAGCTCTCTATAGCCTCAAAACATTAGGACATTTTTAACAAAGACTATGGTCCTGATTTATCAAGACAAGCATTCCTACACCTACACTAGAGTAAGATGCATCAATATTTTCAAGAGGCGCCTGGCTCTGAAGACATGTGGTGCATCTTACGGCAGTCCATGGGCCAGAACTCAAATCTATGTTAACCCAGAGCTGGCAAAGATTTGCACCATAAGGGCTTATTCAGATGGGCGTATATCTGTCGGGTTTTCACGCCTGGCCAATATACGCTGTCCCTCTCTGCAAGGGGAGGAGGCGGGCCTGACCGGGAGCTAGTGCACTGAGCTTCCGCCCCTCACAACTGTTTGCAATGGGCCGAAAATGGACAGAACTTAGCCCCGCCCCATCCCACCCCTCCCATTGCAAGCAGTGGCAAGGGGCGGAGAGAGGGCACAGAGGGGATAGGAGCTCAGTGTACTAGCAGAGAGGGACAGCGTATATCGGTCGGACGTGAAAACCTGACCTATATACGCCTGTCTGAATAAGCCCTTAGTTACGAATGCATCTGACATAAATTATGGTAAATATGCTGAGTCTTTTTTTGAAAGGTGGCAAATGTGATGTAAAAGTTTAAAGAGGTGCAAACTTTTGTGCACAACATAGTGTGCACCAAAATTAGCCAATTCTTTTATGCCAGTTTTCTGGTGCAAGTGGCTTGATAAGTTAGGGTCTGTGTGCATTGTTATTTTTTATTTTAGAAGCAATGAAGCAATTTACAAAACATTGTTGCAAAAGTGAACCTTCCCTTTAAATAGATACTATCAAGATACCTTTAGCTGCATGCTCTGCCAAAATGCGCAGCTAGTAGCTTGAGATGCAGAATCATATGGGGCCGTCCAGCTACCAAAGCAATTGTACGCTGCCTGAAACCACTCCTGATATGGTTTTGACCTCTGCTGACTGCACATTTGACAGGAGGTCAGCTGCAGATATGATATGATATCACACTTAGACCAGTTTCAGACAAGCATATTGTAACATGTCTTGAAGGTGAATCTGTATTATGGACGTGGTACAGATGACATTACAACCATATGTCATCAGTATTTCAGCGGTATTTGCCTCCATATATTTTATTTTCTTCTGATCTGTATTTGCCCAATAGAAAGGAATAGTATCATGGAGACAAAAACTAAAAAAACTACGGTAGGTCATTTGTTTTTAAAAAACATGCCTATGTGTATAATACTGTACATGGATTTATATTAGTTCCATATTATGGTCCGTAAAACATCAACCAAATACAGGGCAAAAACACGCTCATCTTAAAGAGGCCTAAGGTAGAATGGTATAGAAAAATAACTGGGTAGACTTGTGAAAAAAGTGGTGCAGTGTTCCAAAGCAGCCAATTAGGTTGCTGCTCCAATATTCTAAGGAGCCTCTAAAAAATGAGTACTGGAATCTGAACACTTTCACTTTTCACATGCACAAGTTTTAACACCCCCTCCTTCCATAATTGTGTGGATCATAGCTTGAGGGCTCATTCAGACGACCGTATATCAGCTGGGTTTTCATGCCCGGCCGATATACGGTGTCCCTCTCTGCAGGGGGAGGAGGCTGGAAGAGCCAGGAGCAGTGCACTAAGCTCCCGCCCCCTCTCCGCCCCTCGCCACTATTTGCAATGAAAAGGGGTGGGACGGAGCCAAGTCCTAGAGCTTAGCCCCACCCCTGCCCCGCCTCTCCCATTGCAAATAGTGGCGAGGTGTGGAGAGGGGGCAGAAGCTCAGTGCACTGCTCCCGACTCTTCCAGCCTCCTCCTCTTGCAGAGAGGGACACTGTATATCAGCCGGGCGTGAAAACCCGTCCGTTATACCGTCATCTGAAGCCGCCCTAAAGCGGTTGTCCAGTAGTAACTTATTTATGACTTATCTTCAGGATAGGTCATCAATAGTAGATCAGTAGGGGGTCTATCTTCTGGGACCCCCGCAGATTATCTCTTTGTTAAGTCACTATGCTGATTTCTGCAGGAAGCAGACAACTCTATTCCCACTGCAGTGGCCAGGCTTGGGATTGCACACCAAGTTGACATTAAAGGGGTTGTCCCGCGGCAGCAAGTGGGTCTATACACTTCTGTATGGCCATATTAATGCACTTTGTAATGTACATTGTGCATTAATTATGAGCCATACAGAAGTTATCAAAAGTTTTATACTTACCTGCTCCGTTGCTGGCGTCCTCGTCTCCATGGTGCCGACTAATTTTCGGCCTCTAATGGCCAAATTAGCCGCGCTTGCGCAGTCCGGGTCTTCTGCTGTCTTCAATGGGGCCGCTCATGCAGAATGCCGGCTCCGTGTAGCTCCGCCCCGTCACGTGCCGATTCCAGCCAATCAGGAGGCTGGAATCGGCAATGGACCGCACAGAAGCCCTGCGGTCCACAGAGAGACAGGATCCCGGCGGCCATCTTCAGCAGGTGAGTATGAAGACGCCAGACCGCCGGGATTCGGGTAAGTACTACCCGGTGTGTTTTTTTAACCCCTGCATCGGGGTTGTCTCGCGCCGAACGTGGGGGGGTTAAAAAAAAACAAAAAAACGTTTTGGCGCGGGACAACCCCTTTAATTTCAGTTGGAACTTAGCCTGCAATACCAAGCCTGGCCACTGCAGTGGGATCAGAGCTGTCTGCTTTTTACAGAAATCAACTCAGTGCACAAGCACACCAGTCCAGAGAACAGCTGATTGGAGGGGGTCCCTAGTGAAAGACCCTGCATGATCTACTATTGATGCCATATCCTGAGGCTAGGCCATCAATAGATTAATTTCTTCTCATTTACTGTGAAACTATGTTAATTTTGCTTAGAAAATGTATAAAATACAATAAGGTGATTAAGTTATTTTTCCTCACTTTTGCTTTGCTAAGGAAAGCTCATTGCTAGCACAATCAGCTGAGCGTACCACCCCCTCCTTCCATAGCACAGCACACGTCTATGTAGGTTTTATTAAGAAAACGGAATCCAGAATAAAGCACATCCTGTCTGAATTGCAGGAACATTCACCCAAATATTATACACATCATGATACAGAATGGACAGAACGATCAGCAATGAATATAAGTTAACAACATGTTTAGAGCTGCAAGCTTGTGACTCCATGACCCATTACAGTTTCATTCGTAGCGAAGGCCAACGATAACTCCCAACTAGCCCACAATGCCAACTAGCAAATGCATAATCATGCATTGATAAAAAAAAAGCTTTTAATATTTCATATTTTTAACCCAATGCTTTGTTTCTGGGAACTAAACAATAGCACAAGAAGAATTCAAAGCCTGGTATATCAACAATATAGCCCATAGAATCGGCTGCTGTGTCATACCTGTGTGAATATGCCCTGTATAGGGACATAACAGAATGCTATACATTCTTACTACTGATCCTGCACAACATTAACAATATTACTATTTAATGTATCATAACACAGGAGTTTCTATTCTCTTATAACTGGTAGTTAAATTAGACAATGCTGCGAATATTGTCTTTGTTGGCTCCAGAATGATGGGAGGAGAATTCTCTCCAACAATGGTTTTAGTGAAGCTGAATCTAAAAAAAAAAAAAGCAAAGCATGGTGATGGAACATAAATATCCAGAAGAGCATACAATAAAACGCCAAGTGATATTACACAGATATCTTCATAGTGTAAATAGGAGGACTCTCGATATGCCCAGATCCTCCACATTGTATCCTCTTGGAATAGCATCAGTAGAAGATCTGGCAGGAACTGTTGTGCATGTGTGATGATTAATTACTAATGTTCCCTGGTAGATCAATAGCAAGCTGGTGTAGAAGCAGGAATGACAGCATAGGGACTGGGCTCCACACATCCAGCATGTGCCTGACATGAGGCAGACACTAACATAGCATCACATGCTTTGTAATGAGCAGCTATGGCACATAGTGGTCCAGATCCCCTTGGAGGATGCATGACAGTGCCACAATACTACAGCATAAAACACATGTGCAAGAAGAGTGTTCACACAACAATGCACAGCACCACACACCCACCACTTCCAGAAACCATTTCATTGCTGGACACTACCTTACATAGCACAGAGGACAAGCTACAAAAGCCTCCCCAAATCCAGAAATACATCCCCACAGCCTGATAGGAAACAAAGCAAATTAAAAAGCTACCTGACAGATGCCATTCCAGGTGCTGCAAATTCCAAGTGCAAAACCCCTTTTAGTAGGTTACTATGGAAATGCTCTTCCAGATGGGAAAGGCTGAGCTCTGCATCCCATTCACCTAGTGACATGCACAGTGATGCTGCAGGAAGGGGATCACAGCCTGTCTGCCAGTACTTCTCTCTCCCTGTGCCTTGCCCTGGCCCTGGGGGACACAGCTTGCAGATCAGCTCCTCACCGTGCCAGAGCCTGGAAGCAAGATGCCATCCTCACACCAGTCTGGGCTGAGAGCTCTGCAGCAAGTGGCGCTGTTCCTTGATTCCCAGGCACAAAAGCAGCAGCCACGCAGGCTCTGCACACAGCAGTAGAGACGAGCAGCGCTGATGCACCCAGCCTGGCCAGCACGGGGGAGACGGGGCTGCACGATCAATAACTCCTTCTATGCTGCGCAGCATGCACTGGGAGACAGTGCTAGGATGATGGGGAACAGCAGCTGCAAGGAAGGAGCAGCTGAAGACAGGAACTGAGTAGGACCAGGGCAGCTGAGCATTATTAACCTCCCTCTCTGGTGCTTGGAGGGCATCCAGTAAGACAGAGGTTAATTCTAGCAGGTGGGCCATTAATCCAGCATGTTATGGGAAATAGCAAGAATAAGGATGACCATAGGAATGACTCAAGATTTGTAAACCCATGCAAAGAAAACTGGAATAGAAATGACCTTATCCAGGAGAATGGATGTACTGACCCAAGGTGCCTAGAATCCGCATGTAGGAGATTTGCTATAAATGCTAGATTTATGCTAGCATTAATGTACTTAGGGAAGAAAAGGAGGTGGGCATACTAGTGTTATAGTGAGGCAGATATATCACTAGTGACTTTACAGAGGGAGGCTTTTTATACTGTCTTTTGTAGATACCAGGTAGCAAAATAGGGCGCAATATATAATACGTTGCGTGCCACCTACTAGACCAGGGTTGCCAATCTGATGGTTTTTGGGGGGGATTTTAGACAAGTTGAACAAAAATCACAAGAGCCAAGATTTTATATGGATACAGTGGCAAACCATAAAGAACCATAAAGATTATAAGTGATATATGTTTACATCCCAAAGTAGGCTGCCTTCACATCTGCGTTGGAACCCCCGGTCGGTGGTTTCGTTGCAGAATCGGTACAAAATACCAGTAGAAAAAGTGCTGCATGAAATTGGACGGGTCACATTATAGTCAATGGGGTCTGTTCAGCACTGTACCATTCCCCTTACGGCCAGGGTATATTATCCTTTCTGCGTCTATAACGGAGCAGGAAAACGGAATCCTGACGCGGATGTGAAGGCAGTCACACTGATATAAACACATTTGTAGCATTCTCTGTGAGCTGTAAAATTATATCATTACATTCACAAATATCCTGCACCAGCTTCTCCAGCTTCAGAGAATCACGGATTTATCACACTTTTTTTACAGACAGTGGAAAAAACTGCTTTGTTTTACCAACTGTCCATGGTTGGCCTCCCTGTACAAGACACACTTCTCTTCGTGATGCCACCTCATGGCTGTTGTATATGTACCAGTGCATTGTGCAAGTCCATAATACATTTCACACAACTATTGCACATTGTAGGCACGCCACCTTGAAGCACTTAAAAAAATAAAACAAGCAAGTATTTAAAAAAAAACTATTTTTAGGCCTCCTTCACACACTTTTTTAGCTTTTCGGTTTATGAATTCTAGTGCTTTCACTGAGTTGTTTTGTTTTTTTTTACAAACATTTTGGTGATATTTTTGATTTTAACTAAAGATGAGCGAACACCAAAATGTTCGGGTGTTCGTTATTCGAAACGAACTTCCCGCGATGTTCGAGGGTTCGTTTCGAATAACGAACCCCATTGAAGTCAATGGGCGACCGGAGCATTTTTGTATTTCGCCGATGCTCGCTAAGGTTTTCATGTGTGAAAATCTGGGCAATTCAAGAAAGTGATGGGAACGACACAGCAACTGATAGGGCAGGCGAGGGGCTACATGTTGGGCTGCATCTCAAGTTCACAGGTCCCACTATTAAGCCACAATACCGGCAAGAGTGGGCCCCCCCCCTCCCAACAACTTTTACTTCTGAAAAGCCCTCATTAGCAATGCATACCTTAGCTAAGCACCACACTACCTCCAACAAAGCACAATCACTGCCTGCATGACACTCCGCTGCCACTTCTCCTGGGTTACATGCTGACCAACCCCCCCCCCCCCCCCCCCCCCCGCACGACCCAGTGTCCACAGCCCTTAGGACGGACAGAGGCAGGACAAATAGATTTCTTTTCCCTTTTTTTTACACCAAAAGGACCCACTGCGTATATTCAATGAACATGAGAAGTTTTATAACTGTGCTGTGGCCCTGATAATGTGTCACAGAACTTGAGGGTAGCAGAGTTATTAACTCTGGCAGAGCAGGTATTTTTTTCCCAATTAAGGAAAGCAAATGGCGAAGCCAGCAGTAAACCGTAGCTGGGTGCGTCTGATTTTTTAACGTTGTACACGCAGCTCACACGTGTCCACAGCCCTTAGGACGGACAGAGGCAGGACAAATAGATTTCTTTTCCCTTTTTTTACACCAAAAGGACCCACTGCGTATATTCAATGAATAATAACTGTGTTGTGGCCCTGCCTACACAATTCTTTCCCTGTAGTATCAATGGAGGGTGCAATGCTCTGCAGAGGCGATTTTGAGAAAGAAAAAAAAATGCAGCACAGCTAACAGCAGCCTGGACAGTACTGCACACGGTTAAATATGGCCCTAGAAAGGACCATTGAGGTTCTTGAAGGCTACACTCACTCCTAACACTCTCCCTGCCTATCCAACACTTCTGTCCCTAATGCCGGGTGCAACGCTCTGCAGAGGCGATTTTGAGAAGAAAAAAAAAAAAGTCACTGCTAACAGCAGCCAACACACAGGTATTACTGGCCCTAATAAGGACCTTTGGGGTTCTTGAAGCCTACACTAACTGCTATTTCTCTCCCTACAGCAGCTCCGGTACCAGCAGCACTGTCCCTCATCTAACTCACAAGGCATCTGAGGCGAGCCGCGGGAGGGGCCGACTTTTATATTCGGGTGACATCTGATCTCCCCAGCCACTCACTGCAGGGGGGTGGTATAGGGCTTGAACGTCACAGGGGGAAGTTGTAATGCCTTCCCTGTCTTTCAATTGGCCAGAAAAGCGCGCTAACGTCTCAGGGAAGGAAGTGAAAGTAACCCGAATACCGCATGGTGGTCTTTACGAATAACGAACATCCCGAACACCCTAATATTCGCACGAATATCAAGCTCGGACGAATACGTTCGCTCATCTCTAATTTTAATACATTAGTATCATGTATTTTTCTGGCATTTTTCAAGTCTAATAGAGAAGCCTGTGAGAAAAAAAGCCAGAATATGCTGCATTTATAAAAACACTGACCATTGTAGCACCACCAAAACAGGGCGCTGTGTATCTAGTGTACTTCATATTACACTATAGGCTTTAATGTAACAGCTGGCAGCTGAATAAACGAAAAACTAGCATGAAAAACACTACATGACACAGCAAAAATAACTGTTTTTTCACAGGTTTTTGTGACAACTTTTTGAGCCAAACTCAGAAGTGGATCCAGCAGGAAGGAGAATAGATCTTTCTTTACATTTCCCATTCATTTTTTGGTTTGGCTGTAAAAGTTTCATCAAATACCCATGGAAAAATAGTGCCCTGAACATTGCAAAATAAAACTAACGTGCGAATTACAAATGCAGTTTTTGAAGCAGTTTTTTTTGCCAAAACCAGAAGTGCATCCAAAAAGAAGAAAAAGTATGCAGCCACCTTCACATGGAATGTAATTGCTGTGGACATTCCACAATGGAAAACCCTTCTATTCTGAAAGATGTGAGCCATAACTCTATTACACGGGGGCCATTCATGTACAGTTCCCCTGCAGTAGCTGATGAGACAACCCCTTTCATAAATTTGCCCTACTATGTTGAGATCTCACTTCTTTTTGCTTTGTGAATGGGTTTGGTTAACTAATTTATATTCATTATTGTAAAAAAAAAAGCTGTGCTTTCAACCCTCCAAAAAAAAAGATGTGTAAATTTAGGTCAATGTTAATGGATTGAAAACAAACTGAAAATTGATGCACTTTGCCCATTAGTTCTCTAATCTGGTGTCCACTGACCTGGATGTAAAAAAATGGACTCATCAATGGATCAATTTTTTCTTTCAGTGAACTAAATAGCAAATCATGCTGCATTTGTGTTACAATACAATAGGGACAGTCACACTTCATATTGGACATTATGGCAGTTGTTCCAATCTAATGGAAATGAATAGAATGTGTAGGAGATCAATCCTATCCACTGAATATCCACCTTTTAACACAAGGTCACTTTTAGGTTGGATTCACATGGGCGTATATCGGCCGGGGTTTTCGCACCCCTCGGATGCATTGGTTTACAATGCATCAGTGCACGTGGTCGTATTTCCACGGTGTAAAAGCGCCGGCCGGCCAAGATAGTGCATTTCAGCCGGGGGCTTTTATGCTGGCGGTAGCTGCATAGACTCTTATGGGAGCCTATGACAACTGCCGGTGAAGGGAGGTGGGAGGGAGGTTAGCAGCATGACTGCTAAACTCCCATCCCTGCCCTTCTCCTCTCCGCCCCTTGCCGGCTGTTTGCAATGGGAGGGGGCGGAAGGGCTAAGATCCACCCCATCTCACCCCCTCCCATTGCTGGCTGCAACAAGGGGTGGAGAGGGGGCAGGAGCTTAGCAAACTAGCTCCCGCCTCGTCCCTCCTCCTCCCCTTGCTGAGAGACAGTGAGGGGGAGGGAAGAGGGGGACAGTTTAGCAGAGCTGAAACTGTCTCCCCCCGCCCAACGGCATTGCGGCCTCGGCGTATATGCACCGGAAACCTGCCATCTGAACAGGTGCACAAACGTTAGATTTGTGCGCCACTTCACGCATATTTGCAGCGCCGACGTGCACACATAAAAACGCCTACGTCCATTTACATGAGCCCGTAGGTTTATACATTCTGAATTATAAAATTATGGCTGTCCCCAGCTACCACTAGAGGGAGCTGAAGACCTTTGTGTTATGAATATTATGCAATAAGCTCCCTCTAGTGGTCGCTGCCTGCATTAGAATTTGTCTTTTATCAAAAAAACAAAACTGATCACAATACAGATATATTCTTAAATAAGAAAATCAGCACAGAATGTTGTATTTAGATAAAAGGGGATGTTCAATGCTGGACATTTGCCTTGCTTCGTCTGGCTTTTATTCAGTTTTTAAGTCTTTCTGTAAGGATTCATTCATGTAGGCTTTTTAATCCGTTTCAGGGCTTTCATTGTCATGCTCTGTCTGAATGGCTGAAAATAGTGTCCAGACGGAACCATAGCGTAGTCAACTATGATATTCTATACAGTCAAAATGCTGGAACCGGACGGACTTCTGCTAAAATGTTTTACTAGAAAAAGTCTATGGTTTTCAACCGAACAGGCTTTAAAACGTAATTCGAATGTAGCTGAAGAGAACAAATACACAGTCGGTCAGAGTATCCTAACAACCTCCTAACTTTGACGGGGGCAGCGCATAGCTCATGAAGGAAGTGGCGCGTCGTGGGTTGACTTAGTGAATATATAAGGTCTACTATAGGCTGTCTACTCACATATCATTGAAAAAAAAGATGATTATTAGCTTTCAGGCAGTATTTCTCAAACAGCGCAGTTTGTGAACTGTTCGCATGCTGCTGCCGTGAAAGTGCATCATTAGTGGACAAATGGTGCCATTGGGAATAGCTGGCATGGAAACTGCGAAGCACCATGTGCCATTGATGTGAGAGGTGAATGTCAGCTATAAGTTGCGCGAAGGACAACGGGGAAAAAAAGCTTCAATTTGCATGGCATTATCGGAATTGGACCACCGCTGACTGGCAAAGGGTTGCTTTCTCCAATGAGTCATGTTTTCTGCTTAATCAAACAGGTGGACATTGGTGTTTGAGATGAGAAACATCAGAGAACAAATACCTTGCAACCATTACTGAAAGAATACAAGCTTGTGCCACTGCATTATGGTCTGGGGAATTTTTTTGTGGCATTTTCTGGGCACACTCATCCATGTGGAAGGCACTCTGAACCAATTTGGTTATGAATTCAATCTTACAGATCCCGTACACCGATACATGCTGTTTGTCTTTCCTGGGGCACATGGGATCTTCCAGCAAGATGGGATGCACCTGGGTCAGAGCAAAAGCCGCTGCTCCGACCCCTCTTTGATGGTCAGTGCAGTTCCCACTGATTTCAATGAAGGCTGAACCTGCAATAAAGAGTGCCAGCCACTACACAGGGGTTGGAGCAGCGGCTTCTGCTCTGACACCGATGTTCTCCAGCCCTGACATAGTATGTTAGGCTAAAAAAGCCTGTCCATCCAGTCCAGTCTATTACCCCCCAATGTTGATCCAGAGGAAGGCAAAAAAAAGCTCCAATGAGGTCAAAGCCAATTTTCCAAATTTAAGGGAGTCTGACAATCGGAATAATCTCTGGATCAACAACCCTTCTGCAAAAATTAGTGATTATAGGGGCTTATTCACACAAATGCATTTGTGCTGCGTAGTACGCGTGTAAAATTTCCACGCACAATATGCAATTTATAGAACCCATTGATTTCAATGGGTTTGCTCACATGTGCGTTTTTCGCATGCACATTTTGAATAAGTAAAAAAACAGCAGGTACTATTTTCGTGTGTATTGCACACAAAAAAAGCTCATATTAAACATTTTTGCTAATTGATATCAATGGGAGCATGCTTGCGTCTTCTTTTGTGTGTGCAAATATGCAGGGCATGCGCACACAAAAATACACTAAATTTGTGCAAAAATGCAATGTGCAAATACACGTGTAAATAAGTTTATGCCCGTGGCTAGCCATCCTAACAAGTGAATTCATGTATGGCTGATTTGTTGAAGACATTTCTGCTATTGTCCTTTTCATCTGATTGAGGCTTTCAGATATTTATGTTATTGCCCCCAAAACGAATTCCTGGAACAAAATCTGCTCTGTGTGAATAACCCAAGACAGCCAAGATTGAAAAGTTTTTCTTAGATTCATTTTTGCACAGTCCCATTGTGTCTCGAGACTACAATCAAATGTATGTATTTGTGAGGATCAGCAGATTTGGATCACACACTGGTGTGACTTTGAGCTAAATGTAGAGGTGACACTTGAGGATCCTCAGTCTTCATCTTTTCACCCCACAGTTGGTATCTGGGCTTCCCTGCGGGGTCCTCAGGTTTCTACACTAGAAGTGGTCCCAGTTATATGGTAGTTGACACTACAATAGACCAGGATGCAGTACCTGATTGTGTTAGCAGAGGCATAGTCAGAGAGTTCCAGGCTGAAGCAGGCGAAGAAAGTTCAATACATGAGATAAGTCAGTGATCAGGGCACATAGAGCAGGGTTGGTACAGTGTAACTTGCCAGGAGACAGGGCAGACAGCAGCAAGGAGAGTGGTCAATATAACAAGCTGAGGTCAGGAGTGGAGAATGCAACAAAGTCAGGAATAGCCAGAGTCAGAAAGTGGGAAGTCAGCACAAACAAATAGCACCAAATCCTTAGGAACATTACTTAGAGGGAAAATGGCTGATATAACCAGAGGTTAGGATTCTCAGGGGACAAAATAGAAAGGGGGCGCTGGCCCTTTAACCCTTTCCAATCCACTGTCTGACGTCTTCAGTCATTCCGATTAAAGGCTGTACAGCTCAGATGTTGGAAGACATCCGTCAGGGTATTCTTACTGTATATTACTGTCCGCTCTGTTGTCAGGGCATGTCCCAAAACCACAGTACTGGCTCTAGCCAGCAGATATGCCATTGTATAATGGCTGAAAGAGAAAGCCCCTTAGGAAACCCTGAATCCAAAATTGGATTGCAAAGGGTTAAGAGTACCTTCACACACAGCATAATTTCTGCAGGCATTCTGCAATGGAAAACGTATAGCAATTACACTGAGACACTACAGTGGTCAAATGCTCACCTGTAGGGCTTATTCAGACGACCGTATATCGGCCACGTGAATACCCGGCCGATATACGGTCGTCTGAATAAGCCCGTATGGTGATTTTTAAAATCCCTCCACACGGTTTGTACTGCAAAATTTCCTTTGCGATTCAGGCAGCAGAAATTCCGCAGCAATTCTGCTGTGTGTGAAAGCGATCTCAGAACGGATGCACACGTCCTTCATGCAGCGAGAGAGAGGCCAGGGCTGAACATCTAGGGAGGAGCTAGAGAGAATGTGTGTTGCTGCTGACAGTTGGGGTAGGTGAGGTAAAATGGCGCAAAATATAACAGTATTTATCAAAAAAATGTGCACCATATATACCATTATTTAAGAAATCATTACATAAGAAGCATTTTTAAAACCAGACAAATTCATAAACAACATTCTGAAGCTTTCCAGCATTTGCACCTTTTGCACTAATATTGTACAATGTGACAATGACAATGCTGGTCGTTAATTCAGTGATGTTCCTTTGGTGACAAGCAGAATGTTGTGTGTAATTGTTATTTCTCTGGATATGAGCAAACAAAATGTTCTCATAAAGCACTCAGTCAAAAAGAGTCAATGACATTCTTTCCCGGGATTTATTCTCATCGTTTTACATTTTAAGGGTTATCTAAGAAATGACGTGTTCCAGCAATAAATGACAAAAACACCCCAATAAATCAGCAGGCATGTGTTCATAAATACGAGATGTCTGCCTGTTCCGTAATACTAAAATATTATGATGTTATATCATTCCCAATATATATGGCATTGTGTGTATGTCTAACATTTATTATTAGGAGGGAAGGTTTTATTTAGTTATTTACGATGTGAACAGCTCGCTAATGTGAGCAATCTGTGAAGAAGATCCGGCAGGCATGGGTCCTTTAATGGGAACCTATTACCTATAAGACAATGTCGGTTGCCTTTAGATAGATAAGACCATCTGCACAATGTCCTATCACAAGGTCCTAAATTCACACAACCGTGCCCATTAAATACTCTCTCTACAAGATGTACAGTCTTATCAAGGTATGCTTACCATAGAGGGAACCCATGTGGTTTTGGTATGGAATTACACAGCTGCAGATTTGGCTGTGTCCTTTGGTAATTCCTTCCTGTGTAGAAGGTCCCAAAGGGGCGTTTTTGTTTACCGTGCTTCCCCCAAAATAAGACCTACCCTGAAAATCAGCCCTACCCTGATTTTGGGGGGGATTTTTGAAATATAAGCCCAACCCCCCAAATAAGCCCTAGCTACACTACATAAAAAAGGGATACATTACCTAGCAGGCGCAGTTCAGGTCCCTCATGCCATTCTCTGGAAGTCCGTGCTGTTCCCACAGTCCTATCCGCTCGTATATCATTACTTCCTGGTGACAGGATTCATAAATCCAGCCTCCAGGAAATGATAGCTAGGATTGGTTCATCGAGCTCTGCATTGATTGGCAGAGCGCGGCGCTCAAAAACCAATCACAACCATTGCTTCCTGGAGGCGGGATTTATCTAGGACTGTGGGAACAGCGTGGACCTCCAGAGAAAAGTGTGATAGATGTGGACTGAGCCTACTAGGCAAGTAAAATAACACCTCCCCGAAAGTAAGGTCTAGTGCCTCTTTTGGAGGAAGAATTAATATGACAGGGTCTTATTTTTGAGAAAACATGGTATCTTTGCTGTGGGGCTCCCATTCTCTTTGTATGGCACTGAGGATCCATTCACACCTGCATTAGGGCTTTCCATTTCTAGCTTCTGTTTTTGGAATAGAGAAATTGAAATAAAACGGGCTTTCAATGGGTTTTAAAAAACTGTCCTATTTTTCCATCCAAAAAAAGCTGAAATCAAACAGAAGATAAGCAAAAGAAACACAGAAAGCCTTAAGGAACTTTTCACACGGGACAGAATTAGGATGTGTGCCTCATGTGGTACAAAGTGTTAAGGCAACAGAAATGCAGTATTAAACTCTTAGGCTGGGTTCCCACACGGCAGATTCTGGCGGAAATCTCGCGATTTGGCCGCAGCGAAAAACCATGGGATTTCCACCGGGAAAGCGCTGCTTCAAAATCCGCGGTAGTCAGCCGTCGGTTTCGGAGCAGCTTGGCTGCACACTTTCCTGTTGAGGCCGACACTCCTATAGAGGAGAGCGCGGCCACAACGGAAAAGAAAAAAGAATGGACATACTGCGGCCGGTAAATCTACGCCGCAACGCCGGCTTTGCCGCGACGGATTCACCATCATGTGTGGACGAGATTTCTGAAAAACTTCGTCCACATGGCTGGCCAATCCCGGGATTAGTGTCCACAGGCTGATTTGACGCAGCAAAATTCCGGACAGAATTTCTGCGGTAAATCCACCCTGTGTGTACCCAGCCTTAAGCTCATGACCTGAAAGTTGCAAGTTCAATCCTCACATAGTTCACGTAGCTGGCGCAAAGCTAACTCGGCCTTCCATTTTTCCAAGGTCAGTAAAATTATACCCAGCTTAGTGGGGGTTAATAAATAAAAATTACCTGAAAGTGCTGCAGAATAGGTTTACGTTATACAAATACGTTTTATCTTTTATTCTATTTATTTCTGCGTCACGATGTTATCCTTATCAGGCTATAATAAAAAGCGGTTCATATAATGGTCTAATACAGTAGTGGCTTTCAACGTGGGCGTTATTGCCCCCTGGGGGGCGCTTTTACTTCTCAAGAGGGCGGTGGAATGAAAAGGTAATAAAAAGGTGGACTTTGTAGTGCTACAAAATCGCAGTATTGCTGCGAGAAGACTCGGTGATATCGCACAGACCAGCGTATGAAGGAGGCCTTAACCCTTTCCAATCCAATTTGTATCCTGGTTTTCCTAGGGGGCTTACTCTTTTTCTGCCGTTATACAATGGCGCTATATGCTGGCTAAAGCCAGTACTGCATGAGGTGACACATTGGATAGGCTCAAACAGCAGGGAGGCTGGCAATATACAGTAAGAGACGTCTTCCAACATCGGAGCTGTACAGCCTTAAATCATAATGTCTTCAGACGTCAGACAGTGGATTGGAAAGGGTTAATGTATCTATTAGGGTTCTGCAACTTAACAGGCAGAATAGTACAGCAGACTGCATTATTCTGTCCATCTGGAGCAATAAAAACCTGGTGGAATTCATCCCTAATGGCACTGTAATTACATATATTAAATGTATACTTTTTTAACTTTACCGTCAAAATCATGTTCACGCCTAAAAGTTCTAATGATCACGTTTTTCACCTCATTCACCCCAATTCCATTCGTTTCAATGCAAGTACCAATTCTAACCATGCCCGGGTCCTTTTACCATCCAGAATGTGTCCTTTTTGTACAAGAATATAGAATAGTAACTAAAGTGTCCCTTGGCTTCTCTAGTACAAATAATGTATTTGACCATATGACTAAGTAAATGTATAATTAAGAGTTTTCTTGGTATTCAGTGTGCATGTGGCTTGCAAAGATAGTTATAATAAGAGGCTAAACAAATGGAAATTGAATTTTCTGCATTCAACCTAAGCAATATTATGTTGATGCTATCATGTTGTAGATTAATGGCTGCTCAGTAGACGGAGAAGTAAAAAATGGCTCATATTCATACAACCCTCAGATTAGAGAGAGATTGTTCTGCATCAGCAGTTGCATTCAGAAGCATGGAGGTGATATAGAACTTCTACGGTTCTGTTCACTTTTCCATTGGCAGGTTTCTGTCATGCATCTTCTGAATTGCTGATAGAATAGTGCAGCTATTTTTTCAGGTAAAATAAGGACACCATGACGGATACCCAATAGAACCCATTATAGTTGATTGGTTCCTTCAGGCATGACTTGTGTCCATTATTTGATCCAACATGCGATTTTCTTTTTCTGTTTCTGTGACTGAACAGAAAAATGGAAATGTGAACAGAGACTTCGCTTTGGTGCAAAAACATGTCCTCAAGCAGGTGAGAGGAAACTCTCTCTATCCTAAGGATAGGTCATCAAAAGTTGATTGGCTGGCGACCACTGCTCGGGGTCCTGGCTGATTAAATAATCAGGTGCCTGATGTCAGCACCACAATGCACAGGAGAATGGAGCAGAAGCTGCTGCTCCAACCCTTTTGTAGTGGACGGCACTTGTAACTGCAGGTGCAGCTTCCATTGATTGTAATGAAAGTTGCCCCGATAATTGCAAGTGCTGTCCGCTACACAGGGATCATAGCAGCAGCTTACATTCCACTTCCATGTCTGCTGTGATGCTGACAGCAGGCACCTGATCAGCCAGCGTACTGAGCAGTGGTAGCCAACTGATCAATTGATGATCTATCCTGAGGCATTGTCAGCAAAAGTATTTTTTCGGAAAACCCTTTTAAGGATAATGTGTCAACATTATCCGGAAAAAGCACATAAGGTACATTATTTGGATATAGTATTTTGGAAACTAATTAAAATATAAAAAACTGTACTCATATAATGGAGGGGAAACTGAACAAAAACTAAAATTTGCCCTTGCATTCCAATAAGTAATTATATGTGTCACTCTCATAACTCTTCTTTTCTTCTGTGGCCGTTATCACTAAATACTATTAGAGCTCTTGGAGACAATCACCCAAAATTGCCTTGAAAAGTGCTCTTCTACGGGCATAGTCTTCTCAAAGAAGACAGCCAATATGCATAATATATAATATAACTGAATATCTGACACAAGAAATCTTAGCTGGATAAGGGGATGACGCTCTCAAAGTGGTGGTCTTTTGAGGTTTCACTGTCTCCCACTAGGATGGCTGCATTACAACAGTGTAAACCAGGCTTTAGTGACACACTTTTTATTATACACATGTAGGCACTTTAAAGGGAACTGGTCAGAACTAGTGATGAGTGGTTAATGCAACAATCTCAGTGGAGGGAAATCTCAGTCAGCAGGTCTACATGATGTGTATTGGGGGAGGATGGGAGACAATGGTGGATGGATATAAACAATTGACATCCCTTTGTAATTTGGTAAGTTCCTTATCATTACAACAAGGGGCTTCCCTTCTGGTCCCAAAGGGAGCAAGTGACATCAAAGGCCCCTCTGTATCAGATGTGAAAGGCAGTGGAATGAATATTGATGACCTCTGCTTGGCAGGAAATACACGTTACCATCTTTCCCCAGATGAGAATGGTGGTAGAGTGACACAAAAAGATGGGTGATGATATACCAGTATCATTTCATCACACTGGCCTTCTCCAAGAAAAAGCTGTGGAGCTACAACTTTTTCTTCCCTTTACGAAATTTTCATTTTGGGAGAAGGAGGAAGTAACATGGTGGGAGCAGGATAAGGAGAGCAGCAGTTCCACCACCACCAGTGGTAACAGCACCTTGAGGGCAGAGTGTGCTCCTCGTGGAAACCTGACAGCTATAGCTTAGTATTTCCATACTAACATATTTTTCATTTTGGGGGGAAGTAGAAGGAGGAAACATGGCGAAGCAAGAGAAGAGAAGCAGCAGCAGTTCCACCACTAGCGGTAACAATTAGAGACGAGCGAGTATACTCGCTAAGGCACATTACTCGAGCGAGTAGTGCCTTAGCCAAGTATCTCCCCGCTCGTCTCTAAAGATTCGGGGGCTGGCGGGGGGCGGGGAGCGGCGGGGGAGAGCAGGGAGGAACGGAGGGGAGATCTCTCTCTCCCTCTTTCCCCCCCACTCCCCGCCGCAACTCACCTGTCACCGGTGCCGGCCCCCGAATCTTTAGAGACGAGCGGGGAGATACTCGGCTAAGGCACTACTCGCTCGAGTAATGTGCCTTAGCGAGTATACTTGCTCATCTCTAGTAACAATACCTGGAGGGCAGAGTGTGCTCCTCATGGAAACATGAGAGCTGTAGCTCCATATTTTTATATTGACATATTTTTCATTTGGGTGGGAGGGAGGAGGAAACATGGTGGAAGCAAGAGAAGGAGAGCAGCACTACCAGCAGCATTAGCATCTTGAGGGCACAGGGTGGTCTGTGATATACTGTAAATCTATGTTCAGTCTTATGCAATTAAAAATTGCTAGTAGCATGCTAACAAAACATTGTAATCTTCCATGGGGTGCAGAGGTCTGGTGAAATCTATGCCTAGCTCATTTTTATAGACATCAGACAATCCACATTATCTGTAAACAGGTGGATGCATCTGTCAGATAACACATGCCCAGCTGTGCTGAATATCCTTTCTGATAGCACAATGGCAGCGGGGCAGGCAAGTACCTTTAAAGCATGTTGTGCAAGCTCAGCACACTCATCCAGCTTAGACACCCACAAGTCAAAGTGGCCAGCACCATGTCTGAGTACATCAATGGGGAAGCTGGCATACTCTTAGACCATCATGAATAAGTGCTGCCTGTGACTGTCAGTCCTATCCTATGCTGTTGCTACACACTGCAAAGGGCTGAAAAAACTATGCCACACCTCTGTTAGACCTCCCCTGCCACTGGTAGTGGTGCTGCTCATCCGTCATGAACTGCAGAGCTGCGATTCATTGCAGATGCATCCCTGCAGCCATGGGTAAATGCTCTGCTCAAGTTGCTTAACAGTCTATCCTGATAGTGCTGTATTTTGTCATTCCTTTCCACTACCGGAATGAGATTTGTCATTGTGGCCTTGTGGTGGGGATCAAGGAGGGTAGCCACCCAGTAATGTGCTGATGTTTTGATGTGGGCTATGTGACGGTCCTTCTGCAAGCATTGCAACATAAAAGCAGTCATATGCCTAAAACTGCCTAATGGTGATGGCCCACATTCGTTGAGGTTAGGCCTAGGAGTGTGATCTGGTGGTCTTGCCATTCCTGTAGAATAGCTGGGGTTAGTAATGGATGGCAGAAACATTACCTAGCCCCTCCCCTGCCTCTGGACCTTTATGATCCCCCTCCTCTTCCTCCTCTATACTTCTTCCATGGATAGAGAAATGTGTTGAAAAGACGCACTCCTTTCTTGCCCAAAGCCATCTTCTGTGCAGCGTTGAGTAATGGCGGACTGTTCAGACAGTTAAGAGATTGGTATCCCTTACTCCTCCTCCTGTGACAACAACACATCATTGTCCCTGAGACACTGTAGCATCTGTTCCAGCAGGCAGACAACAGGGATGGTCATACTGATTTGTGTGTCATCATGACCAATTATTTGGGTTGGTTCCTCAAAGCAGACCAAACCAGCACAAACATCTTTAATCTGCAGCCATTCCACAAGTATCAATTGACCAACATCCACACAGTTCTTGCTAACACCATCTGGTACTCCATGATCACTCTATGCTACTGGCATAGCATCTGCAACATGTGCAAGGTGGAATTACACCACGTAGACACATCACAGATGAGGTGGTTGGGTGGTAGCCCAAACTATCCCTGCATCTTTGTCAGATGAGAGGCAGCTGCGTGTGAACACCGAAAGTGTGAGCACAATTTCCTGGTCTTTTCCAGCTGTGGATATAAACATGGGTAATTGTTTAGGAAGCACTGTTGTTGGGTTGTGCTGCTGGGACCTGTAGTTCTTTGAGATTTCAGGAGCACAGATTCACAGGTGGGGGATAATTGAGCTGGTTGGGTGTGGTGTTCTCCAGCCAGCTAATCTCCACTGCTCTGCTACACATATATACCAGCCACTCTGGCTAGAGGATGCTGGTTTCCCAATACCCTGGTGTTTGCAGTTATGGATGTTGTTGGGTAGGTGTGAACAGTGTCATGTTCTGTGTGTCTGTGCAGGTGGCCGGACAAGAGATGAACAGGCACGTTCAGCATGTATTAGTGTGAACAGTGACTTGTTCGGTGCCTGTGCAGGTGGCCGAACATTAGGTGTGAACAGTCCTGTTCAGGGTGCATGATGTTCTGTGTGATCTGAGGTACCAGGTATGTTGGTGTTAACTGTGTCCTGTCCTGCTTGGGTCGTTACCATCTAGGGCTTGGCAGGCAGGGTTCATAGTAAGTTGTCTTGTAAAAGTAGGGACAGGCGAGACGAGAACCCTAGTCGGAGGCTTAAGTGTCTCGGCCAAGACACAAACTAATACTTGTATGTTCTGTAGTAATTCCTCCTATCTATGTGTGCTCATATGCTTGGTGAGTGTCTTGGGCGTTTGTCAGTCTTGGTTTATGTTTGACTGTGCGTTCCGTTTACGGCTTTTGTTTCAGTTCAGTTAGAGGTGTAGTTGGAGAAGGTTGGAACCTCTATCCTCTGTGAAAGCTTTCCACTATCAATTAAGTGCTGGTTTTCTTTCCTTTGCTTTTCATTAGTTTTTACACAGTTTTTGTAGTGTTTTGTGCATCTCTCCAGGTACCTTATCAGGGATAGTGAGGTCCTAGGTGAAGACCATGGGGCCGTCCTTACCAGGATGCCTACCTGCTTTTAGTTTCCCTATTCCCCTGAGTTGTAAGGGGCAGTTTTCTTCATCTATCTTTGCCTGGCATGGTTTAGTCTGTGTTAGCATTGTATCGTGTGTGCTACTTGTGTTTCTGCGTGAATGCCGTCCTGCGTCTATGCTGGGTATGGTGCTCTTGTTCCACATGGACATGACAACTGTACTACCAGGTTCAGGATATGGGCCAGGCAAGGTCCATGTGTGAGATTTCTGAGGCAAAGGCCTGACAGCCCCATTGTCACACACAACCATGCCTGGCTTTAGATTGTGCAGGGTCAACCATATGTCAGCCTGGGTCTGCAGCTCTTTGGCTGTGTGGCTGCGCTCCACTAGACATATGAGTTTTAGGAGAGCAGTACTGTCCATGTTGGGCCAAATACCTCATCATCTTTCACCTCCTCTACTTCTTCGTCGTCCCTCTCTTCCTGATTGGACTTTATATTACAGTGATTTCTGGGAGCTGGCACCTCCATCTCTGCATCCCTAGGGTACACATTGCCTGTGGAGGGTTGGTAGCGCACACTGATCCACCCTCATCTTCCTCTTTGGCAGAAAAAAATGGTTGGGTAGCAGTGCATTTAATGTCTTGGTCTTCTCCCTCTGGCTGTTTAGACTTCCCAATTAACATGCATGACACTGAATGATCAAACAGCTCCTCAGACTGATTCATGTGGACTGCTTCAGAGTGTGCAGGGATTTGAAACGGGGTGAAGTGGAGGATGCTCATGACTGACTGGTGCAAATTGCTGCATACCTACAACTGGGAGAAGGAGAAAGTGATGGTAGTTGAGACATGCTGAGTCATCCAAGCTAGAACCTGTTCTGCATGCTGCTGATGCAACATCCTAGCAGAACCACTTCTAAGGAATGGCAGTGGTCTTGCATCACCTCCTGCAGAACATGGAACTGTTGCTTCAGTGGGAGCCGCTTGAAGTGCCAACTAGGCCTGTCCTCTACCACTTCCACCACCGCTAATATCAATATGTTCCCTAACACTTGCTTTCTTCCTGTTTTTTTTTAAGTTTTTTTGGTCTTTTTAGCTTAGTTTTATGTAACTTTTCAGCTAAGTTTGTAGTTTGCCGAAAACCATAGGCAGCTGTGTAAGGCCTCCCTCACACAGGCGTTTGCAGAAACGCAGCGTTTTTCAACGCTGCATTTACTGTGGTTTCAGCAGATTTGTCATGCATTTTTAACAAGGAAGCTGAAAAAAAATCAATACTCACCTAGCTGGTGCCGTCCAGGTCCCTGCAGCATGAACATGATGCAGCTTCTCTGTCCTGGGGTCAGCTGTAAAATGGCCTCTGGTTACACTGTGCCTATATTATATATGGGTAGGTCACATGATGCAAGCATCCAGTGCAACTGCTGCCAATATGCAAGATGCAGGACACATTTGGTAACGTCATCAAGGCACCCTGTCTGCTGATTGGCTGCACTCTGACCTCTGTAGCGGCATTTTGCGAAAATCGATTTTCTGCCAGTTTTCTTCAAAAACCTCAATCCGATTTAGTGAAGATCGAGGACAATTATACAACCCAGCCAATCACGAGCAGCAACAGCTTTAAGCCCCATAAATTACTCAAAGGTAAGGGAAGAGGGGGTCTGGGGAGCTTCTTTTTATACTCAGCAGATCCCTTGTTCCAGCACTGTGTCCTTGACAAATCAGGGCATGCACACAGCATGACTCTTTTTAGATGGCTTTATGTACACGCTCTCCATAGAGATCAATAAAAGATCGCATGCACAAAGTTTTCTGAAAAGAGTTATACTATGTGCGCACATTGATTTCTCGGGGGCACAATGCTGAATTAAGGAAACTGGTGAGTATAAAAAACATTTATCTGGACCTCCATTCCTTTACTTTTGAGCCACATGATGTACTTTATGAAGTTCAAAGGTTCTGACAGGTTCCCTTTAAATATATAACTAGTAATAGATATATGTTATGGGTAAGCACAAAAGTCTTTATACAATAATTATACAATGTCTACATAGAGCCCAGGGAAAGGTGATTATTAAAAATGTGCCTTAAGGCCTATTTAGACACAACTTGTATCGCACAAAATTTGCTCATCTTCCATCTTTTGAGTAATAATCATTGTGTGCATTTACACGGCAAGATGATCGCTCAAAATTTGCTCAAACGGAAGTTTGAGCGACAATTTTGAGAGCTCACTTTGCATTAGCTCTTATGTAGCTAATTAGCTACGTAAGAGCTTATTAGTGTGTAAATGAAGGTGGAGCGGGATACAGAAGACAGCTGGAGCATTGTCTTCTGTAGACCTCTGTTCTCTTCTCAGAGCGCTCAGCTAGTATACCGCTGAACGCTCCAAGCAGGGTATGCACAACACAGCTGGATCGCTGTCTTCTGCATACTCCTGCTGTGTTCACAGAGCGCTCAGCAGATATACAGCTGAGTGCTCTGAGCAGGGTATGCAGAACACAGCTGGACCGCTTGTC
Source organism: Eleutherodactylus coqui (assembly GCF_035609145.1). Taxonomy (NCBI): domain Eukaryota; kingdom Metazoa; phylum Chordata; class Amphibia; order Anura; family Eleutherodactylidae; genus Eleutherodactylus; species Eleutherodactylus coqui. The sequence goes on along the minus strand of NC_089838.1, from coordinate 141,891,806 downwards.
TTCTGAATACTCCTGCTGTGTTCTCCGAGCGGGATACAAGCTGAAACAATAGTATCAGCAGTATCCCACTGTTAGCTGAAAGACAATGATGATCAAATCGTTAACGAAAACTGCATGCCGGCCGCGTGTTTAGACACAACGATTATCGCTCAGAAGACTGCTTTTGAGCAAATTGTGTGCGATAACCGTTGTGTCTAAATGGCACTTTATTTTTTGTTTTTTGATGTTTGCTTTCCTTGTGTAGGCATTGTATACTATAATATAGTGTGTATAAAAACCTGTACTTGCTTATGTGATTGCAGATGGGTGGAGTACTGCCTGCGGGCAGAACATGAGGAGGAGAGACAATGTCAATCACCAGAGGAAAGATTATTCAGAACCAAAGAAGTGCAGAACTCGCCAAAGCATACAAATGCCAGTAATTCCTTTGCTCTAGTAATACTAAAGTGCACCCTGTGATGTTACTGCCTGCCGTACCATGCTTCTTCATCTGCCTAAGCAAAGCAGCAGAAGAAAGAATGCTTCAATTATTTATTTGTGTTTTTGAAAAACACCTCAGGCCATGTGAAGGCCGTCTGTAAGAATGAGTATGTTAAAGGCTAATAAAGTATAATATTAACATTAAAATGTACATTATGTACTTCCCCTTTAATAAACCTGTACATTAGGTGATATTTCTTAATTTGATCAAAATTGACTTCAGTCCTTTTGGTGTATTTTGTCTATTTAACATCATTCCATTGAGCAGCTTTTCAGCGTCACCAGGGAAAACAGCAAATTATGTCATGTCTGCAGCAAGTGCCCACAGGACCCAGGATGTTCGGTGACTTTGTGTAACAAGATCATGGAAGGTGTTTTTGAATAGCTGAGAAAGAAAACAATAAAGATCATTTCTATTGTTAAACCCCTGTGTCTCCTGGTGACTCCCCGCCGTGACCATCTCCTTCCATCAGGATGCTGAAGGCTAGAGATCATGGCGTGTCTCAGACACGATTAGTCCACTAGAAAAGGCAGAGATTGAACAGATGTGCGGAATACAAGGAGGCTCACTGGAGGATGCTGTGCATAACTACAAATGTCAGGCCATAACAGGATCATGTCAGATTTCTGTCTGGGAAAGCTGGAATAGAGCAGCGCTGCATTAATGAAACAGACATATTTAATTTGGTTTACAGAGAATGTTCCTTCCCTGAAGTACATTTGCTACAGTATTCTCAGATTTTTCAGACTTGTGGGTTTAATAGACTGTCTTCAAAGAGCAGCGGGGTTCACAAGTTGGACATTATTACCCCTTTAAAAACCTTTGTTTCTGCTACAGTCCTGATCTGTAATACAAGCATCACATGAGAAAATGTGTGCAAAACCAAACAAATAATGCAAAGAGACAGTAATTTCTATTTAATGTTTTATATGCATAATATTACTAATCATTATTTGTAAAATAAAAGTACCTTATTTATTATTTATGAATTCATGAATCCTTTACTCCTTTGGAATTGCTAAAATACGTATAACAGTTCTTTCTATAAACTATAGCAGGGTATTAGTGTAGTATGTCTCCATACAGGTAACGCCAAGGTCACGCCCAAAACTGACAAAATTACTTCCTGAGTGAAGACATACTTGACTAATACCTGGTTCATCTCATGTGAAGGCCCATTTACACTGGATGAATGTTGGGCAAACGATACCCGACGCTGGTCCCTGTGTGTACTCGCTCTTGTGCTACTGCTGCACAGGAGCGAGCATCGCTGGCTCGCTCAGCAGGGAGACATGGGGCGGCTGGAGGAGATTTCCCTCCTTGCTCTCCCCCGCCCCTCTCCATTCACTTTGGCAGTGGCCATTCAGTAATGAACGTCTGCTGTTTACACTGAACGATCATCGTTCAGAATTTTAAGCTGCATAAACAGCAGCCATTCATTATTGAACAGCCACTGCTAAAGTGAATGAAGAGAGGCGGGGGAAGAGCAAGGAGTGAAATCTTCTCCAGCTGTCCCACAGGCCCGCTGCTGTCCGTGTTTGTGCCTGGAGAAGGAGGGGAAAAAAAGATCACAAACCCAGAATATACAAGGGGGGTATTAGTGTAGTATGTCTCCACTCGGGAAGCGATTTTGTCAAACTCTTGGCGTGACCTGGACCTTACTGTAGGTCAGCCCGGCCAACCGATACTTCACTAGAGACATACTACACTAATACCCTATAGCAGTTGATTACTATAGTGAGCACTGTGTGAACTTTAAGGGGTTTTGTTATCCTATCAAAGGAATTGTAAGATAGGGGATAAAAGTGTGATCAGTGAGGGTCTCACCGCTGAGACTCCCACTGATTCCAAAAACAGTGGTCCGGTGTCCACTTGCTCATCGCCATTGGGCTTACTGCACTCCCCACAGTAAGGAGGAGATTGAATGGAGCAGTGGTTATGCATGCTTGACCACCACTGCATTCAATGTGACATCACTATGGGTGGGTCCATAGAGCCCGCAGTGACAGAAGAGAGGGACATGGTCCCGTCCCCCGTTCTAAGGATCGGCAGCGAGACCCCCACTGATCACACTTTTTTACCTTACCTGTGAACAGGTGATGAATTTTTTTTTCTGGTACAACCCCTTTAACTGATGGCATATCATAAAGATACGCCATCACTTACTGATAGGTGGGGGTTCTCCTGTCTGGTGAGATGCTATAATTCCTTAGAGGAGCCACAGCATTACATAAACTCTGCAGCTACTTCTCAGTGTTTTTCTACACAATAGCACTCCTCACCACCCAATGTGCAGGGAACTGCAGTATAACCCCATTTACTTCAATGAAGGCAACCAGCATTGATATAGTGCAGGAGAAAAAACATAAAGAGACTTTGCTGTGGTTCAGATGTCGGCCCCCCAGAGACAGCTTTATGCTATAACAATCAATGATGTGAATACCCCTTTCAAAGCATTCATCTCTATTTTTCAGCTATAATCATCATTAGCGTATATTATTTCAGAAGGATTCAATTAAATTACTTTTTATTGAGCTATGGCACACTTTGTGAGATAACATTAATTAGCTGCAAATGATAGGGGTTTGCCTATATAACTTGAATTAGTCTATAGACTGAAGCTTTGAAAATACCAGTTATTTGTTATCATGCTCTGAGATTTGCAAAATTATATATTGTATGGTAATTTAAAGTATACAAATTTCAAAACTGATGTCCCATACTGCACTAGTTGTCAGTCACTGCAGTCATGTCAGGGGGTTGCATAACCGCAAAACATGGCATTAATATGGATGGTACTTGAGCACTGTGTTCATGAGGCTGAGAATTTAGAGTACAGATGTCATAGTAAGAGTCATTATTTTAGCAAAACTGAACAATTATATATTATTCGAAAAAGTAGTATATTGTGTTGTTATCCCGCCTTATCCATACCTCTAGCAGGACTATAGAGCTGTCATGAAATCTCATGCCCTCTAGTGATAATGAGATGACTCCGCTGACCTTGTCCCAGTCTACCCAACTAAACTGAAAAATATGCAATAGGAAAAATGTCAGTCTATTTGTTTAGCTACGGTGAAAACGGGAGTACTGTTTTACATGGATAATCACCAACAAAAACTAAAACTAAACATGTAAGAATGCTTATAAAAAACTGTAATAATGTAATTTTCTTTAAGTGCCTTTGAATTATGTAGCAAAACTGTTCTATTAAATGTGAAATAACGAAAGAGTACCCAATACTTTAGTCAGTTTAATGTAAATCTTGCAATCATTTGTATTCATTTCCGTTTGCAATATCTATAAGTGTAGAGAAAGCTACAAAGCGCAGACGAGTCTCCATGGGAGCTACACTATGTTTTCCGAGAATTCACTTTACTAGCTGACTAATTACATAGATCACAGAATTCCCATCTTCTCCATAAAACAGATGAGGAATGTCCATCATTATGACTCTCCAGATTGTGCCACTGCAGGAAGTGGTTAGGGGAAACTATTTTCTTCTTTGCTCTAAAATAGTAACATGAAGTCATCATGGTGTCATTTATATTTTAGACAAAACATTATTCTTATATAATTTCTTCAAATATGTTTTTTTGGGACTTTTATACATACAGCTATTTGATTTCTGCAAATACTCACTTAGGCCTCATGTCCACGGGGAAAAGAAGAATTAAAATTCACAGAGGATCACCCGCACGCGGATCCGCGCCCCATAGGGAGGCATTGACCACCCGCGGGTAGATAAATACCTGCGGATGGTCAATAAAAGTGAATTAAAAAATTTCTGGAGCATGAAAAAAAATGGACATGGTCCATTTAGGTGCGGGTCTCCCGCGGGGACGGCTCCCGAAGGCTTCTATTGAAGCCTATGGAAGCTGTCCGGATCCGCAGGAGACCTGCGCCTGAATTAAACTCACCTGCTCCGGGCGATGCAGATCTTCCTTCCTTCGCGGCAGGATCTTCTTTCTGCACATCCGCCGGGCCGAAGAAAGAAAATCCGGCCTCGAAGAAGGGAAGACCTGCATGGTCCACAGCAGGTGAGTTTATTCTGATTTTACTGCCTCATGTCCGCGGGGCAGGAGGGACCTGCTGCAGATTCTCCATGGAGAATCCATAGAGGGCCTGATTTTCCCCGTCGACATGAGGCCTTAGGGCTCAGTCAGATTAACACTTTTTTTCCCGCACCTATGTGCGCCAAAAAAACCTGCTCCACGCATGTTAGAAATGCGCATGACCGAAGCTCCGTGCCCATTGCTTTTACTAAAAGCCTTTTAAAGTGTATCTCCAGTTACTTTTCAGTAGACTTGTGTTCTAAACAACCAGTGTAAAGGGAAAGTGTCTCCAACCAAAATGGTTGTCCTATTCCATTCTAATCCTATTACATTTATTATTTATTAGCTGGAGAAGCTGCTTTCTATCTTTGGAACATTGAGATATGGGATTTACTAAGCTTACACAACAATAAGATGCAGTAAATCTCAGGAATTGCCCAATGTTAAGAAGTCCACTGGTAGCAGGAAGTCAGCCATCTGTCTCTTTGACCGCTACAACTAATCCACTATGGACGCTGTGGATGTTGTTAAATTGATTAGTGACCCTATTTATCACACACTAGACAAAACACTGGACTGACTTGCTTACTGCCACCTTTAAATTGAAATTCCCTGGTTCAATTGCGTTTTACTTGTAAGGTTATTAAGCACATTTGTTTGTCAATACCATCAGATGTAAGATCAGGTTAATATTAAATGTACTTCATTAGGTTGTTAAATTATACCATAATGTTCATGCTATTTGGCTATAATTGATAACAAGATGCTAATCCCATCTCATGTTTCATTAATATACTAGAAATTAGCATTTGGTAATTATAATTACATGTAATTGTTTTTCCCCGCTATGTTATTTGTTATTTTGCATTAAATTGAATTTAATTGTTAACAATAAAGGTGGGATGTATGACTAGGAGGCAAAAGGTTTAAAACATAACCCTCTTCATGAAAATGACAACTATAGAGAATAATACAATATTTCCCGTTTGTTTAATTGTAAGCGTTCATTCTCTCTCAGGGCTCGTTCATATCAGTATTGGGGGATTCAGTACTCCTGCTCCGTTCAGGGTTTAGGAAAGCGGCACCCCCGGCCGAGTGACCCCCCCCCCCCCGCCCTTCCTTGACTATAATGGAGGTCCGTTCAATTTCCAGCCACCTTTCCAGCATTTTGTCTGAATTTACAGGGTGAAATAGCGCTGTTTTATCCTGCTTTCTATTGGAAATTAGCGACAGAGGCTCCGAACGAAACCTCGTACACATATACTGTATAATACTGAAAACTATAGATCATTCTAAAACATTGCTGCTTGTTGTTCTTTTAATTAAAAAAAACATGTGACTAGCACAAATACTCACTATACCTCTTGAAGAAACATTTATGCTCATAATAAGCGCTGCGGAATACGTTGGCGCAATACAAATAAAGATTATTATCATTATATCATAATGTAGGCCATTTAAATAAAGAGTATTTATTCTATGGATAGCTCGGTGACTCAGTGGTTAACACTATTGTCTAGTAGTGCTGGAGTCCTGGCTTCAAATCAGACCAAGGGCAAGGTCTGCATGGAGTTTGTGTGGGTGTACTTTCACTCTCTAAAATAATTTTGATAGATTAATTGATTACCTATAGGAAAATGACTCTAGTGTATGTCTGCCACACTGGCCAATCAAACCAGCATGCAGTTTTTATGATGCAGACTAATGATGCAAACTAATGCAAAGTGTGCATCAGATAGTCAGAGAAGCAGTGCGGCCATGTTTGTCCAGGATTGGAGGCTCGCTTTAAGACCTCATGTCCACGGGCCGGCGCGGTTTCCCCATGCAGAATCCAGCAGCAGATTCCATCTGGCCCGAAGACATGAGGCCAAAGAATACATTTTACTCACCTGTTCGGGTGCTGCTGGGGCTCTCCTCCGTCACTGCCGGATCGTCTTTCTTCTGAGCACCCGGTGGATGCGCTCAGGACGCCGGCGACATGCCAGGTGCATGTGCCGTGCCTTCTTTTATTTTTTTAAACTCCTGCTTTCCCACAGTCCGCAGCTCAGACACAGTGACAGTTGAGTCATACAGCAGATCCGGACGGCTTCCATTGGCTTCAATGGAAAACCGCATAAAAATGGAGCACGCTGCAGTTGTTTTTCCACGTTTGCGATCCGCACGCCAGGGAAAAATGACATCCACAGGTATTTAATTATCTGCGGGTGCCCAATGATTCCCTATGGGCACGGATCGCACACGCGGGAGACCCACGCAGATTTTGTAAATCTATTTATGCCATGGACATGAGGCCTAAGCCTGCCATACATATGAGATACCTCTGGAGTATATGTATGTTTAACCCATTAAGGACCAGGCACTGTAAATATACGGCATCTGGTCCTGAGCTCAAAGCCTAGCCGTATGTAAAATTACAGCGGGGCTTTAAGCTTCATGCCTCTGCAATCAATCAGAGGCAGGACGGGTTGTAAGTAAAGGCTGATAACCCGGAGGAGAAGGCAGGAGTTTGTTTTTTTACCCATTCTGCCTTCTCCTTCCTGGAGTACACAGTGCTCAAAGAGCACTGTGTACTCCAAAAGTGAAAGTAGAAGTGTAACTTTCACTACAGGAGCTGAGGGGTCATGTGACCACCAGAAGCATATATTTATATTCCACAACACTTCTGCTCGATTCACAATCTGATTGGTTGTTTGGGTTGGCTGATTCACAATTCCAGCAACCTGATTGGTTGTTTGGGTTGGCTGATTCACAGTGATTGATTGTTTGGGATGGCTGATTCACAATGATTGGTTGTTTGGGTTGAATTGAGCAGAAGTGTTGTGGAATATAAATATATGCCCACCGGGATTCAGTGCTATAGCAGAGCTGCAGGGTCATACTAGACCCTTATCAGCTCTGCCAGTGACTAATGTTACTGCAGGGGTTGCTTTCCCCTGTAACTGGGGCTCCTATAGATGCCCTAGCTACAGTGGGAAAGTGTCAAATTAAAAAAAAAACTGTGAATGTCTCCCAGAGGTCTTATATGATGTCATGGGGGACATAGATAGTAAAAAACATGATTACATACATCAGTAAAACACAATTACGGAATAAAACAATAATATATACATAAGAAAGAAAATAACGCAAAGCCAACATCAACCAAAACCGTCGCTATAAGCGCCCTATAATCCAAAACCATACATATTATAAATCAAAACGTCCGAAACAAAATGAGAAACCCGTTCCCATACTTTATTTTAGCGTAAATATACTAATAAAAAAAATAACTAGAAATGTAAAAAAATCATTTTTTTTAGCGCTTTACTCCCAATAAAAGTAATGGAAAAAAAAGTCAGTGAAAAAGATATTTAAAAAAATACCCTATATGTCACGGGAAAAAAATGCAGCAAAAATAATTTTGATAGCTAAAGGAAAAAAAATAAAGCAGTAAAACCGCCACATGGGTAGAAAAAAAAAGTGTTTAGTTCTTTAGGCCTCAGTCACATGGGCGTTTGTAACGGGCATTTTTCCGCACGTGAAAGAATTTGCACTAGATAGAACCAACGCTTTTCAATAGCAGCAGTCCCATGTGCGAATTTTACATGCAGAAAAACGCCTGCGGCGAAAATTATAAGGCACCGGTTCGCAGAACGCATGTAACTGCGTTCTGCGGCAAACCGGTGTTCTGTGTATGTAAAACCCCTGGATGCTGTTGCATCCAAGGGTTTCACCTTATGCTCAATGGGGCTGGTGGCAGCAGCGACGGCCCCATTGAGAACATATAGTGAAGATTGTGATCCTTTGCCACAGCTGTGGCAGAGGAGAGCGATGTTCCCAAAGCAATGGTCTGCCGGCAATCGCTGCAGTAATTTTCGGGGAAGGGCTTAAAATATAAGTCCTTTCCTGAAAATCAATCCAAAAATGTATAAAAAACAAAAAATATTATCCTTTCTCGGTTTATGTAGCAAAATTACGTTATTCAACTGTATACGATGATAAATTTTATTGTGCTGCATTATTGCTTACCCCCCTCCCTTTTCTCCCTTCTGTACCCAAGTTCAAATTATAAATAAAGAATTTAAATAAAAAAAAACAAAAAATATATGCAGCTCTCTGCAGCTGCCAGGTTCAGCCGCGTGCAGCCAACTGTTCTCTTACACTGTTCTGAGTAGTATTCAGCAGGTGGGGATTTAAAATCCCCACCTGCAGAATGGGCTGCCTCTGATTGGCTGAGCACTTTGACCAATCAGAGGCAGCTCTCAGCTATTGAATGACAGTTAAGAGCTGCCTCTGATTGGTCCCTGCACTCAGCAAATCAAAGGCAGCACTCACCCATTCATAAATTCATGAATGGGTGAGTGCTGCCTCTGATTGACTGAGCGCAGGGACCAATCAGAGGCAGCTTTCAACAGTCATACAATAGCTGAGAGCTGCCTCTGATTGGTTACAGTGCTCAGCCAATCAGAGACAGCCCATTCAGCAGATGGGGATTTTAAATCCCTGCCTGCTGAATACTCCTCAGAGCAGTGCAGGAGAAGAGCCGGATGAAGCCAAGGCAACTGCAGAGAGGTGAGTATAAATTTTTTATTTTTTTTTACACATTTTATGATGGTTTTCAGGGAAGGGCTTAAATTTTAAGCCCTTCCCCGAAAATCACTGCAGCGCTTGCCGGCAGCCCATTACTTTCAATGGAGCCGGCTGTATTGCCGGCTCCATTGAATTCAATGGGAGAACATCGCTCTCCTCTGCCACAGCTGTGACATCTGTGGCAGAGGATTTCTTTATCTCCGCGGGGAGTCCCATTTTCACTAGACACTGTGACAGGAGAAAATTGAGAATCAGATTTATAGACTGTAGAGGGAGAAAATGGGGAAATATGCAGGATACAAGTCATATAATTGCCAGTAATAGTGTTATACATACACACACATGGCTGCTTATTCTGAAAAGTTATGTATGCTTTAATACTATTTGTACATATAGTATGTTTTACTAAATGCTCATTTTATCGTAATAGTGATATACTATGATGAGGACTACTACTATTAATAATAATGATAATAGTAGGTTCTGGTTCGCAGCATGCTTTTGTGTATGTTTATTTTTGTTAAAAATGTCCATCTGCTTTACCTGTCCCTCTTTATTAGAATAATTTTTAATAAGCCTAAATACAGCTAATCTTTCTATTTGGATTCATTGGCTGTAATTGAGCATTACATTATAATAATTCTGAAAATGAATATGAACTTGTCAAACTAGTCTCAGCAAGTCTGTGGAACTGCAGAGGCCAGAATGATGCGACTCGTTAAAAGTGAAAGACAGGCAGAGCTGTAGTGAAGAATTTTGGAATATGTAAAATACTTGGCTCTTCTGGCTTCATTCTGTGCAGCTCAATATCTTCTTCTTTGGGTTGGAAAATGCTGAAGCATTTATTGGTTTTCATGCCTATATACTGGAAGCCAGCTGTCAAAACTGCTTTGGGATTACAGCAAAACAGAAAAAGATGGGATTTATTTTAATGAGGATAATATAAACAGTATTTGAATGGATAGAAGTTTCCCATTCTTGGATCAATACTGGTAAAAACTGTGAGTCAAAGATATTTGATTAAAGGAACCAAAACACTGTCAGCCCATTCACAATGCACAGTGCGCCGCATCTGTGAAGCCCAGATCCCTGGAAGCAATTTTTGCATAACTAATCCATGTCTCGAGTCAATGTGCCAAAGGAATACCCCCACTAAATGGCTCAGAGAGTGCATCCAATCCCGTGAAATCACCTCTCTATGGATAAAAGCATAGAAATACTTATAACAGTGACTTGCTAGTAGGATGATTCAACCTTTTTCGAAGCATATTTTTGCTCTTTCTGGTTTTAAGGATCACAAGGATTCAAATTTTGTATTTCTGATTTTAAATCTCTATGCCCCACAGACTGAAGAGCACAACTGTATTTACATGGAATCACAGTTTTCAATTTACTGCGTGTGGATCCAACTAAGGTGCTGTTTACTAGTGACCACTGACAAACTAAAGATACCTTTACACGGGCCAATAGTCAACCGAATAATCACTCAACTGAGTGAATTCAGTCAACTGATGGTCCGCATACACGCAGCCTCACTCAGGGCACTGAGCAAGAAGTCACTCAGGAACGACTGCTGAGTGGCTTCTTGATCCGTGTGAACAGGAGTCGTTCAACCTATGAACGACTGTTTACTGTGAATGGAGGCAAGTGGGACGGAGTGATCCATGGCACATCTGTCTCCATTCACTTGAACGACTATCGCTTCTGTGTAAAATACAAGAGCGATAGCTGCTAGCACAGCTGTCGGACACTTATGTGCCCAACAGTCGTACCATGTAAAGGTACCTTTAGAAAGTTACACTGGAACAGTAAGAGTTTAATCAGATTTTTTCTGAATCCAGATTGATAGTTTGTCCTTGAGATAGGCCTTCATCATTGGATTTGTTCTTCTTGATCTCAAGGTCCCCAACTGACCAGCAGAGCAATAAAGGTGTAGCACAGCGACATATAAGGATACTCGCTGTGCCTAGAAAAGCATTGAAGGGGCAACGATGCTCACTGGAGTGCTGTGGCCCCTGCCTTTGATCTGGGTAGGATCTTAATTATAACACACCAATGGATCAAGTTCAGAGAAGAGTTATAAGGATGGTGAGCAGCCTGCAAACCATGCCCTATAAGGAACGGTTAGAGGATCTGGAAATGTTAAGTTTGCAAAAAAGAAGGCCGAGGGGAGACTTAATAGCTGTCTACAAATATCTGAAGGGCTGTCACAGTGCAGAGGGATCAGCCCTATTCTCATTTGTACAAGGAAAGACTAGAAGCAATGGGATGAAACTGAAAGGGAGGAGACACAGATTAGATATTAGACATGGTTGGTGATCAATAAGTGGAACAGGTTACCACGGGAGGTGGTAAGTTCTCCTTCAATGGAAGTATTCAAACAGAGGCTGGACAGATATCTGTCTGGGATGATTTAGTGAAGCCTGCACTGAGCAGGCGGTTGGACCCGATGACCCTGGAGGTCCCTTCCAACTTTCATATGAATGGTTTGTTTTAAAGATAAACCATCAAGGTGTATTTCTTATCAGCTATATCTGTGTATATCTGTATATCAGCTATATCATAGTTACAAGAAAAGCAGACAGAAGCATTTTTCTTTTTCAATGTCCATCAATTGGTATGTAAACACCCATGCCTAGTCATCTGGTGCCCTCTGCTCTTCTTTACCTTGACCTCTCAGTGTTTCATCTTATTAATGTTCTGATCAGCAGACCATTGCGATGTAACAGCTTGTAGGCTTGGAGATATAGTTATTAATTGAGCACTAATGACTCACAGTGACATTTACAATAATGCAGTTGAAATTAAAGTTGTCCTAATCTTTCTGAGAATTTTTAAAGTTATGTGTGATAGATGTTGTCATCCAAAAGCTTGGCAGGCATCTCACCCAACTTTGCTCTTGAACATTACAGAAAGCAAAGTACCTTAACAATTTGTGTAATCTACAGCCCACAATTTCAACTATTTAGTAAAACTGATGAATGTAGCATATTTAGACTATAGTGTAAAACATGATTAACCCATATACTGAATGTCCACTTTATTCAAGACACTTGTTCTTTCATGATAAGAGCTTCCGTTTATGGAAATTAGAGCTGCAACCCTGAAGTGCAGCATAAAATCACTTGAGTAAGTTTTCCCTTGATCAGTTTCAGCGTGAATCCACATTACAATGGGAAAATCGAGTGATCTGTGCTACTTCAAACAAATATGGTAGACTTGGAAAAATTTTAAGAAATGGAGTCTCGATTCACTTGTGAACAATGTATAAGTACAAATCATGTTTAGTTGTCTTATTTGTGGTGTATTGAAATTGATAAGCTGTAGTGTATACTGGGGCATTCTATGTCCATCTACAGATGGATATATGGATGGATGAATGGACAGATATGCAGACAGATATTCATTTTAACAATAGTAATAATTACTAGTTATTAGTATTTATAGTACCAGTGTTTCTGATGGTGCAATGCACCACTTACAGTGAGGGAAAAAAGTATTTAGTCAGATACAAATTCTACAAGCTCTCCCACTTAAAAAGATGAGAGAGGTCTGTAATTGACATCATAGGTAGATCTCAACTATGAGAGAGAACATGAAAAAACACATCCAAAAAATCACATTGATTTTTAACGAATTTATTTGAAAATTATGGTGGAAAATAAGTATTTGGTCAATAACAAAAGTTCATCTCAATACTTTGTTATATATCCTTTATTGGCAATGACAGAGGTCAAACGTTTTCTGTAAGTCCTCACAAGGTTGGCACACACTGTTGCTGGTATGTTGAACCATTCCTCCATGCAGATCTCCTCAAGAGCAGTGATGTTTTGGGGTTGTCGCTGGGCAACATGGACTTTCAACTCCCTCCAAAGATTTTCCATAGGGTTGAGATCTGGAGACTGGCTAGGCCACTCCAGGACCTTGAATTGCTTCTTACAAAGCCACTCCTTTGTTGCCCTGGCGGTGTGCTTGGGATCATTGTCATGCTGAAAGACCCAGACACATTTCATCTTTAGTACCCTTGCTGATGGAAGGAGGTTTGCACTCAAAATCTCACGATACATGGCCCCATTCATTCTTTCATGTATACGGATCAGTCGTCCTGGTCCCTTTGCAGAGAAACAGCCCCAAAGCATGATGTTGCCACCCCAATGCTTCACAGTAGGTATGGTGTTCTTTGGATGCAACTCAGCATTCTTTCTCCTTCAAACACGATGAGTTGTGTTTCTGCCAAACAATTCTACCTTGGTTTCATTTGACCATATGGAATTCTCCCAATACTTTTCTGGATCATCCAAATGCTCTCTAGCAAACTTCAGTCGGCCCCGGACATGTACTGGCTTAAGCAGGGGGACATGTCTGGCACTGCAGGATCTGAGTCCCTGGCGGCGTAGTGTGTTACTGATGGTAGCCTTTGTTACGTTGGTCCCAGCTCTCTGCAGGTCATTCACTAGGTTCCCCCGTGTGGTTCTGGGATTTTTGCTCACCGTTCTTGTGATCATTTTGACCCCACGGGGTGAGATCTTGTGTGGAGCCCCAGATCGAGGGAGATTATCACTGGTCTTGTATCTTTTCCATTTTCTAATTATTGCTCCCACAGTTGATTTCTTCACACCAAGCTGCTTGCCTATTGCAGATTCAGTCTTCCCAGTCTGGTGCAGGGCTACAATTTTGTTTCTGGTGTCCTTCGACAGCTCTTTGGTCTTCACCATAGTGGAGTTTAGAGTGTGACTGCTTGAGGTTGTGGACAGGTGCCTTTTATACTGATAACAAGTTTAAACAGGTGCCAATACTACAGGTAATGAGTGGAGGACAGAGAAGCCTCTTAAAGAAGAAGTTACAGGTCTGTGAGACCCAGAAATCATGCTTGTTTGTAGGTGAACAAATACTTATTTTCCATCATAACTTGCAAATAAATTCATTAAGAATCAGACAATGTGATTTTCTGGATGTGTTTTCTCATGTTTTCTCTCATAGTTGAGGTCTACCTACGATGTCAATTACAGGCCTCTCTCATCTTTTTAAGTGAGAGAACTTGTACAATTGGTATCTGACTAAATACTTGTTTTCCCCACTGTATAATATCATGTGGTGAATGACATCACATATAGCTCACTGAAGGACCTGTGATGACGGTTGGGGTTGTTTAAAATATTGAAGGTCCTGTGATGACGTCACTGTCATGTGACCAGGTGCGGAGCTCAGAGCTCCGGTAATTCAGCTGCTCGATGAAGTGAAATCCCTGCTGGGATGAAGGACTTGTGATGACATCACTGTCATGTGATCAGGGGCGGAGCATGTAACTCACTCACTCAGTCACTCACGGAGAAGTGGTCATTAGTACTTTGACAAAGACTGATCAACATAGGTGCCGCATCGTATGGTGAGCAACGCATGTGTCATGATACAATGGATCCAACTGAACTAAAAAAATATATATATGCAGAGTTTACTTATGAACACAGAGATATAACAGATAAGTGAGTAAATAAGCAGCTACTTTTACTTTTACTGCACCAACTCAGTTCTATTACTAAGATACACCCAACAATAAGAAAACAGCAGTGTTAGGAAAAGAGTATTAATGTGTCCTTGCAAAGATATGTTCTATAACATGAAAATATATAGTGGCCAGGTTATAATTTATTATTCTCCTGAGAAAAGGTTCCATTCCTTGCTAGCATTATAATAAACAGCATTCAGTGTCCTTCCTACTATAGCTTACATTGATGTGTAGTGTTAGGCTTCTGTCTGTTACCTGCGAGCGATGTCCCTTTAAGAAATCAACGCTGCAGCATTCCTATAAGTCTTTATATAACAGTACCGTTACACGGACTCAGTACATATGAGTGTGCACACCACTAGTTGCATGGAGGTCAACCTCACTTGTGCACTTACGGTTCATGGATTGCAGTAGGAGAAAGTACTGTCCATGTATTTCTCGGTCAACTTCTATTTGCTCAGTCTACTGCAGTAAGACTCTCCTGCATCTATACTTGTAGCTGCTTTCCTGTTGGCAAACTGTGGATCCTGCACCACTCTGTAATGCCAGACGGAAGTGTCTTCCTCATGGAAATTGGTGTCCTCAGTTTTCTAAGACAATGTCGCCAACACTCTGCTTCACCTTAGTAAACAGGCCTAGCCTCTATCACAGCTCGAGTCACAGCAGCTCAGTCCTGATGTCATCACACTCACTGGGCATACTCTGCAGTGCATTGCGACAAATTGGTGCACTTTTTGGCACGTGTTGAATCTTGCTGCATATTTTGGCAATGTCTATCCATTGCCACAGCAACCAGTTAACCCCGTTTGGGCTGACTCCCTACATGGGAATGAATGTTACTCTCCTTTGAAATGCAAAAAACACCATATTTAGTTCCTACACCAATGTTAGATGCAGAAAAGCAGCAAACCAATAGAGTTCTAATTATCACTAAATTGATATAGTCCACAAACTGAACCAAATTACAAATACCGGTAGTAAAAAAAGGTAAAACAAAATCTTCCCACATCATCAGGAATAATATTTTCAGCAATTTCAGTTCACACATCATTTTCCAGCAAACAGCTCCACACTGCATATAGCATATTAATGCGGGCAGCAAACAATGAAAACAACATGTAGCTATACGGCCCATGGCAACCAATATAATATCGTTTTGCAAGTGAAACGGGTATAACCACCAACGTTGGCCTCTGCTTATAACATTACCGATCACACGGAACACCGCTAATAGACTGGATACCAGATGGCAGGTATTTGCTTTGTACAGGAGCCTTATATTGCATGAAAAAAATCACATCACATCCTGTTATCTGCAATCATGAAGATTTATGCTTTAAAAATAAGAAAACCACTTGTGACCATCCGACCCATTTTTGGCTGTAAACATGCAGATTTCACATTCTGGCTGTCTGAATGCTCTGCATTCGGCTGCACTAGCTTTCATATATATGCCGGCTCTAGTGGATTTTCCAATTTGTTATATCTTTGCAGTTTCCGAGATGCGACTATAATTAATGGGACCACACGCTTGTATAGACTTAGACATTTGCCTTGGACAAATGGCTCTGCACATCGAGGTCTTACACTGTGAATGACTAAATAACATCTCCGTGTCTTAAGTCATTATACTTTTCAAATCAACAACAAGAAATTGACGCGACCCAGCAGGCATTACCAATATTACAACTATGTCATTTTTCAAGATAGAATATATCTCCCACCTGATATAAAATCATTTCCGTACAAAGCAGCGAAAACTGATTTATTCCTGTAACCAACTGATCTATTTATTCAAAGACAATTTACACTTCACTACTCCAATGTCTAGACCCTAATCCAAGCAAGCCCATGCTTCATTAAACACCCCATTCATTTCCCTATGAAGCAAAAATCTAATAATGAATTTGAAAACATGCTTAGCAGCACCGATGCTCCGCATAAACAGCATCTCTTTATTTCCACTACTAATATTTTCAGCACTACAGTTATTTACCTTTGATGGGTCAGTTTCTACAGAGAAGGCTATGCACTAATAAGCACTCATACCCCGACAGCGTAAATTTGCTGCCGTCGCTCAACATCTTTATTAATTAGAACTATAGCAATGGTAATCAATGAAAAATATAGGAAGTAAGATGCTTATTTATCAGGTCACCCCTATGATCAATGTCTTGGAACATGCCTGAGCTAATTATAATGCCTTTAAGAATATTCTTATTTAGTCTGAATGTGCTACCAGCTTAGGGCCCATTTACACGGCCATGGGCGTTCTACGTGCACCTGCAGGCGCTGTAAAAATGCCTGAATGGCAAAGGGCCTGGCACTTTTACGCCGAGGCCGCAATGCTGTGGGGCCTGGGGGGACATTCCCCCTTCCCTCCACCCCTGTCGGCTCCCCTCCTCTCTCCTCGCCTCAGGACGTTTGCAATGGGAGGGAGTGGGGTGGGGCGGAGCTGAGTTCCCGCCCTCTCCCCGCCGCTTGTCTGCAACCAGCAATAGGTGGCAGAGCAGGCGGAGCTTAGCTTTGCCCCGCCCCCTCTTATTGCAAACAGTTGCAAGGGGCGGAGAGGAGAAGAGAAGGGGGAGGGAGTTTAGCAGTCACTCTGCTAAACTCCCATCCACCTCCCTTTTCCAGCAGCTAGCATAGGCTCCCATAGGAATCCATGCAGCTGCTGCCGCCGGCGTAGAAGTGCCCGGTCGGGCGCTTTTGCGCTGCAGAAATACGCCCCTGTGCACTGATGCATTGTATGCCAATGCATCAGAGGGTAGCGTATATCAGCCAGGTGTAAAAACCCGGCTGATATATACGCCCATGTGAATAAGCCCTTAGACTGTCCTTTATAAAATATTAGAATTCTGAAAATCATAAATTGTGAATGATAAATATATTTAAAAAGTTTGCTAATGCGCCTGAAACGCAACCCATTGTCTAGCTACATTTGTATTTGGTTTCAATAAAGTTGCTCTTTTTCCATGATCCCAGGCTTTCCATTTTTTTAAAAATCTGAGAAATCTAACAAAGTATCACTAACGTCCTCTGTGAAGAATCCAGTTCTGTAGCTCATCCCCTCCAGGCTGTGTTTTCTGTACTTTTTTGCTGGCCTCCAGGTCACATGATCAGCACTCTGACAACTATCTGTGTCCTGCAAGTAATGGGGCAGATTTAGAACAACTGCCTAAAAAAAACTGCCTTTCTTGCCCACAGCAACCAGTCAAGGAGCAGCAGAATGAAAAGCTGTTCTGTAATTGGTTTCTATGGACAGTTTTACTTTATGGTAACTGATGCAAATCTGCCCTATTACCTGCAGGACACAGAGTACTGTCAGAGTGCTGGTCATGTGACCTGGAGACCAGAAAAAAACTGAACAAGATACAGGCTGGAGGGGACAAGCTACAGAACTGGATTCTTCACAGCCGAGATCAGCGGTACTGTGATGGATTTCTTAAAGAAAAGAAAAAAGTGCTTCTTTATGTGAGCATCCACCACTGAAAACTATTGTGTTTCTTTCATCTAAATAAGGCAGCATTTACACGATCGGGCACCATATTTCCCGTGATTGTGATGCATTTTGCGAAAAAATGTATCACATCTCTGCACATTTAATTCTCATGCGTGTTTTTCATTTGCAGTAAGATCACATAATATTTCAATAGCAAAGATAAAAATCGCATCGTCCTCGCATTAAAATCACATCTGCATGGGAAATATTGCGTGATATCAGCTAAGATTTAGGACATGCCTCGATTTTTCTATCTTTCAGAATTGCTGCAAGAGAAAAAAAAATCTCCCATGTAAATAGACCCATTGCAAACTATGACTTCTAATTTCCTGCAAGTTTTGTGCATGTCACAAAATTACCCATGTAAATACACCCTAGGTCCACTACTCTGTGCTTCTGTGATGAATCTGTTAATAGATCTTTGTAGTAAATGCAGCTGCTTTATGATACACATCTCTGAATCCCCTGTGTAAATCTAATTGTAAAACAGAACATTCAGAACAAGGCACTTGTAGGTGGCACTATGAGGACCTTATGATCTCAATTATAAGACACCACGCATGAGCTCTCTGTAGTGATGGATGTCTATGTAGGGAATTTGGAGCTGTATATATAAAGATATTATTTTTACTGACATTGATAGTCTTGTTTTCATATTATCTCTTATTTTGTACAGCTGTTTTCTATGCATATTAACTGCATATGGACCAAGCGCCATAAGTATTCTGTGGCATTGTAAAAATATGGCACAGGAGCAGCTCTGGTGTCTTGCTATCAGAGACAGCCAAGACTGCTGAGGAGAAGAGAGAAGCAGATTATAACTGTTTCTGCCTTCTCTTTCCCAGACTGTATTGTGTTCAATGAATGTTATGTAGTGAATGGAGGAAGCATCAGTCCCATTTTCACTACTGGACCTGGCGATCACTTGATCGCCAGCAACCCCTGGCATGGCAGAGCTGCTGGGTCTTAGCAGACCCATCCCAACTCTGTCAGTTTACTGGGATGTTTTCCATTGTGACTGGGGCTCCGATGGAGGCTGCAGTTAGAGTGGAGAACAGTGTAATAAGAGAAAATGACAATGTGAATGTCCCGCAGAGGTCTTATATGACATCATCGGGCACATCGATGTTAAAAAAAATTGTTCCAAAAATAGGTTTAAAAAAAATCTACAGATATATATATATATATATATATATATAGCTGTGATCAAGAAAGAAGTGTCTTTCGCAACACATCTGAGTGTAGACATGGTGTTACACAGCGCCTACCATTTGTAATTTTATGGATTTTCTGGAATAGAGAAGTGTTTTTAAGGAGACGGCTTTTTTCCTTTGTCATCAATATTTTAAGCCTGGATAACCCCTTTAAGTCAAGAACTGTAAATATTTCCTTTCTGACCATACGGAACAGTCATAACAACACAGCCATCTCTTCATCATGCTTCATAATGGAGTATGAGTGGAGTTAAGTCTGCAGTTACTACATTTGATGGCTTCTATAAAAGATTAGAGAAACAGGAGTTTCATACATATTTATGCCATTTAAAGTCTCTGCTAAAATTTCATTATTGGCAATAACTGTATAACTGCAATGTAATAAAGCAAATATAAAGCAGAAATATAACTCATCTGCAAGAATAAAATTTAGTTATCCATTTCATGCGTAAGACATAAATAGGTGGATCTCCAGGCTAGTTTATCACCTGACAGCGTTAACCTAGTAATTATTTTAGACATTAAGGGTCATCAATGTACGTGCAAAAACACGCGTGAATGCAGGTCCGTGCATTGCCTTTAATGGAGCCACT
Organism: Eleutherodactylus coqui; assembly: GCF_035609145.1. Lineage (NCBI taxonomy): Eukaryota > Metazoa > Chordata > Amphibia > Anura > Eleutherodactylidae > Eleutherodactylus > Eleutherodactylus coqui. The sequence goes on along the minus strand of NC_089838.1, from coordinate 141,871,886 downwards.
GGCAGCAGGCAATGGTCTGCCCACACCCCTGAATTGTTTTTCAGGGAAGAGCTTTACATATAAGCCCTTTCCTGAAAAACAAGAATTTTAGTGTAAAAAAAAAACTTACCTGTCCACCGCTGCCATGTCCCCGCGGGGATGAAGAACACATCTGCCACATGAGGCAGATGTTTCCTTCATCCCCGCGAGGAAAAAGAATTCCCTGCTGCACCTGCCACATCTGTGACAGATGCAGCGAAGGAATTCTTCATCCCTGCAGGGAATAAAGAATTCCCTACCACAGCTGTCACAGCCAATCAGAAGCTGCTGTCTGTGATTGGCTGAGGTGCTCAGCCAATCACAGGCAGCTCTCGCTGAATGAATGACAGGCGAGAGCTGCCTGTGATTGGCTGAGTGCCTCAGCCAATCACAAGCAGTTCTTTCAGCAGGCGGGGATTTTAAATCCTCGCCTGCGGAAAGAACTGCTTAGAAGAGCCGGGGACAGCACTTTTCTTTGTTTTTCAGGGAAGGCCTTATATTACAGGATGCCAGCAGCTGGATCCCCTACCGCAGTTGTGACAGCTGTGTTAGGGAATTCTTTATTCCTCGCAGGGATGAAGAATTCCTTTGCTGGATCTGTCACAGATGTGGCAGGTGCAGCAGGGAATTCTTTTTCCTTGCGGGGATGAAGGGAACATCTGCCGCATGTGGCAGATGTGTTCTTCATCCCCGCAGGAACACGACAGCGGCGGACAGGTAAGTATTTTTTTTTTTTTACACTAAAATTCTTGTTTTTCAGGAAAGGGCTTATATGTAAAGCTCTTCCCTGAAAAACAATTACAGGGTGCCGACACATTCAGGGGTGTCATATATTCAAAATACTATTCACAAATTGTGCCAGAAAACTGTCTTAAATGCGTGAGCCTTATTAGACTGTTTTAGACAGTTCTTCCAACTTTTCTGAAAAAGAGGCGTGACCTAAACTGCACCAAAACTTGCGCTAAATTAACTTGGATTGCACGTGATCTTTTTGCGTAAACTAAGCCAACTAATAGGCTAGATAGTTTTAAATTTGACAGATTTACCATTCAGTGATAAATCTGGCACATTTAATACTGTCTAGTCTAAGCTTGCGCTGTCTAACCTCTATTCAGTATTAGAAAATAAGCCCCATTCTGCACAAAAGTTATTTGAGATTAGACGGTTACATCCCATACACTTAAGACTGTCAAAATGATTTGCCATTTATATTTTCATGTTTCTACTCCTTTGATAATAGACTCGGTACTCTTAAGATTCCTGTAGCCGCAATTTATATGAGGAAATGGCTTAGAAAGCTATGAGTGCTACAAGAATCTTTGAGGAACAAGAGCTTTATTTTCAGAAATGAGCTTCTTCTTTATAAAATATAATGGAGTTGACCTTGAAGTATCCCTTTCCAATAATGTTACCCTATAAAAGAAATAGACATCTTTGTTTGTGAATTCCACTGCTACAGCTGAGGTAATGTGCACTGACCGAGTGAAAGAAAATCCATATTTCAAGGTCATAAAATGTTCTTCTCCTACAAATATTCTTCATCTGTGCATTTTCCTTATGGCGCATAGTTAGTAAGCCCACTTCCTGCAGGATGCCTCTCTTTCAATGGTTTACCAGTCAATAAAACTAAACATTGTGTGTGAATTTCTTTGTACAGATTTGGCACATACATAAAAATTATTCAGCCCCCATGGCAAATTAGTTTTTTTTCCTAACTTTACAAACTTTCAGCTTTTTGCACAAAAACCAAACAAACAAGAACAATTTTAAATAGCTCAACACAACTAGTATAACAAGTGGTTTCTCAAAATTCAACACAAAATGACACTTTTAATGAATACTGTCGTCTCAGAATTATTCAACTACTGCAAGACAAGTGATAGTGATACGCAGCCTGACACCAGCTTCTGGCAGGGTTCCTAAGGAATTTTAGCCCATTTCTCATGGGCAATGGCCTCCAGTTCACTAATATTCTTGGATTATTATTCTGTTGGGTTCAAGTCAGGCGACTTTGATGGCCATTCTAGAATGTTCAAGGACTTCAGAAACCAAGCCTTGATGGACTTTAAGGTATACTTGGGATAATTCTGCTGTTTTAAGGTTCAATAATGCTCATGTTTCAGTTTCCTTATAGAAGGCATGACATTTTCTCTTAGGATTTACAGACACTTGATTGAATCCATCTTGCCCTCCACATGCTGCAGGTTTCCAATACCAGAGGAAGCAAAGCCATCCCAGAGCATCACCTAGCCACTGCTATGCTTTAATGTAGGCAGGGTGTTCTTTTCAGCATCTACTTAATACTTCCTCCTCCAAATATACTGTTGATCCATAGGCATGAAAAGTTCCACTTTGTTTCATCATTCCAAGGAACGGAATCCCAAAACTTCAGTGTTTCATTTACAATTTCTGTTTTTTTTTCTTTTTTTTTTCTTTAATGACATTGTTTTGAAATAATTAGGAAAACAAAACAGAACAAACCTGAGAAGTAACAGCCTGGGTCTACACATGTGTACATGTCACAATATAAGAACAATGAGTATTAGATTAAAAAAAGAATGTATACAATTCTAATAATTGCATGAGTGTACAAAAAGATAATGAATAATGGTTAACAATAATACTAGTAAGAATGGCAGTAAAGTATTCACTATTTCTGAGTACCATAGGAAGAAAAAAAAACAGGAAAAGGCAGGAGTTGAATAGATCAGCATGAAATAACAAGCTATATTCTCTCCCATAAAATACAGGCCTGGCTCCAGACATGTATCGCTGATAGTAAAGCAATATCTAAGACTGTACATTATAAGTGCCCATTCAAGGTGCCCAGGAAGACAATGAGGAAGTTTAAGTAACATAACTATAAGAAATGATGGTTCCTCCAAATGATACGTAAGGTTAATAGAATTAATACCGTCCTTCAAAGAAGTTGCATCTGAAGATTTCCATTTTTTGGCAATAGCCAGGTGGGATGCTAGGAAGATATGGGAAATAATAACTGAATAAAAAGATGGGAGTTTGTCTGTGGACAAAATATAGCCAGTTACAGGTCTGGGGATACGAAATGGCGTGATACAGTATAAACACAATTAAAAATCTTATTCCAAAAGGAACAAATGATAGAACAAGACCACCACATATGGTAGTAGATACCCTTGAGGCCACATCCTCTCCAACATGTTTCAGGGATTGTATTGTTCATTTTGGCGAGTCTAGCCAGAGTTAGATACCAGCGCATAAATATTTTTTGCAAAGACTCTCAATGTCTAATTCCATGTGAGACATTTTTAGTCCCAGACAGAGTCTTCCTCCATTCATTCCACCAGTTGGAATTTTAAAGTCTTGTTCCCATAGCTGCATATGTGAAGATTTGTTTTGAGTAGCTAGAGAAAAAATTGTCATAAAAGATGGAAATACCCCTTGATGCCCGAGTGTGCAGGGAAAATAAAAGCAGATTTGCTTCAAGGTTAGATTTGAGAAAGGCAGATTTTAATGAATGCAGAAAAACGGTAGGAAGGATCTAATTGCTGGATTTTCTTAAGGACAGAACTGTCTAAGAACGTAGGAAAATATTGAGAAATTGGGTTCTCAAAGCATAATTGTTAACAATTCCTAAAAGAAGGAAGAATGGGAGGCATTAATAGAGACCAGGATGGATGAACGCAGAGCTAAAATAAGGGCTTAGTCAGATGGGCATTCTTTGCGGCGCATGTTTTTTGCATTTGTGATCCGCATCTATTAGAACCAATGCTTTTCAATAGCAGTGATCACATGTCCAATTTTTACCTGCGCACAAAACTTTGCACCGATAAAAATAGGACAACGGATTTTAAAATGCAAGTAACTGCAGCATTCAGGATTTTTTGAATGTGCAACTCCTGGATGCTGTCACATCCAGGAGTTTCACCTTGTTGTCAATGGGGTCGGTGGCAGCAGCAGCGGCCCCATTGACATACAGAGAAGATTGCCATCCTCTGCCACAGCTGTGACAGCTGTGGCCGAGGATTTCTTCATCTCCGCGGGGAGTTTCATTATCACTGCACACTGTGACAGCACGGTCACAGTGTCCAGTGACAAGGAGACTCCCCTCGGGGATGAAGAAATCTTTAGCCACAGCTGTCACAGCTGTGGCAGAGGACCGCAATGCTATCCCATTGAATTCAATGAAGCCGGCACTACAGCCCTTCCCTGAAAATCATCCCTAGAATGTGTAAAAAAAATTTAAAAATATATACTCACCTCTCCACCGCTGCCCAGGCTCAGGCGTGTCCAGCCACGTCTTCTCCCTGAACTGCTCTGAATCTCTTTCAGCAGCCGGGGATCCCCACCTGCTGAAAGGGCTCTATCTGATTGGCTGAGCATTCAGCCAATCACAGGCAGAGCTCAGCTATTCAATGAATGACAACTAAGCGCTGTGCACATTGGTGTAGAGGTGTGTATATATATATATATATATATATATATATATATATATATATTATTTTTTTTTTTTTTTTACACATTCTAGGGATGGTTTTCAGGGAAGGGCTTATATTTAAAGCCCTTCCCCAAAAATCACTGTGGGGGCTGCTAGCATCTCACTGCTTTCAATGGAGTGGGCTGTAGTGTTGGCTCTATTGACATCAATGGGACAGAAAAGATCACAATCCTCTGCTAGAGCTGCTACAGCTGTGGCCGAGGATTTCTTCATCTCTGCAGGGAGTCTCCTTGTCACTGGACACTGTGACAATGCTGTCACAGTGTTCAGTGACAAGGGAACTCCCTGCAGAGATGAAGAAATCCCCGGCCACAGCTGTCACAGCTCTAGCAGAGGATTGTGATCTTTTCTGTATGTTGTCAATGGGGCTGCCGCCGGCCCCATTGGTCACAAGGTGACCACAGCATCCAGGGGTTTCACATCCAAGGAATCTCCTGCTGTAGCTGTCACAGCCACAGCAGGGGATAGCGGGCAACGCAATTCATGTGCGAATTTTGAATGCAGCCAAGTGTATTTTTTTCAGCGTGCCGCCCACTTCGGTCATGCGAATTTTGTTGCGCATGCGGTTTTTTTTGCAAAAACATGCGCAGCAAAAAAAAACACCCGTCTGACTGAGCCCTTAAAAAGGAACAAAAATATGTTTAGCAAATTGAAAGACAAAGTAATATCTAAGGAGGAAAAGCAAAAAGGCCAAAAGCAAAAAAAAAAAAGGGATTTTGGGGTAGGTCAAAAGCAAAAGAAAAATCAAAGAGTGCTATAGGATGTTTACAGAATGAAAATGCTGAATTGGTTAAAGATGTTGTTGAGAAGGTCGAACTTTTAAATTCCTATTTTGTATCTCAGAAAGTAAATGTAACATCAACCAATCTTCCCCGGGCTATTGAAAGAATAAAAGAATGCAGGCTATCTATAAGTAGAGAGATGGTGAGGGAACACTTAGGCTTCATGTCCATGGACTGGGAATATTTAGCTTGCAAAAAAGAAGGCTGAGAGGAGACTTAATAGCAGTCTACAAATATCTGAAGGGCTGTCACAGTGCGGAGGGATCAGCCCTATTCTCATTAGGAAAGACTAGAAGCAATGGGAGGAAACTGAAAGGGAGATATTAGAAAAGACTAATTAGATATTAGAAAAGACTTTCTGACAGTGAGGGTGATCAATGAGTGGAACAGGTTACCACAGGAGGGGGTGAGTTCTCCTTCAATGGAAATGTTCAAACAAAGGCTGGACAGACATCTGTCTGGGATGATTTAGTGATCCTGCATTGACAAGGGGGTTGGACCACATGATCCTGGAGGTCCCTTCCAACTCCACCAGTCTATGATGCTATGATATGTATTACTAAATCCTCTTAAATTATAAAGGGAAAAATAATCTGAGGCAAATATATTTGCAATTTCTTGGGGATGATTGATCTTATGCCCAGCAGGAAAGATATGTCTAAAAGATATCTAATCCTTTCCTTAGATTTAAGATTTGTAAGTTGTTTGGCAAATAGTTCCCCAGTACGGTTGTCGTGTGTGTAAAATTGCACTTTTTTTTTTTTTTTTAAAGAAAATCATGCTTTACCACCAAAAGACTCTGAAGCTTGGCCCGCAACCCAAATTTCTCTGCTGTTCTTTCAAATGTGGGGTTAGCATTATTTAGGAAATCAATTATTTATGAACATTCCACACTGAGAAGATACTAGAAACTGATGAAGAATTAATTGTAAAAAAAGATTCTAATTAGTTTATTAAGTTAGATTTGTATTCTAGGTAGGAAAGAATATATTCCAAGAAAAGGAAGGAGCATTGGGAAATAATATAGATACTGGGGCAGGATCTTGGTCCATAAAACCTCCCCCAAACCTCTGGAATCTAAGAGCAACAAATCAATTCTTGAATAAAAAGAACGAGGCAAAGATATGAGTAAAAAAGGATAGTCTTTCTCAGAACCAAAAGAGAGCGCCAAGTATCATACAGTTGCTTTTTCTGCAAAAGCGGAACTATAGGGGAAGCTAGTCTAGATCCAGAAGTGGAGTCCAGGGACGGATCCAAAGCTAAATTAAAGTCACCCCCAATTATCAAAGTACCCTTTTGTATCTTAGCAGATTCTTTCAAACTGTGAGAAAAATCTAGCCTGTCTCTTATGCGGGAGATATACATTCACTAGTGGAAGGGGCTTTATTAATGTCACAAACAAAAACTATGAAACGACCTAAAGAATCTATGTATAAGTCCTGCTGAGAAAATGATACAGAATTGCTGGTTGCAATTAATACTCCCCCTTTTTTTATTCGGATTTGAAGCAAAAATAAAAAGATGCAGAAATTTATGGTGAGAGCAGTTAGGGGGTCTATCTTTTGTAAAATGTGTTTCTTGAGCAAAAAAATACATCAGCATTTAGCTTGAGGGCTTCACACCATAACAAACTACGTTTAAATGGACTGTTCAAACCTTTAACATTTAGCGAGGAAATGGTAAAAGGCGTGATGTGTAAATAACAAAGAAGAGCTATGCTGTCTTCATGGCTGACAGAGAGTTGCGGACACGTAGCATTAGGAAAAACCTCTGTTAACATAACAACATCAAAAATAACAGAAGAACACATAAAAAAAACTGAAAAGCAATATAATAGTGTTCATCTAGTGCCCAATGCACTAAAAGTGAATAATAATTTGGGGGTATTCAAATATCATGAGTACCTCCACAATATAAATAAAGTATTAAAGTAAGAAAAGATTTGAAAAATACAAACAAAAATATTATTATTAACCCCTTAGTGACTACCCACATGTGCTTTCACGTGTTTACACGCCGACCCTGTAGACTAAAGCCCCGAGGTCTGTGAGTTTAACAGCTCCTGGCTATCGGGTACCGGAAATAGCCAAGAGCCTGGAGATGTCATTGGGGGCCACAGTGTGCAGTCCCCAGTAACGGAGTGTGCAGTCCCCAGTCCCCATCCAATGGATAACAACGATTGCATAAAAGTTAAATAAAAGTTTTAAAAAGTTAAAGTTTATTCTCACCTCGGAACTCCCGTGACGATCTGGTCCTGCAAGGACCTGCCACCACCTTCTGCACATGCGCACCACCAGCAAAATGTTGGACGCATGCACAAAACCTAAGAGAGACCAGGAATCTTCCTGCTACCAGCTACCAAAGGTAGCCAAGAGCCTGGAGTTTTCACGGGGGGCGCGATATGCGGTCCCTGGTCACGTGATTGCCATTTGTAGCCCACACTATAGTGGGCACTGCGGCAGTGTTCACGGCACTCGGCACCACAGGAGGAGAAATACCCCAGGCTTCCTCCGTTTCTCCGGAGCTAAAGCCACGAGCATTCTGCCACAGTGTCATCCAAACCACATCCCTACAGTATATGGTTTGAGCATGTTGGAAGTGACTTTTCTTGTGCTTGTGGATCAATAGAGGTGTACATGCTGAAGTTGGGCATGCAGACCTTCAGTGTTTAGTATGTGCCTTACTGTAACCTCAGAGCCTGCTGCCACCAAATCTTGCTACAGGTTTTTTTCAAAGAATAATGGCAACAATTGAGGCAACTAGAATTCACAACCATGCACCGAGATGGGCACCACTGGTATAAAGGGTACCCTATCATCAGGAACAGCAGGGATGTATATTGCTTCGAAGAGAGAAAATGTTTTTGTTACCATCCTCACTAATACAAGTGCAGAGTTGAGCACGACATTTAGATAATGATTAGAGATGAGCGAACGTACTCGGTAAGGCTGATTTCGCAATCGAGCACCGCGATTTTCGAGTACTTCACTACTCGGGTGAAAAGTACTCGGATGCGCTGTGGGGCGGGGGGTTGCAGAGGGGAGTGGGGGGTAGCAGCGCGGAACAGGTGGGAGCTCTCTCTCTCTCCCTCTCCCCCCCACTCCCCTCTGCAACCCCCCGCTCACCCACAGCGCCCCCGAGTACTTTTCACCCGAGTAGTGAAGTACTCGAAAATCGCGGTGCTCGATTGCGAAATCGCCTTTACCGAGTACGTTCGCTCATCTCTAATAATGATCTATTTGGATACTGGTCTATGGAAGTGGTATTCACAGAATGTAAACTAAATCACATTCATAATATGGAACAACATGTTTTAATGAGAAAAGGATACATATGGCTTAATTTAAAAGAGACACTTAAAAAATCAGTAGAGATTGTATTGGAGCGACTTCCACAAATATTATTCATGTTTTGCAGCATTTAGCAATCCAAACATTTTACTATCAAATATGACTTGAATTAAGGATTCCAGCAACACTGTAACTTCAGATAGCTTACAATTGCACTATTTGGATATACTTGCAAACTTCTTTTTGGGTCAAAATCAAGATTATGTGAAGAATTCTCCCAGAAGACATCACAGGTGCATAAAGTTTGTTACTGTTGTAAGGTTTAAAAGGGGCGCATCCCCCAAAAAACGTTAACTTTTATCTGTAGAATAGAAAATAACTTGCAGATTGGTGGAAGTCCAACCAATGGGACCCTCACTGATCCCAAAAAGAGGGGGCTGGAACTTCATGCAATGAATGCACTGACGTTCACACATGCACACCACTATTGCATTAGCTTCAATGGAACCTCCAGAGAGTCAGCTGAACACTTTAACTCAGCTATCTTTAGTGTTCCCATTGAAGTGAATGGAGTGATGGTGCACATGTGCGATTACCATGGCAGTCATTGCAGGATGCTCAGGTCCCCCGTTCTTAAGATCAGTGAAGGTCTCAGTGGTTAGATCCCCATCAACAGAAGGAAGCTAGCTCTGCTTATGAATGTAGTACAGAGATGGTTGTGAAGTATCAGGTCAATCTGCAGATTACATTCCTTAACAACAATTTGTAATCTTGAAAATTATTAAGAATTGAGATAAAAGCATATAGGACAATTTCTGAATTCTTACTTATCAAGTCGCTGATTTGCTGCAGATTTTTTTGCAGATTTCGGTGAAGATCTACATCAGATTTCACCCTTACAATTTGAATTTAAATCAAATCTCCCGCAGATTCGCACCAAAATCCGTGACAAAAATCTGCAGCAAATCAGTAAAGTGTGAACACGCCGTTATATAAAACCAGAGGATATCATTATTGAGATAAAAAAAGCTACGGAATTTTCAAAAGTAAAGACTCTGAAAACTGCCAATTTCATTTGTCAAACCAACATAGAGATATGAGAGCTGTAACCTGATTGGTCACCATAGGAAACACAAATGTTTTAAGTAGCACTAGCCTTTATAAATCTTCTTCATGTAACTGTTAAAGGGTTCTATATTAATATAAATATATACAACGTTAGAATAGCCATTAATACTTCGTCGGTGGGTGTTCAATTCCCAGGACCCCTATGATCAGCTAACTGGGGGTTGCAAATCAGCTCACTTTCATGCAAGTGAATGAAACTAAGCTCCATACCAGGCACAGCTACAACTACATGTATGGTCCTGTGCTGCAGCACCAGCCTCTTCATTGTGATGATTGGCAGGGATCCTGGAAGATGGACCTCGCCAATTAAATACTGATGGCCTATCCTAAGGAAGGACCATAAATATCAAAGTTGCTAAAGACCCCTTTCAGTTTCCTTGAGGAATTCAGGACATTGCTAAAAGTGGAAAAATAATGAAGAAAAAATCTTTATAGACTTAAATGGGTCGTACCAGATTAGAAAAAGGTGACTGTATTCTTCCAGAAACAGTGTTACTCTTGTCCATGGGTTGTGTGCAGTACTACATCTCAGGCTCATTCTTTTGAATGGCACTGATGCCAGAACCAGATAAAGTCCATGGACAGGAGTGGCACTGTAAGAAAGAGGCCATATTTTTCTAATCTGATACAACCTCCTTAAACTGAACCTTTCACCTCCTATAAGCCCCATAAACTAAGTAATGGTGCTTAAAGAATAGGTCCCGCTGAGTCTAGGGGTTTAACCCTTTCCAATTCAATTGGTATCCTGGTTTTCCTAGGGGGCTTGCTCTTTTTCTGCCGTTATACAACGGTGCTACCTGCTGGCTAAAGCCAGTACTGCATGAGGTGACATGTTGATTAGGCTTCGACAGCAGAGAGGCTGGCAATATACAGTAAGAGAACCCCGAAGGACGTCTTCCAACATCGAAGCTGTACAGCCTTAAATCATAATGTCTTCAGACGTTAGACAGTGAATTGGAAAGGGTTAATTTTATACTTATCGGGCTCCCCATTCCCGTGCTGTCACCTCGGGAAATCAGTGCTCCATCTATTAGTATGACTCTTTTCATTTAGTCCATGCATACACTGCTATAGAGAGTATAATAATTACACCCCTGGACTAAGCGGGACTTATGCTGTAATCACCATAACTTAGTTTATAGGGCTTATAACAGGTGAAAGGTTTCCTTTAAGATAACCGAATAACCTTAGTTCCTCTTGAATAAAACAGGATGATATTATACACATCAGACGGAGATAACTAAAGACACTACCGTGCATGATACAACAGCTAGATGTGGCTGATTTGGGCAGCTTAAACCTAACATTCATCAGTTAATGCATGACATTAAAGTAATATGAAGTTTAGCTAAAATCACATCTTCCACTTGTAGGTCATGTAAAAGTCTCTTCATCCTTAAGGCGTTCATTGGCATTTTCATCATTACGCACATCAAATTCTTCTTTCAAAAAGAGTATATTAAAAAAGGAGGAGTGAAATTAATTAACTTGAATGCAAATTCACATAATTACAATGAAATGCACTCAATACAATTAACTTTAGATGCATGCATTAAGTATGTGTTGGCCGCATTAATAATTAATGAAATGCTTTTCAATTGAATTTTAGTAATTCGCTAATAACAGCCAAGTCTTCAAAGGTCCATTTACATTGAATGGAATGGAGTAATGTAATTGCAAAACGAATACTAGCTAAAATTAGGAAGTAATAGAAGTAAATCAATATGATACTGCTTATAATATAGAGACACTGATAATAAACAGCGACATGTGATAAGACCAGGGGAGAATTCTGCTTCAGTTAAACTATTACCTTTGGAGGCACTTATGGAAACGGTACTTTTCTGGGTTATTCCTTGTTATGTTAATTAGCTAAAGTCATTTTTATATCCCACATAGGTAACATGTTCCTTTAAGGCTGGTTTAGAGGAAGAATTAACAATTCTAGGCTAAAGCCAATGTACGTCTCCACCTTACACTTTCCCCATCCCCCTCCACATCCATAAAATTGTCACGCTCTCACTTCAGTACACCACAGGACATCAATTTTTGCAATGTCAGCCTTCACCATATATAATACTTGCATTTTAAAGGGGATTATATTCAGACTGTAGAAAGGGTAATACCTAATTTGGCTATAACAATCATGACTAATTAAATGAATTTCCGATGATCCATAATCTGAAAATGAGTTAGCAGTGCTGTCATGCCTTCTGCATACCAGATCTACTGTTTGCAAACATTTACATAATTAGCTCCCTCTATTGGTCATTTCCTATATTGCATAGTAATGTATCTATTGGCAGCTTCCCTATCTTATTCTATCATCTAGTCAAGAAGGCTTCTGGGGCTTTGATAGCCATGTTGTCTGTCTTTCCAATGATAGCTATTCTCAGCCATCTATTTTATGCTTTCATTGCTGCATGAAATATGAAATGTTAATGTTCATCAACTAAAGATGTTCTTTTTATATTATGGGATTATTGTGATATTTTATGTAATGATGTTACTGTCTTCAGCTACCTATGATATTCTGTGGCTACCTGAATTTTAAATGGACTTCAATCCTGTGATCTAATTCTCTCCCCATAGTTGTGCAGACGCCTTGTGTGAACGATGTCATGTTTGTACTTTGCTGTCTTGTTTGTATTTGCTCTGTTCCTGCCTGTTACCATCCTAGGAGAGCCAGACCTCTAGGTTTCAGCGTAGGATCGTCCCTATCAGGACGATTGCTACGCTTGTAGGCAGGGTTCCCCTGTTGTGGTTTTAGTTGCCTTGTTAGTGTAGGGACTCACAAGACAACAAGGACCCTTGACGTGGGCTTGTGAGCTTACGTGTTTTAACCAGAATACAAACCAATACCTCATACTTATAAGCAATTCCATTTGCCTGTGTGTATTAGTTCATTGCTAAGTATTTGGCTGCCTGGTGCTGGTATGCATGATGTCTGTTCTATGTTTTGGGGTGTACGGTGTCCATTCGTGAGTGCATACCCATTCCTGTTTTCCATCCAGCCTTCTTTTGAGATTGCGTTTGTGTAGGTCACTGTTCACATGGCCTGCATGAACGTAACAGATTGTCACCATGTCTATAGAGTGGACATGTATAAGAAGTTTTCCCTCCTAAAACTATAGAAAATAAGTATTTTTTTCCTATGATTTCTATGATTATTATATTTTGTTTGAAACAGTCAGAAACACATTTATTTTTGTTTTTTATGCACATTGTGGAACCAGTTAAGAATATATAAAACACATTGTATTGTATGTTTCTCTACTAATCCTGAACAAAAATTACACATTGAGGCAGATATATTTATATATTTATGCCAGTATCCATCTGTAGATACATTGAAACATATAGTGCTACCTTTTACATCACACACACAAATGTGTTGGATAAAGGTGGCAGGAATGTAGAATCCGATGTACCTGGCATCAGAGGTGTTAGTAAATGTCCCTTGGCTCCAATGCAAAATATGTGACAGGACCCCTACCTACCATGCACGATTTATGATACTGGTTTCTTTTTACATGTTGATTCTCTTTGCAAAAACTTATAAGATATTCAGTGTCAACAAGCACACAGAAAGGCGTACCTTAGGATAAGACAACAAAAAAATAGGTAAAAAATATTTATATAAAACTTCCCAGGTGAAGTTGTGAGTTCAATGTCATATGGTTGGTTTAGGTTAGCGCTTCCATTTTTTTGTATTCACAATGTGCATCAGACAGCACCCCCACACCCGTCTGTGTGCTGTATAGTCTGTATGGGAAGTGGACACTGCATGCCCTAATCCCGCATGACAGAAACGACATGCAGCTAATTTGTTTCACACACTTGTGTGTACAGTCCCGTAGGGTATAGTGGGTTCATGTGCTGTCCATGAAATACACGGATGGAACACAGACAAAAAAATATGGTCATTTGAATAAGCCTAAGGGCTTCTTCACACTGGTGATTGCGCTATCGTCCTGAAAGAATCATGGCAATATCGCAATTGTGTTGTAGAAATTTTTGAGCGTTAGCGATGCTATTTCTTGCAAAAACATCGCTGCTGCTTGCAATTTTCTCGCGCGATTTTTTAGCGAAAAAGACAATCGGATTTTCTAATTTTAAAAACGCATCACACGAAAATGGCAAAAAGGAGGCTCCATAGGGAAACATGAGCTAGAAAAAAAACGCAGAAAGATAGGATATGCCACAGTTTCTTTTTAATGGCACATCCTATGGCTAAAAATATCGCAAATGGGACTGAAACCATTGAAAATCATTGGTTTCATAATTCTACATTTTCACTGCCTCATGCATCACGCGAAAATCATGCAGTTTTATGGCAAATGTGAAGGCACTCTTAGGCCTCATGTCCACTAGAAAAATACAATCCGCGCAAGCGGCTCCTTCAATGGGACAGAAGAGGCAGACTGCGCAAGCGCGTCTAATCGAGCAGGGAGAGGGATTCGGTCGGCGCCAGGGAGACGGGGACGCCAGCACAGGGGGGGACCCCCTGTAGGTAAGTAAATAACTTCTGTATGGCCAATATTTAATGCACGATGTATATTACAAAGTGCATGTATATGGCCATACAGAAGTGTTTAACTTTACTTTATTTTGCGGGACAACCCCTTTAATGCATCTTCAATTCATCTTTTAGCTATTGAATCTAATTACAATGGCAGATGTAGACACCTGATTGCATTTTGCTGACACATAAATGTTTGCATTATGTGTCCACTTGTTCTGCTTTATCGTTATTGCTTTACTAGTTTTGTTATAAGTATTTGTTTTTGCTCCCTTTCTAAAGGCCCATTTAAACCAGCCAATGATCGCTAAAAAAAAAATCACTAATCGACGATCGTTTTAGCGATAATCGTTGCGTCTAAATGTGTGCCCATTGTGCGCTTTTCAGGCACTGCTAAGTGATCGTTAAATTCAGTCCAACCTAAGGCTGCATTCCCAAGAACGTATATCGGCTCAGTTTTCACGCCGAGCAGATATACATTGTCCTCGTGTGCAGGGGGAGAGGATGGAAGAGCCAGGAGCAGGAACTGAGCTCCCGCCCCCTCTCTGCCTCCTCTCCGCCCCTCTGCACTATTTTCAATGGGGAGAGGCGGGGTGGGGCTAATTCTCGGAACTTAGCCCCGCCCCCGCCCCACCTCCTTTCATTGCAAATAGTGCAGAGGGGCGGAGAGGAGGCAGAGAGGGCGGGAGCTCAGTTCCTGCTCCTGGCTCTTCCATCCTCCCCCCCCCCTGCACATGAGGACAACGTATATTGGCTCGGCGTGAAAACCGAGCCGATATACGTTCGTGGGAATGCAGCCTTAAAAGGATAGCACCTTTTCAAGCTACTAGATTCCTAGTTATCAGACTCATTCACTGCTCGGAATAACCAACACAAGTTCTCTGTTTAGATATTGGTGGCACTTGATAGATTTTCATATTTCTTCCAGAGTGGCCTTATGCCTATTGACGTAACTAAGCAGGACTACTTAGGTTACATTAATAAAACAAAACAAAAAAAACTAAATATCAAATTAGGAGTAAATCACATTTTGTTATTAATTAGTGTTCCACTCTGCACAAATAAAAGGCAGGCTGTCATATATTCCCATCTAAAGACATAAAGTGGAGTCTGCAGTCAGTGTGCAAAGCAAAGCAATACCAATAGCAATACCAATACCAGCAAAGTAATATAGCAATACCAATAGCATGCACCTTGTTTACAATTTGCGGCATGAGCATAGCAGTTTTTTTTCACAAAAAAATGCATTTTTATTCCAACAGGACATTCATTATCTCTAACTAGGAATTCAGTATAAATAAATGTGGAGTTTTATTGAAGCTCTGAGGCCTTGGATTACATTCACTGTATAAATTAGGCAACAAGGTGAAAGTTCATAACAAGTTAAAGGGCTATCCCTTCACAGGATATGCCATAAATGTCAGTTAGATGTGGGTCCCACCTCTGGAACCTGCACCTCAAGATCTTACCTGAACAACCCATGGCTTAGCTATATGTGGTGGCCGGAGGGGGCTGGGAGTACAGAAACAGCATAGCACACTCACTTGGCTGCTCCATACTCTTAGCCACTGCACACTGAGAGGAGTATGGAGTATGGAGCAGAAATGTAAAGCCTGTCATTAAAAAGAATAAAAATTACAATATATCAGCAGTGGCCATCAATAACTTAGAATCAGTGCTAGAATTGGCTAAGGAATGTATAGAGAACTCCGGCAGCTAGTTTAATGTAGATTCAGCTTCCTGACTAGTAATTCCTATCTGGCAGCTAATATTAGCATTCGACAGAGGTTCCCTGCTGCAAGTGGCAAAAAATAATGTGAGAACCTGTGACAGAATCTGAATCCTATAACTGCAGTATTAATGCCCACAGGATTGGAGACAATAATACTGCAGTAGCTGAAACACAATCTGCTGAGAAAGTTCATGACCACAATTAATGGCCATAGTGTCCGTTAGTTGACAAAAGGTTTGCAAGCTACATCAACCACTGACTAGTAGGACATTCATTGTATCATAGCTATCAAACTTTCAGGTTGCGGTGCATACACTTAACTAGTCTTTTGTATATAGGTCGTACTACACCAAAGGATTGCATTCTGACTTGAATATTAGGCCAGAGACGTGTAAAGAGTTCTTTTTGCATTGGCTGCCTGCTGTGGCCGGCGGTGCCTCCACTCACCCTTTCTCGTCCGTAGGTCATGGCCATCATTGTCATATGTCTGTTCATTCAGTGCGGCAGATCCCACAATGCCTCTGTCACTGTCAGTGCTGCCCATACCTGTCCTACCCATTGATCTCTCCCAGACTATTTTTGGAACTCTCCCCAATGAGCAATAGGTTCTATCAGGTTCTGAAAAGGTGCTGTTTGTTCTGATTGACTCTTAGTTTGACCGGTGCTTGTGTACCCAACTCTTCTCTTGAACTTGGCCTGACCTCGACCACAATTTATCTGTTTTCTGCCTGTCCTGACTTTCTGCCTATCTTTCCATTTACCCAGGAGCTCCAGCTGTCCTGACCTGTGCTATCAACTATGTCTCTGCCTGTTTCTCCAGTTCTGCGCTACGGTGCCTCTGACCTGGCCATTTCAGCTGCGACTGCACTTATACTACTCGTGGGGTAACTGCGTAGGGGCCCTTGCAGCCAAGACCAGATCCCAATTAAAACACATTAAAGGATAAAACCAAGGACCCCCTAGGTACTGCCTTCAAGTTTAAAGGGGTTGTCCCGCGAAAGCAAGTGGGGTTATACACTTCTGTATGGCCATATTAATGCACTTTGTAATGTACATTGTGCATTAATTATGAGCCATACA
Source organism: Eleutherodactylus coqui (assembly GCF_035609145.1). NCBI lineage: Eukaryota > Metazoa > Chordata > Amphibia > Anura > Eleutherodactylidae > Eleutherodactylus > Eleutherodactylus coqui. The sequence continues at coordinate 141,854,857 of NC_089838.1, read as the reverse complement.
GAAGTTATTCACTTACCTGCTCCGTTGCTAGCGTCCTCGTCTCCATGGTGCCGTCTAATTTCAGCATCTAATCGCCCGATTAGACGCGCTTGCGCAGTCCGGTCTTCTCCCTGGTGAATGGGGCCGCTAATGCCGGAGAGCTGGTCCTCGTAGCTCCGCCCCGTCACGTGTGCCGATTCCAGTCAATCAGGAGGCTGGAATCGGCAATGGACCGCACAGAGCCCACGGTGCACCATGGGAGAAGACCCGCGGTGCATCGTGGGTGAAGATCCCGGTGGCCATCTTGCTAAGGTAAGGAAGAAGTCGCCGCAGCGCGGGGATTCGGGTAAGTACTAAACGTTTTTTTTTTTAACACATGCATTGGGTTTGTCTCGCGCCGAACGGGGGGCCTATTGAATAAAAAAAAAAAACGTTTCGGCGCGGGACAACCTCTTTAAGCTCAAAGCAAAATTGGCCAGTGGCACAGAGGGTCCACACCCACTATGTGACACCTTTTTTAAGGTTGGACAGCATTTGTACAGTGAATTTTACAGTGATGTGCATATACAAGGAATGGAGCTCATTTATTTATCTGTCTACAGCATAAGATGGCACTAAAGCATTAACACATAAGTGTTTATAAATTGTCTCATGTTTACCCACACACCATTGTTTTTCTAAGATGGGATTGTGAATAAAAAGTTGGATTACATTATTATTTCCCACAAAAAATAACCTATCGTCAGAGTACTAACGACCACTTGTCCATGAGTGACCGAGTGAGTTACATGCCCCTGATCACATGACGGTGACATCATCACAGGTCCTTCATCAAGTGAGTGAGTTACATGCTCCCCCCCTGATCACATGACTGTGATGTCATCACAGGTCCTTCAATATTTTGACCAACTCCAACCGTCATCACAGGTCCTTTAGTGAGTTACATGTGATGATGTCATTTACTATATTATATTATAAGTGGCTAGTAACTAGTAGAATCTTAACTCCAGTTCAATGCATGAGAAATGTGTGATATATAAAGTAATGTGATAATGGCAACTAAAACAATTGTTATTGCAATGGTGATATATGATCTTTAAGGTCCCTATATACATAAGAAAAAAGTAATCTGAACTTGCCGATTTCAGCAGGACCAGCCACTATCTGATCTGCATGGGGTCTCAACTCTCTCATGATAGATGATTTATGGGGAAGGAATGATTACGCATGCTGAATTTTAGGGTGAAGCCACACGAACGTATATCGGCTCGGTTTTCACGCCGAGCCGATATACGTTGTCCTCGTGTGCAGAGGGGGAGGCTGAAAGAGCCAGGAGCAGGAACTGAGCTCCCGCCCCCCTCTCTGCCTCCTCTCCGCCCCTCTGCACTATTTGCAATGGGGAGAGGTGGGGCGGGGCTAATTCTCAGAACTTAGCCCCGCCCCTTCCCATTGCAAATAGTGCAGAGGGGCGGAGAGGAGGCAGAGAGGGGGGTGGGAGCTCAGTTCCTGCTCCTGGCTCTTCCATCCTCCCCCCCCCCTGCACAGGAGGACAACGTATATCGGCTCGGCGTAAAAACAGAGCCGATATACGTTCCTGTGACTTCACCCTTACATGCCCAATCCTTATGTTTTCAGAAGAGATAAGCCACTAATAGCTACTTAAGGCCCTTTTACATGGCACAATTAATTGTTAGGTGTAACCATTGTTTAGTCTAAACAAGCAGTCATTAATCTATGACTGCCTGTTTACTGTGAAAGTTGCTGATTGAAGGGCCGCTCCGCCTCCATTCACTGAGTGATGATTGGTCTTGTTTAAACGCACAGGAACCATCATTACTGGGATGGCTGTTGGGCACTTCAGCGTCATCCCGTGTAAAAGTGCCTTTAATCGTCTCTACACAATGAAACTATATTCAATGTTGGCCAAGCATGTATGTGTATTGGGAAGTCAGGAGAAATAACAGTCGGCCAAACAAGCATTCAGTCAACAGCGATTGAAGGTGTATAGGCACCCTTACTAATTTTATATCCATCCAACACTTAAACCTAAGTATTTAGTGAATGAAAATCTTATTGCTTCTAATGAATTCTATTAAGAATATTCATTCAGTTTTTTTGTTAATCACAAATGTAAAAACGAAAAAAGCTGGTTGTGAAATGAATGGCAAAATGACATGATGTGCTATGACAATATTGTCAGCTTATATATGAGGCATGATGCTGAGAAGGCATGTTGAGATCAGTTAGTACAAGAGAAAAAAAACACCCGAGTAAAGCTAGAAGCAAAAATCACTGTCACCAAAATACTTATCTTGCTCACTCACCACGCTGTGATCTAATGTGATTGCTTTTAGCCTGTGTTAGTTATAGGAGTTAGAGAGCCAGGCCTAGGATGACATGTAGAGTTTCCATCACGATTAATACAGAGCAACGAGGCCTTCTGAAAAATACAAGGTGTATAAAAGTTTACATACATCATCTAGTTAAAAAAGCAGCTTTGGGGACAATTTGCAGTCATCTAATGAAATGACCCCGCAGCTCTCAGTGAATCTACATCAGTGGCCATAATGTAGCACATTTAGCGCTGCCCCTACATGTGCAATTTCATCAGGCTTTATTCTGGTTTTTGAAGCCAAAAACAGGTGTAGATCATAAAAGGAGAGGAATAGAGATGAGCGAGCATACTCGCTAAGGGGAATTACTCGATCGAGCATTGTCCTTAGCGAGTACCTGCCCGCTCGGAAGAAAAGGGCGGGGAGCTGCAGGGGAGAGCGGGGAGGAACGGAGGGGAGATCTCTCTCTCCCACTCTCCCCCCTGCTCCCCCCTGCTTACTGCCGCAACTCACCGCTCACCCGCGCTGGCAGCCGAACCTTTTCTTCCGAGCGGGCAGGTACTCGCTAAGGACAATGCTCAGTCGAGCAATTGTCCTTAGCGAGTATGCTTGCTCATCTCTAGAGAGGAAGTATAAAAGACAGATAATACTTCTCTCTTTTAGGCCTAATTCATATGAATGTTTTATTGTGGCTATTGTGCCGCGATACAGCATCGGCTAAAAATCGCGACCATCTGAAGCATTGGATTCCAATGCTTTTGTTTAGATAGGCGATTTTCCGGCACGCAAAATTGAACAGCTGGTAAAGATAGCACATACTCTGCGGATTCCAGACCGCCATTTTACACACAGCCGCAAAAGATAGAACTCGCCCTATCTTTTGGCCGTGATCAGCCGGCAGCTGCCATAGAAGCCTATGGGAGCTGCCGGCAAGGGAAGGGGGAAGGACTTTAGCAGCAGCTTGCGCTGCTATACTCCCTCCAACCTCCCTCCCCCTCTCTTTGCTGGCAGCTCCCATAGGCTTCTATAGGAGCTTCTATTGCCACGATCAGCCGCCAAAGGGAGGGGGTTAGAGTTTAGCATCACTAAACTCCATCCCCAGCCATGTGAATGGGAAATAACACACAAGATTTAGCCATGACTTGGTCACGGCTTCCTCTCAATCATGCGATTTTCAGATGCAATGTGGGCGGGCGAAAATCTCAATGCCTGTGTGAAAGAGGCCTCATATCCACTCCTGGTTTTGGCTTTCCAAACTGCATCTCAAACCATGAACCTAATCAAAACCCACAGGTGGATGGGCAGCTTGACAGATATAATGGTCCCCCTTTACTAAGAGTACCATACCTTGCACCAGTCTAAGTAAAGGAGACAGTTGGAGTGATTTGCACCAAATGTATTATGGACCTTGAATATTTCCGTAACATACGTACGGTGGAATTAGCCATGCCTAAATGTGGATTTTGATGTAGAATTGTCAGCAGAATTCTGCCATTTTTAATTCTGCATCAAAATCTGCACATTAGCCATGTGGATGGTGACAAATCCCTAAATGGAGTTGTGGAAATATTCTGCCCATATGAAAGGCTCTAAAAAGCCACATGCCTCCTAATAAATTAGGCGCATTTGCAACTGTCAGAAAATCAAACCTATGCCTGCTGTAGTTAAACATAGGTTTGCATCATAATTTACACATATTTAAGGATCTTCACTCAATGACTTTGTCAGAAACTATATGTCCTTGGAGACCACATCCACTTTTCTAAGCAGTTTTCAAATTTGGCGAGTGACAAGGAAAGTCGCTATTTTTGTACAAGATCAACACATGTCATCATTTTTGACTGTGTGCATTAAGCCTATAGGGTAGTGCCCCAGGATGTATATATATATATGTCTTGAGTGCACAGAGTTTGTATCAAGTGGGAATTGGGGACCGAGCCCTCTCCATACACAGCTGATTAACTGTCCGCAACAGTCGCGATCAGTGCTCACACCGGCTGTTCTTTAAATGCCCCAATCAGCATTCCAAACACCTACCCTTCCCCCCCACCACTGGTGAAATAATAAGGTGCTGTCCAGGTGACATAGGGGTCTCACTAAGTGTATCAATTCGATAGCCAGTCCCAGCCCAGCCGGTCTAACAGAATATTTCAGAGAAGGTAGTAACACTGACGCCAGTCTCAGACTAGTGTACAAAAACATGCTCATAATACAGATCTGTATTATAGATGTATTTCAGAAGACATTACATCAGTATATCATCAATTTTTAATTCGTATTTGCCTACAAAATTTTATTTTTTTCTATCGGGCAACCACTGATCTGTATTTGCAATTGAAAAGAATACAAATGTAGAGGCAAACACAGAAAAAAATAGACGGTGCTGCGTTCTTTAAAAACGGCTGTGGAAAATATGGCCATGTGATTAGCCCCATAGATTTATACTACGGTAGCTCCATAATACAGTCCCTTCAACATGGACCTAATTCAGAGAAAAAATACACTCAGCTGAAAGCAGCTTTATACTTAACTTTAATTTCTTGTAACCAAGTAACCCCTTCCCACAACAGGATGTAAGGTTACATCATGGCAGGCTGGTACTTAAGGCAACATGACGTAACCTCAAGTCATGTGGATCTCTCGGAATCTGAAGAGATCCCGTGGCATCCAGCAGCGGGAGCCGGCTATTACTGATAGCAGGGGTGCATCAGGATAGCGATCCCCACTGTTAACCCCTTACACGCTGCGATCTATGTAAATCGCGGTGTGTAAAGGGTTTACAGAGGGAAGGCACTCCGTCTGTGATGTCATCGGACCCCCGACAGGCTGCCATGGCAACAGGACGCCAGATACAGGCTTTCTGCTTTGCCAGTGCCTATGATCGCTATAACCAGTGATAAGGCTTTGCAGGACATAAATCCTGCAATGCCTTAGCATAGCTTTTATAGGTGTAATGGTACAAGTCCCCTGCAAGGAGATACATTTTTAAAAAAACGAAAGAAATAGTGTAAAAAAAACATTAAAAAATTTAAAAGACCCTTGTTTGCTAATTTTTCCCTATTTGTATAAAAGAAATAAAAAATTAAGAAAAACCCCACATATGTGGCATCATCACATCTGTAACGACCTGTAGTATAATTTGAGCACACTAATTATCATGCACAGCAAAAAACGTGAAGAAAAACAGAGGCAAAATGCTTATTTTATTTATTTTACCTCCAAAAAACTGCCATAAAAAAGATCAAATAAACTATATGTACCCCAAAATGGTACAAATAAAAACTACAGCTTGTGACACAAAAAAACAAGCCCTTGCAGAGCTCCGTCAACGGAAAAATAAAAAAGTTAGACAACTTTAAATACAACAATGCGAAAATAATTATAATTTTTTAAAAAAGGGGGTTTTATTGTGCAAAAGTGGAAAAATCTAAAAAAAAGATAATGTTTTTGGTATCGTAATCGTACCAACCCACAAAAAAATGTATTGTGTCAATTATGCTGTTTGATTGACGCTGTAAAAAAATTAAAAACAATGGAAGAATTTATATGTTTTCTCTCCTTGCTCTCAAAAAATAAATAATAAAAGTTTTACAATACATTACATGCATCCAAAAATGGTACCAATGAGAACTATACTTCGCAACGCAAAAAACAAGCACTATACACAGCTGTGTCAACGGAAAAAATAAAAAAGTTATGGCTCTTGAAAAGTAAAATAGGCCAAATCCTTAAGGGGTTAAAAGTGTTGTCTGAGTACTTTTTTTTTTTAAACCCTGTTCCCCATGCAGTTAAATAACTAATCAAGATATACTCTCCTCTCCCCGCCCTATGCTGTGTCCTTTGCTGTTACTCCGGATCTTCCCTGTAACATCGCAACATTACAGGACATCACAGGCTGCTGCAGCCAATGACAGAGTTCAGCGATCGATCACTAAACTCTGTCATTGGCTGCAGCAGCTTAAGACTTTCTGTAAACAGGCAGGACTTCAGCCTGTAAACAAACACTGAAGTTGAGGACTGAGCATAGGCACGGGACACAGCAGGGAGCCAGGAGAGGTGAGGAAATGCTGGTTAGTTATTTAACTGCATGGGCAACGGGGCTTTAAAAAAAACAAAAAAAACTGCTCAGACAACCCCTTTAATAAAGTAGACATATATTATAATGCAGTTGCTATATACCGTATATACCGGCGTATAAGGCGACGGGGCGTATAAGACGACCCCCCAACTGTCACCTTATACGCCGGTATTCAGTGGAGAAAAAAAAAAAAATTCATTACTCACCTGCCCCGGTGTTCTGTCGCGCTCCGGCAGGATGTCGCTCGCTCCGGCAGGCTGTCGCTCGCTCCTCGTCCCGGCGCAGCATAGCTTTCTGAATGCGGGGCTTGAAATCCCCGCTTCCAGAAAGCTAATACACACGCCGGCAGCCATGACAGCATTGAATGGCTGTGATTGGCTGAAGGCGCACGTGGCTTCAGCCAATCACACTATTCAATGATGTCATTGAATAGTGTGATTGGCTGAAGCCACGTGCGCTTTAGCCAATCACAGCCATTCAATGATGTCATGGCTGCCGGCGTGTGTATTAGCTTTCTGGAAGCGGGGATTTCAAGCCCCGCATTCAGAAAGCTATGCTGCGCCGGGACGAGGAGCGAGCGACAGCCTGCCGGAGCGAGCGACATCCTGCCGGAGCGCGACAGAACGCCGGGGCAGGTGAGTAATGAATTTTTTTTTTTTACACTTTTTTTTTTTTTGAATTACCGGCGTATAAGACGACCCCCGACTGCAGAGCAGATTTTTCGGGGTTCAAAAGTCGTCTTATACGCCGGTATATACGGTAATGATAACGTTTTCCTGTTACATAACGCATCAGGCAGTAACCTAAAAACATTCCAGTTCTATTACATATTCTTCCATTCTACCACTGATACTGTACATGATTCAATGTGAACGAGTCCTGTTACATCACATCACTATAAATTGCAGGACTTCTACATAAGCCTACAGGTCTACAGATCATGAGGATAATACTATCGTATCATTTCTTTGCCATTTATTTCCTAATTAGATCATATTAAAGTTCTGGATTTCACAGCTGAGTTTCACGCAGCATACAGTGTATAAAGGCATGAGAGCATGGAAGGGAGCATTAAACATTCATACAGAGGCACTTTCCACCCAGGCTGTGAGCAGTATGAGAAGATCCATTTCAACATGCTCATCATTTGCATGTAACTGAACAATAAGATCAGTGCTATTGAGAAATCCCCCGTGGTCGGTTAAACCATTTTGGCTTCATCTTTACATTTATCCTCGATGTCTCACTAGCCGATAATCTTACTGGAACACAATGTTATGTGATGATCCTTTTAACTTTGGATTTCTGCAGTTAATATGATTATTTTGGTATCTGTCTGTGGAAGACATGTTTGCCTTCACTTTCTGTATGAGAATAAACATAGGAATGCAGCGTTAATTATCAAATCTAATGGGCTAATATAAATATACAACTTGGCTAATCAAACACTGTCACCAACATTCATGTATATACACTACACACAGTATGAAAGTTTGAGGAGCAGGTCAGAACTGGGGATGTTACAGAAGTAGTGAACAGACATTGCCTATGAGTAAGGCCCTGTTCACAAAGAAAACACTTCTATTAGAACCAATTGTGAGACACTCTAAATACTCGCACCTAACAAAGAAAGGACATGCAACTGCAAACTCGCAGCTAAGGCCCGTGGTGCAAGAAAAGATAGGACCTGACCTATCTTTGGTGTGTGCTTTCCATAGACTCCTATGGGGGCTGGATAACACTCCACATGCACCTCCAATTGTATGAACGGGCAATTTCACAGCTAATTAAAATAGCTGGAAATCACCCGTTCACGCGATCTTTAGTGCAGTATAGCCGCAATATTTTCATGCGCCTATACTGCGCTAAAACAGCGCTCGTCTGAACGAGGTCTAATAGAGATGGTGGAGATACTAGTATTTTAAAGATTCGTTCATCATTAATTAGTCATCCTAATGAAGAAGCCTGACATTTTTGCATTACTGTAATTAACAGATTTCTTCTTATCACAGGAAGGGAGTGAGGAAAACCAGAGAGGAGCCACCCATGGGATATAGCACCCGAGTTTGTGCAATTTATTGGGTGTACACAGGGGTTCAAGGTATGATATCCTGGTAAACATGCAGGGCTTTATAAAAAAAATATTTAAAGGAGTTGTAGGGGTAGTTTTTTTTTTTTCTGTTTAGTAAAAAACCCCATTCCACATGCAGTAAAATAACTAACCAGCATATACTCACCTCTCATGGCTCCTCGTTGTGTTCCGTGCCGCTGTTCCAGATCTTTGCTCTGACATCACTTTTACAGACAGTGCCAGCCTGTTTACGGGAACTTACAGGCTGCTGCAGCCAAGGTGATATAGATGATCATAAGAGCATCTATACCACCTCATTCAAATACAATTACAGTTTGCACCCCTTCAGAGTTTGAGGTTTTCAACGCACATCCTTTATCTTCAATTTTCATCCCTCCAACTTCCATTATTAATACTATTCCATTGGAAACAGAGGCAGTGAGCTCTCCATCTGCTCTTCATGAATCTTTGCTTACTGTGTGTAATACTCCCTCTTTGTTAGCTGCTGAAAATCAATCAGATCCACCCTCGTGTCCGACAATACCTAAATCTTCTTTTTTAGAATTACCCTCCACTCTATCTCTATTGGCTCTTTCATCACAAGTGGGGCTCTCCAAGTGGAACACTTCTCCCGCTTTCCCTCTCCTTTTGAAGGTCACACAACTGACCCACTTCTTCAAACCATCAACATACCAAAAAGAACCTAAAAGGAAAGGGAAGCAGAAAGATAAAAAAGTTGCCGCAGTGCAAAGAAAAATAAGAAGACACAGTGAAGATTTTTCATTCATCTAATTACACACTATCTGAAGCAGAAATGAGCCTCTTAAGCAAGTGCCTTTCTTTCTGTTCTTCAAGTAAGGTCAATGATTTTAGACATTTCCTAAGAAGGTGTTGGAGATAACCAGCCAGCCTTTTTTCACTACACAACAGAATTCACTTGATTTATCTGTACCATCATCACCACCACCTTTGCCTTTTAAACCAAAATCAATATTTTATCCGGTCCAGTTTAGGGGTAGTCACAATGACACTTTTTATTCACTAGTGTCCTCAAAATTTAGGGCTTTGCGTGATAAATCAGTCATTATTTCACAATCTTACCCCAAGTGACTTCAATCCTTTCCGCACCCTTTCTTCGAATAAGGAGATTGTAATCAAGAGTGCAGACAAAGGAGGTAGCATTGTTATGCAAAATTATGTAGATTATCTTAATTTGGCTAAAAGGATTTTATCTGCTAAGGGTCATTATAAGGAATTAACTAAAGACCACACACTGAATTTTTTAGTGTTGTATAATCAATTTATTGATATGGCTAGTCCTTCAGGCATCTTAAGTAAAGGCCCATTTACACACAACGATAATCGCTCAAAATTTGTTCAAACAATGTATGTTGAGCTATAATCATTGCATGTAAATGCTACTATCATTTACGTTTATTTTTAGTTCAGCATAAAAACCATCATTCAGCCGGCTAGCTGATAGCAGGGACTGCTTGCTGTGACTCTCCGCGGGAGCGCTGATAACATTGTTTTCAGCTGCTGTCCCTCAGGAGAACAATGGAGCTGTATGCAGATAACAGACCATCCACTGTTATCTGTATACAGTAAAGGGAACTTCATTTAAATGCAAATGAAGCTAATAAGCTACTAATAGGCATTAATGCACAATAGTAGCTATTCAAAATTATCATTCAAAACTATTACTCAAACTATCTTTTGAGCAAGTTTTGAGAGATCATCTTTATGTGTAAATGGGGCTTTAGAAAGAAAAAGATTTTTTAACATTGACACATCCAAAGACAGTGATATACTACCATTTACCTAAAATTCCTAAGAGCATTGATAATCCCCCAGGATGCCCAATTATTTTGGGAATTAATTCACTTTTGAGTAATTTTCAGTGTCTGTTGATTACTAGAGATGAGTGAGAACTCGAGCAAGTAGTGCCTTATTTGAGCACCTGCCCGCTCGTCTCTAAAGATTCCTCTGCCGGCGCGGGTGACAGGTGAGTTGTGGCGGTGAGCAGGGGGGAGCGGGGGGAGAGAGGGAGAGAGAGATCTCCCCTCCGTTCCTCCTCGCTCTCCCCCGCCACTCCCCGCCCCCAGCCGGCACCCGAATCTTTAGAGACGAGCGGTCAGGTACTCGAATAAGGTACTACTCGCTCGAGTAGTTTGCCTTATCGAGTATGCTTGCTCATCTCTATTGATTACCATTTACAGAAATATATCCAGAAGCTACACTCTTACGTAAGTTACTCAGGTGATCTTATTAGGGTTTTTTGTTAACGTGATTGTCAATGGGACTTTCTAATGTTAAAAATGCAAAGCAACGCAACTTGCGTTTTTGGTGCATTGCATTGCGTTTTTAACATTAGAAGGTCCCATTAACAATCACGTTAACAAAAAATACAGCATTACAAAAACGTAAGTGTGTCGGAGCCCTAATGAATCTTAAGTCCATCAAATTGGTTTCCTACATATTTATTTGTTACTCTTGCTGTCACATCTTTCTTTATATAGTAATGTTCCCCATAACAAGAGTTTAGCCTCTGTGGCCAATATTTTGAACTCAGATCTTCTCATGCCTTCTAACTAGAATTTTTATATATTGGATAGTATTGAGTATATTTTAACATATAAATATACATTTTATTTTTGTCACCCAGTTTTATTTGCAAACTAGGGGCCCTGCTAAGGGAAGGGCATGCAGTTTGCCCTTAGTTTTGCTTATATGTTTATGGGGGATTCTGAGGAAACTTTTATATTTAAATCTACCTACTTAAAACATATTGCTATGTTTTTTAGATATATTGACAATCTATTCATTATCATCAGACATTTTGACTAATTTTCCTAATCATTTTAACCTTAATGATTCGAGTTTGAATTTTACTAGCATGTCTTCCCCTTATTCTATTGTGTTCCTTGATTTTAAAATTTTTGTGAAGGAGAATAAAATTATTACTAATACGCACTTTAAGAAGGTAGACTATAATTGTTTTTGGATTACAGGAGTTGCCACTATAAGAAGTGGAAGACCAATGTACCATTTAGTCAGTTTAGACGAATACGCTGTAATTGTTCAAGACAAGGTGATTTTATTGCACAAAGTAAGATTAAAAAAAACTAAAGCATCTCAGCAGGAAAAGTTATCCTAAAGTTCAAGCTATAGCTGCTTAATAGGGCAAATACATTAGCCCACAGTAAGTGTTTAAAGAAAAAAAACAAAAAATATGAATATTGAACCAGCGATAAATGAATGGCATCACAATTTTGTAACAACATATTATGAGCAATAAGTCAAGATCAGAAAAATACTTAAAAATTTTGGCTGATTTCAACTTTCTTGAGGTCCAAAACTCATTGAGCACTATGTAGCCTGAAAAGGAGAATGCAGAAGTGATTAAAACCACTTCTGCCTTCTCTTCCAGATCCTCGGCTGTGTCTGACAGGTGTGCGTTGTGATAGGTTGTTATTTCTTATACAGCTGAGGTAAAATAAAACCTGCGCTGTGATTGGTTGCTATGGGCAACACAGATTTTCTTTAAAATCTCAATCCATATTAATGTGTCTTTGGTTCAAGCTTTAATCCAGGGCAACACCAGGTATCACTGCTAGGTTAATAATCGCATACATGTGGCAATGATGTCTGCCCTCACGTGTGTACCCCTTTGTGTAGGCATAGCTTATGATGTGCACCCCCTTCCCCCCACCACATAGTGCGGTGCCAGCAGAGGAGCGGAGGTGTGCCTTCACATCACCAAATAAATCTGTCTTGTCGCACTCCATAGAGAACTCTATACATTTTCGAGTTAAAAGGTAACTAGAGATGAGCGAGCACCAAAATGCTCGGGTGCTCGTTACTCGAGTCGAACTTTCAGTGATGCTCGAGAGTTCGTTTCGAGTCACGAACCCCATTGAAGTCAATGGGTGACTCGAGCATTTTTGTATATCGCCGATGCTCGCTAAGGTTTTCATTTGTGAAAATCTGCAAAACACAAGAAAGTGATGGAAACGACACAGAAACGAATAGGGCAGGCGAGGAGCTACATTTTGGGCTGTATCTCAAGTTCCCAGGTCCCACTATTAAGCCACAATAGCGGCAAGAGTGAGACCCCCCCCCCCCCCACTGTCAGCATAACGATCGTTCTCCTCTGCCACAGCTGTAACAGCTGTGGCAGAGAAGAACGATGTTAGCCCATTGAATTCAATGGAGCCGTCAATACAGCCGACTCCATTGAAAGCAATGGGCTGCCGGCGATCGCGGGATGAATTGTCGGAAAGGGGTTAAATATATAAGACCTTCCCTGCAATTCATCCAGAAATGTGTAAAAATAAAAAATATATATATATACTTACCTGGTCCCGGCAGAGCGATGTTAGCCCATTGAATTCAATGGAGCCGTCAATACAGCCGACTCCATTGAAAGCAATGGGCTGCCAGCGATCGCGGGATGAATTGTCGGGAAAGGGTTAAATATATAAGCCCTTCCCTGCAATTCATCCAGAAATGTGTAAAAATAAAAAATATATATATACTCACCTGGTGCCCGCAGACGGAGTTCAGCGCGGCAGGCTGCAGTTCTCCTGAACTGCTCTGAACAGCTGTGAGTAGTATTCAGCAGCCAGGGATTTAAAATTCACTATTTTGAACCTGTTGAAACAGCAGTGTCAGGTCATGTGCCCAATATCACCTTGAATATTTAGATTAGCGGACGTGACACTGTTCTGTAACAGTGGAGCATTAGCAAAGCTTATTATTTACACAGACAGCGTAGTGAATGCACTTAAGAGGAACATGATACATTAGGAAAATGTCACATAGAATCAGCTGATGTCCCAGGACTACAGCATTGAATCAGAATTAGTTTAATAAATTCTACTTCCTACTATATTTCACTTTCAAGAGAGTCATTCCAAGTATATAGTATTAGTTCACTTCATTAGCTCTGGGTTTGGATGATTTATGATTATTCCGTTTTCAATCTGTATCCTAAACCGAGTTATTTATACATGGTTTGAATTTAAGAGAAAGGATATCATTTGATACATTGTTTTAACTATAATAGTGAAGAAATCAGCTCTGGGGGTCACAAGTTCATTCTTTGTTTTTATTACTCATAGAAATAAAACAAAATATGAAGTGGAACCTTATAAGTACCCTCTCTTCTTCTACCAAACACCCCAAGAAAGAGGTCAGCTAATATGTGTGTTTTACTAAACTTATTGTTCTGACTGATGGAAATGTGTTCCATAGGCCAACAAAGACTGACGACTTGCTTGAATTTTACTTTACAGCTATTAACATAGTAACATAGTATGTAAGCCAATGTCTATCTAGTTTTGTCTGTTTCCAACCCCCTTGTTGATCCAGAGAAAGGCAAAAAAAAACAACAATGAGGCAAAAGCCAATTTAGCCCATTTGGGGGAAAAATTCCTTCCTGACTGATAGGACCGTCAGCGGTTCATACACGTCAGCGGTTCACAAGTGTTTCCTATTGATTTCAGTGGGAAATACCGCATCGCACTCGCAAGCACAATATGTGAGTGCCATGCAATGTCTTTTAAGGTCCCAATGGGTGGGGTGTTCCGCGGGAACGCTCAAGGAGAAGATGTGCTGCGATTTTTTTTTCCTCGCTTATGTGAAAAGGGTCCATTCAAAAAGATGGATTTCATATTATGTGAGTTTTGTGTGAATTGCATGGCACAAATCTTGCACGTGAGTATCGCTAGGGAATAGACCAGGAAAGGCAGTCTGGAAACAGGAGAACATGGCTTGCATCAGGGTAAATTGCTGCTATTATGCACAGACAGCATATACCTATGGACAAGCAAGGAAAGAATAAAGTCTGGGGTATATATAAGAGGACTGATAACAACAGAAGAAACATTTATAGGACAGAGTATAGGACCAGCAGGGAGTTAACTGTTAATTTGTGAAGAGTGTGCTAGAGCTGAGCTGGACACAACCAGAATAATAGAGTTGAGTCATTCTATCACCATAAGGGTCAATGCCATCACCAGACCAGAAAGAGGTGAGCAACAGAATTGTTCTTAACAGTAACCCACTTTTAGGGTCCAGTATATTCAAACAATACAGAAGACTCATGTACCAGATATGACCACACTGGCACTGGAGGCTTGGGTAGCAGAACTGACACCATGAGCACAGGAGACTTGGGTAGCTGACTTGATAACACGGACATAGAGACTCAGAGACTCGGATAGTAGAATAGACACAATGGACACTAGAGACTGGACTAGACTTGGCACCACAGGTACCGGAAACTTGATCAGTCTTGGCATCACAGGCACTGGAGACTCACAGACTTGACACCATGGGCTCCGGAGAGTCGATTAGACTTGGCACCATGGGCACTGGAGACTGGACCAGACTTGGCACCACAGCCACCAGAGAATCAACCAGACTTGGCACCATGAGCACCAGAAGCACAGCAGACAGGACTGGATTTGGCACAGATACAGGAGCCTGGACCAAACTTGACAGCACAGACACTGGAGGCTCAGAAGACACAAGAAGAGCCCCAAAACAAGCAAGCAGGCATTAAAACCAGCAAGAAAACCCATCTTGTGGAGTGCCCTCCCTGATGCAGACCTCATGCAGACAGGGCTTGAGTAAGCTGATCTACAACAAAATCTTGGTTCTCTAGCAGAGAAGTCACCTGCATAGCGCCACTGGGAACCATGGCTTGTTTGTACTGTGATGATTTATTTTGGCTACAATGTGGTGCCTTAGATAAATGTTAGCAAAACTGATCAGGAGACAGGAATGGATTAAGATGAATCAGGACTAGAGATGAGCGAGCATACTCGCTAAGGACAATTAATCTAACGAGCATTGTCCTTAGCGAGTACCTGCCCGCTTGGAAGAAAAGATTTGGGTGCCGGCGCGGGTGAGCGGTGAGTTGCGGCAGTGAGCATGGGAGAGCGGGGGGGAGAGAGGGAGAGAGAGATCTCCCCTCCGTTCCCCCCTGCTCTCCCCTGCCGCTCCCCACCGGCACCCGAATCTTTTCTTCCAAGCGGGCAGGTACTCGCTAAGGACAATACTCGCTCAAGTAATTGTCCTTAGCGAGTATGCTTGCTCATCTCTAATGAGGACACAACAGAATTTGGAAACACAGTAAGGCTAGGGGGATACAGCAGCAGACAACTAGGGGTGAGACCAGGAAACACAACTTGTAAACAAAAGCTGGCTTGAGTCAGGGTAAATCATTGCTATTAGGGCAGCTTCACACGGGCCTAAGCGCAAAAACGAAAATGTATCTGCGCATTGTACTGTACTTTCTGCATTGCCGGGGTCCATTCAAATCAGAGTGGGACACACCCGCACCCTGATTTAAAAGGCTCTGTAGCCCAAATTAGTCCCTGGTGTGTTGTTTTTCCAGTGAAATTGTGAAGTTTATTGCGCAATTGGTGTGTTTGGTGCACAAATGCGCACTAAAATAGAACATGCTGCTTTTCTTGTGCGTGTAAAATGTGTGCACAAAGACGAATGTGAAAATGAACCTATTAAAAACGAATGCGAGCGCAAACTCGCCTATGTGAAACTGCCCTTGGGCTGTATTATACGGCTGATGTTCTCTTGTGAGTTTTGAGCATTGCGAAACACACAAAATGTGCATGAAAATAGAACCCATTATTTGTAATACTATGCAGCAATTTGAAATGCAATGCTACGAGATGGAAAAGTCACAGCATGTCCTATTTTCGTACAAGTCTTGCATGAGAATAGTATATGCAATTGGTTAATCTCCTGCATATCGACAGAATCTCGGGCGCAACTCGCTATCAGACGTGTAAATACAGCTATATAAGCAGACAGAATATACTGATGAACAAGCAAGGAAGGAATGAAGTCCTAGGGAATATTTAAGATAGCTAATGAAGACATCAGGAACAGTTCTGAGGCACAGGCCAGGAGGGAGTTAACTTAATTTGCTGTGGAGGGTGTGGTAGAGCTGAGCTGGATACATCCAGAATAGCAGCGTTGAGTCAGCCCATAACCACCAAAGTCAAATGTCATCCAGCAGGCCAGGGAGAGGTGAAGAACAAGACTAGTTAGTAACATGTAGCTTAGTAGTTATCACATTGGCTATCATGGGTGATGAGGTGCATTAAATTGCTCGAAAATCACTGCGCTAGAGCACTGGTCTGCGAGGCCCCACTGAAATCAATGGTGGCGTTGTACCGTGGCGTTCGCGACGCCACAGTAAAAATCGTCCTCTGTTAGAGCAGCCTAAGCATGGTGAACCAACCTGATTGTGGTCTGACTACTGGAACCCCATCAAACCTCAGAGTAATGTGACTGCAGTGCTCACTAAGCACTGTGGCTTCATCACAGTGTTACCCGGCTTAGCAATGTTCCCGGCCACCTGTGTGCTTAGAAGGGGTCCCAAAGATTGGACTCCTCTTGATTAGAATGCTATGGCATATCCTAGTGATAAGCAAAAATAATAATATTTGAAGGGGACAATATTTAGGCCTTTATATACACTTCATGGAGCTGAGCGTTTCAGAGTTTAAAAATAAAAGGCTTTTCACCCAGAAGACATAGAAGAGTCAGGAGGAACTGGAACCTTCACAGCAGTGGTCCCCAACATGTTCTAGCCTGAGACTGATATTCAAGAATCGTCATACTGCTAGGGATCGTAATTGCAACCCGGCCTCTTAGGAAATGGAGGTCTCCGCCATATGCTGCTTTACCACCGTGGGCAGGTTATGGGTGAGGGAAGGGCAGTTACCCGGGAGCTGGCAGCCAATTACAGGCTGCAGACTCCCCCGGCGCACGGTCCTCTCTTCACTGAGAGACTGTCGTTGTGATTGGTCACAGCTGCAGTCTGTCAGTTCACTGCCAGCTGTGTGATTAGTCCGGGTGGTGGCGGCTCATAGCAGAGGAGGGGAGCAGAGTCAGCAATCTGGAGTATGCTGGTATAACCTGGGTATCTCCTGTATATAATTATGCATGTATAGCTAGTATAAGCTATACATCTCCTGTATATAATGATAGAGAGCATGCTGGTATACCCTGGATATCTCCTATATATAATATGTACAGATGATAGAAGTTATACATCCTGTGTATAGTGATCTGGAGCATGCTGGTATAACCTGGGTATCTCCTGCATTTAATTATATATGTACAGCTGGTATAACTTATACATCCCCCTGTATATAGTGATCTGGAGCATGTTGGTATAACCTGGGTATCTCCTGTATATAATTATATATGTACAGATGATAGAAGCTATACATCCTGCATATAGTGATCTGGCGCAAGGAAATGAGTCATTTTTGGAAAGCTTATGCCAAAGGGCTAGATCATGTATGTAAATTTGTTTTGCAGCTGTATGCAGCGCCGTTTATGTATAGATACGGGGAAAGGCTTGAGGTGAACTTTTGCACCCAGGCCCCTAAGCCTTTAGTTACGCTGCTGTGTTCAAGTATAACAGGTTGGGTTCTAACAAATATATGACTGTGATCAAATGAACGTTAATTAAGTTCAAAATGTACAACTAGTTACTTGAAGCAACCAAGCAGAAAATTCCAGCGTGAAGCATGCCAAGTAGGCATCATACTGTGCCGGTAAAAGGTCTGGTTCGAAAGCTCTGGCAGTAGTGTCAAGTGTCTGAAATGTGATCCTGAGCAAAGAGCCAAATGACCATGTTGTGGTTCTGAGCCTATAGTCCACTGCCAGTCATGCCTCTTACTCTATTACCAGGTTTAATTAATGCTGTGACATCTCATTGATATAAAACAGTATTTGCAGCTGACAACATTTGGTGAGTCACATGCAAGAAGCTTCATGTAAGGTCTGAGTCACTGGCTGGCCAAGGCAGCTCTACAAGTTCATTCACTGTTCATAAAGTTTCAGTAAATGTATCATGCTACTGATGTTGCTGTGTAACATGCAGATTGTCTCCCTAAGCCTTATTCACACTGCCGTATATATGCAGGTAAATTACCCACATAAAAAAATTGCGACCATCTAAAGCATTGAAATCCAATGTATTCATTCAGATGAATTAAATAGAGAAAAAATGTCCACGTGGACACATGCACAGCTCATGGGGGCACTGATGACCTTCTTGATTGTAAGTCTTGTTTTGTCTATATATACTGTTTATGTATGATCCATTTTTATGCTTGAAAAAGGCCACGTTTGGCTGAAACGCGTTGCAAATAAACCAGTTATTTCTATATTTCCATTGGAACATTCTTCTCCAGCGAGCGCTGGGGCCATTTTTTCTCTATTTAATTCTCCTATTTTTGGGTCCCCTTTCTGGGGTATCCAAGGAACCCTGCAGCTCTCCGAATTTCCGGATGTGGAGGAAGGATTTTCATCTTAATTGTTAAGGCGATCTTGGACTAGGAGGTGCTGGCAGGGCCTGTCTACGACTGGACCCTGCTCAGTACCGGGTAATTCCCTATTAGTATTCTAACCTCACCATATATGACCGCAGGAGTGCTGCACTGACCTTCGTTTCTTTATTCATTCAGATGAGTGATTTATTTTATTTTTTTTTTAAATTGCGCCTGCAAAAATAGCACATCTGTGGCTGACTTTATACGCAGAGTCAACAGATAAGTCTTGCACTGTCTTTTGCCGAGATACACTGGAGGCTCCCATAGACTTCTATGGGAGCTGAAAAAAGAGAGGGGGTTTAGCAGCATCCAATGCTAGGAGAAGATTACAGCTGCCGCTTATTAAGCATAAATAGTCATTTCGAGGATTTTTGCCGGCTGAGGGATTTCCACGCTGCAGTGTATTTTTTTCGCCGATACGCCACAGCCTCCAGTGTGAATGGATGAGAAAATGCAGCTAATTTTAATTCATGAGATTGTGTGAAGGAGACCTCAATGTCATTGTAATGGCTGGTCTTTTTTCTTCTCCATACATTAGTTTAACTTTTCACTTCTTCAACCAGCGATTTTATTAGGAGATGGTTCTGACAATAAAGGCTCATGCACAAGCTCAGAACTTTTATTGATCCATACACACCAATGTGTGCACACTGCGTATCCATTGAAGTCAATGGAAGCTGTCCGATCGGCGGCACACCCGCAGCTGTCACTGTGTACGTGCCGCGGATCCGCGAGAAAGCGGGAGATTTTTTTTTATTGCGCTGAGCATGCGTTCAGCATGTCCGGACTCATCCGCCGTGCTGAAGAAAGAAGATTTGGCCGGCACAGAGGAGACCCGCGCTGCTTTTGGAGAGATAAGAAAATCTCTTTTTCTGTCCATGTCTGCGGGTACGGCTGGATTCTGCTGCAAGGTTCAGCAGATGGAATCCATGGATGCAAGTGGACATTGGGCCTAAAACTTCAGTTTGTTTACTGTTGGGAATGTATCGTTTACGTGGTTTTCTATATTTTAATAAATGTAATGTTAGCTTTACAATACTGTGTGGTTACATAATTTTTTGAATTTTTGGGCTGCTTTCACATCTGCAGCAAGGAACCTGCTTTCTGACTATATTATGGAAGCAGGAAAGAGTTTAACTAGGTTTACATGGGACTAGCTGTAGAGCAAACACTGCCTGACAGTGATACTCATTCCTGTGGTGTTATAGCTATCGCTGGCATTGTGCAAAGCGCAGCCGGTGCATGCGTTTACACTGAATGATTATTGTAAAGATTCCCACGGGAGCGCAGGTTTCAGAATGATAATCATTCACTGTCGTCCCATGTAAACGGGCCATAAGTCATAACTGTGGGGATGTCATCATTACACTCCACTGTATAATGCTCCGCAAGGAAAAATCAACACATTTTTTTTCTTTACGCATTTATTTGGAAAAGCAAAAAGGTAATGAGGTATTGGTTAATATTTTGGCAAAAGTATGCAAAAAATGTATATACTTTTTAAGTCTAAACAACTCTGGATATTTTGGCCAGAATATATAAGCTCACAACCCACGTCAAGGTCCTCATTCATTTCTGAGTCTCTAACTAACCAGAAAAAAAATCTGAAAGCCAGTAAAAATAAAAAATGACGCAGTTTGGACAGTCAAGATCATCTGTCTCCTCGTACAGAGTTCATCTGCCATGGGATCTCTTCCTGCGGGGACAGGAAGTAGTCCATGAAGAGGTCTCTGAGTCCAGCTGATGCAGACCTTTCCTGTGGAGTCTCATCAACTGCAATAAGCTGTGAGGAGGCTGTAATTTGATTATGTCCCACAGTCCAACTCGTGTTGTACTTCCTGCGAAAATTATGCAGAACCACGGCAGCTTAAATTATCGAAAACAGGTTATCATGTTTTATGTGAATAGTGCCAAGGAAAACTCGCCACTTCCTAGTAAGAATTTCAAAGGCCCATTTGCCGAAACACAGAGCCCTTGTGAGACAGTAATTAAAAACCTGCCTCCTGTTGACCAAAGCTGTACGCAGAAATGGGGACAGAATGTGGGTGCTCAAGCCAAAGGTCTCATCCGCCACAATAACAAATAGGCCTGGTAGGCCCAAAGAAGCAGGAAGCACATGTGGCGCTGGCAGGGACAGCTGGTTGGAAAGCTGCTGACTTATTCTGGAAGCCCTGAAGATGCGAGGATCCACAGTTCTACCATAGGACCCGAAATATCAGCATTTACAAACCGATAGTTGCTATCGGCGACAGCCAACAGAACTACTGAAAAGTACTATTTGTAATATTGGGACCCTGAGTTCATCCGCTTATTTACACTGAGCTCACTAAAATGGCACCTGTGTGATCATGGGACTGTTTCAGGGGTGTTTTCTGTGGATTTGGTCAGTTCTGAAATCAGCTTGCTTGCCTGCATTTTTACTGCGCTAAATACACAGTAAAAACACATGCATACATGGACAAAAATGCATTAAAAAGCAGCTCTGTGAGCCAGAAAATGCTGTGTAAAAAAACACAGCTTTTTTTACATATGCTAATGTAAGAGTGGCCTAAGGTTACATTCACACGGGCAAGAACGATATTGGCCAAGAAACCTAGCCCAAAATCGCGCTGGTCAACGTTTGTTTGGCCTGGAGATGCGAGGCATTTTTCATGTAAAAACACATTGTGTCACTTCTAATAAATAGCTATCTTCAGGCCCCTTTTTCACGTGCTTTGGAGGATCTGCAAGTGTTTCCTATTGATTTCAATGGTGACAATGCACTCGTGTGCACTTCACACGGCGTGCAATGTGTTTGACTGTCCCATCAAAAACAATGGGTGATGTGTTCCAAAGGACACAAATAGGACATGCAGCAATTTTTTTTTCACATCACTGTGAGGGAAAACATTGCTCGTGTGCATGACTCCATTCAGAAGCATAGAGTTCATATTCACGTGAGTTTTTGTGTGCCTTGCAACGCATAGAGCTCATATGGTACCCCTATTTTCGGCCATGTATTTGTTGCAGATTTTCTGTTGTGGAAAATTTGCAGCATTTCTAGCCTATGGGAGCCTACCCATAATCTTGAGATGCACAAGACAAAATGTGGAAGCTCTGCTGAAAAACCTGGTTTTCCTCTCACACTCTTCACCATTTCCAGCTCATTTAGACATGAAATCTGCAATATTTAAACACTAGTTATCACTTTGTACCCATAGGGCTACTACAGTTATTACAGTTACTACTATTATTACAGTATCTCTTCAGGACTGCTGACAAAGGTTATGTTGCAATAATACTTTTATTTTGACTATGCACTTTAGATCATGTACTTAAAGGGGTTGTCCCAAAATTGTAAACATTTGTTAGAATTTATATGTATTGAAAGTGTTTTTGTCTGCTGTTGCAATTGAAGAGCCTTTCTGTGTCTGGTAAACCTCAGTATATGTTCCAAGGTAGTTACATCTACCCAGTTGTGTGTCTCTGCAGTAACACCTGACATCAGAGAAGACACAGAAACTTCAGAAGTCACCACACCAGGGATCCCTCCACATACCCAGGAGAGCAGAAGAAGACGCAAGACTGAGCATGTGCGACCACCATGGAACATTTACTACAGTGGAAATAAAATACAGATAGCAGGTAGTGCCATTCTAACTTTAGTTCTGGACAATCTGTTGATAGAAATGTTATTTTAATAAGTGTAAATACAAAAAACGTTTATATTTATGGTCTGGATCTAACTATATAAACAATGTATTTCATGGTACAAACCTTTTAATATTTTATATGCTGCCCTGTCTGGCATTACCCTAAAATTGAGCATGTCTGAAATTCGGCACAATTTTTAGGCTAGGGGCACACAGTGAAAATTGTGAGTTGCAGCTGAGAGACTCAAGTGCAACTCACCTCGGAGAACACATGGACACCTGTCTGTGTTGTAGGATATACACAAATAAAGTACAATAACATGCATTGCATGTCCTATGTGTATTTCTGGAAAAAGACAATAATAGGACATGCCCTGAGTTTTTTTCATATGGACCATGGGTCCACATGTAAAAATGTTCATCTGTATAGCCTTATAGGCTATAATGGGGCCATGTGCTGTCCATGGAATTACGCAATACAGCACATGGGCTGAAAATATACTAGTGTTCACATATCCTCAAAGGGAATCTGTTGCCTAGTTTTAGGCCTATAAATTAATCTTATGGGCTAAAAGTAGGTGCCCTGCTGGGTCCGGGGATGTAAGTATTATACGTTTCTTCGCAGTTGTTCCCTGGTGTGAGTGCTCAAAGCCACCGCTCAATGTATTGCATGTTGTTGCTAAGTAGTTTGCTCACTATAAAATTAGAACAGACGGACTACTTAGCGGCTGCTCAATGCATACAGTGGTGGCTTTCAGCGCTGACACCAAGGAAACAGGTGAGCTAAGTATAGCTTAGCCTATAGGTCTAAAAGTAAGTGACATAGTCCCTTTAAAGAAATGTATGTAGATTGATTTAGAAAAGGATATAAAAACATTGCAGTCATCTTTATTTACATTAATCCCAAGTGATCTCGCATCCATTTACCATATCCCTTAAAGAATCCACAGTTTCTTAAGTATCCAATTAACTCTGATAGCTTGGGGCTGTACATGTGTTATATGGGTATGTCAGATACATTTGTGTGTGTGGAACAGTTAACCTCAAAATACATTCTTTCATAGAAACTAGAATATAATGCCTTTATGGGGAAGTTCTAAAGAGCATTGTCAGGAAGTTACTACTTGAAACTGTTTATTCTATTATGGTTTAATGTGTTTTACACGCAATTCAAGATGTTCGTTTATCCATATGGAGTATACAGAAAATAGGGGCTGATGTCTAACTTCAAAGCAGTCTCCTAAAATAAGGAAACAATTGTAATAAATACAAATCATTGGAGCATACTTATGATTGAGGTCAAAGATTTCCATCAATGAAGAAGTCAAACTGTATCTGCTTCGTTCATATCAGAGGTGATTATAAAACAGACCAATTTATTTTACGATATCAGAGTTCAAAAGTTTATATAGAGGGACAAACGCATACAAATAGCAAGTTGACTATAAAATTAAAAAACTGTAAAAGATTCCATAAACTGATGTAATATAATTAGAAGTCCATTTGTACCCATAGTTGTATTTAGGGTGGCTTTTCATGTGCCATTTTGATGCAGTGTTTTGATACAATTTTTGAAGCTAGAAGTGGATCTAGAAAAGTAGTATCTTGTGTTCATATTATCTCTCCATTTATGATCCACTCCTGGCATTGGCTTCAAAAATTGCAATAAAAAAAAGCTGCCTCAAAAAAAGCACATGTGAAACAACCCTTTGGACCTACCATAAGAGCAAATGCCTTATTGCCCTTGAGAACAAAGGAAAAATTAAGCAATTCGGCAGTCAAAATGACAGAAGACAAGATTGTGAACATCTACCAGTCCATTTCTTCTTTAGGAACAATTTTCAAACAAGGTATCACTAGTATTTTTACAAGGAATGATATACAACTATAGAAATGTTGGAAATACACACTGTTTGATTCAGGAAAGAGGCACCAATTAGCTGAGAGATGAGCCCGCAGTGAGAAAGTGTTTGAATCAAGCAGTGGTCAAGGGTGCACACTGCCTGCCCAATTCAATGCTTATGGAATTGACAGAAATAGCCATGTGCTGTACTCAGCTGTCTCCATGGGGATAGTCTCAAGGGAGTTAGCGTAGTCTTCAAGTTAAAGACAAAGTTATTAATAATAATAATAATTCTTTATGTAGCACCGACATATTCCACAGCATTTTGCAAAACAAAGGGTAAATGAGCAGACAATATAAGACCTTATATACAGTTTTAAAAGGGTTGTGCTGCATAAAATATTGTTTCTAATTAAAGAAGAACAAAATTATAAACAATTTTTGTATTTACACTTATTACCAAAATGTTTCTGTCTCCAGATATTCCAGGGCTATTGTTAGAATAGTTTCTGTTGTTTAGCCTTTCTGTGTCCGGTCCACTTCAGTAAATATCCCAAAGTGGTTACACTTACATGTACTCAGTCTTGCTTCTTTGTCTCACTCTTATCACTCGCTCAGTATCTCTTCTGACATCAGAGAAGATGCAGCAACTTCAGAAGCAGCCGCTCACCACACCAGGGATCCCTCCATATACTGAGTGGAACAGAGAAAGAGAAGCAAGACTGAGCATGTGCGACCACCTTGGAACACAGAATAAAAACACCTCTAACATTAGTATCTGCGGAGGAAATAGAAGTGACACGAGGTAAAAAGTACTTGTTCTGTACAATTGTCCAATCATCGTATATATTATTATAGTAGTATAGAAGATAATGCATCAGCCAGCACCTGTGTATGTACAGACCTGTAATGTATTAGGGTGCAGGGGAATACTGTGAAATGAAGAGATTAGGTTCAGAGGGAGAATATAAAATGGTAAACAGAGGGTATGTGATAAGCCATCCTAAAGAGATGTGTTTTTAGTGCACGCTTAAAAATATGGGTATTTATGCTCAATCTGATTGTCTGGGATAGCGCATTTCAGAGAACTGATGAAGTTCAGGAAAAATCTTGAATATGCGAGTTAGCGGTTCTGATTATGCATGAACTTAAGCCCCATTTACACTGGACGACTGTCGGGCAAACAATGCCCAACACTTGTCCCCACATGTACTCGATTCTGTGCTGTTGCACAGGAGCGAGTCTTGTTGGCTTGCAGCAAGGCGGCTGGAGATTTTACTCCTCGCTCTCCCCCCGCCCCTCTCCATTCACTTTAACAGTGGCTGTTCAGTACTGATGATCGTTCAGTATAGACAGCAGCCATTCAGTACTGAACATCCGCTGTGTTAGTGAATACATAGGGGCAGGAGAGAGCGAGGAGAGAAATCTCCTCTAACCACCCAGCTGTGAGCCAATGATACTCGCTCCTGTGCAATACCACGGGAGCGAGTACATGCGGGGACGAGTGTCAGGCATAGTTTGCCCAATAGTCATCCCGTGTAAATGGAGCTTCAGTCTGAGGTCATTAGTAGAATGAACAGCACTGGTTGGGAGGTAGACAGAGATTGGGAAAGAAATATAGCTGGGAGAAATACAGTGAAAAGCTTTATAGATGATGGTGATGAATTTGAATTGTATCCACAGAGTAGAGGCATCAGTGTAGCAATTTAACAGAAATATGTGCCTGGTTGCTGTATATAAACTAGATTAGAGAAGGGAGAGTTTATCTAGAGAAAGACCTATAAGCACTGACTTACAGTAGTCAAGACGAGAATGGACCTCAGCAACAAGAAGAGCTTTGGCTGCAACCACAACAAGAAATAGGAGGATTCTGGCAATATTTTGGGGGTGCAGTTGACATAAATGTGCAAAAGGCTGAATACTGAGAGTAAAGGAAACACTGGAATCAAATCAAAGTAGCAAATATATATACTGAAATATCAGGTGTAGATTGTTAGGAGATAGCAGAAACGCAGGAAGTTTAGTTTTTAAAAGATTGTTTCAGATAGAAAGAGGGCGAAAGAGGGCATGATGTTACTGTCACGGCCGATGCTCACCTGCTCATGGGCACTTCTATGCTTCTGCTCACTCTCAAGACTCTACCCAGAGGGTTTGCATGCACTCCCACCCCCTCTCATAAAGGCTCAGCGTATGTTCCCTAACTCTATCCTCCACCAATCCCAAGCTGGCATCTGCTATATTTAGGTATCCTTCCCCCATGGAGGAAGCCTAAGCAATTGCTCTCATGGCTGTTGTGATAAAGCCCAAGGTCTGTGTAGTCTTGGTCTTTGACCCGTGCCTATTTTGTGTTCCCTGACCTTGGCTCTGTGTTTCAGTAGTGAACTCTGCATCTAAGGTGTACGACGAATTGGTTTCCACAGTAGTCCCGGGGCCGGACAAATGCTTGAAATACTATGAAATTTTTTTCAGTTTCTTGTTTGTTTCCATAAGTATTCTACACCATTAATCAAGGGTTCAGTGCTTCAAGTCTCCTCGTGGGCGGGGAGGGGAGGAAAGTCCCACCACCAAAAAAAAAAACAAACCCCCCAAAATAAATCCTTTTTTTCATTAGAAGTATTTTAGTTTTTAAAAGTATTTAACAAATATCAATTGAATGAGTCAATATTTGGGGGTTTAGAGGCCGATTTCGCAAATGTAATTACAGGTAAATATGAAATCTGATTTGTATTCACCCAAGATTAAATGCACCTATACTGTTATAGTGTTTAAGAAGCAAGATCCGTTACACAAGCATCTGTTCATTACCTAGCCTATTGTCTTTTGTTTGCTTTATATGTTTCCCAATATTCCAATTAGCTTCTACAGTATGTTCTGAAATTCACTTTCAGTATCTGTGTTTATGTGATATAACATCTTGTGTTTAATAAGTAAACACACATAAAATAGGAACAAGTGGCCCATTCATGTGTAGTTCTCTTATTTGCAGCCTGATCGTCGGATGTTTGAGAAAGAATGTAGTGGCTGGAGGCAAGTTAATAACAATAAATCTAAATAAATTGCACAACACATTAACTGCAAGAAGGGCGCTTAAGACCTAGACTAGTCAGACTATTCAGAGACTTTGAATTCTTACACAGCAGTATTAAAATGATAGCTGGTCATCTATTCATCAGCCTTTTCATTTCTTATCTTGTAAGTAGTGTTGCTAGAAGCTGATATGATATACACTGCAGCCCTTATGCATTTGGATAATAAAGGCTACTGTACAGGGCCATATTCATAATAAGACACTTGAGGGCATGTGCCTAGGGCGTCCAGAAGGAGGGGGGGGTGTCAATTTACAGCTACAACTAATAGCTTGTTATGTTTATGTACTCTTAGTGCTGCTGGCCATTTCTAAAGCAGTTTAGCAGCAATAAAAACAGCACACAGCTGTCTGTGTGCTAGTAACATCCAGAGCCCAGTACAGAAGAGTTCATGACCTGCTTATCTATGTTCTGCACTGCAGGGTTAAAGCCCCCCTCCTCTTACAGCCAAGGTGTGAGGAGGAGAATCTCCTAGACGTTCAGGGATCCAACCTTCAAGAAACAGGCAAATATGATGTGTCAAAGCACAGAGGGAACTGGAGCATGCTGTGCTGTAGTTTATGTGCCTGTTATGTGAATGTATGAGTACAGTGTGTATGCATGGATTTGTTTCTGTGGGCAAACTTACATCTACATATACATTTGTATATGTGTAAATGTGGGCGACATTAATGTCATACTTGCCAATTCCCCTGGAACATTTGGGCAACAGGAAAGGGGGTTGCAATTATTAGCATATCTTGTCTGGACTCTATTTGAAGCTTTGTATAACAGTAAAAGGCCTCATGTCCACTCGAAAAATACAATCCGCGCAGAAGCTGCCGCGGATTCCGCGCGGATTTGCTTTAAGTGGTATTTTTTTTTTGCATGCAGATATCCGCAAACATTGCTATCAATGTGATAGCAATGTTGCTGATCTGTGTGGAATCCGTGGTAAAATGGAGCATGCCACGTTTTTCTCCTGCGCGTGAAAAACGCAAATCTATTAAAATGCCATCTGCGGGTGCAAAAATCAATTTAATTGACCGTGGATGGCCAATGATTCCCAATGGGCAAAATCCGATGCGGAATCCGCAATTCCATTTAGCTAGTGGACATGAGGCCAAAAGGTCAGCTCACCCCAATTGTCTTTTTTCTTCAGTGCCTTCAAAACTCTGCGATTAGCATTTAGAAGGTACTCTGATACCTCTATTGACTCCAGGTATAAACTAATGGTTAAGACGCTTGAATCCAGCACCTTAAAGTCAATGAAAACTGATAACTCTTTTAATCCAATAAATAATCAGTTTTATTGGATGGAGGTGCTGGATTCAAGCGCCTTAACCATTAGTATTTTTTAAGGAGAACTCTGATCTGCGGTCTGTAGTAAGGGGGAGTCAGTTCTGAAAGTCCGTATTTATGGGGTATGGTATCGATATTTATTAGGGGGTCTAGTCTATGTTTAGAGGGCTGGATCTGTATTTGATTAGGGGTTCTGGTCAAGTATCAAAAGCTGGGGATATATTGTACATTAATGGGGGAAACATAAGATATGACACTTTATGCACATGTTCAGAATATCTATTCTCAAAACTATGACTAAGAGTTCATTTACACAGTGTGATTCACTATACTATGAATTTCCGTCCCGGGATTCCGCTTGACTCACTGAAAATGGTATTCTGACAGAACCCCCAACAGAACTGTAGAATTTAATGAGTTAAACAGAACCACAGACTTTCACAAGTTATTTGAGTTATTTTTGGGGTACAGAATGATTTAGTATGCAGTAGTAATATATAGTACATAATTCTGTCTTCTCGAAAAAAATAAAGAATGGAAACTATGTAGACACCCTTGGACTCTGTTTGACTATTTAAAATCTATGATTTTATTTGGGGTTCTAAATGTTGTTTTTCGGCCATCGAGGCTTAACCCTGGGAGAAGGGCTGGGCAAACAGTAAAACACAGTGTAACTCCAGACTTTTATGGGGTGCATTCAAATTCTGCGCCTTGGACAGCACAACCTGTAAATGGAGGATACTACTGTATATGGTAGTCCATATGTGCTAATAGAGAGCAAGCAACCCACATACTTCTCTTGCATAGGGACCTGAACTATAACTGTCTCTCCTGGCTGCTGTTTCTTAGCACAAATATAGATCAGACCACTGTGTGTCAATAGATTTAGCTACGCTTCTCGCTTACAATTCCAACAGCTAATATCCAGCATCTTCCAGCTGTACTCTCAAATGAACATAAATGAACCCAATTCAATGGTACTTTATGTTACTATAATGCCATGGCCCTTCTTCAATGCAACTGGAGCAGTGAAAAATATCGTTGTCACGGCTAGAGCTCCCTGATGACATTATACAGCTCTTTCTAATCAAAGCTAGAACAGCTGTAACATTTTGTACTCACAGTCACAATCTCAGTAATAAAAATGTAATAGTTGAATCTAAGCTGAAAAGTGGAGAGCTGCTTGAAACTTTTCTCATTGAAACTTCTCATACACTCTTCAAGTGCAATTCTGCTCTATTTTAAAAATGATACATCAAGATCTCAACCATGAGCTGCATAATCTGAAAATTGCTTACACTGCAGTATCATCCAGGAGTGGGGATAAAAAAACACATGATGTACGTTACCGAGAAACTAACCGTAAGGGAGGTTTTACATACATTACGTTTTTGAGCCGAAGCCATAAGTGGATCCAGCAGGAGAGAGAGGATTATTTTCTGTATCTTTTGAATCCACTTCTGGCTTTGGCTCAAAAAAGTGTACGAAAAACTGCTACAAAAACTATGGCTTATAACACAACAGTGTATAAAACAACCCTTCAAAGGTTTATTACATTACAGTAGATGTAACTGCATTCTAGTTGTACAAGATGGCTGACTGCACCCATATAATAACTTGCTCTTCAGATGCAAAAGTCTGGTTGGTGTGTGACTTTTCTTCTTTCATTCAAACTTTTTTTTTTTATATACAAATGTTTGATATTATGGTTTTATCTTAGGCCTTAGTCAGATGGGCGTTTTTAGCCGCGATTTGCGCATGCGCATGCGTCCGGCGATTTTTTAAAACCATTGCTTTGCAATGGTATCGGACACATGAGCGCTTTTTATGCGCTCGTCCGATAAATTATAGAACAAAAAATCGCAGATCGCACCTATCTGCGATTCCTGTTCTCTTCTGTATATGCGCTCAATGGGGCCGGCGGCAGCAGCGCCGACCCCATTGAGAACATATAGAAGACAAATCATTCTTCTCTGCCACAGCTGTAACAGCTGTGACAGAGAAGAACGATGTTTGCCCATTGAATTCAATGGAGCGGCAATACAGCTGCTCCATTGAAAGCAATGGGCTGCCGGCGTGCGCGCGGTGAATTGTCGGGAAGGGGTTAAATATATAACCCCTTCCCTGCAATTCATCCTAAAATGTGTTAAAATAAAAAAAAATTGTATACTCACCTTTCCGTTGCAGCCGGAGTCCAGCCGCGGCCGCTGTCAGTTCTCCTGAACTGCTTCTTGGCACTATTCAGCCGGCGGGGCTTTAAAAACCCGCCTGCTGAATGATCTGCCTCTGATTGGTCACAGCCCTGACCAATCAGAGGCTGAAAACACTCACACACCCATTCATGAATTCATGAATGGGTGAGTGACTGCTGCCTCTCAGCGCTGAGCCAATCAGGGGCAGGTCTGACTCACATCCATTCATGAATTCATGAATGGGTGTGAGTAAGGCATGCCTCTGATTGGCTCAGCACTGAGCCAATCAGGGGGCAGGTCTGATTCACACCCCCTTCACACCCACTGCAGGACGGCCGCTCGGAGCTCCGGCTGCCGGCAGGTGAGTATACAATCTTTTTTAATTTTTAAACATTTTAGGATGAATTGCAGGTAAGGGCTTATATATTTAAGCCCTTACCGACAATTCATCCCGGGCTCGCCCGCAGCGCATTGCTTTCAATGGAGATGGCTGTATTGCCGTCTCCATTGAATGCAATGCGCTGGACAGCTCCGGCCCGTTTCTAATGAAACGCGGCTAGGAGCAGATTTTCGGGCGATTTGCGGGCGACTTGCGCGCACCGGTCACACGATTTGCGGATGCGCATCCGTCATGCGATCCGCAAATCGCGCGAAAAAACGCCTGTCTGACTGAGCCCTCATCTGGTATCAAACCACTTATTGCTACAATGTTTTTCTTAGTATAAAAAAGTGAGAAATGTATCATATACTCTGCATTAAACTATAATATATACTGTATAGAAATATATGGAACCTTAGTGCATATTGAATCACAACCTGCGCCCTTCTTTGTGTGACTATCACACACCAAATTTTCTGCCAGAAGCACTAAAAATGCAATTTGTTGAAGCTTGCTGCAAATTTTTAATGTGGCCTCCATATAAAAATATAGTGTATACAACAATATGCATGGCTGTATTAAAAGCCGCCGTCGCCATTGGAGAAGAAACAACTCTGCCACTGGGGAAGCCGCTCTTAGATAGTGCCAGGACCTGGGAGCCAGAGCAGAGGGAGGCAGCCCTGCAGCCAATTAAAAACTGGGGGTGTGACCAGGCTGTCAAGCAGCCTGTATCTTGTCACCACCCACACTTCTGGTGGTGACAAGATACAATAATACCATATTAAAATGTATATCAGCATTGTATTTGACATCCATGTGATATGCATCCCAAATATAGCTGTCTGTATGAGAGCTAAATCTTCATGAAAAGTTTAATAACTCAGAACTTATGCTGTGCTCATCCTGTGTAGTAGGCATAGAGCTGCATTCACAAATCTGTAAGCTTTTGCGCTGTGATCTCTCGGTCATGAATTGTTTTCCTAAATATGAAATAGGTGTTCTGCTGTTAAATGTATGTCCTGTGGTGTTAGGGGTGAAATACATCAAAAGAATATTCATGTATTGCCTCTCATGGGAGTCAGGCTAAACAATCATCACCACTGTGAATACAGTCCAAAAGGCCCATCGGCCTGATATAACCCCCATAAAACTTTAATTTTTACTAAATAACTTAAATTGTATATGTTAATATTTGCAGACTTTGTATGCACTGTGCTAAAGATTGATTATGTATATACTTTAAAGGGATTGTCTCGTGAAATCAAGTGGCCATACACTTCTGTATGGCCATATTAATGCACTTTGTAATATACATCGTGCATTAATTATGAGCCATACAGAAGTTATTCACTTACCTGCTCCATTGCTAGCGTTCCCGTCGCCATGGATCCATCTAAATTCGCTGTCTTCTGGCGTTTTTAGACGCGCTTGCGCAGTCCGGTCTTCTCCCTGGTGAATGGGGCCGCTCGTGCCAGAGAGCTGGTCCTCGTAGCTCCGCCCCGTCACGTGTGCCGATTCTAGCCAATCAAGAGGCTGGAATCGGCAATGGACCGCACAGAGCCCACGGTGCACCATGGGAGAAGACCCACAGTGCATCGTGGGTGAAGATCCCGGCGGCCATCTTGGTAAAGGAAGAAAGAAGTCGCCGCAGCGCGGGGATTCGGGTAAGTAATAAACTTTTTTTTTTTTTTTTTTTTTTTTAACCCATCCCTTGGGTTTGTCTCGCGCCGAACGGGGGGCCTATTGAATATAAAAAAAAAACGTTTCGGCGTGAGACAACCCCTTTAAGCTATGTGATCTGTATTCCTACCGGATGACCTATGTATATCAGTGTGTAGACAATAGTTGCCACTAACATACTGGTTACTGTAGCCCCCTATGACATGTTTCTCAGTGTCATCAGATGGCAAGGCTACAATGAAGGGAGATACGTTCATGTTAAGCATTTAAAACTTCCTGCTGTGACATCATCAATATACGCTAACAGCTGTGAAACATTCAGTAATCCCCTCTCATCTCTGTTTGTCCCATATGATCATATAGAAGCTCCAGTAGGTTCATTACTGCTTCCATGCGCTCACTAATTCTGATTATGTGAGCAGGGACTGTCAATAACTTTATTAACCCTGCCACCCGCACACTCCCCAGCTCTTATTTATTTTAGGTGGGAAAGTGCATTGTGGATTCCTTGGAATTACTCAAGAGAAACACATAAAAATAAACTGTCATGATGATTTTTTTTAGCTATTATTTATTTATTTTTTATCAACTCTTTCCAATCTAGTATCAGCCCTCATCCGATATTAAGATTTCCGTGCATAGCTCCAATGTCGGACGAGGGCCGAAACATGTTTCTAACAGTGTGCAGGACAGAGCTCTGATTTCGGAGCTCTGTCCTACATACCATTACATACTAATGCAGAATGGCCTCCAACATCGGAGCTCTGTCCTGCATACTGTTACAAACATGTGTTGGCCATCATCCAACATTGGAGCTATGCAGGGAAATCTTAATGTCAGATGAGGGGGCGACACTGGATTGGAAAGAGTTAACAGCGAGTCTCTTTCTTGTAGTGACGCCTGCCGCTATGTACTGAGAAGTTTACGTGCCGGCATCTGTGTTGGTTACATTGCATTTGCAAGCAACCACTTAAGTAATTCCTGATTACAGCCCTTCAATACGTTCCACATTATTAAAGTTTATAGAATTAAACTATGACAAATGCCAAGAGATACTTATTCCCCATTAGAGAGTATATTCCTATTACTAAATAAATAATCATTAGTTACATCCTTTTACAGTAACCTGTATTTTAGTGGCAACTAGTATCTGCACATTGAACTACATGGGTTATCTGTTAGGGATTAAGTTCACTTTGATTATGTAGATACAATTAGGGATCTTAAGCACAGTGCATAGAAAGTCTGCAAATCTTAATATGTACATACGAGGTGTATATAGTTATATAATAAAAGTTAAGTTTTATGCTGGTTATATCAGGCTGATGTGCCTTTTGGGCTGTATTCATAGTGGTGAAGGGGTTAAAGACAGTCTGCTCTGGAGAAATGTCAAAAGCGTGTATTTGTATGCGGAGAGGGCGGTTTTGTGCTATGTCATTGTTGATATGCTCCTACTGGGTTGCTTTAATTGGTCATTTATTTTTTCTGATTAAATAAAACAGAAAAATAGAAGCATGTAGTCATGGAAGAAAAGTTTTGCATTGCCCTCATGCAGATCTTTTACGGTATACCTAATTGTAAATTTAACATTTCTTGTGCCACAAAAATAATGCTCATCATATATCAGCCACAGAAAGTATAATATTGGTCCTTTTTAAAAAAAATTAATTTGCTAAAAGTAATAGTTACAGTGGTTTTCTAGCTTAGAAAACTCATTTTCAAATCTGCTATTCTAAAGTTAACAAAGGGAGGAGCCTCCATATAAGATTATCATCTATTAGCCAAAGTGGATACAAATAGGATAGAGAGACGGTGAGTTTGCGTTTTACCAAGCCAACCTATTGATCTTAATGGCTGCAGTGTAATGCTTCATTTGACCAGCAGAGGTACTGAATTGGTATTGAATTATACCCCCCCATATTATAGCTGATAACTAAGTGTTGCAGCAGCAGGACACTGTGTGACTAGCTTATCGTTAGAGGACCGTCCTACCAAGAACAATTACTCAAAGTGGAACAAACTGTTTAAGCATAATGCATGTGTTGGTTGCAAAAGTCAAATGTGAACAATTCAGAAGGATGTCCCCATTCTCGCCTGAACTGCACTCTCCTGCCCCAGTAAAACTAATCAATCAATGTCCCTTCTGTCACACAGACTGTAAAGCAACAAAGTCTGACAAGAGTTCTGTACAGGAAGAGAAAGTTAGAAGAAGTAACTGGAGTGATAGGATAAACAGACGTAGCAGTAGCACCCAGGCTTTAGTACCCAGTACTTCTACTACAGAAGAGTATTGGGCAGCTTTGTTACAGATTAGTTAGTGAACATGTAAAAGAAGAGGTTGTTGCCATGGCTGGCTCTATTCTAGGGTCATCGTGTAAAATATATGCATATTTCGAGCTACTGTAAGTTTAAAGTTAACTCAAAAGTCGGCTTTCAAAATTTAAAGAAACATTTATTAGAGCTGTGGGTAATTTTTTTTTTTTTTTTTTACCTGAATTATCTTTTTTTATTAAAAAGCTGATGTATTGTAGTATCTTACATAGGTAGTAAAACCATATTGGCATCCAATTTTGAAAGCACCTAAAACATCTTTAAAACTTTCAATATGCATCAAAAAAGCTATATCCAGTTGTACTGAGTGATCAGGAACTGATGCTCCCTGATCTATACTGCCTGAAATCTATACTACTTCATGTTCTCAGAGGAAAGCATTCAGTCAATATCATCAGACATTTAGCTTGTGTTGTACAGATTATAGAGAAACACTAGCGGATATACCCAGCTTCGCCTGAGTTAATTTTGTACAGGTGTCTACCTGTTTGCATGGAAAAGTTTATGAAGTCATGGATACTTCAGAGGAACTGAGCGATAAAATATGCATAATCATAGAGAAGCATTAGATTCTCCTCAGACTGCATGTACCGATGTCCCTCTGCTGAATGTACCACCCCTCCCACCATCCTCACTTTTTACCCTTAGAGGTAATGCCCCTTTTTATCCAAATTTACCCCATGTCCCTTCTTAGCCTTAAAGGAATACTCCATCACTGCAGTCCATGGCCGTTGACTTATGTACTTTACAGCAATTCAGTATGTGCACACAGAGGTCAGTTGGATTCTCTTGACTATATACACATAGAAGTGGGTAGATTCTTCTTAGTATCTACACACAGAGGTTAGTTATAGTCCCCACAGTATATACACATAGAGGCCAGGTAGATTCTCCTCAGTATATACACACAGAGGTGAGGTGGAGTTAGAGAATTAGATTAAGTACATTACCTAGGGGGTCACTTTCTTTCGTGCTTAGAATTGAATAATCAAGTTGCGATCCATTTACTTTTCCTACTTATGACCTAAAGAATGGTTGTGCCAAATTTCACGTTTGTACGACATCAAGAAGATAGAGAATTAGTGGCGAGTCAGTCAGTGAGTTAGTGAGGGTTTTCACCTGTATAGATATAGATTAGTGAGATGAATTTCAGTGCAGACAGTACAGGTGTTTAATGATGCAGATATTTTGCAGCAGTCCTCATTCCAAACAATCCTGAAATTTAAAGGCCCTTTAACAATGGGGTAACAATCTGGCATGAACATTTGTATGAACGCTCATTAGCCAATAACCGTGCAAACACTTGTTTATTGAGTGATCGCATCTTTTATGTAGCCGAAAAAGTCATTGTTGGTTGTGCATTTCCCCATTAGACTTCTGATGTGCTGCCAACAGCAATGATTCTCTATGAGGGACAAACCTTTTCATGAATGATTGTTTTTTCCACAAAGAGTCTAAATCAGCATGTCTAAAGCTCAGTAGATGACTACTGACTACTGATCTTGTTGATCAGCATTTCTCTACTTGAGCAAATCACTCCATATAAAATAATTCTATTCGTATCCAATTTACATAGCCAAAAATCATCCAGGCCACTGTAATGAGCACCACTCAACCAGGTATGTCGACTTTCTCTCATTCACTGCTATTCGCACATGGCAGATGGTCGGCTTTAATATGATTGCTTGTCCCTGTAGAGCTGTCATTGATATACTGTACTGCTTCTCGCTCACAGCCAACCTTGCACAAGCAGATCCACCCACAAATGAGTGTTTGCTCATTCATGGGCTCATCTTTTGCACATTTACACAGGCCAACCATCAGAGAAATTACCATTTGGGTGAACAATAGTGCCCAATATTATGATCATAAAAATGCATCTTTAGAAAGCACTAAGTAAATCAAGCTGATGCAGTTTGCTATACCCAAGTTTTTCTTCTTTATCCTGTCAGTTGTGCAGCTACAGAGGGTACAGCAGGCGAATCTTAGAGTACTTTTACATATATTGCTGGTTATATTTGGGTGGTCAGTTTGAACACAAAGATAAATCTTCTTTTTTTTTTACACTTGTTAGGCCTCACATAGAATGGGATTCTTTACTGTAAGAGCAGTGAGATTATGGTACTCTCTGCCTGAGGACGTGGTAATGGCAAAATCCATAGAGGAGTTTAAGAGGGGACTAGATGTCTTTCTAGATCGCTATAATATTACAGGATGTAAACATTAAATAACCAGCAGGGTTGTTGATCCGGGTCTTGGAGTCATGTAGGAACTTTCAAAACGTTCATCCAGGGATTATTCTGACTGCCAATATGGAGTCTGAAAGGCATTTTTTTCTCCCACATGGGCTAATTGGCTTCGGCCTCATTGGGGTTTTTTGCCTTCCTCTGAATCAACAAAGAGGGTGAAAACAGGCTGAACTAGATGGACAATGTCTTCTTTCGGCCTAACATATTATGTTTAGTTGTGCAGTTCACTGTATCAGTGAATGAGAATGACTGAATGATCATTGAACAAACTATTATTCATCGTTCAATTGCTGGCCATGTTTACACTGAACGATTCGTTCAAATTTGAATGATCCAGTGATTTTAATTTTTTTTTTAACAGTAATATATAATTATAATCATTCCGTGTAAAAGCACCTCTAGTCGTGAGCAGTGATTCTCCACATAAGGCACCAATATTATGAATGGCAATTGGTAAGTCAGTCGCCCTGCTAAAAATCTTGCATATTCCATATAAGTTAGGATTTTTGTTAAGTTGTGATCAAAATGATTTTAATATTGTTTACAGTAATTATGTCGTGGTTTTAAAAACTGGCACCTTAAAATACTTCTTGCTCATTAGTAATAGTAAATACAAGATGGAACATTTTTCATATCGTGGAAATTTGAGCATGCCATTTTCTCTATGTCCCAATCACCAAAAATGTCAGAAAGGTCAAACAATTGTTTCTTTCTTAAATCTCCACTGCTGCTTTCCATTGTACTTTGTCACTAGAGATGAGTGAGTTTACTCGCTAAGGGCAATTGCTCGATCGAGCATTGCCCTTAGCGAGTACCTGCCCGCTTGAGAGCAAAGATTCGGCTGCCGGCGGCGGGCAGGGAGCTGCGGGGGGGAGCGGGGAGGAACGGAGGGGAGATCTCTCTCTCCCTCCCCCCTTCCTGCTTCCCCCTGCTGACTACCGCAACTCACCTGTCACCCGCGCCGTCAGCCGAACCTTTTCTCCCGAGCGGGGAGATACTCGCTAAGGACAATGCTTGATCGAGTAATTGTCCTTAGCGAGTATGCTCGCTCATCTCTATTTGTCACCATTGAATATTTGTTTCCTAATTGTTACAATACATATAATACAAGTCTATCTAATTTTCACCCTCATATTTGTTAAATATTCAACTCCAAAAAAAAAGCCAATGTTGGCTACATTGTTAAATCAAACCTTTAAAGGAGCTGTAAAAAACATGGCAAGTCAGTTTCCAGCGATCCTGTGGATTCCACTCTCCAAAGTAACATAAATTGAAGTTCTCATTAGTGCTAATGTATGTTTATACGGAAAACAATTGCGGAAATTGTCTTCACGATGTTAACTAACTTAGCTATCATAATTGTCAAGGGTAAAAAAAAGTAATGGCAGTGACTACAAGTTTTAATAACATGTGAGGATAGCGTACCGCTGAGTGGTGTAATAAACAATACTAATATAACGTGAAGCACATCTATTATAGATGGAAAAAAAATCAATAAAAGTTTAAGAACACCATAAGGAAATAATATTGGTAAAATGCTGATTCTTTCCACAGTTTTCATCTTTATTGTCCGTGATGCTTTGTCTTGACTTCCACAAAAAATCTCCACTCATGTTGTTGCCTGGCAACCTCAGCTACACCGAACAATAAGGAGGGAGACAAGGGAGCGACAATGATCAATGTAAGCGTTACCCATATATTTCATGCATGGTATGACGTCATCAACTGGGCATCAGAAGAGCATAAGACTGTTCTGAAATATAACCCTGATGCTCTAGATAGCATTATTTTGAATTCTTGTATCAACATACATATAGAATAGGGAAAGTAGTCCTAAAAATCCTCGCATTTAGTTAATCCAGACAGTTTGTATATTCATCGGTTAGCTTTAGGATTTGTCAGTGGGGGCCTTTGCTTAAGAGAATACATTTTGTTGCAGGGTATGCTACATGATGGCCAAGTAAAAGGAAGGAATCCATCAAAAAATAGCAAAGAAATAGCAAAACTTCCAGAGGCATTTCCACAAGACATGGTGAATAATAAGTTTAAAGAGCTTACGATTCAGCAAAGCAGAGAAGTACCTAATCATATTTGTAGTGTCCTGTGGTCACTGTACAGCCATGACAGATCTTCAGTCCACACACTCTTAGATTTAGGCAGTGCTGGCGGTTCAGTCATTACATGGAAGACATAAACAAGTAGAAAAAGCACAACTATTATTCTATGGTGTTGAGATAGCTATAGGCAGGCAGCGGTGATTCTTGCTGACCCTAGACCTTCAATACAGAAGACTTCTGTCAAGCCGGTGTGTTACAATAATGAACTCCTGAAGCAAGAAGCAGCTTTAACGCTAGTTGTAGAGAACGGAGGCTGCTGGTAAATTCTATACTCTGTTCTCATACACATACAGTAAGTATTCCCATGTTTTACATTGAAGCACAATGGCCCAAATTTAGTAAGCAGTGTATACCAAATTTTAGTGTAACTGCACCACAAAAATGTGGGGATATGCAACATTTTAAATGCAAAATTTGAGAATGTTCTTGTTGCTCACTAAATTTGGCAAGAGACAAGATAGGTGTTACGTGTGCTGCTGGGATTTGTTGTACTATGTACTCCTAGCAGCACAGTCAGGTGGTTGAGGGTTAATTGAGCTGGCTGGGTGTGGTACTTCCTGCTAGCCAATCTCCTGGATCTGTGATCACATAAAAACCCAGCTCCTGGACAGTCTCTGGCTGGACCCTAGGGTGAGCACTCATGTTACTTCTGTGTCCTGTAACTTATCAGTCATGTTCAGCTTGTTCCCACTCTGATTTGTGTTTGCAAGTAGGTCTATTGTCTCTATGCTTCCCCAAGATTGTCTGGACACCTGTAGTCTTAGTCTGCAGTACATGCAGCCCCCTTTTCCTTCCCCCCGTACAGGTGCAGCCCCCAGAAGTCTTATGTCTTACTCTGGGTGTCAGTTGGTGTAACTGGACACTCCCTTATGTCAGCTTGTGTAGCTGACTGTCTGTCCCCCCCTGTATGAGGACACATAGACTTGCTGTGAGTTTCATCTGTTGTGCATGTGATCTGAGTGGAGTCTGTTTTGCTGTGTGCCCTGTACTCTGTCCTGTTCCTGATGCAGCTGTTCCTGATGCAGCTGGCTGTGTGTCCAGTGCTCTGTTCTGTCCTGTTGCAAGCTTTGCTGAGTAATCTCTGTCTTGCTGGTTCATGTCCGTTTGTACGTTTAAATTCTGTCAGTTTTGTGTCAGTTTGCTTTGTGACCTGCTATCTGCGTCCTGTCCTGTTGCAGTTTTCTGTGTGAACTCTGTCCGATTCTGCTGGACTCCTGGTTAGTGTAGGGACTAGCGGTATAACCAGGAACTGTGAAGTGGCCCGCTAGCTTCCATGTTTTTTACAAAATGTCAACCAATGCCTGGTATTTATATTCAGCTTATCATTTGCTCTAGTGGTTGCATTGTGGCTGCTGTATCCTGTGGTTCTGTCTCTGTCATGTAATATGTGTATGTCTCCTGCTCTGTGCCATGGTTCCTAGGATCAGCTAGGGCCCAGATCCGAAGACCGCTGGGCTGCCCTTATTGCGGCAATGTTCCCCGCTTAGGTAGGGCCATGCCATCCTCCCGTGTAGAACAGGGTCAGTTGCCTGAAATCTGTGTGAATCCCGTGTGACCCTGGTGCTACCTGTGTGCGTCCATCCCATCCATTCTATCCCATTTTTGGGTACGATCGTGTGGGCTCCCGGGCTTAGGTTGCCCACATGATCGTAACAATAGGTGGTTGTGGTCACCAAAGAAGATATAATTAGCAGATTAAGGCCTCGGTCAGACGAGTGTCTCTTTTGCGCGCCTATGTGCGCAAAAAAATGCACTTCACAGATGTGCACAGACGTGACTGAGGCTCCATGTTTTTTTTTACATGTGTGCAAAATAGTGTGTTCAGGCCTTCAACGGGCAAAGTTTCATATGCCCGTTCACTGGAGCAGCTGTGCTTGTGGAAGAGCAGCTGCTCCACAAAAGGTCCAATCATCACTGAACACTGTGACAGTGCTGTCACAGTGTTCAGTGATGATGGGACATCCTGTGGGTGGGAAAGAATCCCCTGCCACAGCTGGAATGAAATCAACCCCTAGCTGTAGGGAAAAAAAATTACCTAGAAGCACTGTCCGGCTCCTGCAAAATTTCATGTTTGTACGACACTGGGAAGTTAGGTAATTAGTGGCGAGTCAGTCAGTCTCCATTGAATGACAGCTGAGTGCTGCCTCTGATTGGTCACAGTGCTCAGCCAATCAGAGACAGTGCTTTCTGGAGGCGGGGATTTTTCAATATTCGGCCACCAGAATACAGAAGAAGACTGCGGGGAGGGGGAGAAGAGCCGGACAGCACTTCTAGGTGAGTTAATTTTTTTTTCTACAGCTAGGGATAATTTTCGGAGTAGGGCTTATATTTCAAACTTCCCCTCCCCGAAAATCATCGCTAGGGGGGTTGCCCTCATTCAACTACTTTTAATGGGGCGGCGGCAGCGCCAGCCCCTTTGAAAGCAATGGGATGGCATCATGCTCCTCTGACAGCTGTGGCAGGGGATTCTTTCGTCCTTTTCTTTAGGTCCTGAATAGGAAAAGTAAAGGGGTCATAACTCGATTATTCAATGTTAATTGCAAAAGTAAGTGCACCACTATGTAATGCAACTTCCCGCTTTCGCACAAGCGTGAAATTTGGCACTAGCATTCTTTAGGTCCTAAGTGAGGAGAGTCGGAGGGGTGGCACATTCTGCAGAATGTCATCAGTACATGCAGCCTGAGGAGAATCAAACTCTCCTCTGTGTAAACATATTTAATTAATTAGTTCCTCTAAAGTAACCTTGACTTCATAAAATTTTTCGTGTGAACAACACTTAAACACCTGTATCAAGTAAACTCAGGTGAAGCCAGATAAATCAGCTAGTTATACATAACTGTCGGCTTGGCATAACCACACCCCCTCCTGACAAGCCTAACCCACTTTTTGAAAAGGTGTAAAAGGCTGAAAAGTTTTGCGCCAAATTTTGTGACTATTCGGCACCAGAAAATGGTGCATCAGCCTTCTTAAATGCCTCCTATTACTCCTATTGCGGTAATACTGTGGATGTTCTGTAAGTAGACAGCTTCTTATAAGAAATTATGTTGGAAGAACAAGTGTTACATTACCTGTCTGCAGACCTTGTAGTAAATAGGATCAGGCTCTTAAATTACTTCATTAGATTTACCGGCATTAAACTCTAACCATGTAACGCAAAGGTGAGAATAAAGTGCGCCGTATATGGGGGAGTCCGTTTTTTTTCTCCTCGTGAGTCTGATTACTGTGAAATTATTAGAATGATATAAATGTGCCTCTCGTGCAGCGCTGACCTCTTTACGTGACCCAATCTTTTGATCTAGAGGTTTATTTGCGAATCTTTAGTGAAGAGATACACATAGCATGTAGCTAGCTTTATGTGGATGGTTACCATAACAACAAAGTATCCATTAGATAGAAATGTTTACTGGATTTAATTGCTAAATTTATCACATAAAATGCTTTTGTACAAATGAAGGACATTGCTCATCAGAAACGCAGCAGCGGTATAGCTGCTATTGTTGTTTTCTTATTATTTTCCTATAATTCATTCATACAGCCACTAATTTATGACTGCAGGGTTTTCCACAGAAGACTACTATAGTTCTGTATCCTTATGGATCAGTCAAAAGCAAAGTATTCTTCCACTGAAGAAGACATCACCGGGACAGAATACTAATTATTTACATCTTTATCTGCCAACAGCATGCTCCCAAGTATTCCAGACACAGCGCATTCAGGGCCATGTTATCAGATGAGATGAGTTCTATTGTGTGCCGGATGAACTGCTGCTTGTAATGCCCAAACATAAAATCATGCAGAGCAGAACTCAAGAGGACACTCAAAAACCTGGATCTGGTCAGAATGTAATGACGGTACTAAATCTAAACTTACTATAGTTTTGCTGCTGCAATAAACCTGATGCATGAGTCCCAAATGATGAGAAGAGGCAAAACGCACTAGTAAATCTTCAACTAAATGCAAAAACATAGAAAATTTATTTTAAAAGGGTTGTGTCAAAACTGACTCTTATCAATAGGATAGGTATTATAAGTCTGGTAGGTTGGGCGGTCTCACGGCAGAGACCCCCACCAATCCCAATATTGGGAGTCCCAATTCCCCCTCTTCTTGTCACTGTGGGCTCACTGTACTCCCCAGAGTGAAGAGAGAATTGAATGGGGGGGGGGGGCAGTTGAATATACATGGTACCATTCCATTCTTTTCAGTGGGGCTGACAGAAATGGCCTAATACAAGCACTCTGCTATCTCTGCAGTCCCATTACAAGCACTCTGCTATCTCTGAAAGTCCCATGTTTGGTGATGTACTAGTTCAGGTCATTGCAGACGTGACCATACCAATTATGTGTACTTCTTTCCTTTTTGACATACTAAAGCATTTTAATGATAAGTACTGTTGTGTTTCATTTCTTTTTCAAACACTTTATTAAACTTTTTTTTTTATCCTACTAGTGGATTTGACCATACACTTTTCACACTGCAATACTTGTATTTCTAAATTATTGTCATCCATTGCAGCAGACAGTCAGTTGTACTAAACAAATGGCAGCCACAACTGATGGTGGGGGCTCAGATTACGCACCTGTGTGATAAAAGTATGGTGGCACTGGGTGATTTTTAACTTCTTGGCGCCAACGCTGCAAATGTACGTGAGTTAATGTCGCTTGATTTAAAGGGAATATATGGTCAGAAAATGACGAGTTTTTATGACACATGCTTCTTAAAGTTTTGGTGTAGTTTTTTTTTCTTTAAATTTCCATATTACCATCCATATTTAAACATGTTTTCTAGGGAAATACTATTGATGACTTAAAGGGGTTGTCCCGAGGCAGCAAGTGGGTCTATACACTTCTGCATGGCCATAATAATGCACTTTGTAATGTACATTGTGCATTAATTATGAGCCATACAGAAGTTATAAAAAGTTTTATACTTACCTGCTCCGTTGCTGGCGTCCTCGTCTCCATGGTGCCGACTAATTTTCGCCCTCCGATGGCCAAATTAGCCGCGCTTGCGCAGTCCGGGTCTTCTCCTCTTCTCTATGGGGCTCCGTGTAGCTCCGTGTAGCTC
This sequence comes from Eleutherodactylus coqui, assembly GCF_035609145.1. Lineage (NCBI taxonomy): Eukaryota > Metazoa > Chordata > Amphibia > Anura > Eleutherodactylidae > Eleutherodactylus > Eleutherodactylus coqui. The sequence continues at coordinate 141,810,160 of NC_089838.1, read as the reverse complement.
CGCCCCGTCACGTGCCGATTCCAGCCAATCAGGAGGCTGGAATCGGCAATGGACCGCAGAGAAGCCCTGCGGTCCATGAAGACAGAGGATCCCGGCGGCCATCTTCAGCAGGTGAGTATGAAGACGCCGGACCGCCGGGATTCAGGTAAGCGCTGTGCGGGTGGGTTTTTTAACCCCTGCATCGGGGTTGTCTCGCGCCGAACGGGGGGGGGGTTTAAAAAAAAAAAAAACCCGTTTCGGCGCGGGACATCTCCTTTAACCTCAGGATAGGTTATCAATAATTGATTGGCTTGGCTCCTGAGCAGCGAATCCCAGCCAATCAAATGATTGAGTGCCAAGTGTCAGCATCACAATACATTGAAGTCGTAGCGGATGCTGCTTCTCCGACCCTCTGAGGTCTGAGGTCCCATAGATTTAAATAAGATCTGCACCTGCAATTACAAGTGCCGTCCACTATACAGGGGGCAGAGCTGCTCTGATCCCTGTGTACTGTAGAGCTATCAGTGGGTGCCCAATCAGCTGATCGCCTAGGATCCCGTGTGGCGGACTCCAGTCAATCAACTTTTGATGCGTATCCTAAGGATAACTCCACAATAGTATCTCTCTGGAAAACCCCTTTAAACGAAATCCTAAAATCCTGCAATTTTCGCTCTGATAACGAAAGGTCCTTCCACATGGGACAGTTGTCAAGCACTTAAGCACTGGACAGTCACCCCAAAGATAATCACACAGGAGTGATTATCGCTCTCTGAATGAAGGCGGAGCGTGACGGAGATCTCTTCCAGCCGCCCATCTCCATTCTGACTAAACAGGCAGTTCATAAATAAATGACTGCATGTTTCTATGGGCCGATTGTTGTCAGGTTTTTATGCCTGCAGAATGATCCAACAATTACCTGAAAGATGTAAGTGTAAAAAGGCCCTGAAGCCTAATACTAGTTTGATACATCACTGTTCTATAGAGTTGATTTTTCATCTCACTAACATCACAGGCAGGATTACAATGAAAGGTAACCCCTATATGTAGATACCACAGAATGTATCATTCGCAATAGGTGATAATCACAACTTATTTACTCCCCCCTCCTTGCATAAAGGCTCTTTCACAGGTGTTTTTACGTTTTCTTGTCCACTCCGTTTGTTGGCATGAATAGTGGTTTTTCCACGATCACGGCCAATGTTTTCTCGTCCATTCACACGATTGTACAATTCATTTTAACCGAAAAAATAAGTTTCACCAGGAAAACCCTCGCTCTGCAAAAATCCTCAGGATGCCTATATACAGGCACCTGTAAGCTTTTCGCAGTGTTGGATGCTGCTAAAATGCCTCCCCTCCCTTTCTTTGTCCACCTCCCATATGAGTCTATGGAAGCCACCAACGTATTTTTTCTGGGACACATAAGACTATTTTTTCATATCTTTTTTTCCCTGTTTTTTAGTTTTATAAGAGGTAAAAAGCTGCAAATATGCTCTTTTTTTTAAATGTTATAGTTATTTATTTTTAAAATTTGTGTGTGTGTGTGTATAATATAATTTCATTTATTTTTTTACTTGTTTTTGTAACAATTTTTTTTACCATCTATATCCCCCATGACATCATATAAATCGTCTTTTTTTTTTTTTTAATTCACACTTTTCCACTACAGCTGGGGCATCCATGGGAGCCACAGTTACAGGGGAAAACATCCCGCTGCAGTGATATCAGTCCCTAACAGATCTTTAAGGATCTACTAGAACTCTGCAGCTCTGCTGTGATAGAGAGCAGCTGTCGTTCATGGTCGCATAGCGGAATTAACACTTCTGTTTTCACTATTTAGCCTGGAAAGGAGAGGGCAGTTATAGACTGCTTCTACCTTCTCCTCTGGGTGCTCGGTTGTGTCCGACAGCTGAGGACCTGACTTGCTCCTGCTAGATTGCAGGAGTAGAGGCTTTAATCCTGCGCCATATTTTTGCTATTGGCCAGGATTAAAGCCCAGGACCAAGCACCATAAATTTACGGTGCTTGTTCCCTAAGGGGTTAACAAGCATTTCCCCTTTAAATTAAAAATTAAATCTAAAGTCTTCCAGCCCACTCAACCCCCCCCCTCCCCCCCCCCCCCCCCCGCAGGCTAATCCCCAGATGGGTTCACGCCCAAGTTCTTAAAACTTTGTTTCTTTGTCAGTTTGTTAAAGATTATATCCATCTTTAGTGAACTCTGTGTTAGTCCCGTGGTCAGGCTCAAACTGACAGTCATAATGTGGGTGCAGAAATGGACCTATATCATGCTTGTGTGAATTTTTCTCTAGTGAGAGCTATTGTTACAATTTTCCTGAGTGATTGCCACCCAGCTATGTATTGCTGGTTTTCAATTATAGATGGAAACGCCAAGTAATGTAGAACTTTATATTAGTTGTTGTTACTCATAAATGAGTCATGCAGGCTTGGAAAGAAAAGATTGCATTCTACACAGAAGTCTTTTATTTTCCCACATAAACTACAGGGATCATCTTGATAGATAGTAAAATGACTTCTTCTCTAATAGCGTATGAGAATGTTTAATTTGGCCCCACTAAACTGCAGATAGAGCAACTCTGGAAATATTTCCATTATCAGTGCTCCATATTAAATTGTAATTACATTGTGCTTATAGCACAGAATCAGTATTTTTCATTATGTCTTTATTTAATGCTTTGTATACAGAAGTGTGTTCTGCTATGAGGGCCACACTTTTTTTTGGCTCAGTAGTGTACTATACTGGCCACCAGCTCATAACAGTACGAACACATGTTGCAAATATTAGTTATTCATGAAATTATTACACTATTTGGATATTTATGAGTCAATAAACATCATGATTCTCCAGAGGCTATAATTGGAAAAATGAAAGCCATAATAAGGTCTGTCAGAAGAAGCTAGCCAAATTAGTAACGGTTTCTAAACAGCAACTGGTTGACTTCTTCTTCTAAGGTACAGGTGTACAGGGCTAGTTGCTAAAATGCTGTGAAGAAACAGCAAGCACCAGTATTGATATTCTTGTGTTCTGTTGTAGCTTCTCTGATAGATTATTGAATAGCATTAGCAAATGGGAAATTTGTGTGCAAGTAGAACATTGCTTTTATGACGTTCTCACCTAATTCCAAGGAGTTCATAAATAATATGATCACAGCAATAAAGACTTTCTTCGTTGATTATTAAGGCTGGCTTTACACACTGAACTATTTTGAAGCTGTGATATGCTTTGTGATATTGCCATTTTTGGCAATAAAAATTTATTGTATATGATGGTTGAATCTTTGCACATTTTTCAGTGAATAGCAATTTATTGCAGTGCACTTAAATATGTCTAACATTTAATAGTGTAATACAATCTTACAATCATTTTTGCATATAACAATTGCCTTGTGTACCTAATGTATTTTTCGCATAGCATCACTTATAGTTGCAACCTCAACAATAACCACCTGTCAAAATCTAGGTAGATCCCAATAGCACATTGACATGCTACGATGATTGATCTGATCAAAAATGGCCATATTATATGAGAAATTATGTGCAAGACTGTCCTAACACCAAGGTCATTCTTACACAGCCCGCATTTTACCACAATTAGCATGGCGTTGCAAACATCACGGTAAAATGCTTCCATTAATTTTATTGGTGCTTTGCAGACCTGCTGTGATTTTTGAGCACTGTCTAATGCATTTCCGCACTTTTTAATGCTTCTCATCACCCATCACAATGATGGGGTGCGTTAAAGAGCGCTGTCAAACGCAGCTCGAAATTGCAGTAAAAGGCCACGATTTTTAACATGCTGTTTTGTGAACAGCCTTAGACAATACAGGATATGTCAATAATGCAGAGCATGTTGAAAATGTGCTGTGGTGGTCTGGTGTTGACTTTTGAGTAGTAAATGCTATTTTTTTCTTTTTAAATAGCTTTTATTTTATGTCCCTTATTATGTAAAAACATCCTTTACTATACGGTAATAGTGTCTTTCTGTGTATTTTGATGGGGTGCCAACTTTGCATTTTGCATCTGTTTGTGAGCAACTTGTAAGTGGGTGCTGAAATCTCTAGAAGTCAACAGAAACTCTAACAATTTTTTTTTTATATTGTGTAGAGTTGCTATTACTATAACTCGAAAAACATCAATGCTAACCTTGGATGGTAAGAGAGAAAATCAAAATGACCGGCCTAAATGAAAATCAAGACCAGTTTAGGTGTTGGCAATAGGTATGCTCCTAAGGCTGGCTGCACACGGGCATATTTGCATTGCGGAATCCGGAGCGGGCGTCCAACTCCAGATTACGCAAAGAATACCACCCATAACATACAATTGAAAAATGCTTTTTCCTGCACACGAGTGGAAATCGATTGCAATTTTTCACTCGCGGAGGTAAAATTGCAGCATGTTCTATTTTTGCACGGATCCTGCGTGGAGGGCTTCCATTGAAGTCAATAGAAGCTGTCCGATCCGTGGTCCTTCCACAATGACATTGCAAAAAGGTCACGGAATCTGTATCATTGCTAGGCGATGACGCGCGAAAAGCAGGGATATAAAAAAAAATTGTACTGCACATGCCCGATGGCTCGCCGTGTGAACCATCCGCAGTACAGAGACGATACAAAAAGGGCAGGTACGCACACATGCCGACTGGGCACAGGGTCTGATTCCACTGTGGGCTCCCGCATGCTGAATCCGACCCGGTCATGGGCAGCAGGCCTAAAGCTCTCAGAATTGGGTGTAGATGGTGGTGGGTGGATATATGATATAGAATTACCTAGCTTGCATTAATACTATAGTTCTGTAGTTAAAAAGTAAAGTGTATTATTTACTGAATTATAGTATTTGGAAAATGCCACAGAAATAACTACTGCAAACAACAACAAAAAAAAGCTGAAAAATCTGTAAGGAAATTACTTCCAGATGAACTGGCCTGTACAGCAATACAAATATTTATAGCAAATCTAGAAGATAAAACTGGCAGTTACTCAAACTAAACACTGTATGACATTATCAGCAACATGATCCGTAAATCTCTACAGACAATACCTTGTTACAGCCTGTCACTTTTTGTCAGTGCTGCACATATTCAGAAAAAGTAAGCGCTAAAAGGTTTGTGTGCGATTCACTGTCTTTTTCACACTCGCTGAACCTCCTGCATCCAGCCGGATGACCCGGTCCTTTAAATGATGCTTTTGGAAATGGATTTAAATGCAGCATTTTAAAATGGTTTCTTTTCATCTCTTGTAAAAATGTTAGCGTTATAGGAGGTTGTGTGGACATACAGGGACAGCAACTGTTGATAGTAAATGTATTACTATTAGAGATGAGCGAGCACCAAAATGCTCGGGTGCTCGTTACTCGGGACGAAATTTTCGCGATGCTCGAGGGTTCGTTTCGAATAACGAACCCCATTGAAGTCAATGGGCGACCCGAGCATTTTTGTATATCACCGATGCTCGCTAAGGTTTCCATTTGTGAAAATCTGGGCAATTCAAGAAAGTGATGGGAACGACACAGCAACGGATAGAGCAGGCGAGGGGCTACATGTTGGGCTGCATCTCAAGTTCCCAGGTCCCAATATTAAGCCACAATAGCGGCAAGAGTGGGCCCCCCCCCTCCCAACAATTTTTACTTCTGAAAAGCCCTCATTAGCAATGCATACCTTAGCTAAGCACCACAATAGCTCCAACAAAGCACAATCACTGCCTGCATGACACTCCGCTGCCACTTCTCCTGGGTTACATGCTGCCCAACCACCCGCACGACCCAGTGTCCACAGCGCACACCAAAGTGTCCCTGCGCAGCCTTCAGCTGCTCTCATGCCACACCACCCTCATGTCTATTTAAAAGTGCGTCTGCCATGAGGAGGAACCGCAGGCACACACTGCAGAGGGTTGGCACGGCTAGGCAGCGACCCTCTTTAAAAGGGGCGGGGCGATAGCCCACAATGCTGTACAGAAGCAATGAGAAATATAATCCTGTGCCACCGCCATCAGGAGCTGCACATGTGGGCATAGCAACGGGGAACCTATGTGCCACACACTATTCATTCTGTCAAGGTGTCTGCATGCCCCAGTCAGACCGCGGTTTTTTATAAATAGTCACAGGCAGGTGCAACTCCGCAATGGGAATTCTGTGTGCACCCACAGCATGGGTGGCTCCCTGGAACCCACCGGCTGTACATAAATGTATCCCATTGCAGTGCCCTGGACAGCAGAGCTAAAGTCAGATTAAATGCAGGTGGGCTTCGGCCCACACTGCATGCCCCAACCTGACCGGGGTTTTTAATTCATAGACACAGGCAGGTACAACTCCCTATTGTGATGTCCCTGTGGACCGACAGCATGGGTGGGTGCCAGGAAGCCACCGGCGGTATATAAATATATCCCATTGCATTGCCCATCACAGCTGAGGTAATGTCATGTTTAATGCAGGTGGGCTTCGGCCCACACTGCATGCCCCAGTCAGACTGGGGTTCTATAAGTAGACACAGGCAGGTACAACTCCCTATTGTGAAGTCCGTGTGGACCGACAGCATGGGAGGGTCCCAGGAAGCCACAGGCGGTACATAAATAAATCCCATTGCATTGCCCAGCACAGCTGAGGTAATGTCATGTTTAATGCAGGTGGGCTTCGGCCCACACTGCATGCCCCAGTCAGACTGGGGTTCTTTAGAAGTGGACACATGCAGTTACAACTCCGTGTGGACCGACAGCATGGGTGGCTCCCTGGAACCCACCGGAGGTACATAAATATATCCCATTGCAGTGCCCAGCACAGCTGAGGTAATGTCATGTTTAATGCAGGTGGGCTTCGGCCTACATTGCATGCCCCAGTCAGACTGGGGTTCTTTAGAAGTGGACACATGTAGTTACAACTCCGTGTGGACCGACAGCATGGGTGGCTCCCTGGAACCCACTGGAGGTACATAAATATATCCCATTGCATTGCCCATCACAGCTGAGGTAATGTCATGTTTAATGCAGGTGGGCTTCGGCCCACACTGCATGCCCCAGTCAGACTGGGGTTCTTTAGAAGTAGACACATGCAGTTACAACTCCGTGTGGACCGACAGCATGGGTGGGTGCCAGGAAGCCACCGGCGGTACATAAATATATCCCATTGCAGTGCCCAGCACAGCTGATGTAACGTCAGCTTTAATGCAGGTTGGCAAAAAATTTATTGGATTACACGGTAGGCGAGGGCCCCAAAAAATTGGTGTACCAACAGTACTAATGAACGTCAGAAAAATTGCACATGCCCAACCAAGAGGGCAGGTGAAACCCATTAATCGCTTTGGTTAATGTGGCTTAATTTGTAACTAGGCCTGGAGACAGCCCAGTTAAAATAAAAATTGGTTCAGGTGCAAGTTTCAACGCTTTAATGAGCATTGATGAAGCTAAAAGGTCCACGTTTTTGATGGTGATAGAGAACAATGCTTCCATCCGCGGGTGCAGCCTACGTATTGTTTAGGTATCGCTGCTGTCCGCTGGTGGAGAAGAGAAGTCTGGGGAAATCCAGGCTTTGTTCATCTTGATGAGTGTAAGCCTGTCGGCAGTGTCGGTTGACAGGCAGGTACGCTTATCTGTGATGATTCCCCCAGCCGCACTAAACACCCTCTCTGACAAGACGCTAGCCGCAGGACAAGCAGGCACCTCCAGGGCATACAGCGCGAGTTCAGGCCACGTGTCCAGCTTCGACACCCAGTAGTTGTAGGGGGCAGAGGCGTCACGGAGGACGGTCGTGCGATCGGCTACGTACTCCCTCACCATCCTTTTACAGTGCTCCCGCCGACTCAGCCTTGACTGGGGAGCGGTGACACAGTCTTGCTGGGGAGCCAGAAAGCTGTCAAAGGCCTTAGAGAGTGTTCCCCTGCCTGTGCTGTACACGCTGCCTGATCTCCGCGCCTCCCCTGCTACCTGGCCCTCGGAACTGCGCCATCGGCCACTAGTGCTGTCGGATGGGAATTTTACCATCAGTTTGTCCACCAGGGTCCTGTGGTATAGCATCACTCTCGATCCTCTTTCCTCTTCGGGTATGAGAGTGGAAAGGTTCTCCTTATACCGTGGGTCGAGCAGTGTGTACACCCAGTAATCCGTAGTGGCCAGAATGCGTGTAACGCGAGGGTCACGAGAAAGGCATCCTAACATGTAGTCAGCCATGTGTGCCAGGGTACCTGTACGCAACACATGGCTGTCCTCACTAGGAAGATCACTTTCAGGATCCTCCTCCTCCTCCTCCTCCGGCCATACACGCTGAAAGGATGACAGGCAAGCAGCATGGGTACCCTCAGCAGTGGGCCAAGCTGTCTCTTCCCCCTCCTCCTCATCCTCCTCATGCTCCTCCTCCTCCTCCTCAACGCGCTGAGATATAGACAGGAGGGTGCTCTGACTATCCAGCGACATACTGTCTTCCCCCGCCTCTGTTTCCGAGCGCAAAGCGTCTGCCTTTATGCTTTGCAGGGAACTTCTCAAGAGGCATAGCAGAGGAATGGTGACGCTAATGATTGCAGCATCCCCGCTCACCATCTGGGTAGACTCCTCAAAGTTTCCAAGGACCTGGCAGATGTCTGCCAACCAGGCCCACTCTTCTGTAAAGAATTGAGGAGGCTGACTCCCACTGCGCCGCCCATGTTGGAGTTGGTATTCCACTATAGCTCTACGCTGCTCATAGAGCCTGGCCAACATGTGGAGCGTAGAGTTCCACCGTGTGGGCACGTCGCACAGCAGTCGGTGCACTGGCAGATTAAACCGATGTTGCAGGGTGCGCAGGGTGGCAGCGTCCGTGTGGGACTTGCGGAAATGTGCGCAGAGCCGGCGCACCTTTCCGAGCAGGTCTGACAAGCGTGGGTAGCTTTTCAGAAAGCGCTGAACCACCAAATTAAAGACGTGGGCCAGGCACGGCACGTGTGTGAGGCTGCCGAGCTGCAGAGCCGCCACCAGGTTACGGCCGTTGTCACACACGACCATGCCCGGTTGGAGGCTCAGCGGCGCAAGCCTGCGGTCGGTCTGTTCTGTCAGACCCTGCAGCAGTTCGTGGGCCGTGGGCCTCTTCTCTCCTAAGCTGAGTAGTTTCAGCACGGCCTGCTGACGCTTGCCCACCGCTGTGCTGCCGTGCCGTGCGACACCGACTGCTGGCGACGTGCTGCTGACACATCTTGATTGCGAGACAGAGGTTGCGTAGGAGGAGGAGGAGGGTGGTTTAGTGGAGGAAGCATACACCGCCGCAGATACCACCACCGAGCTGGGGCCCGCAATTCTCGGGGTGGGTAGGACGTGAGCGGTCCCAGGCTCTGACTCTGTCCCAGCCTCTACTAAATTCACCCAATGTGCCGTCAGGGAGATATAGTGGCCCTGCCCGCCTGTGCTTGTCCACGTCTCCGTTGTTAAGTGGACCTTGGCAGTAACCGCGTTGGTGAGGGCGCGTACAATGTTGCGGGAGACGTGGTCGTGCAGGGCTGGGACGGCACATCGGGAAAAGTAGTGGCGACTGGGAACTGAGTAGCGCGGGGCCGCCACCGCCATCATACCTTTGAAAGCCTCCGTTTCCACAACCCTATACGGCAGCATCTCCAGGCTGATAAATTTGGCTATGTGCACGTTTAACGCTTGAGCGTGCGGGTGCGTGGCGGCGTACTTGCGCTTGTGCTCAAACAGTGGCGCTAGCGACGTCTGGACGCTGCGCTGAGAGACATTGCTGGATGGGGCCGAGGTCAGCGGAGGTGAGGGTGTGGGTGCAGGCCAGGAGACGGTAGTGCCTGTGTCCTGAGAGGGGGGTTGGATTTCAGTGGCAGGTTGGGGCACAGGGGGAGAGGCAGTGGTGCAAACCGGAGGCGGTGAACGGCCTTCGTCCCACCTTGTGGGGTGCTTGGCCATCATATGTCTGCGCATGCTGGTGGTGGTGAGGCTGGTGGTGGTGGCTCCCCGGCTGATCTTGGCGCGACAAAGGTTGCACACCACTGTTCGTCGGTCGTCTGCACTCTCAGTGAAAAACTGCCAGACCTTTGAGCACCTCGGCCTCTGCAGGGTGGCATGGCGCAAGGGGGCGCTTTGGGAAACAGTTGGTGGATTATTCGGTCTGGCCCTGCCACTACCCCTGGCCACCGCACTGCCTCTTCCAACCTGCCCTGCTGCTGCACTTGCCTCCCCCTCTGAAGACCTGTCCTCAGTAGGCGTAGCAAATCAGGTGGGGTCAGTCACCTCATCGTCCTGCTGCTCTTCCTCCGAATCCTCTGTGCGCTCCTCCCTCAGACTTACTCCAATTACTACTACCTGAGTGATAGACAACTGTGTCTCATCGTCATCGTCCTCCTCACCCACTGAAAGCTCTTGAGACAGTTGCCGGAAGTCCCCAGCCTCATCCCCCGGACCCCGGGAACTTTCCAAAGGTTGGGCATCGGTCACAACAAACTCCTCCAGTGGGAGAGGATTCGGAACCATTGCTGCCCATTCTGGGCAGGGGCCCGAGGACAGTTCCTGGGAGTCTGCTTGCTTCTCAGAATGTGTCATTGTAATGGAGTGAGGAGGCTGGGAGGAAGGAAGAGCAGCAGCCAGAGGATTCAGAGTTGCAGCAGTGGACGGCGCAGAATTCTGGGTGGTCGATAGATTGCTGGATGCACTTTCTGCCATCCACGACAGGACCTGCTCACACTGCTCATTTTCTAATAAAGGTCTACCGCGTGGACCCATTAATTGTGAGATGAATGTGGGGATGCCAGAAACGTGCCTCTCTCCTAATCCCGCAGCAGTCGGCTGCGATACACCTAGATCAGGAGCTCGGCCTGTGCCCACACCCTGACTTGGGCCTCCGCGTCCTCGTCCACGTCCTCTAGGCCTACCCCTACCCCTCAGCATGCTGTATTATCAGTAGTGCAGAAACAGAACGCTGTAATTAAATGTGCCGCTTATTGGCCTGTGGTTGGAGGCTGACTTCCCTTACGGAACGCACAGCAGAGCCAGGAAACAATTTTGTGCACGCCTGTAGTGAAACGTAGGTGCGTATGACTGAGCTAGTGGAATTCACAGCGCAGAAGCAGTCAAGTGGCCAAAGGCCAGTAGTAGGCCTTAAGTATTTTGCTTCTATTTTTTTTTAAATGCTGAGCTGATACAGCAGACAGATACTGTAGGCAGCGTATAATATTATGTATACTGTTTCTGGCGGGATGACAGCGCTGATGTAACAGACAGCAGATCCAGGAAACAATTTTGCGCAAGCCTGCTGAAACGCTTAGCTGCGTATTAATTAGGACTACTACCCCCAGCAGACAGATACTGTAGGCAGCGTATAATAATATGTATACTGTTTCCCTCTGGCGGGATGACGGCGGTGATGTAACGGAGACAGCAGAGCCAGGAAACAATTTTGTGCAAGCCTGCTGTAACGCTTAGCTGCGTATTAATTAGGACTACTACCCCCAGCAGACAGATACTGTAGGCAGCGTATAATATTATGTATACTGTTTCCCTCTGCCGGGATGACGGCGGTGATGTAACAGAGACAGCAGAGCCAGGAAACAATTTTGCGCAAGCCTGCTGTAACGCTTAGCTGCGTATTAATTAGGACTACTACCCCCAGCAGACACGCAGTAAACTGAAGACGGTCACAGGCAGCCCAAATATAGTATTTTTCCCCAATTTTTTTTAAAAAGCCCACTGCCTATATAGCCTGTATATCTCTTTCCCTGCCTCACCAGTACTGTCCCTATACTCTGTACAATGACTGCAGACTGAGGACGCAATGCTCTGCACGCCCGATATACAAAAAAAAAATTGTGCAACACTGCTAAAAGCAGCCTCAACAGTACTGAACACGGTCAGATGTGACCCTAAGAAGGACCGTTGGGGTTCTTGAAGCCTAAAATCACTCCTAACACTCTCCCTATAGCAGCTCCGGCATCAGCAGCACTTTCCCTGATCTCTGTCAGAATACATCTGTGGCGAGCCGCGGGAGGGGCCGATTTATATACTCAGGTGACACCTGATCTCGCCAGCCACTTACTGCAGGGGGGTGGTATAGGGCTTGAACGTCGCAGGGGGAAGTTGTAATGCCTTCCCTGTCTTTCTATTGGCCAGAAAAGCGCGCTAACGTCTCAGAGATGAAAGTGAAAGTAACTCGAACATCGCGTGGTGCTCGCCTCTAGTAACGAGCATCTCGAACACGCTAATACTCGAACGAGTATCAAGCTCGGACGAGTACGTTCGCTCATCTCTAATTACTATGTCTAATTAATCCCTTAAGTTTTTGATCCTTTCCGGTGATTCTCCATACATGTACAGCTCAACGGGACAATAGACCCAGCATCATACTGTGTATTTCTGACGCTGGTTTGAAGGGACTTAGAAGTATTGAAACGCTGCCTTACTCTACACAGAGCGGGGAATTTGAAGAAAAAATAAAAATCACACTGCGCATGTCCGTGACGTCAGATTCCCAGGCATGCGCACTGCCGTTAGAGTGTATGGGCTGCGATGCGTACACATACGCTCGTGTGAATGAGCCTTAATGCCGGGCTCACATGGACGGACCAGATTCCACACATGGGAGGCCTGTAGTGGATTCCGGCTGTAAGCCAGGCCGGTGACCCTGCATACCTCCTATAACTGTACTGTGGAGACTCGCAGACGGTAATGCTGAGTGCAGTCTTTTTTTATTTGTATTTCTCACGCCGTCGCTTATCTATGACGTGGGTACCCGCAGCCCATACGCAATGTTCATTGCGACAAAGGGTCGGATGACCTTCATTGACATTAATGGAGGCCGTCCACGCGAATTCTGCGGCAAAATAGCACATGCTGTGATTTTTCTTCCGCTTGTGGAATACCTTAGTGTGGAATACCATGAGTGTGAAAGAAAAAGCAAAAATGCATGCCTTTCAATGCCCGCATTTTACAGCTGATTTCTCGCACGGACGGCGATAGGGGAATCCACAATACAAATCGGCCCATGTCAGCCACTGACCCACAGAATAAAGTTAACATATCCTTTATATCATTTGGTTAATGCTGTAAAAAACTAAACCCATACAACCATGACAGAATTGCTGCTTCCCTATAAGAAAAATTAAGCCATGACAAACTCCTACTCTGAACAGTCTACATATGCACCAATATGAAAGACTAACATATCAATGAGACCCCAAACTAAACTACTACGTCTTACACCCCTAGATGAATTTCCTAAAGGGTGTAGTTTCCAAAATGGGGTCACTTTTTTGTGTGTGGAGAGGAGGGAGTTCTACTGTACTGAGTATCTCAGTGGCTCTGCAAATGTGATATGGTGTCTGAAAATAATTCCAGTAAAATCTGTGTACCTTTCCATCTGAGACCTGCCATGTGCCCAAAAAGGCTTTGTCTACATGTAGGGCATTTCCATACTCCAAACAAATTGTTTAGCAAACTACGGGTGCTTTTTCATGGCCCAATTTCACGCAAACCTCCAAAAACCTCCAAACACTCATTACACCCTCTATTTAATTTCTTAAGAGGGTAGTTTCCACAATTGAGTCACTTTTGGAGGGTTCCCACTGTCCTGTTACCTCAGAGGGTTCTGTAAATACAAAATGACATCGAAAAATTATTCCAGCAAGACCTGTGTTCCTTTCCACCTGAGCCTGAGCCCTCCCATGTGCCCAAACAGCAGTGTACATCCACATATCGGACATTTCCATGCTCAGGAAAAACTGGGTATCAAATTGTGGGGTGATTTCCCTCCTTTCGAAAGTGAAAAATTAGTATGTTGTTGGGCCTACAGTTATGCCATTTATACTTGGATTGTTTCTTATGTTTTCGGCCAGCGGTTCCATCACCAGTGAAAATATTAGTGGTGACAAGGGACATCCCTGTCTTATACCGTTAGTTATTTCAAATGATTTAGATGGTAGCCCATTGATTAGCACTGAAGCTGAGGGAGAGGAGTATAGTGATCTTATGGCAAATTTTTATGCAACATCCCCCCCACCCCCCACCCGACAAAACGTAGCCTCTTATAGAATCCCAATTAACACAAATTGTGGATTTGAAGGCATATCTAGTGACATTTCATAAATATTTTTCTCTTTCGGAACTGCCACCTATACTTTCAGTACAAGCGCCTCTCTCTGCATGGAAAGAATGTCTAACAAAAAAACATGGAATCACAAAACAATCAAAAAACTCTTATCCCCTTTTCAGCATTAAATCATCTAAGCCCTAATCTTTCCACTGAAGCATGGTCCTGCTTGGGAATCAAACCAGTCATAGACTTTTATCACCATGACCAACTTTATCCAAATCAGGAAATTTCTCCACTCCCACCCAGATACACACATCTATATACCAATAGTCTTGAGGGACCAGATACTGAAACCCACCAACACTCTACAAAAAAAAACAAAAAACAAATTTATACACTCCTTTCAGATAACATGTTCCTGGAGAGAACTGGGCACTTCCTAAAATGGGAAAGAGACCTAGCACGCCAGTTCTCTATTAGGGATTGGCAAATCGCTATAAAGTGGACTATTGAATCCACGGCATGTACTTCCCACCACGAACAATATTTTAAATTACTAGTGAAGTGGCACTACACCCCGGATAGACTTGCACATATCTTTACTGACACCTCACCTTTATGCTGGAGAGGCTGCGGGTGTAGGGGCACGCTTTTACATATCTTTTGGAGCTGCCAACTTATTTCTAGTCTGTGGGGTTGGTGTACCGTCTCTTGAATTCCCTCTCTCCTTCACCCCATATTAAAAGTAGTCTGGGCCTGGCCCTTTTGCTGCTCGGCATTGGCATCCTCCCATTGAATTTCATAACTATCACATGACATGTTCTTCATGCTTCCCGTCTTACGCTAGCACGAAACTGGAAAAGCAATAGAATATCTTCCATAGAAGATATCATAGCAAACTACTGCTTATACGAAAAAATGCTGGCAGTCCAAAGTGGGAAACTAGACTCCTTCACCGACGAATGGAACATATGGCTTAACCATTATCCTCTGCTAATATAAAACTTAACCCGTCCCCTTATACCACTATCCATCAATACAATAAGGCTCAATATCTATTAAAATGGTACACACTGGTTAAATGTTATTTCTTGATTCAAATGCTAACAATATTATTTATTATTACATGTAAACTTGTGTAAAAATCTGTATACTCAGACCATGTGCTGTATAAGAATGTATAGTCTATCCTTTGTAATTAATACTGATGTCCACAACCATAATTACACCTGTATGTTATGGTATTGAAAATACCAGTAATCATTGGAAAGAAAGTGAAAAATTTGAGACCAAACCTACTTTTTTTTGGAAAAATCGATAATTACTGATCCTTAACCCTTTCCAATCCACTGTCTGATGCCTAAAGACATTATGATTTAAGGCTGTACAGCTCTGATGTTGGAAGACTCCTGTCAGGGTTCTCTTACTGTATATTGCCAGCCTCTCTGCTGTCGGAGCCTATCCAACATGTCACCTCATGCAGTACTGGTGTCAGGGTAAAATATTCTAAGTACAGCACCAATCAGGCCCACCCCACTTGCCCCGCTGCCGGCCGTAAGAAGAGACACCACACGGAGGTCTGGTATAGTTTCTCACACGGGACATGGCTCTCGCGCTGTCGTGCCATGCTTTATTACAGATTACATGAGATCTTATACCCTTTGTCCCATCACCAGCAAGGGGTGATGGGCTCATAACCATATATGGGAAGTCCGGATTTCCGGCCTGAGACAGTGAAAACAGTTGCTATCTTGATATGGCGCCTCTGGCTTATGTACAGAAAATCACGTATTCAATTAACTCCAGTGCAAAGAATCACCCACTCAATTCTAAGAAAGCGGCCAAGCATGCATTCTTCGTATCTCTCCACTTTAACCTTCATCCTTCGTCTGGTTCCTTTGGACATTCTTCTTTGCTGTGTTTTAAAATACATTTTGTCTTCGCCTGGCAAGGCCTCTTGGCATATCTGATGTAAGGCGACATATAAGTTTTTTCTCATTTGGAATTGAATAGAACTTGAATACAGGTATAAAGCATAAAAAAACATATGGCAATATATACATATACCCTCACAAACCCCCCTAAAAAACTTATATGGAGATCAAGTACCAGGCCTTGCACTCTTCCTCGGTCGCCTCTCCCTTGCGTCAGGGTTTCTCCACTGCCCGTAAGTCCCTACTCCTAAAAGGGAGGGATCCCTACCTCACCTCAGAAGGAGGCCATGGATTCCCTGGGCTTATTTCCGGGCATCCATACCCTCTATCTGTACGAGTTAACACCCCACAGGGTGTGCCCTCGCCGGAACCTAAGGTCTTCTGCACTTTCCCTAGGCAAATGGGAATTCCACTGACAGTCCATCTTATGAGACCGGGGCAGGCGCAGCACTAGTACATTTCTCCATTCTTCTGGTAACGTACATGGTTGGCATTATCGGAACTGGCTCTTCATCTTTTTCAAACAAGGGAAACGTTGGTGTCACATTATCCAGTCCCTTACTCATACTCTTTTTGATCAAAGGGATTATACACATACAGGAAGTTATATACCCAACCTCTTTCTGCTAAAATCATATCCAGGGCCACTCTATTTTGGAACGTCATGGATGCAGTGGGCCCTAACTGGTCAACTAACCCTTTCAAAGGCATCCCTGGTGTAGTTTACAAACCTCTGCTGATTGTAATAGATATAATTCATCCAATCTACATTATTATTAACAGTGACAAAAGCAAATAAGGACTCAAAACCTGCTTTAACCTGATCTCAAGAATTAAATTCATCTGGCACCCCTCTTGGCACTCCTATTGCATCTATGTATACATGTGGATCAAAGTTACCACCTGGAGCGTCGACTTCTCTCTTAGCACGATGCGGTGTTGGATTCTCACCCTCAGTGTAGTCTTATTGATTGTATTAATTTGTTCTGAAACAGGGGGCTAGTGTACAGTAGTCAAAGGTGTGTGTTAGAGGAATTGTACCACATTATAGCATGTAAAGGATATGCAGGATCATTAGTTTTTTCAGTGCGAAGTGTGGATCCAAGTGGGCTTTCCTTCGAGCTTGACTGCAGTTGGCGTGGTGAACAACATCTGGTAAGGACTTTTAAACTGGGTTTCTTGCTCAAACTTTTTCACATAGACCCTGTCACCTGGTTTTAGATTGTGACACTCATCTGTAGGACCTGGGAGAAAAGCAGAGACTACAGAATGCATTATTGACAATTCCTTGGAGAGACCTGTGACAAAATTAACAAGAAAATCATTCCCCAAACTCTGATACTGTGGCATGTATCCTCCGGAGAAAAAGAAAAACTAATGGAAGACACTCAATTCAAGATTTGCCCATTTTCTTCATTACCTTTTGTATTTACTTTCCCACTACTCCGCGGATGGTAGGGTGTGTGAAAAGCCTGAAATATACCCAAAGCAGACATGATGTGTTGCATTATTTCACCTGTGAAGTTTGTACCTTTGTTTGACTCAATCACTTCCGATACCCCATATCTGCAGATTACCTCATTCATGAGCTTCTGTGCGACTACCTGCTTATTTACTTTGGTAACAGAGTAGGTCTCCAACCTGAAAAACATCAACAACAACAAGCACATATTCATGCTTCCCAACAAGTAGGAGCTGAATGTAGCCAATTTGCAATCCCTGAAATGGGTAGAGTGGTCTAGGCAAGTGTGATGTGGCAAATTTTACTTCTGCCCTGTTGCTTTACGGCAAAGATCATGCAAAATTGGACAAATGATGCAGCAGCTACAGAAAACCCAGGAGCCACCCGTCCTCGTTCAAGCGTCGACATCATTACTGCTTTAAGAGGTGCGTCTTTCCATGCGTCAGCTGGGCCATCATTGGGCACAGGGACTATGGTAAGCAAGTTCTGTTGACTGTTTACCATACGCCGTCCCTTTTTAGTCCATTTTTCCTTTTCTTCCTTGCTGGCTTGTAACTGTAAAGTCATTAGCATATCAAAGTCCAAATTTTTATCAAAGTCCAAGTTATTATCAAATTCCAAGTTTATATCGAAGTCCAAATTTTGTCAAAGTCCAAAGTTATTGTTAAATTCTTCTTTTCTTCTTTTCTTCCACGGCTTGAGGGCCGCTGCCTTTGCTGTGTGGTCTGTGATGGCATTACCTCTCGCTTCTATGGTGTAGGAATTGGTGTGAGCTTTCCACCTTGTCAGGTAGAAGTAGGGCCTCCGTGAGACTCTGTACCGCTGCAACATTCTTAATTGGCTGTCCTGCTGAGGTAAAAAACTGTCTGGCCTTCCATTTTGGGCCGTAATCATGAGCTATGCCAAATGCATACCGGGAGTCAGTGTAAATGTTTGCCGTCTTACCTTCTACCACTCTACACGCCTCAGCGAGTGCTTTTAGTTCCGCTTCTTGTACTGCGACATGCGGAGGCATTCTGCTTTTAGGACATCTTGTTGTGTAACCATTGCATATCCAGTGTGGAGTCGTCAATCACCCTGGTACCATCTATAAAAAACAACTCAAAATATGCATTATTAACAAGGGCTTTCAGTAACTTTTTAAAACTTAAATTTTCTTGTTGCATCACTGCTAGACAATCAGGCTGGTATTCTATTTCAAAAAGATCAGAACCTTGTTGCAAAAAATTAAAAAATGTAAAAATGGCTTGCAAAAAATTTTAAAAATGGCTGACTTGCAATACCTAGATCACCTATGCCTTCTCCTCCCCCCCTTTGAACCCGGGTACGCAATTGGAACAATAGTAGCCGGGTTTAAGTTAGTACAACATTGTAAAAAGATTTGATGGATACAGATAAGGCCTGTAAGATGTTAGCACCTATAACAGAAACATGAGTTACACCAGGGCAGAATAACCTACAAACACCTATTAATATTTGAAATGTGATATTACTTTAAGTGAATTCATTATTAGTCTGTTCCTGCCTGCAATGTCTTTATCAAATTTCAGACAGGAGAAAAAAAAACAAAACAAAAATTTTTACTAGCTGCTCAAAATCCTCACCCCCTCCCTTGGACAAGAGGGATGAAACATTACGTACTATTACAACATCTAGCTCCACCCCTTCGATATTGGTCGCTTGCGTCTTTTTTCAGAACTTCATTTCAGCTTAACAGTCTACACGTCCACATCTCAACCAAGCAAAGTCCCATGCATGGGGAGGACTTTTATAGCAAAGTCCCATGCATGGGGAGGACTTTTATCCCCAGTCATTACCTGCATCACACATTCCACACAGCCCGAACACGGGTCACTAACTCTCATCCATCCATGCTCTCAAGTTTACTCCGTCACCCCCTATTGAAGGTGTCCCAGTACATGCAGATGCACAGACAAAAAAAGTTTGACAAACATACATACATCAGCTGAAAAACACCGAGGTGAGTGCTATGATCTTATAAAGTACATGATTCTATTGAGATGAGATTGTGAATGAGCGCTATCTTTGACAAATTATGTGAAAAAAGTTTGCTG
The DNA here is from genome assembly GCF_035609145.1 of Eleutherodactylus coqui. Classification (NCBI taxonomy): domain Eukaryota; kingdom Metazoa; phylum Chordata; class Amphibia; order Anura; family Eleutherodactylidae; genus Eleutherodactylus; species Eleutherodactylus coqui. Next base: position 141,790,715 of record NC_089838.1, on the reverse strand, counting down.
AGTGACTGAGACATTCTATCTTTCTTATTTACTGAAGCTATTATATGCTGTATTAAACGCTGAAGTATTTTAGAATACGTGGGTATTTTTCAGCCCCCCTTGTCTTTCTTTCTCTGTATTTGACCCTGAACAAAAAGTGAAGTCTGAAAGCCCCCACCTTTTCAAAACATGTCTTATCTCTCTACGAATATGAAACACAGACTGAATGGTTTTAGCTTAACTATTCCCTGCATTTGAACTCATAATTAACACATATGCTGGGACCTTGCAACATTCATTTTCAACCCCTGTATAAGTAAGAATATACCTTAGAAATTGCTATATTTCCTGCCTACTAAGACGGTATAATTAATTAAATTCATTTCAAGCCTTCATTCCTTTACAGCAAGCAGAGATATTATCCAGGGTTATTATTGCATTTTCTCTCGCTTCGTTATCTCTTGACCTTGAAAACTGAACACAAACTCGCAGCTACATGTCAACAAAACTTTCTCCCCTACAAGCAAGCTCAGTTAACTATTTGCACATACAGGATACATATATATATATCCATATCTATTATCTATCTTGTATTATACACATTTTCATCTCTCTTTGCCAACAAATCACATGCATTGTACCTTTCTTCTCGACTTGCTTGTTCCTCATACTTCTCTCCCCTACCTAGCTGCCAATATAACCTTCAATAGACACTCTCCTGACGCCCTCTTGATCACTTACTGTACTTTTCAACATTTCACTTACGGATACTTTCTTAAACAAATAATGTGTATATACGTAACTTTCTTTGACTGTCTCTCTCTCTCCTCCTCCTCTAGCACTTTCTAGCAAACCTTGATCTTCCAAGGCACCTCTCGGTCCTAAAGACCTCCTCCCAGACACCATTTTGTAATCTACCATGCCGGTCGATGTCACACATTTTCATTAGAGTTTTCTTACAGTTTACAAATTCATCCGCACGGCAGCAGCCCTTGAGGGGCTCTATCTTCTTTAATAAGGTCTTACGCATATTACAACAACAACAATAATAATAATAACACGCTCCATAGAGTGCATCCTTCTGACCCGAATTGTCAGCCCCTTATATATGGTGAAACAACCGAAGGTATCTCCTTCTATGGAACCAGTCCCAAAGAGTGCATCCCTCTCCTCAGCTAAACCATCAACAACTAAACTAAACTAAAACGGAGGGTTCCTTCGTCTATGGGACCTATCTCACAGAGTGCTTCCCTCTCAGCTAAACCATTAACAACTAAATAAACCAGAACGGAGGGTTCCTTCTTCTGTGAGACCAAATGAAAAGTAAGAGAAAAAAAAATTCTGCAGATACAACAAACAATCTCCACTATTGTTAAAACACTACGGACTTCAAAGTACAAATAGACTACAGACTAGTTTCCGGGTGACCTATTGGTGCGCATATCATGGTCAGTGGTCCATGACAGCAAACCCGGAGCCCACACGAGTTACCGTGTAGAACTCTTAACCCAACCCGTCTGGTCACAAACCACAGATAGTCAGTCCCGCTGCAAGACTCTCAGCGTAAAACACAACATAAATATATGCTGGCCTTACCTGGAGTTCTGTGAGTTGATCAGGCTCGGTTTGCAGCAGGACGGCTTCCCCGTGGCGTGGATCCGGGTGAATTGCGCTGTAAGCTCCTGGTTTTACCGCCCCACGTTCGAGCGCCAAATTGTCAGGGTAATAAAATTCTAAGTACAGCACCAATCAGGCCCCGCTGCCGGCCGTAAAGAAAGAAACACCACACAGAGGTCTGGTATCATTCCTCACACGGGACATGGCTCTCGCTATCGTGCCGTGCTTTATTACAGATTACATGAGATCTTATACCCTTTGTCCCATCACCAGCAAGGGGTGATGGGCTCATAACCATATATGGGAAGTCCGGATTTCCGGCCTGAGACAGTGAAAACAGTTGCTATCTTGATATGGCGCCTCTGGCTTATGTACAGAAAATCACGTATTCAATTAACTCCAGTGCAAAGAATCACCCACTCAATTCTAAGAAAGCGGCCAAGCATGTATTCTTCGTATCTCTCCACTTTAACCTTCATCCTTCGTCTGGTTCCTTTGGACATTCTTCTTTGCTGTGTTTTAAAATACATTTTGTCTTCGCCTGGCAAGGCCTCTTGGCATATCTGATGTAAGGCGACATATAAGTTTTTTTCTCATTTGGAATTGAATAGAACTTGCATACAGGTATAAAGCATAAAAAAACATATGGCAATATATACATATACCCTCACACTGGCTTTAGCCAGCATATAGCGCTGTTGTATAATGGCAGGAAAAGAGTAAGCCCCCTAGGAAAACCAGGATACAAATTGGATTGGTAAGGGTTAAAGCTTAATTCTAAAACTTCTCCAGGGTCTAAACACTCACTGTACCCCTGTATGCAGTTTCCCAAATGGGGTATTTTGATGGGTTTTGTAATATCTTGGCACCTCAAGGCTTTTGCAATCCTGAATAGGTCACTCGAAAATATCCAAATGAAAGTGATGCCCCTAAATCCATAAAGTACTCCATTCCTGAGGCTTGTGTTTGAGTCTAATTGTGCACAAAGGCCATATGTGGGATATTTGTAAGAACTGCAGATTCAGCATAAAAATAATTAGTTTTGTTTAACTCCTCCTATGGATAAGTGATAACAGCTGCTTTTAGCATAACCTCTTTAATGTATATGGCCATCTTTATTGTACCCCTTATATAAACAGCAAGACTGTGTCTTTGAGGGAACGTTTAATAATTTTCTAAGCTGATGCGTCAGCCATTCTGTTTACAATGTCTGATTATGTAGATAACATGCTTCTAGTATAGTTTCTTGTTCACACTCATCTGTGGTCTTAAAAAGCCCAAATTTCCCCCTTTTTATTTACCTCTATTAAAAGCACTTCTGAATGTTAGATAATGTTCTGCTCTCAGTTTCTATGGTAACGAAAGCTGCATCATTGGAAGTCGGGAGCTGCACACTGCTGGATTCTGCTAGATTAGCAGGGCAATACCTGCTGTCAGGCTGCATCCATTTCACTTAATTAAAGTGGCACAGATGGATTAATAGGAAAAAAAGATAAAGTAACACTTTGACGATTTTACCGATATTAGATTGTGTAACAGATGTTATAAGATCTCCGGTCGTTGAATGTCAACACATTTACAAAGCTTTTGCTTTCACCAAGATGTGCTGTCATGCTAGAGAGACTCAATACTTCTCGATATCTATATTAATGAGTATGTTAGGAGAAGAAATGTGAAGGTTCTGCATGATCTACAGAAGTGAGGAAATAACCCCTTACCAATCAAGCATGAGAGGTCCTATTCCTGTCTGTGAAATGGAGAAAAGACCTATATCAAAGACAATAGAAAAGAATATGCCATGTGTTTTTTCACAGGGACCATAAGTCCTCATTAAAAAAAAAAAGCCCATGTGCCTAGCCTATACTGGTGTTGTAGAGAACAGCTCCAAAATACGCTAGTATGCACCTAGCCTTATACACAACTTATTTGTAGTCTAAGACCCTGGAGACACAGAGAGTGGGTCCACATAGAATTTGTAGTTCACACAGCTTTTTAAATCACGTCTCTTAGCAGAGTCACTTTATTTTTTTATTTTAACCCTTTAAGCGCACTGCCTAGTTTGGTACTTAATGACATGACATTTTGTGGGGGGTTTTGTCCTTTCTGCATTTAAAAAGCTCTAAAATTATTTATTATCAACTTGATGATATGGGTGAGGAAAAAGAAAAAAAACAAACAAAAACTCTCTATATATTTTCTGGAAGGGTGATATTGGCGCAACTTTTAACTGTAAAAAAATTAATTGACGGAGGTATATTAGCTAAAAAAAATCTCAGTTTATTGTTGAAAGCAGCTTGCATACACCTTTCTAGGTGTTGGAACTAGAGATGAGCGAGCACCCAAATGCTCGAGTCCGCGTTATTTGAGTCGAGCTTTTCGTAAAATTCGAGAGCTCTACTCGAGTAACGAACCCCATTGACTACAATGGGAGTCTCTCACCAGCCAGCCAATGATGCGCGCTGGGGCGGGGTCGAACACGGCTTGATGCTTGTTCAAGTAACGAGCACCATCGAGTACACTAATGCTCAAACGAGCATCAAGCTTGGCAGAGTATGTTCGCTCAACTGTAGTTGGAACCTCTTCCTCCGTACTTGCTGGGGTTATACATCCAAAGATGCTAACCATCTATATAAAAGACAGAGCTCTTTTTGGCTAATATACCTCTCTCAATTCTTATTATTTTTTTTACGTTAACAGGTTGCCCCAATATCACCCTCCAGAAAAATATATATATGTTTTTATGTTTTTTTCTCACTCGTTACTCCACACGTTTACCTATTGGGTATAACATCAGATCGAGGGGGGGGGGGGGGGGCAGCACCTTTGGAATACAAGTTTCTCCATCTTATGACAGCAATTCTCCATTACGACCTCAATTTTTCATCCTATTTTCTTTCTCACCGGAGTTGCTCCACCTATTTTTCCATTTCTTCACAACTTAGTAATATGAGGATTTGGTATCTGTGGAATGAGTTGCATTTTTCAATAGCACCACTTTGGCGAACACATAATGTATTCAATAACGTTAATACATTTTAGGGAGAGCAAGGTGAAAAAACACAGCAATTTTACCATAGTTTCTTTGGTTTGGGGTTATGCCCTTTTCCAGTGTAAATACTAATGATACATAATTTTATTCTGCAGGTTTCTACAATTACGGTGATATCAAAGTTATCTAGTTTAGGCAAGTTTTTTTTTTTTTGTTAAATTACTTTTAATTCAGGTTTTTCACATTAAATTTTTACAGACAATAAATCGTACGTTTCCATTTTCATGCATCAACATTTGTAAACCATATAAATTTACACTGCCATTCTTGTCAACTAGTGGCATATTGTTTCTCATACAACCATACTTAATCATAGAAAAATGCAATGAGAAAAAGAATTCAAACTCCAAATGCTTCCTATCCGCATACCAGTCTTTTTTTTTTTTTTCCAAAAAAATCCGTATATAGTTCTCAGACTTTTTCTGGAAATCTAAACATCCAAGGCTAGCATACTCCTTGATGACTAGGAAAAAACAGAATGGAGGAGTTGGTTGCCTAGATTTAATGGAGTACTACAAGGCAATTCCACTAAATAGATGGCTGGATTTGACGTGCCCTCTGAAAAACCATAAATTGAAAAAGATAGTATAGATATCACATGGAGATGGTTTTTGGGGGAATATGTGGTTTCCGAGCTCTAACATCTATAGAGCCAAGGGGTTTAACATTTTATTGAGAGGTATCTGTGGGAACGGGGATGCACTTAGTCCTAAATTGGCACCCTTACCATCACCTGCTACCCCTCTAAATTTATTACCGTATGTAATCAAACAACCTACTCATCCAACGTTAGAAAAAATTTGGAATACCTTCAAAGACCTAACTATTAATCCTTTCCAATCCCCTGTCTGACGTCTGAAGACATTATGATTTAAGGCTGTACAGCTCCGATGTTGGAAGAAATCAGTCGGGGTTCTCTTACTGTATTTTGCCAGCCCGTCTGCTGTCGGAGCCTATCCATCGTGTTACCTCATGCAGTACTGGCTTTAGCCAGCATATAGCGCTGTTGTAGAACAGCAGAAAAAGAGTAAGCCCCCTAGGAAAACCAGGATACAAATTGGATTGGAAATGGTTAAAGACATGCAAATGATAATACACAGAGAACCCATATCCATAATAAATACTCTTGCACCTCACAGGAACATACAAGTTCTACACTTTGCACATCTTTCAGCAGGGATCTTAGATTTCAAAAAAACAGCATATATCTTCAAAATCCTTAACAGATTTTAAAAAACTAGTTTCATCAAGTTTTGCACAATAAAAACACTTAAAAAAATTATTTTGATGTTGCACCTATATTGAAGTGAATTATCTCTAGCTATGGCAGGCCACTGTTCATGGAGGGTGGATGAGGTAACCCTCTGCTAACCCCTTAGATGCTGCAGCCAGCATTAACAGCAGCATTTGGGAGGTTAAACGGCAGGGATCGATGTTCTCTCTAATCCCAGCTCTTAGTGCCGGGTGCTAACTATATAACAAAGTATGCACTTGCAACTGATGATATGGGCAAAGTTCCTAATCAAAAGTGCTGCAGTTTGCATTAAGTATATGTGAGCTGCAACATACTATTACAATGCTGGGTGGGAATGGGTTACATGCAGTGGAGTAATAAAAAAAATTGTTAAAGTGTGCATAGTCTTTCAACCCAAAATGAAGAGACCCCATACAAGGATTATATAAGATTTCACTTGTTTGTGAAGGGTAGCATAGTTCTCTAAGGGCTTCTTCACACACAATGTGTGCCATTTTAACAGTCATACAACACTGTTTGTGTAGACTTTAAAGCAGCATCTGGCCACAGAATTTGTGCTCAAAAAAGGTGTTAAAAACCTAAAAAACTATGTGTGAGTTTAGCCTAATAAATGCAGTTGTCAGACTGTGACTGATCCTTTATGGGAAGGAATATTCCTTGTTCACCTTTGCTTCCACAGATAAACTGAGAGGGTGGAGGAACGTCAAACAGCAAAACCTAACATTGCCTTTAGCAGCCACCTCTCTGCATACTAACCATGTCTCCCAGTGCTCAAATGTATCCATATATTACCATAAAGCCGAACAGCGTAACAACTGGACATCGCAAGACATATTAATATGAAGCAAGTATCAACACAGTAACCTGCAACGGATACTAGGGACTCACCATTAGATGATGGGGCAGAGGGTAATGGTAATCAGATAATGAGTATATAATGAAATTGGCAGTGGAGAGTGAAGCAGATGATATGGAACCAAAATAACAACCAGAAAAACACAGTCCCTAATATAACCTTTGCTTACATCTTTCCCTAATCACCTCCTCATACTATCTTCAACACCAAACACCACTGTCCCTTAATTGTCCGTAGCTGACTATAATGGTAGTGTTGCTCGTCATGGGCAGTCGTATCGGTCGTATGCCGATTTTTGCAAAAATCACTGGAAAATTAAATTTCCCACAATGCCTACTACTTAGGTCAGTAGTATGCAGCCAATCAGAGAAGCTGCATGTTGTTTTATATGCCTATACAAAACATGTTCTGCACTTAAGGAGATGTATTCTGTAGATGATATATTGCCGCTGCTGCTGTGAAAAATTATAAACCAGCAGAGAAAATAAAGTGGGCTGTATTGGAGGGAATAGAGAAAGAACCCGCATGAATGTTGTATGTCTACACAAAACTAGAGATGAGCGAGCACCAAAATGCTCGGGTGCTCGTTACTCGGGACGAAATTTTTGCGATGCTCGAGGGTTCGTTTCGAGTAACGAACCCCATTGAAGTCAATGGGCGACCCGAGCATTTTTGTATATCGCCGATGCTCGCTAAGGTTTCCATTTGTGAAAATCTGGGCAATTCAAGAAAGTGATGGAAACGACACAGCAACGGATAGGGCAGGCGAGGGGCTACATGTTGGACTGCATCTCAAGTTCCCAGGTCCCACTATTAAGCCACAATAGCAGCAAGAGTGGGCCACCCCCTCCCAACAATTTTTATATCTGAAAAGCCCTCATTAGCAATGCATACCTTAGCTAAGCACCACACTACCTCCAACAAAGCACAATCACTGCCTGCATGACACTCCGCTGCCACTTCTCCTGGGTTACATGCTGCCCAACCCCCCCCCCCCCCGCACGACCCAGTGTCCACAGCGCACACCAAAGTGTCCCTGCGTAGCCTTCAGCTGCCCTCATGCCACATCACCCTCATGTCTATTTATAAGTGCGTTTGCCATGAGGAGGAACCACAGGCACACACTGCAGAGGGTTGGCACGGCTAGGCAGCGACCCTCTTTAAAAGGGGCGGGGCGACAGCCCACAATGCTGTACAGAAGCAATAAGAAATCCAATCCTGTGCCACCTCCATCTGGAGCTGCACACGTGGACATAGCAATGGGGAACCTATGTGCCACACACTATTTATTCTGTCAAGGTATCTGCATGCCCCAGTCAGACCGCGTTTTTTTATAAATAGTCACAGGCAGGTACAACTCCGCAATGGGAATTCCGTGTGCACCCACAGCATGGGTGGCTCCCTGGAACCCACCGGCTGTACATAAATATATATCACATTGCAGTGCCCTGGACAGCAGAGCTAACGTCAGATTAAATGCAGGTGGGCTTCGGCCCACACTGCATGCCCCAACCTGACCGGGGTTTTTAATTCATAGACACAGGCAGGTACAACTCCCTATTGTGAAGTCCCTGTGGACCGACAGCATGGGTGGGTGCCAGGAAGCCACCGGCGGTACATAAATATATCCCATTGCATTGCCCATCACAGCTGAGGTAATGTCATGTTTAATGCAGGTGGGCTTCGGCCCACACTGCATGCCCCAGTCAGACTGGGGTTCTTTAGAAGTGGACACATGCAGTTACAACTCCGTGTGGACCGACAGCATGGGTGGGTGCCAGAAAGCCACCGGCGGTACATAAATATATCCCATTGCAGTGCCCAGCACAGCTGAGGTAATGTCATGTTAAATGCAGGTGGGCTTCGGCCCACACTGCATGCCCCAGTCAGACTGGGGTTCTTTAGAAGTAGACACATGCAGTTACAACTCCCTGTGGACCCACCGCACGGGTGGCTCCCTGGAACCCACCGGCGGTACATAAATATATCCCATTGCAGTGCCCAGCACAGCTGATGTAACGTCAGCTTTAATGCAGGTGGGCCAAAAATTAATTGGATTACACTGTAGGCGAGGGCCCCAAAAAATTGGTGTACCAACAGTACTAATGTACCTCAGAAAAATTGCCCATGCCCAACAAAGAGGGCAGGTGAAACCCATTAATCGCTTTGGTTAATGTGGCTTAATTTGTAACTAGGCCTGGAGGCAGCCCAGTTAAAATAAAAATTGGTTCAGGCGCAAGTTTCAACGCTTTAATGAGCATTGAAACATATAAAAATTGTTTACAAAAATTATATGACTGAGCCTTGTGGGCCTAAGAAAAATTGCCCGTTCGGCGTGATTACGTAAGGTTTCAGGAGGAGGAGGATGAATATAATATACAGATTGATGAAGCTAAAGGTCCCCGTTTTTGATGGTGATAGAGAACGATGCTTCCATCCACGGGTGCAGCCTACGTATTGTTTAGGTACCGCTGCTGTCCGCTGGTGGAGAAGAAAAGTCTGGGGAAATCCAGGCTTTGTTCATCTTGATGAGTGTAAGCCTGTCGGCACTGTCGGTTGACAAGCAAGCACCTCCAGGGCGCGAGTTCAGGCCACATGTCTAGCTTCGACACCCAGCAGTTGTAGGGGGCAGAGGCGTCACAGAGGACGGTCGTGCGATCGGCTATGTACTCCCTCACCATCCTTTTACAGTGCTCCCGCCGACTCAGCCTTGACTGGGGAGCGGTGACACAGTCTTGCTGGGGAGCCAGAAAGCTGTCAAAGGCCTTAGAGAGTGTTCCCCTGCCTGTGCTGTACATGCTGCCTGATCTCCGCGCCTCCCCTACCTGGCCCTCGGAACTGCGCCTTCGGCCACTAGCGCTGTCGGATGGGAATTTTACCATCAGCTTGTCCGCCAGGGTCCTGTGGTATAGCATCACTCTCGAACCCCTTTCCTCTTCGGGTATGAGAGTGGAAAGGTTCTCCTTATACCGTGGGTCGAGCAGTGTGTACACCCAGTAATCCATAGTGGCCAGAATGCGTGTAACGCGAGGGTCACGAGAAAGGCATCCTAACATGAAGTCAGCCATGTGTGCCAGGGTACCTGTACGCAACACATGGCTGTCCTCACTAGGAAGATCACTTTCAGGATCCTCCTCCTCCTCCTCAGGCCATACACGCTGAAAGGATGACAGGCAAGCAGCATGGGTACCCTCACCAGTGGGCCAAGCTGTCTCTTCCCCCTCCTCCTCATCCTCCTCCCCCTCCTCCTCCTCCTTAATGCGCTGAGATATAGACAGGAGGGTGCTCTGACTATCCAGCAACATACTGTCTTCCCCCGCCTCTGTTTCCGAGCGCAAAGCGTCTGCCTTTATGCTTTGCAGGGAACTTCTCAAGAGGCATAGCAGAGGAATGGTGACGCTAATGATTGCAGCATCGCCGCTCACCATCTGGGTAGACTCCTCAAAGTTTCCAAGGACCTGGCAGATGTCTGCCAACCAGGCCCACTCTTCTGTAAAGAATTGAGGAGGCTGACTCCCACTGCGCCGCCCATGTTGGAGTTGGTATTCCACTATAGCTCTACGCTGCTCGTAGAGCCTGGCCAACATGTGGAGCGTTGAGTTCCACCGTGTGGGCACGTCGCACAGCAGTCGGTGCACTGGCAGATTAAAGCGATGTTGCAGGGTGGCAGCGTCCGTGTGGGACTTGCAGAAATGTGCGCAGAGTCGGCGCACCTTTCCGAGCAGGTCTGACAAGCGTGGGTAGCTTTTCAGAAAGCGCTGAACCACCAAATTAAAGACGTGGGCCAGGCATGGCACGTGCGTGAGGCTGCCGAGCTGCAGAGCCGCCACCAGGTTACGGCCGTTGTCACACACGACCATGCCCGGTTGGAGGCTCAGCGGCGCAAGTCAGCGGTCGGTCTGCTCTGTCAGACCCTGCAGCAGTTCGTGGGCCGTGTGCCTCTTCTCTCCTAAGCTGAGTAGTTTCAGCACGGTCTGCTGACGCTTACCCACCGCTGTGCTGCCGTGCTGACACTGACTGCTGGCGACATGCTGCTGCTGACACATCTTGATTGCGAGACAGAGGTTGCGTAGGAGGAGGAGGGTGGTTTAGTGGAGGAAGCATACACCGCCGCAGATACCACCACCGAGCTGGGGCACGCAATTCGGGGGTGGGTAGGACGTGAGCGGTCCCAGGCTCTGACTCTGTCCCAGCCTCCACTAAATTCACCCAATGTGCCGTCAGGGAGATATAGTGGCCCTGCCCGCCTGTGCTTGTCCACGTGTCTGTTGTTAAGTGGACCTTGGCAGTAACCGCGTTGGTGAGGGCGCGTACAATGTTGCGGGAGACGTGGTCATGCAGGGCTGGGATGGCACATCAGGAAAAGTAGTGGCGACTGGGAACTGAGTAGCGCGGGGCCGCGGCCGCCATCACAGCTTTGAAAGCCTCCGTTTCCACAACCCTATACGGCAGCATCTCCAGGCTGATAAATTTGGCTATGTGCACGTTTAACGCTTGAGCGTGCGGGTGCGTGGCGGCGTACTTGCGCTTGCGCTCCAACACTTGCGCTAGCGACGGCTGAACGGTGCGCTGAAAGACATTGGTGGATGGGGCCGAGGTCAGCGGAGTTGAGGGTGTGGGTGCAGGCCAGGAGACGGTAGTGCCTGTGTCCTGAGAGGGTGGTTGGATCTCAGTGGCAGGTTGGGGCACAGGGGGAGAGGCAGCGGTGCAAACCGGAGGCGGTGAACGGCCTTCGTCCCACCTTGTGGGGTGCTTGGCCATCATATGTCTGCGCATGCTGGTGGTGGTGAGGCTGGTGGTGGTGGCTCCCCGGCTGATCTTGGCGCGACAAAGGTTGCACACCACTGTTCGTCGGTCATCTGCACTCTCAGTGAAAAACTGCAAGACCTTTGAGCACCTCGGCCTCTGCAGGGGGGCATGGCGCGAGGGGGCGCTTTGGGAAACAGTTGGTGGATTATTCGGTCGGCCCTGCCTCTACCCCTGGCCACCGCACTGCCTCTTCCAACCTGCCCTGCTGCTGCACTTGCCTCCCCCTCTGAAGACCTGTCCTCAGTAGGCGTAGCAAACCAGGTGGGGTCAGTCACCTCATCGTCCTGCTGCTCTTCCTCCGAATCCTCTGTGCGCTCCTCCCTCGGACTTACTCCAATTACTACTACCTGAGTGATAGACAACTGTGTCTCATCGTCATCGTCCTCCTCACCCACTGAAAGCTCTTGAGACAGTTGCTGGAAGTCCCCAGCCTCATCCCCCAGACCCCGGGAACTTTCCAAAGGTTGGGCATCGGTTACGACAAACTCCTCCGGTGGGAGAGGAACCATTGCTGGCCATTCTGGGCAGGGCCCCGGGAACAGTTCCTGGGAGTCTGCCTGCTCCTCAGAATGTGTCATTGTAATGGAGTGAGGAGGCTGGGAGGAAGGAGGAGCAGCAGCCAGAGGATTCAGAGTTGCAGCAGTGGACGGCGCAGAATTCTGGGTGGTCGATAGATTGCTGGATGCACTTTCTGCCATCCACGACAGGACCTGCTCACACTGCTCATTTTCTAATAAAGGTCTACCGCGTGGACCCATTAATTGTGAGATGAATGTGGGGACGCCAGAAACGTGCCTCTCTCCTAATCCTGCAGCAGTTGGCTGCGATACACCTGGATCAGGAGCTCGGCCTGTGCCCACACCCTGACTTGGGCCTTCGCGTCCTCGGCCACGTCCACGTCCTCTAGGCCTACCCCTACCCCTCAGCATGCTGTATTACCAGTAGTGCAGAAACAGAACGCTGTAATTAAATGTGCCGCTTATTGGCCTGTGGTTGGAGGCTGACTTCCCTTACGGAACGCACAGCAGAGCCAGGAAACAATTTTGCGCATGCCTGTAGTGAGACGTAGGTGCGTATGACTGAGCTAGTGGAATTCACAGCGCAGAAGCAGTCAAGTGGCCAAAGGCCAGTAGTAGGCCTTAAGTATTTTGCTTCTATTTTTATAAAATGCTGAGCTGATACAGCAGACAGATACTGTAGGCAGCGTATAATATTATGTATACTGTTTCCCTCTGGCGGGATGACGGCGGTGATGTAACAGAGACAGCAGACCCAGGAAACAATTTTGCGCAAGCCTGCTGTAACGCTTAGCTGCGTATTAATTAGGACTACTACCCCCAGCAGACAGATACTGTAGGCAGCGTATAATATTATGTATACTGTTTCCCTCTGGCGGCATGAGGGCGGTGATGTAACAGAGACAGCAGACCCAGGAAACAATTTTGCGCAAGCCTGCTGAAACGCTTAGCTGCGTATTAATTAGGACTACTACCCCCAGCGGAGAGATACTGTAGGCAGCGTATAATATTATGTATACTGTTTCCCTCTGGCGGGATGACGGCGGTGATGTAACAGACAGCAGACCCAGGAAACAATTTTGCGCAAGCCTGCTGAAACGCTTAGCTGCGTATTAATTAGGACTACTACCCCCAGCAGACAGATACTGTAGGCAGCGTATAATATTATGTATACTGTTTCCCTCTGGTGGGATGACGGCGGTGATGTAACAGAGACAGCAGACCCAGGAAACAATTTTGCGCAAGCCTGCTGTAACGCCTAGCTGCGTATTAATTAGGACAACTACCCCCAGCAGACACGCAGTAAACTGAAGACGGTCACAGGCAGCCCAAAAATAGTATTTTTCCCCAATTTTTTTGAAAAAGCCCACTGCCTATATAGCCTGGATATCTCTTTCCCTGCCTCACCAGTACTGGCCCTATACTCTGTACAATGACTGCAGACTGAGGACGCAATGCTCTGCACGCCCAATATACAAAAAAAAATAATTGTGCAACACTGCTAAAAGCAGCCTCAACAGTACTGCACACGGTCAGATGTGGCCTTAAGGACCGTTGGGGTTCTTGAAGCCTAAAATCACTCCTAACGCTCTCCCTATAGCAGCTCGGCATCAGCAGCACTTTCCCTGATCTCTGTCAGAATGCATCTGTGGCGAGCCGCGGGAGGGGCCGATTTATATACTCAGGTGACACCTGATCTCCCCAGCCACTCACTGCAGGGGGGTGGTATAGGGCTTGAACGTCGCAGGGGGAAGTTGTAATGCCTTCCCTGTCTTTCTATTGGCCAGAAAAGCGCGCTAACGTCTCAGAGATGAAAGTGAAAGTAACTCGAACATCGCGTCGTGCTCGCCTCTAGTAACGAGCATCTCGAACACGCTAATACTCGAACGAGTATCAAGCTCGGACGAGTACGTTCGCTCATCTCTACACAAAACGTGTTATGTACTTAGGGCATATAATTCTGCTGCTGTCAGTGTCTATAGCAGCAGAGCAGACAGACAAATGACCCTTTGGCGTAGGAAATATTGTTGTAGCCTCAGATGTTGTCATAAATCTAACCAATACAAATTATTTGCACAAGTTAGGCAGCTACCTGTGGAGTAAGTAAGTAACTTACGCTGTGCAAAACAAAGACAGTTCAGAATACACAATATGCAGAGCATCACCCTCTGTGTGTAGGCAGTGCTACATCAGCGGCCCAAACCCATTTACCCCTTTCAAACGACCGGTTAGTCCCATTCGTAAAATGTGACTGCCTGCCCACTCGGATGAAAGCTTTGAAGCCCAGAACTACTTTTGGACAGGCTAAACTCCCCTACATTTGATGCGGGGCATCGCCCTCTATGTACTGGCAGCGCTAGTTCAGTGGCCCATACTTATTGAACCTTTTGAATTACAGTTTTGTGCGGCCACACTAATACCCACTTATGCCATTTTTTATTTTCTTTATGCCATTTTCAGTTGTGTTCCCCTCAGGGCAACTTCCTGCATGTTAACTTTTTATAATAAGCTCTCTTCATTAATCCACGAGGAAAAAGCAAAAGAAAATTTATTGTAAATAAGAAACCAACTTCAGCCTTGAATAAGAAAACTTGAGCATCATGATCCTCTATGGGAAACTGACACTGTATGTGTTCAGCAGCTGTGTGTCTCGCGCTCATCACACATGGCAGGTCCTGTATATGAACGAGTATCTGTACATGAAAGGACGAGCACATGATAAGCACAGTAAGGCCGCTCACACAGGAACTTTTTTCCACGTTTCCCACGGCGTTCTAAACGCGGTATAACATTCCCACTGATTTCAACGGGAGCCTCGCAGACATGCGCTCAATAGCGGTGCTTTCCAGTGTCGCGGTTTTCGAGTGAAGTTTGTTCTTTTTGCATTTAGCGCACCTCAAAAATGATGTCGGTTGTTTTTTCAGTTTTGGCATTATCGGCTTGCTTGGCTGCATTTATAACTGTGCTGAAAATGCAGTAAGCGTTAAAAAATGCAGCGTTTTTACAAGCGCATGTGTGAAAGTGGACTAAGTCAGCAAAAAAACAAAAACATAACCATGTCGGTGATGAGCTCCAGGTTCTATTAGGAGGTATTCAGAAAGTATAGAAAAAGTTGCACCTTCGGGCTCTCTTGGACAAAGAGTGGGATTTTTTATTATATAGGAGTCTGCGTCTCAAAATGATTGTTTTCTACTATGGAAATTTGTTGTGATGTTCAGAAAATGTAAGCATTCCGAATTTACCGTACAGAACATTGCAAATATTTTACTGTCCTGATTTTTTTTTTTTTTTTGCTAAAATCAGAGCAATTTTCAAACGGCTGTCATAAAAATGTTGTACCGTTCATCACATTGGGAAGGGGGGGGGGTGTAATCTTTTAGTCCATAGACCGCTTTCTAAGTGCAGTGTGTTACTGAGGGTTCTTTTGTGATTGCTGTGTATTTAATGAGAATAAAATGGAGCAGAAGGTCACAATACACACAAGATTCTTCAAAGAAAAAAGTCATCCTGAATTATTGATTTTCTGCAACAACAAAAAACTTAATACGTGCTGCCCTTATTCCAGATTGATGTGTTTTGTTCTTTTTATCTTCAAAGTCATTTTGATTAAAACTGTGACCGTTAGCTAAAGCACGTGTTTCCATTACAATGGCTGTTTTGGCACCTCTGGGCCAATTTATCATTTCTTTCAGCAGTATAGTCTTTTTACAAAAAAAAAAAAACAACTATTGAAGTTAATCACAAGCTACATATTTTATATGGAGAGCCTTTTATTGTTTATCATTATACATCCATTTTTTATTAAGTTAGTGTACAACAATATTAAGCTACATTCATACTGTATTTGGAATCGCATTCGGGGATTCACTCCCGGGGCTCCGTCAGGATGGCTCAACGGTATCTGGACTGTGAAAAGGAAAACTGAGAGCGATTACATTCCTTGAGCCATTACAAGTCTATACTCCATGGATGTTATTAGAATTATCACCGTATACCCTCTTTGTGGAGATTATATACAGATATTGAACTAAAATACCATCTTGTCCGTTCACCATAAACAACATACATATTTTGCAGTGCTCATACATCATTGTAAATACTTGATTGACTGACTATGCCATTAATACATTTTTCTGTAGATATTTTATTACTTGGCCATGTAAAATTCTGTTTATTGTTTGGTCTTTTCTCAATTAAAAAAAGAAGACTCTGGAAAAAAAACACATGCCAAAACTAAACATTCTCATTATACCCCTTGAGTGGCGGGTTTCCTACCACCCTGTCGTGCCCACCAGGGCAGGTTTTTTAAAATGGTCTAATCATTGAATTTCAACTAATTTTGCAGTTGCGTCTCAAGAGCCATAACTTTTTCATTTTTTCATTGACATGGCCATATAAGGGCTTGTTTTTTGCGGGACAAGTTGTGATTTTTTTAAACGGGGGAGGAAAAAAAGAAATGGGGAAAAAAGAAAAAAAGGGGCCATGTCATTAAGGGGTTAAATAATGTATTAACTTCCTCCTCTGGGTCATTACAACGCATGGATACCACATGTGTGATTGTATTTTTGATTTTTTACAAAGTAAAGGGAGACAAGTGTTTTTATTATTTTTTTTATAATTTTTTAACTTTTTTTTTTTTTTAATTTTTTTTTAATTTTAATTTTTTGTCCCTTTAGGGGACTTCCACAGGGACCCACCAGGACCCCTGATCACATTCCGGGGGTCCGATGGTGACAGCCCTTTACATGCTGCAGTCACATAGACTGCAGCATGTAAAGGGTTAACACAGCAGAGATCGGAGATCTCTGCTGTAAGAGCTAGTACCTAGCTGTCCTCTGACAGCCAAGCACCAAGCTCTCCCTGCCACAGAGACCATCGGCTAGCTTCTGACAAGCCGATGGTCTCTATGGCAACCTGTAAACAAACCAGTGCAGGAGGTTGCCGGCAGATCGGCAATATCTTCTGCTGGTTTTTCAAAGCCCTTGCTTTGTTCTCTGTGGGTCTGTACAGGCAGAGCACACTGTCACAGCTTGTGGCATTGTGCTCTGCAGCTCTCATAGTGATACATAGCCCGGAAATCTTCCGGGCTATGTTGCTATGAGCAGTGGAGCTCGTCCCGGAAAATTTCCGGGCGTGCCACTCAAGGGGTTAATGCATACGTATAATTTAAAAAATGGTTTAGTACATGTACAATCCTTTAGGCTTACACAAATATATAATGGTGCCCAAAAAGTCCTCCAATTAAAAAAAAAGCTTCAAAAGATTTAAGGTGCTCCTTCACTTCCAGGTGCTTCAATATATTCATACAGTAGATTTGGGCCACTTTGGTGTTATTTCTGAACCCAGGAGAAAATGTAAAAAAACAATTAAAAAAATATATACATTTGGTATTGCTGCATTTAAACTAACCCACAGAATAAAGTTAATGTCACTTTTGCTGCACTGTAAACGCTGTAAATCCATAACCCCCAAAAAACAATGATGCAATGGCATTAGAGAACGTTTGAGACACACGGAATGTGGAGAGAAAGAGAGAGAGAGCGAGAATGACTGACTGACCGACTGACCCACCGACTCACCGACTGACTCACCAACCACCCGGTGGGTCCAATACAAAAAGAGTCCCCCATTGAGTTCAATGGGGTTCGTTACTGGAATAGAGCTCTCGAATATTACGAAAAGCTTGACTCGAATAACGAGGACCCAAACATTTCGGTACTCGTTCATCTCTAGTGGTGACCAAAGAAGTGCAATTCTGATATATTTTTTTTCCTGATGTACACCAAGTGGTGTAAATAATGCGTTTATTGATAGATGGACTTTCACAGAACGCAGTGATACCAAATATGTAGTTTTTTTTATTTTTTTATTTTTTTTATTATAAATATGAGAAAAGAGAATCTTTTATTTTAATAATTAAGAAAACTTTTTAAAACTTATTTATACATCTTTTGTTAGTCCCCATAGGGGACTTGAACTTGCGATCGTTTGATCACTCCTGCAGTATAATGTAATACAATACTATTACATTTTACCGCAAACTGACAGCCGGTCTACCAAGCCAACCGAACGACACACTGCAATCTCATCACAGGGGGAGGGGGTGTTCGGGACCCCTGAATTCCAATCAAGGCATTTAAATATCGCTGTCAGAAGTGACGCCATTTAAAGGTTTAACAGCTGCGATCAGCGTGAGCGCTGATCATGGCTATTGCCAGCGGGTGTCATTTATGAGAAACAACCAGCATTGTATGGAGCAGGATTGGCTCCTGATCCCCCTCCATACAAACCCCACACACCCAGGATGCAACTGTACGTCCTGGACTGTTAAAAGGGTTAATTAGCTAATCAGCAGCCACCTGGAAGGGCTCATCAAGTATGAGCTGATCTCACATGGCTCTCGGTCTGAGAATAGAAAGTCTGTTCCAAGGGCCTGTGGGGGCCACAAACCAAAAGTGTTGGTATGAACTGTTTTGGGGTGTTAGGCAGAAGACCTACACCTTGTACGTAAGGGACATTACATAAGGTGCGTAACTATAGAGGATGCAGGGGATGCAGTTGCACCCGGGCCCAGGAGCCTTAGGGGATCCATGAGGCCTCTCTTCTTTATATAATGAGCCCAGTACTATGAATAAAGCATTATAGTTGGGGGCCCTGTTACAGGTTTTGCATTGGGGCCCGGGAGCTTCAAGTTACGCCTCTTATTACATATATCAGTTATTGGCTAGACGGCCAGGTTGTGTTTTATGTATCTGCACTATGCTACATAAAGTGTGTGCTGAATAAAGTCGAGGTTAGTTTTAAACAAAATTCCTCTGTGTGGAAGTGAATTACCTTGCGTGCTTGACAACCATCTAGCCAGAAGATGGCAATCCAGTGAGTGAACTGACCCCCAAGGTGTCACACCATTTTAAACACAATGTCCCACAATCAGCATTTATCACCCAACCCCAGTCCCACCTACTAGAAAGAGGGTGCTGAATCCTCCATTCCTCCTTATTCATGAATATGGTGAGAAATATGAATAGTGCAGTTATTGAGCATCCGTGCTGCGGCTCTATTCCAAATATAAGGCACTGAGAGGGATAGCCGAGTGTCATACTTCACTATCTCTGTCAATCCCATAGATTTTCAACATGGTGGTATAATACGGCATGTTCAACTGTTGCTTCTCATGCAGTGAGGAGGAATGGGGGATTTGAGACTTTCTAGTGGTCAGTGGGACTGTGGATAGGTTATAAATATCGAGTGTGGAACATTCCCCTTTAATGATTTTGATGGAAATCTTTTTTAACTTTTTAAGTACAGTTTAGAAGACAACAGCCAGAATGTATTGGTTGCTTTGGGCACCGCCTCACTTGCATTGTGGAATAGGTTTTTGTTTTCTGCAGTCTTTAGCTATCTGACCATAGGTCTACAATGCAACCACAAAAAATATAAATTGCTCCAGACCCTCCATGTGTATAGCACCAAAGTATCGAGTGTAGCGGGAAAAAAGATCAGCATTCTTTATTTGGCAATTTCATAAGATCTATACCACTTACATGTTTCAGGTGTTTGTTGTGCCCTTAGTCATAGCATGTTGGTTACCGGGACACACAAGGTATATACGGATATAACCACTAGTCATGCTAAAATCACATGACTCAATGTCATTAACAATAAAACAAATATTCAGAGAAATGAACACAACTAAGAAAAAACTCCTTATATAGTGTATATGTGACATCAATTAGTGATGCAGAATTAGATCATAATGGCCATTAGCTATATATCTGTCAAAGTACAGTAAATCCAGCAGCTTTTCCTATTGAGGGTAATCGCTGCCTCTTGATAAGACATTATTAATCCTTTCAATACCCTATAAGTTTAGAAGTGTCGTGAGAACGCTGAAATATTTGGATTCTGAGTCTTATATATGTCATATTCCGCTGCAATTTTCAGAGGGCCAACATTACTGCAAACATATTGCTAATTGCAAAAGTAAGTGCACCCTTATGTAATCTAACTGATAAAAATCTAACTGATCTCTATGTGCAGATACTGAAAGGCTGTAAAGTACATAAGGAAGCGGGCATAGACTGCAGTCTGGGGTTAATTTAAATAAATGGGGTGTTACCTTTAATGGTTTAAAGTGAGGAGAGTGGGAGGGGTGGCACATTCTGCAGAGGGACATCGGCACATGCAGTCTGAGGAGAATCTAACGCTCCTCTATGTGTATATTTTATTCCTCGGTTCCTCTGAAGTAACAATGACTTCATGAAAATTTTCCATGCGAACAACATGTAAACACCTGTATCAAGTTAACTTGGATGAAGCCGGTTATATCAGCTAGTTTCTTCTATAACATAACTACATTTTTATTAACTAACTAAAAGGTCCCGGATACTTGAAAGAAATGGCAAGATTGGTATTTTTCTCTACCACATTTCTTTATGTCTCTGCCAAATGGCCTCCTATGTGAGATGTTCAACAAATTAACCAGAATGTTTTTGACCAAGTGTTGGGTGCTCTGCAAGACACATACTACACATTTTTGTAAAGCCTCAGAAAAAACATTATATTGGAACAATATAGGGAATATACTTCTACCATATTACAAACTGAATTATGGTCCAAGCTGTAAGTAATTGAAAGGGAGCAACACAGACCCGGTTTGTGCTTGAGAAAGGAGTGACTTAGCTCCGAAACGCGTTGCACTGTTACCTGGAGCTCTGTCTAATAGATAAAGGTTTATCTCACCACAAAGGGCTCTGCAACCATCCATCACGTTCTACCCCAGTCCTTCCACACGGGTCACCCTGAGCGCAGCAGTCATTTCTTTTTCTTCCTCCATTTGGTAGTGATTTTTGTTTGTATTATTAGAAATAGACCTCATCTAACTTTGTATGAAATTCTTCCTTGGTTTATGATTAATTATATTAATGGCTTGATTAAGCAATCACAGGCATACTTTCTGCATTGTTATTAAGTAGTGTACTGCAGAGAAAATCATACTGTTGTAGATCTTTATGATAATTGGAATAAATATGCAGAAACCAAGTGCTGTAATTGCATGATCAAGTAGTTCCAGCAAAATAGTTCCAGATTTTCAATATAGTATTCATTTTGCAGAATACTTTTTTTTTATTGTTAATTACTTTAAATGATGTGATTTTAACCTGATTGGTTGTTCTATCTATATATACCATTGGCATGCCTATGACTAAGGGCGCAACAGACATCTGCAACGTGTAAACTGTATTTTCTTCTGGTATGGATCTTATAAAAATGCCAAATAAAGTTTGAATTGGATTTTTCAGTTTAAAAGGATGCTGGTTTCCTTTTTCTTTCCATGCAGAGGGTTATGCCAAACATCTCCTAGCAGGGAACAGATGAAATGGCCTTTTGCTCTCTTATAGTAGTGAGAGTAGTGCAAACTAGAGATGAGCGAGCATACTCGATAAGGTGATTTACTCTCGAGAGCATCGCATTTTCCGAGTACCTGCTGGCTTGTCCTTGAAGATTTGGGGGGGCTGCGGGGGCCGGCGCGGGGCGGCGGAGGGGACCGGGGTGGAGAGTGAGAGAGATATCTCTCTTTCTCTCCCTTCTGATCCCCTCCGCAACCCCCACTCACCCTCGTGACCCCCCCCCCCCGAATCTTCAGGGACGAGCCAGCAGGTACTCGAAAAAGGCGAGTAAATCGCTTAACGAGTATGCTCGCTCATCTCTAGTGCAAGCATCTGTTCTTTTTTGGAATAAATGTCAAACAAAAAATACACCAAATAGGACACAATTCAATCCAGAAAATAGGAGCAGAAATAATAAATCTACTTTGTTATTATTATTATTTTTTTTTACTTTGCAGTGGTTTTCCAAACAAAGAAGATACACAAGAAAATGCAGCGTGCCTATTGACCACTAGATGTCAGCACAATAGCATCACATTCAAAGTATTTGGTTTCTACTACCCAGTGAAAATATAGTTTAGATAAGTGAAAAACAAGACGAAACAAGATGAAAAAATGAACAATTTTACAAAAACGCATTTATTAAAGATAAGTCGTAGCCGCACGATTTTTTTAAAAAAAAGGGTAGTGTGAAATTATCAGGTTATCTTATTGCCAGAAGGTTAATGATACAATTGCATACCCTATACTAGATAACATGAGGTCAAAATCAAGTTGAAATGTCATGTAGGTGTATATCAATTTATATTACAATGGCTGGTTTTGTGGCGCACTATTAGTGGCTTTATATTGGTCAGAATTTGATCATGCTAGGGATGTAGAAGTTGGGGCTTATTTATACAGGCAACTTTCTCCTGCACGTTTTGTGCATTGAGCGACACAAAACAGAGCCAATTATTTTAAAAGGGTCAATTTACATGTGTGATTTTTCTCTCGCAGCCATGCTGTGAGACAAAAGCTGCACCATGTTCTATTTGCCCATTATTTTCTATGTGGGAGATAAAAAAGTACTTAAAAGTATTGCCCCATTTGACCACCTACTCTTAAGATTGAAGTCATGCTAGCCAGAGGCAGACATACCCTAGACATGCCCTAGCTTGGGCTGCTGTACAGGTGCCTTATGGGCAACGCTGCCTATACCACAATAAGAAGGGGCACCATAAGAGTGTGGTGCCAGGCTACTTTTTCATAGCCCATCCTGTACAATGGACTTCATTGAAACATTGTTTGCCAGAAAATAATTTACATTTGCTGTGCTAAGAATAAAAAAAGGGCCTGCAGAGGCATCTGAAAAATTCCACCAGTGTCTACAAAAGTAGGCCAGTGGGGCAAAACACAAATGAACCTCCACGTTAGTTTGCCATTCTTCTCTGCAGATCCTCTCAAGCCCTGTCAGGTTGGATGGGGACTGTCTGTGACAAACATTTTCAGGTCTCTCCAGTTGGGTTCAAGTCAGGGATCTGGCTGGGCCACTCAGAATTGTCCCTAAGTCACTCAAGTGTTGTCTTTGTTGTGCTTAGGGTTATTGCCTTGTTGTCTTCTGCCCAGTCTGAAGTCCCTTGTGCTCTGGATCAGGTCAGATCTGATATTCATTAAGAATATCTTTCTACTTTTCTCCATTCAACTTATTATCAACCCTAACCAGTCGCTGAAAAACACTTCTATAGCACGATGTTGCCACCAACATGCTTCGCTGTAGGGATGGTATCAGGCAAGTGATGAGCAGTGCTTGGTTTCCTCCAGACACAAAACTTATAATTGAGGCCAAAAAGATCAACCTTGGTTTCATCAGACTAGAGAAACTTGTTTCTCAGAGTCAGACTCCTTTAGGTGCTTTTTGGCAAACTCCAGGCAGGCTTTCATATGTCTTTTACTGAGGAGAAGCTTCTTTCTGGCCATTCTTCCATAAAGCCCAGATTGGTGGAGTGCTGCAGTGATGGTTGAACTTTTGGAAGTTTCTGGCATCTGCACACAGGATCTTTTGGAGCTCAGATAGTGACCATTGGGTTCTTGGTCACCTCTCTTACCAAGACCCTTTTCCTGCCCTTACTTAGCTTGGTGGGTCAGCCAGCTCTGGGAAGAGTCCTGGTTGCTCCAAACTTCTTCCATTTAAGAATTATGAAGGCCACTGTGCTCTTAGGAACTCTCAGTGCAGCAGATTTTTTTGCAGCCTTCTCCAGATCTGTGCCTCCATACAATCCTGTCTCTGAGCTCCACAAGCAGTTTTTTCCTCCTCATGCCTTTATTTTTGGCTCTGATATGCATTGTGAGCTGTGAAACCTTATATAGACAGAGGTGTGTTTTTTTTTTAAATTATGTCCATTCACCTGAATTCACCACCAGTGGACTCAAGTCAAGGTGTCGAGTCATCTCAGGGATGATCAAGAGAAATGGGAGGCCCCAGACCTCAATTTCAATTGTCATACCAAAGGGTCTGAATACTTATGTCAATGCAAAATGTTAGTTTTTCATTTTTAAACAATGTACAAATATACCTAACATTCTGTGTTCACTTTGCCATTATGGGGTATTGAGTACAGAATGATAGGAAAAAACTTAACATAACAAAATGTATAGTGCACTATACGTCAATGAGTTGTCTAAGCTTCATAATGATTAGCTTACAGCAACAAAAGCTGTAATACATAAAATCAGATACAAATTAATACATTGTATAGCAGTAGTCTCAATATGTGTATCATTTCCTTTTTTATTCCTGCTATTTTTGATGTTAAACCTTAATTAAATTCAGGAATTGTATCTACATGTTCTTCTTATACTGACAGAGGCTCTTTTAATTAAATTTGAGTAATATAAGAAAAACTCTTTAAAGCCGTTTTGCTATTTTCTCCGGGGCCATATTTTTCAGGTTTCAATTACATATATATTACACAACATTAACAGAATGTTCAAGGCCATTTAATAATTCACCAATCTGAATTTTAAAAGGAAAAAGAGGTTGAAACTGATTTACTTTCCCAAGTTTTTTAGAAGTGTCTTTGTACAGCAGATTTCCTTATATGATTGAAAGTTCACCCACAGTTCAGAAAACCTGGACCCTTGAATTTATTACCATGTAGGTCATCCTTTAGCAGCAATCACCTCGACCAAACATTTCCTGTGGTTGCAAATTAGATTCATGCAATGGTGTGAAGGCATTGTGGACCATTCCTTCCTGCAAATGTGTTTCAGTTCATCAATATTACTGGGATGCCTTGTATGCAATCTGGTCATGCCACAGCATTTCTGCTAAGGTCAGAACTCCTGACATGGCCATTCTAAAACGCAGCATCTTTTTTAACCATTATTTAGTCAACCATGATGCTGCCTCTATAATGTTCACTGTTAGGCCGCTTTCATACAGGTCACAAAATCACGCAGTTTGCACGTATGTGAAGCCCATGCTTTCCAATAGATTCCTTCACATTAGCACTGTTTTCCCTGATGCTATCTTGCAAGAAAAAAATCGCGGCATGCTCTATATTGCCGCAATTGTTTTGTAGCCCGTTTTCTTATGGAGCCTTCATTTTTATCGCAACAAACAAAATCTCGGTTTTCGCGCAATGCGATTTTAACACTAGAAAATAAGACCTACCCCTAAACTAACCTCTAGCTGAACTCCACAAAAAAATACTTACCAAAATGTCTCGGTCCGTGTCCTCCCGTTGCTCTCCGGAGCTCCGCCGGGCGTCCTGCAGTCCTTGTTCGCTCACAGAAGATCACTTCCTGGTTGCAGGATTCATAAGTCCCACCTCCAGGAAGCGATGGCTGTGATTGGTTCATCCAGCACTGCATTGATTGGCTGAGTAGAGCTGGATGAACCAATTAGTCATCACTTCCTAGAGCCGGGATTTATGAATCCAGCAACCAGGAAGGGATTTTTTGCGGGCGAAAGAGGACTGCAAGAGGCCTGGCGGAATTTTGGAAAGCGGCGGGCAGACCTGGACCAAGCCCTTTAGGTAAGTATTTCCTTTTTTTTTTTTTTTTTTTTTTTAATTATGGAATGCGGCTAGGACTTAGTTTCTGGGTAACCTTCTCGCAAAAAAAATCAGCAGCGATGTGATACATGATTTTTCACAAAAAATGTATTGCTGAGATTACAAAATCGCAGGGACAAAGCTGCAGATTTTGTAGCGGCAATATAGCTGTCGCCCGTGTGAGAGAGGCCTTAGGATGAGGTGTTGGTGTGCAGATGTCTTTTCCCACCAGTGTTCTGCATTTGTACCACAAAGTTCCACTTTTAGAACTCCAGAACATAAAAGTGATATTGAGCAAAACAGAGACAAGCCACAATGTTTTTTTTCTTGACAGCAGCATCTCCCTTAATGGTGTCCTTCAATTAACATAATTCCAGTATAGTGTTTTTTTTTATTTTTTTATTGAAGACACAATAACAGTGTCTTTTGCAGTTTGTAGGCTTCTGTAGATTTTTTCCAGATATAGGTTACTCTTGGGTTCATTTGCACCTGTTTCAGGAATGCTTGTGCTCTTAACCCCTTCCCGCTCCAGGACCTACATTTACGTCCTTCAGCGTCGGGGTATGTATGTAGAGAGGTCGTGGGGCGACCTATTACAGCTGACACCCGTGGATAATACGGCCGATCGCAGCTGTTAACCCTTTAAATGCAGCTTCAATCCTGATAGCGGCATTTAAATCCCCCGAACAATGTTCGGGGGTCTCGCATGGCCCCCCCGCGGTGAGATCGGGGGAGCCGTGCAGGTGTCATGGCATCCGGGGGCCTTAAGAAAGGCCCCAGGGCTGCCTTAGCAGACTGCCTATCAAGTCATCCCCGTGGGGTGCCGTGACTGCCTGTCAAATGGCAGTATAACGTAATACTATAGCATTACGTCATACTGCAGAAGCGATCAAAGTATCACTGGTTCTAGTCCCCCAGGGGGACTTTAAAGTAAAGTTAAAAAAAAAAAAAAAAAAAAATCAATAAAGTTTTTTTAATTGTAAAAAAAAAAAAAGTTATAAAAGTTTGAATCACCCCCCTTTTGCCATATTGATTATTAAAAAATCTAAATCATAAAATAAAAATACATATTTGGTATCGCTGCGTCCGTAAAGTCCGATCTATCAAAGTAGCACATTATTTTTACCGCATGGTGAACGTCGCCTGAAAAAAAAATAAAGAACGCCAGAAATGCACTTTTTCAGTCACCCTGTCTCCCAGAAAAAAACGCAATAAAAAGCGATTAAAAAGTCGTATATATGAAACTACAGGACGTCCCGCAAAAAATGAGCCCCTGCACAACTACATTGACAGAAAAATAAAAAAGTTATTGCGCGCCCAAGATGATGGCAGAGAATAATTGAAAAAAATTAAATGTCTTTGAAAAAAAAAAAAGTGTAGTATAGTAAAAAAAAAATATACAAATTTGGTATCATAGCAATCGTACTAACCCATAGAATAAAGTTATCATGTCACTTTTGTTTTAGTTTGTGCGCCGTACATTATATGGTACATTAAATAGCACCATTAAAAACTACAACTCGTCCTGCAAAAAACAAGCCCTCATACAGCGAGGTGGATGGATAAATAAAGGAGTTATGACTTTTTTAATGGCGGGAGGAAAAAACAAAAATGGGAAAAAAAGGGCCGCGTCATGAAGGGGTTAAAGTGATATGAGCAGAACTCCCACTCCGAGAGGCAATAGCAACAGTCCTGAAATTTCTCCATTTGTAAATATTTTGTCTGAATTGATGTATCCATTGGTCTTTAATAGAGATGATCGAACATGTTCGGCCCCGCCCCTTTTCGCCCGAACACCGAACTTTGCGAGTACTTCCGTGTTCGGGCGAAAAATGTTCGGCGGTCGCCGTGGCAGCGCGGGGGGGTGCGGCGGGGAGTGGGGGGGAGAGGGAGAGAGAGAGGGCTCCCCCCTGTTCCCCGCTGCTGCCGCCCGCGCTGCCACGGCGACCCCCGCCCCCCCGGCGGCCCCCGAACCTTTACGCCCGAACACTGAAGTGTTCGGGAAAGCCGGTGTCCGGGTGCGTAAGTGTCCGTAACGGACACGTTCGATCATCTCTAGTCTTTAACAATGTTGTAGACCTGTTCAGCCTCATGTGTCTCTAGAACTGAAAACTGTTTGTACTGAGGTATGACTCGCACTAACCAATAATCAAGCAGTATTCAGCATTAGATTTCACTGTCATGAGGTAATGTGACACTATTGTAAGGGCAGTTTGTGTAGAAAATTAGATTGTAAGGGTCAAGAAGACAGTTTGCAGAGAGGCAGGCAATTAGACAAGAACAGACCAGGTGTTCCAGGAGTCTGGAGATGAAGGGAAAATTGCAAATAGGTTGGTAGTTGGCAGAAAAGGAAGGGTCAGAAGTTGGCTTTCTTAACAACGGCAAACGACTGCATGTTTGCAGGAGTTGGGAAAAATACCTGAGGGAAGAGAGGGGTTAAATATTGTAGTGAGGTGATTAATGATAGCTGGGGAGAAAGACTGGACAATGTGTGATGGAATGGGGTCATATGCAAATAGGGGAGATGGAACAATATCTCTGCAGCGTCACCTATTGGAAGGCAGCATTCCTGCAAGTCACTGTTAGACTCTTTATACAAGCCTTGTAACAATGACTGGAAATTGAAAACCAAGTCAGAATCCATACAAAGACAGTTGTTTTGCGGTGTTTGCCCCTCATCAATGTGAAGTATGCTTCTGGCTTGGCTAGCGAGAGGCCCGTGACATGGGTCAATAAAGTTACCTTTCCTCATTAGGGAGAGCACCAAGAAGGTGAGTGAGGAGACTTATAAGGCCATTCATTGTCCTCTGGGTAATATGCAAATAAGAAAGATGGAACAATACCTCTGCAGCGCCATCTATTGGAAGGCAGCTTTCATGCAAGTCAATGTTAGACTCTTTATATAAGCCTTGTAATAATGACTGGGAATTGAAAACCAAGCCAGAATCAATACACAGACAGCTGTTTCGGGGTGTTTGCCCCTCGTCAGTGGTGTCACTAATGCAGGTAGTAGGGCAAGAAGAAAAGAAGAGCCTGGCAACAACTTTTTCCGTTATTGGGTCAAATGTTGAGAGTAAACATTGTACTAAGGTATTAAGTGATTTGGGACATTATTTCCTGCCATATATTGTCAATTTTCTCTTTGAAATATGGTGTCAGGTCCTTGGCCTTGAGATTTGTCATAGGTGGCTACACTTTAAGGAGAAAGTGAAAGGTCCCAAAGAGTCTTCTTGGGTTATTGACTAGTGAGGCGATTTAGAGTGGTGAAATGGTGTTGTGAAGCTCAGAGTAGTAAGTTCGGAGCATACACTGGTAATGTATAAAGTCTGCTGGCGTCTGTGACTTTCTCAACTGCCATTCTGTATATCTACAGCACCGCTGAATGAAAAGTATTTGAGGTCTGAGGTAAGGTTATGGTGATTTTCGTCAGAAGGGTCAGAGTGTTATGGGTTCTACTTTGTCCAGGGCACCTTTAAGAGATTCACTGTAATGTTTGACAGCCAGATCAAGACAGGAGAGGAAAGAAATTGGGGACAAAGAGGACTATAGGGAGTATATAAATTGCTGAGTATAAACGGCATGTAAATTTCTGTGCGTGTGATAGGTAAGAGAGTCTTGGGAGAGACCAGAATGTCTGAAAATAAATGAGAGAAGGTTATAGTCAGAGTGAGGGAGGGGAGTTTACAAAGTCAGGGACAGAAGACAGCCAGAAGACGACCAGATCAAGTGTATTTCCATTTTTGTGTGGGGGAGAAGCTGTAAGTTGTGAGAGACCTAGGAAGGTGGTTAGTCCTAGAAATTGGTGGTGTTCATTGACTGCTAACAGTTCCAGAATGCACACATAAAGGAGATAGGAGAAGGGTGTACAGCGACTCTTAACCAGATTTGAGGAGTTTCTTTGTGGGACTGGTAAGAGGATAAAGTTATTAGAAGTAGTAATAGAAACAGATGGTGCTTACATCATTGTTCCTCATCAACTAAGTAGGTGCCACTCACCTAAAGTCCACAAGGTATAGAGGTATAGTGAAGCCAGGACACGCTAAAGAGAGGCCCCCTGCATGTAGTTTTAAACTTTAAGGGGCCTGTTGCTAACCACTGCCCACCTCTGAAATGTGTATACCTCACATTAGATATAATTGACATGGGGCATAGAGATGGTGATGATTTTAGGATTGTGACTCTGGTACCGGCCCACTCTAATGCAACTCCACACGGACCTCTTTGGACAGCAGTGCTGTAGGACATCCTACTATAGGTCTCCTTCTCAACTCTGAGTGTGGATTATGTAGGAAATTTAATAAGGAATGGAACACAGTACCCATATGTAGGACTGGAAAGTGAGATTCTGTCTCCCCATCTATTCGCCTGGAAGAGTCTACCCCCCCCCCCTCCTCCTCTCATTTTACAATGGGCACAGTACTGTTGCCAGCAGCACTATGGAGCTGAAGGGTGATGAGTTTATAGCCAACAGCCCAATGTGACTACCAACTGTGCTGCATGCTTCCCAGATTAGTAGTATTTGTAATTTACAAAACAACAGTAACTAAAAATTAAAAAAAAAACTTCAACACTGGAAATGACCTCTATGTCCATGGACTCCACTATAGAGCTGCTTGCTTGGATTGGGCGAGTATACATATTTATTACAATGGGGGGAGAAGGATACCTGACTGCTAGATGCAAATGGAATAGCTTAACTCCCATAGGATTGAACATATAGATACACTGCCGACTGAAGAGATTCATAAAATTCAGGATTTGAAGTGCTTCCTCATTTTTTCTTTCGAATAGTCATTCTATAATTGCTGCTGTTTATGCTTTATGGTCTATTATATAAGCATATATTTTTATCCAGCATTAAAATCTGTTAAAAAACAATAGAAGCAACATACTGCGGCTGATAATTTGTGTGGAGGCAAAAGCAGATTGCAAGGTGGTTTAGGATAATAGGGGGTTAGTGAACAGAACATAATGCACAGAGGGTTTGCTTTTGAAAAGTCCGTTAGTCAAACTGTTCAGAGAAACAAACAGAGAACTAGATTTCCCACCTACCTGCTGGTAGATGCGTTCGGGCATCTCACATGATGACGCATACACTAGATTTACATTTCAGTTAAACAGATGCTGAGGACACCAAGGAATTGTGTTATCCAGGAATGGGCATTTAACAGACATACTTTTTTGGTTAAAAAGGAAATGTTTATGCTTACGTTTGGGTTTCAGCAAGGTGTTTAACCCTTTAGTGACAGCATTTTTTTTTTCCTTTTAGTTTTTTTTATCACTACTTTTCAAGAGTCATAACTTTTTTACTTTTCTGCCACCATAGCTGTACGAGGGCTTGTTTTCTGTAGGATGAATTGTAGGTTATAATGGTACCATCTAATGTATTGGAAAGCTTTACAAAAAACTAAGTGAGGTACGATGCAAACAAAACACAATCACGCCATTGTTTTTTGGGACTTGTTTTAATGATGTTTACGGCGAGCAAAAATGACAAGTAAACTTTATTCTGTGGGTCGGCACAAATTCAGCAATACCGAATGTGAAGTTTATATTTCATTACTTAAAAAAAATAAAAGAAACAATAAAAAATTGTTTCCTAGAGTGAAATTCTGAGACCCATAACTTTTAAATTTTTTTCATTAATGGAGATGTGTGAGGGTCCATTTTGCAGGGTGACCTGGAGTTTCTATAGCTACAATTTTGGGGTTCATACAACTTTTTAATCCCTTATGATTCAATGTTTTTAGGGGATGGGAATGCCACAATTTGGGCATTATGGTTGAACTTTCTTAAAACATTCACTGTGCAGGATAAATGTAACATTTTATTAGTTCAGACTTTTACAGATGTGAAGATACTACCCTGTTTCCCCGAAAATAAGACGCGTCTTATATTAATTTTTGCTCCCAAATATGCGCTACGTCTTATTGTTAGGGGGTGTCTTATTTCGCCGCGGCAAATTCGTCTGTGGACGCTAATCCCTCAATTGGCCAGCTTTGTGGACGAAATTTCTCAGGAACCTCGTCCACATGGGACAGCCAATCTGTCACGGCAAAGCTGGGAGAAGCCGGTGTTGTGGTGCGGATTCACCGGCCACAGAAACGGAAAAGCGTGCAGCCAGGTCGCTTCAAAACAAGCGGCTGAGTGCCGTGGGTTTTGAAGTAGCGCTTTCCCGGCGGTAGTCTCGCTGTTTATCGCTGTGGCCAAACTGCGAGATTTCCGCTGGAAAAACGCTCTGTGAGAACCGAGCCTTAAGAATCACACACATGTTGCCTGATTCACACACAGAGCCATAAAAAAATAAGGGCTGTAAAGTAACGTACCTGTCTGCAGACAGAAGGTCCTGGACCAGCTGTAAGCAGGGATGGTATTGCAGCTTCCGCCCACCAGGGGGAGCTCATCACAGCTGACATGTACAGCAGAAACAGAACGTACAGTATGGACTTTTCCAGCCATCAAGGGGAGCTCACAACAGCACACTTGTACAGCACAGCAGGGACAGGATAACAGCATACTGTCTGCAGATCTACCTATACATCTGGAGGTAGGAGACAACTGGGATGGCAGCAGGGGACAGGCCTCTTGACTTGCGTGCACACTTTACTATGCCTTACTATCGGGGTGCTTTATATTTGGGACTTCTGCAAATTTCAGGGGGTGCCTTATTTTCAAGGAAACACGGTAGTTATGTTTATTTTTTTATATGAAATGGAAAAAGGTTTTTTACTTAATTGAACATCTTATTTAACTTACGTCTACATTTTCCTTTACCCCTCCCCCCCCCCAAAAAAACTTGTGATTACTTGAACTCCATTATGTTAGTAGTGCGGTATGTTTTTTTAAAATGCATTTTTAATAGAGATGAGCGAACAAACTCGTCCGAGCTTGATACTCGTTCGAGTATTAGCGTGTTCGAGATGCTCGTTACTCGTAACGAGTACCACGCGATGTTCGAGTTACTTTCACTTTCATCTCTGAGACGTTAGCGCGCTTTTCTGGCCAATAGAAAGACAGGGAAAGCATTACAACTTCCCCCTGCGACGTTAAAGCCCTATACCACCCCCCTGCAGTGAGTGGCTGGCGAGATCAGGTGTCACCCGAGTATAAAAATCGGCCCCTCCCGCGGCTCGCCACAGATGCGTTCTGACATAGAGGAGGGAAAGTGGTATCTTGGTGGAGCTGCTATAGGGAGAACGTTAGGAGTATTTTAGGCTTCAAGAACCCCAACAGTCCTTCTTAGGGCCACATCTAACCGTGTGCAGTACTGTGGAGGCTGCTTTTTGCAGTGTTGCACATTTTTTTTTTTTTTGTATATCGGCCATGCAGAGCATTGCGCCCTGCAGTAATTATTCATACTCCAGGGCCAGAAGTGGTGGTTAGGCAGGGACAGAAGACATATTTATTGAATATAGGCAGTGGGCCTTAGCAAAAACATTTGTGGAAAAAAATCTATTTGGGCTGCCTGTGACTGTCCTCAGTGTACTGGGTCTGTGCTGGGTGTAGTTGTCCTCCTAATTCATACGCAGCCAGCAAAGTGTTACAGCAGGCTTGCGCAAAATTATTTCCTGGCGTTCCGTAAGCGAAGTCAGCCTCCAACCACAGGCCAATAAGTGGCACATTTAATTACAGCGTTCTGTTTCTGCATTACTGGTAATACAGCATGCTGAGGGGTAGGGGTAGGCCTAGAGGACGTGGACGAGGACGCGGAGGCCCAAGTCAGGGTGTGGGCACAGGCTGAGCTCCTGATCCAGGTGTATCGCAGCCGACTGCTGTGGGATTAGGAGAGAGGCACGTTTCTGGCATCCCCACATTCATCTCACAATTAATGGGTCCACGCAGTAGACCTTTATTAGAAAATGAGCAGTGTGAGCAGGTCCTGTCGTGGATGGCAGAAAATGCATCCAGCAATCTATCGTCCACCCAGAGTTCTGCGCCGTCCACTGCTGCAACTCTGAATCCTCTGGCTGCTGCTCCTCCTTCCTCCCAGCCTCCTCACTCCATTACAATGACACATTCTGAGGAGCGGCAAGACTCCCAGGAACTGTTCTCGGGCCCCTGCTCAGATTGGGCAGCAATGGTTCCTCTCCCACCAGAGGAGTTTATCGTGACTGATGCCCAACCTTTGGAAAGTTCCCGGGGTCCGGGGGATGAGGCTGGGGACTTCTGCCAACTGTCTCAAGACCTTTCAGTGGGTGAGGAGGACGATGACGATGAGACACAGTTGTCTATCAGTGAGGTAGTAGTAAGGGCAGTAAGTCCGAGGGAGGAGCGCACAGAGGATTCGGAGGAAGAGCAGCAGGACGATGAGGTGACTGACCACACCTGGTTTGCTACGCCTACTGAGGACAGGTCTTCAGAGGGGGGAGGCAAGGGCAGCAGCAGGGCAGGTTGCAAGAGGCAGTGCGGTAGCCAGGGGTAGAGGCAGGGCCAGACCGAATAATCCACCAACTGTTTCCCAAAGCGCCCCCTCGCGCCATGCCACCCTGCAGAGGCCGAGGTGCTCAAAGGTCTGGCAGTTTTTCACTGAGAGTGCAGACGACCGACGAACAGTGGTGTGCAACCTTTGTTGCGCCAAGATCAGCTGGGGAGCCACCACCACCAGCCTCACCACCACCAGCATGCGCAGACATATGATGGCCAAGCACCCAACAAGGTGGGACGAAGGCCGTTCACCGCCTCCGGTTTGCACCGCTGCCTCTCCCCCTGTGCCCCAACCTGCCACTGAGATCCAACCCCCCTCTGAGGACACAGGCACTACCGTCTCCTGGCCTGCACCCACACCCTCACCTCCGCTGTCCTCGGCCCCATCCACCAATGTCTGTCAGCGCACCGTCCAGACGTCGCTAGCGCAAGTGTTGGAGCGGAAGCGCAAGTACGACGCCACGCACCCGCACGCTCAAGCGTTAAACGTGCACATAGCCAAATTCATCAGCCTGGAGATGCTGCCGTATAGGGTTGTGGAAACGGAATCTTTCAAAAGTATGATGGCGGCGGCGGCCCCGCGCTACTCAGTTCCCAGTCGCCACTACTTTTCCCGATGTGCTGTCCCAGCCCTGCACGACCACGTCTCCCGCAACATTGTACGCGCCCTTACCAACGCGGTTACTGGCAAGGTCCACTTAACAACGGACACGTGGACAAGCACAGGCGGGCAGGGCCACTATATCTCCCTGACGGCACATTGGGTGAATTTAGTGGAGGCTGGGACAGAGTCAGAGCCTGGGACCGCTCACGTCCTACCCACCCCCAGAATTGCGGGCCCCAGCTCGGTGGTGGTATCTGCGGCGGTGTATGCTTCCTCCACTAAACCACCCTCCTCCTCCTCCTCCTACGCAACCTCTGTCTCGCAATCAAGATGTGTCAGCAGCACGTCGCCAGCAGTCGGTGTCGCGCGGCGTGGCAGCACAGCGGTGGGCAAGCGTCAGCAGGCCGTGCTGAAACTACTCAGCTTAGGAGATAAGAGGCACACGGCCCACGAACTGCTGCAGGGTCTGACAGAGCAGACTGACCGCTGGCTTGCGCCGCTGAGCCTCCAACCGGGCATGGTCGTGTGTGACAACGGCCGTAACCTGGTGGCGGCTCTGCAGCTCGGCAGCCTCACGCACGTGCCATGCCTGGCCCACGTCTTTAATTTGGTGGTTCAGCGCTTTCTGAAAAGCTACCCACGCTTGTCAGACCTGCTTGGAAAGGTGCGCCGGCTCTGAGCACATTTCCGCAAGTCCCACACGGACACTGCCACCCTGCAACATCGGTTTAATCTGCCAGTGCACCGACTGCTGTGCGATGTGCCCACACGGTGGAACTCTACGCTCCACATGTTGGCCAGGCTCTGTGAGCAGCGTAGAGCTATAGTGGAATACCAACTCCAACATGGGCAGCACAGTGGGAGTCAGCCTCCTCAATTCTTTACAGAAGAGTAGGCCTGGTTGGCAGACATCTGCCAGGTCCTTGGAAACTTTGAGGAGTCTACCCAGATGGTCAGCGGCGATGCTGCAATCATTAGCGTCACCATTCCTCTGCTATGCATCTTGAGAAGTTCCCTGCAAAGCATAAAGGCAGACGCTTTGCGCTCGGAAACAGAGGCGGGGGAAGACAGTATGTCGCTGGATAGTCAGAGCACCCTCCTGTCTATATCTCAGCGTGTTGAGGAGGAGGAGCATGAGGAGGATGAGGAGGAGGGGGAAGAGACAGCTTGGCCCACTGCTGAGGGTACACATGCTGCTTGCCTGTCATCCTTTCAGCGTGTATGGCCTGAGGAGGAGGAGAATCCTGAAAGTGATCTTCCTAGTGAGGACAGCCATGTGTTGAGTACAGGTACCCTGGCACACATGGCTGACTTCATGTTAGGATGCCTTTCTCGTGACCCTCGCGTTACACGCATTCTGGCCACTACGGATTACTGGGTTTACACACTGCTCGACCCACGGTATAAGGAGAACCTTTCCACTCTCATACCCGAAGAGGAAAGGGGTTCGAGAGTGATGCTATACCACAGGACCCTGGCGGACAAACTGATGGTAAAATTCCCATCCGACAGCACTAGTGGCCGAAGGCGCAGTTCCGAGGGCCAGGTAGCAGGGGAGGCGCAGAGATCAGGCAGCATGTACAGCACAGGCAGGGGAACACTCTCTAAGGCCTTTGACAGCTTTCTGGCTCTCCAGCAAGACTGTGTCACCGCTCCCCAGTCAAGGCTGAGTCGGCGGGAGCACTGTAAAAGGATGGTGAGGGAGTACGTAGCCGATCACGCGACCGTCCTCCGTGACGCCTCTGCCCCCTACAACTACTGGGTGTCGAAGCTGGACACGTGGCCTGAACTCGCGCTGTATGCCCTGGAGGTGCTTGCTTGTCCTGCGGCTAGCGTCTTCTCAGAGAGGGTGTTTAGTGCGGCCGGGGGAATCATCACAGATAAGCGTACCCGCCTGTCAACCGACAGTGCCGACAGGCTTACACTCATCAAGATGAACAAAGCCTGGATTTCACCAGACTTCTCTTCTCCACCAGCGGACAGCAGCGATACCTAAACAATACGTAGGCTGCACCCGCGGATAGAAGCATCGCTCTCTATCACCATCAAAAACGTGGACCTTTTAGCTTCATCAATCTGTGTATAATATTCATCCTCCTGCTCCTCCTCCTAAAACCTGACGTAATCATGCCGAACGGGCAATTTTTCTTAGGCCCACAAGGCTCAGTCATATAATTTTTGTAAACAATTTTTATACGTTTCAATGCTCATTAAAGCGTTGAAACTTTCACCTGAACCAATTTTTATTTTAACTGGGCTGCCTCCAGGCCTAGTTACAAATTAAGCCACATTAACCAAAGCGATTAATGGGTTTCACCTGCCCTCTTGGTTGGGCATGGCCAATTTTTCTGAGGTACATTAGTACTGTTGGTACACCAATTTTTTGGGGCCTCGCCTACAGTGTAATCCACTTAATTTTTTGCCCACCTGCATTAAAGCTGATGTTACATCAGCTGTGTTGGGCACTGCAATGGGATACATTTATGTACAGCCGGTGGGTTCCAGGAAGCCACCCATGCTGTGGGTGCACACGGAATTCCCATTGCGGAGTTGTACCTGGCTGTGACTATTTATAAAAAACCACGGTCTGACTGGGGCATGCAGACACCTTGACAGAATGAATAGTGTGTGGCACATAGGTTCCCCATTGCTATGCCCACGTGTGCAGCTCCTGATGGCGGTGGCACAGGATTGGATTTCTCATTGCTTCTGTACAGCATTGTGGGCTATCGCCCCGCCCCTTTTAAAGAGGGTCGCTGCCTAGCCGTGCCAACCCTCTGCAGTGTGTGCCTGCGGTTCCTCCTCATGGCAGATGCACTTATAAATAGACATGAGGGTGGTGTGGCATGAGGGCAGCTGAAGGCTGCGCAGGAACACTTTGGTGCGTGCTGTGGACACTGGGTCGTGCGGGGGGGTTGGGCAGCATGTAACCCAGGAGAAGTGGCAGCGGAGTGTCATGCAGGCAGTGATTGTGCTTTGTTGGAGGTAGTGTGGTGCTTAGCTAAGGTATGCATTGCTAATGAGGGCTTTTCAGAAGTCAAAATTGTTGGGAGGGGGGGGCCACTCTTGCCGCTATTGTGGCTTAATAGTGGGACCTGGGAACTTGAGATGCAGCCCAACATGTAGCCCCTCGCCTGCCCTATCCGTTGCTGTGTCGTTCCCATCACTTTCTTGAATTGCCCCGATTTTCACAAATGGAAACCTTAGCGAGCATCGGCGATATACAAAAATGCTCGGGTCGCCCATTGACTTCAATGGGGTTCGTTACTCGAAACGAACCCTCGAGCATCGCGATAATTTCGTCCCGAGTAACGAGCACCCGAGCATTTTGGTGCTCGCTCATCTCTAATTTTTAATGCTAGTCTATTAAGACCTACCACAGGCAGAGCTTAATAGACTGCGATACATGGCAACCCTGAGTGCCTTTATTAGACTACAAGATTCCATGTAATCCCATTAGGACCACCTTAATTGTGTCATGGGGGTTGGTGGGGTGCCAGAGGAGGTCTCCACCTTCAACTAGCCACTTGTGGGCCATTTACACTGAACGATTATCGCTCAAAATTCAAGGAATTTGAGCGATAATTGTGCAGTGTAAAGCCGGCTTCACACTGGTGAGATTTATGTGTTGTGAGACCCACAAATCTTGCACAAGTATGAACCCCATTCTTTTGAATGGGGTCATACACGAGTGATGTGTTACAAATCACAGCACATTCTATCTTTGGGCGTGTCATCACATCGCCCATTGTTCTTAATGGGGTGGTGACAGCATTGTACCACGTGCTAGATGCACGCTTTGCGATGCGAGGTCTAAGGACACATGGCTTCCAATAACACTGGTAAACAGCATTTTTGTTGTAAAGAATGTAAATGGTGTTCTCAGCTAAGTCATGGGTGCTGAATTCGAAAATGAAATCAGTTTTTGCCTATCGGGCTCAGTTTTCTTGTGACATGCTACCCTTTTTATAGAAATCCTTGAAAACGCTGCATTTTGGTATTCTGCTGTGGTTTAATTTAATTCAGCAGTTGTAATTGTTGAAAAACAATTGAAATATACTAGGAATTACAATAGAAAGCCCCTAGTTTAGAAAGCCACCACCAGGAAATAAGGAAGGTTTGGCCACATTGTCCATGAGTCATGCTATAACATGTACAAACATGTTGTGTTGCGTCAGTTGCCTCCTGTATCTCATCATTGAGAGTTCAGGCAACAACTGCTGTTGGAAGTGACTGATTGTAGTTCTACATTTGTGAAGGTTTGTGTTTTGTGTCAGTTCAGAAGCAATGCCTCGTACCTGTGCAAATAACCCAAATTCTTTTTGTTATATCTGTGGAGACTTTACTCTGAAATTGCAAAAACGAAAACTTAATCCTCTTGTAAAAAAGTGCTACAAACTATATTTCAGGTGTAACGTTGGTAAACAGGACCGCACATGGGCTCCCCACATTGCTGTTTGATATGTGCTACACGCCTGCCAGGCTGGTTAAAAGGAGCACGTCAGATGCCCTTTGCTCTTCCCATGATTTGGAGGGAACCAAATGTTGCTTGTTTCTTTGATTTCTGCACTTCTCTTTAGTCTTATGTTGCTTATATCTTTGATTTCTTTGTGAACTGACAGGTTTTTTGGGGGTTTTTTTTGGAACACTTGTAGCAAAAGCGTGTCCTTTTTCCAGATACATATAATAGCTACATACACCGAGGCAAGCATTTACAAAACCATTATCACATGAAGGGTGCATTCATTCTCTCTCTGCAGGGGGAGGAGGCTGGAAGAGCTGGGAGCAGTGCACTGAGCTCCCACCCCCTCTCTGCCCCCTCTGCACTATTTGCAAGAGAGGACGTGGGGCTAAATTCCAAAAATTAGCTCCACCCCCATCCAGCCTATCCTCATTGAAAATAGTGCAGGGGGTTGGAGAGGAGGCGGGAGCTCAGAGCACTGCTCCCGCCTCTTTCAGCCTCCTCCTACTGCAGAGAGAGATGCCGTATATCGGCCGGCGTGAATATATGGCCGATATACATTCGTCTGAATGCACCCGAAGACTGAGGCTGATACAGAAATTCTGAAATGAGATCTGGATTCAGTGAAGAATTCTCTTCCAAAAACAGTGTTTTGTTGTAACAGAAAAATGTTGTTTTTTTTGTAGACCAGTGTAATCGAGATGCATGACCTTTGTTATTATCTGCTTGCAGGTTCATCATAACATCTCCTCCCCCACAGATTTATTAGTCATATTTTTATTTTCTTGTTCACTGGACAGAACAGCATTAAGCTACATTCATATACCGTTTCCCCGAAAATAAGACGCGTCTTATATTAATTTTTGCTCCCAAATATGCGCTACGTCTTATTTTCAGGGGGTGTTTTATTTCGCCGCGGCAATTCCGTCTGTGGACGCTAATCCCTCAATTGGCCAGCTTTGTGGACAAAATTTCTCAGAAATCTCGTCCACATGGGACAGCGAATCTGTCACGGCAAAGCTGGGAGAAACCAGTGTTGTGGTGCAGATTCACCGGCCACAGAAACGGAAAAGCGTGCAGCCAGGTCGCTTCAAAACAAGCAGCTGAGTGCCGTGGGTTTTGAAGCAGCGCTTTCCCGGCGCAAATCTCGCTGTTTATCGCTGTGGCCAAACTGCAAGATTTCCGCTGGAAATACGCTCTGTGAGAACCCAGCCTTAAGAATCAAACAGGGTGCCTGACACACACAGAGCCATAAAAAATAAGGGCTGTAAAGTAACGTACCTGACTGCAGACAGAAGTTCCTGGACCAGGGATGGTATTGCAGCTTCCGGCCACCAGGGGGAGCTCATCACAGCGGACATGTACAGCAGGAACAGAACATACAGTATGGACTTTTCCAGCCAGCAAGGGGAGCTCACAACAGCACACTCGTACAGCACAGCAGGGACAGGATAACAGCATACTGTCTGCAGATCTACCTATACATCTGGAGGTAGGAGACAATAGGGATGGCAGCAGGGGACAGGCCTCTTGACTTGCCTGCACACTTTACTATGCCTTACTATCGGGGGGTGCCTTATATTTGGGACTTCTGCAAATTTCAGGGGGTGCCTTATTTTTGGGGAAACACGGTATGCATCAAGGACTCATTCGGAGCCCCACTGGATAGAGTGCAGCATTCTGCGCTATTTTATGTTGGGAAATCCAGAGTCCAGAAGGAAGCCAGTCGGACCCAATTATAGTCAGTAGGGTCCATCTGGCATAGCTTGTTGCCTATCATAAGACGGAGACTGGCATTATGGAGCAGGAAAGCCCAACATTGGTGTGAACCAGGCTTATAGTCTATTCTTTTGATGTTTTATGTGCAGATCTTTCCTGTATAAAGTCAGTGGGGTCCATCGTGGCTCCTGGAGTGGGAAATTGGCGCTTGTAGATTTTTGCAACCTCTCACTTCACAAATGGTTAACAGCCAGGTAGTGCTGCCCTGTAGCATTACAAGAACAGTAAGGGCTCATACCCAGGGGCGTGTGCGCAAAACGCTGCATGTATCACATAGCATTTTATTGTCATGGGAGGCAGCTATTGATGCATATGACAGTGAGAGCGCATGGCGCATGACAGCATATCTCATGCACAGTGATTTTTTTAACTCCCTGCTGTCGCGTATGCAATGCCACCTATACGTAATGTATTGCGTGTAGAAATTGTTGAATGCACTTCCCATAAAAAATAATAGTCTGTACGAGCATATGGGTGCATTCACACAGGCAAGTTCCATTCAAGTATCATACAGATGACATTCGCACGTGGAAAAAGAACATTGATTTCAATGAGTTAAAGGGGTTTTCCAGTGGAATACTATAGGATAGGTCAATAGTTGATTGGCCGGGAGCCATCACTCAGGACCCCAACCGATCAGCTGAGCAGGCGCATGCTGTCAGCACCATAACAACAGAGTTCAGAGTGGAATTCTCCATGCCAACCTCCATGTAGTAGCTGCCGCTTGCAACTGCAGGCACGGCTCTAATTGAAATCAATGAGTCGTGCCTGCCGTTACCAGCGCTGCCCACTACATGGGAGGTCAGTGCGGAGGTTTCTGCTCCAAATACACAGAGGTCAGAAGCCTCCGTGCTGACCTCCTTATAGTGGCCAGCACTTAAAACTGCAGGCATGGCTCCCATTGATCTCAATGAGAGCCGTGCCTGCAGTTAGAAGCAGCGACCACTATAAGGTGAGCATGGAGGCTTCCGCTCCGACCTCTGTGTATTTGCAACGCTGACAGTAGGTGCCCGCTCAGCTGATCGGTTGGAGTCCTGAGTGACAGACCCCAGCCAATCCTGATGATAGGTCATCAATAGTATTTCCCTGGAAAACCCCTTTGCAATCCAATTTTGGATTCAGGGTTTCCTAGGGGGCTTTCTCTTTCTGCTATTATACAATGGCGCCATCTGCTGGCTAGAGTCAGTACTGTGGTATGCTGGAGAGGCTCCGACAACAGAGCGGCCAATAATCTACAGTAAGAATACCCTGTTGGACGTCTTCTGATATCGAAGCTGTACAGCCTTCAATCAGAATGTTTTTAGACGTCAGACAGTGGATTGGAAAGGGTTAATACACATGAGAATTTTTACCCTCGGGTTGATAATCCAAGATAGAAAAGTCACAGCAGGTCCCATTTTTGAGTGATTTTTACTCAATAATCAGCCGTTATTTTTTTTCCCAGAGAATTTAAAATAAATTGCATTTGCCTGTCATGTGATTTGCATATTTTAAAGGGGTTGTCCCGCGGCAGCAAGTGGGTCTATACACTTCTGTATGGCCATAATAATGCACTTTGTAATATACATTGTGCATTAATTATGAGCCATACAGAAGTTATAAAAAGTTTTATACTTACCTGCTCCGTTGCTGGCGTCCTCGTCTCCATGGTGCCGACTAATTTTCGCCCTCCGATGGCCAAATTAGCCGCGCTTGCGCAGTCCGGGTCTTCTGCAGTCTTCTATGGAGCCGCTCGTGCAGAATGCAGGCTCCGTGTAGCTCCGCCCCGTCACGTGCCGATTCCAGCCAATCAGGAGGCTGGAATCGGCAATGGACCGCACAGAAGAGCTGCGGTCCACGGAGACAGAGGATCCCGGCGGCCATCTTCAGCGGTAAGTATTGAAGTCACCGGAGCGCGGGGATTAAGGTAAGCGCTCCGGTAAGCTTTCTTTACCTCCCTGCATCGGGGTTGTCTCGCGCCGACCGGGGGGGGGGGGGGGGTTGAAAAAAAAAAAAACCGTTTCGGCGCGGGACAACCCCTTTAAGGCTAACTTCACACCGGAGATCGCGCTCACCAACATGCAATTTCCCCATGGATGCGAGATGTTTTTATATCAAAACCACCTTGCATCACTTCGGGAAGTAGCGATCCTGCGGTGCGGCTGACAGTCACAACGGAGGATCACGGGGGTTTCTCCCATTATTTTCAACGGGGAAACCTCACAACGCAATGCGTGCATCAAGCATGCAGTGCGATGCTTCACAATGAGGGATGCGATGGCACGCCCAAAGATAAAATAAACAGTCATGTGTTTGACCCTGTTGAAGAGAATTGGGTTCATATTCATGCGTCTCGCAATGCACAAATCTCACGCGATTTTCTCGGCTGTGTGAAAACGACTTAAAGGGGTTGTCCTTCGAAAGCAAGTGGGGTTAAGCACTTCTGTATGGCCATATTAATGCACTTTGTAATATACATCGTGCATTAAATATGAGCCATACAGAAGTTATACACTTACCCCCTCAGGTGTTGGCGTCCCCGTCTCCATGGCGCCGACCGAAGCCTTCTTCTGCCTGGATTAGACGCGCTTGCACTGTCTACTTCTTCTGTCCCACTGAAGGGGCCGCTCCGGCGTGCTTGTGCCGCACAGGTCTTCTGCGCATGCACGCCGGAGCGGGACAGAAGAGGGCAGACAGCGCAAGCGCATTTAATCCAGGCAGAAGGCTTCAGTCGGCGCCATGGAGACGGGGACGCCAGCACCGGGGAGGGGGGGGGGGCGGAGCGGCCCCTTCAGTGGGACAGAAGAGGGCAGACAGCGCAAGCGCATCTAATCCAGGCAGAAGGCTTCGGTCGGCGCCATGGAGACGAGGACGCCAACACCGGAGGGGGTAAGTATATAACTTCTGTATGGCCAATATTTAATGCACGATGTATATTACAAAGTGCATTAATATGGCCATACAGAAGTGTATAGACCCACTTGCTGCCGCGGGACAACCCCTTTAAGGATTGGAAGTCCACGCAGTTATGCAATTAGTTTTAATGCAAAAATGTATTGCAACTGCAGCCCAATCCTGCCCTCCCCGTGTGACTACAGCCCAACGACACCAACATCACCGAGCGGCTACACAAGCCAAACACAAACCCGACTCTACAACGGAAAGCAGCCTTAGCGCCCAAGCC
This sequence comes from Eleutherodactylus coqui, assembly GCF_035609145.1. Taxonomy (NCBI): domain Eukaryota; kingdom Metazoa; phylum Chordata; class Amphibia; order Anura; family Eleutherodactylidae; genus Eleutherodactylus; species Eleutherodactylus coqui. Next base: position 141,746,774 of record NC_089838.1, on the reverse strand, counting down.
ATCGCCTCTCGCCCGGCCCGCTCAGCCCAGTACCTGCCCTACAGGATTAGCCGGGCATATAATTATCTGCAGGGGGCCAGCAGACTTTGGCGGGTCTCATAGTAACACTATCCTCCCTCCCCACACACACGGAGCCGCTTCCAGGTGCCGGCGCCTCAGGAGAGCAGAAGGCGGGAGCGGGAGAACTCAGCGCGCTAATCTACCTACACAAACTGCTGGGGGAAGGCACTGGGGGCGTGGTCACAGCTGGGCGCACATGACTCAGGGCGCCGCTGATTGGCCGATTGGAAATGTCACGTCTCGGGGCGCCAGAATAGAAACTGTAGCGGGATGTGTGGAGAAGTGAGAACGTTCCATTACACCGTTCTATCAGCCCCGGTCCGGCGGGCCATGTCAGAGCGGGCTTGTAGCTGCAGCGGCTTCTAGGCGATCACAGCTCTGTGAGTCGTGTGTTCCATCCATCCGTAAGGTGTACGACATAGGGGACGAGGTGAGTGGACTTTATTAGCTTTACCTATATATACCTGTCCTGTATGTATATACTAATGTATCGGGTCTGCACCTTCTAGGCCGGTCTGGCGGGGCTTTACGTCCCGGCCGCTGTCCGCTCGCTCTTAGCACTTGTTGCCGAGCCGTGTTAACTGTTTGCGTGCTGGTTTGTGGTTTCCCTCCATACACAGAACAGCGGGCTCCTCCCTGTGCGCGGCACGTAAGCGGTTAATATGATACGCTCACTCCCCGGAGGCTCAAGTTTCACTCACTTTACTCTCCTTCCCGGGATTTGGCCATTTCCTTTGCGCCAAAATTAACAGCCCCCTAAAAGTTTGGGCAGATCCGGCGCCAATCCGCCCGTGCAGCCGCACATCTGGGGGGACTTCAGCTGCCTCTCCTCCATGACTTCTCCAAGTGTCTTCTCTTCTCAGATGGAAGTTAGCGGCTGCCTGACCCTGAAGGACCTGATCAGCACCATAAAGAGCCGGGCCGAGCAGGAGAGGGATGCCCGCGGCTCCCAGAAGGTGGGTGCTGCCTGGGCAGGAATAGACCCAGAATGGTGCTTTGTGGTCATTGGCACTATGTTATGAGGATGGCTCTGGCCTTAGTGCCTTTTACATGTGGTTATGTGTCTGTAAACCTGCTCTCACATCTGCTCGGGAGTTCCGCCGTAGATCCGTCTCGAAAGGAAAAGGCGCTGCGTGCTGTGCTCTTACGGACAGCTAACAACTGAATGGACCCCAGTAGAAGTCAATGGGTTCTTTCGGCGCTGTTCAGTTCCATCCTGAGACCGCTGTGGGAACTACCCTCTCTTGCTCCACGAAGGGAGCAGAAAAGCGGCACCCCAGCGCAAATTCGAAGCCACCTTAATATAATTTATTATTATTATAGGCACCATCACATTAAGGAGCTGTTCACACTTGCCACCTCTGTTCTATTGCCATGATGGACCTACTATAAATTATTAACCCATTACAGACATGGGCCCCCCTTTTTTTTTAATGTAAATTCCCTGCTCTGTTCAGAGCGGGGATGCATATGGAAACACTGCCCACACTCAATGTATTGCATATGGGCAGCTTATTGGTTCGCAGCCCATGCAAGGGCTGCGTATGATACGCAGAGAAATGGAGCGCGCCGTGACTTATCTCTTTTGCGTATCGATACGCAGTGTCCATATGCCAGCGTGTATTGATCAACGAAAGTTCATTGACTCCATGCAACGCACTCGTAATACACGGTGGAAAAATGCCCATGAACTTGAGCCCTTATTCTATAGGTCAGTACAATTATGACAATAAGCTATATGCACCCCCCTCCGTACGAAGTTCACCGTGTGAGATAAATAACGCATTACTTTGATAACAGACTTTCATGGACACATCAATATAGGAAAAGGGTTTTTGTTTAACTTTTAATACATAAAAAAAAAAAATTTCAATGATTAATAAAACTTATTTTTTTTTATTTTTTTTATTTTTCAAAAAAGCATTTGACTTTCAGAACATTTGCTTCTGCAGTTCAATATAATACTATGTTATTACCGCACACAGCGATCTGACAATCAATCGGCCATGGTAACGTTTGGGGGGGGCCTTCAGAATGTCCCAGACTACCATGGTAACCCAACAGCACCCGTGATCTCAAGACTCGGCAAAACCTAACCAATCGGGAGATTTAAATGCCACTGTCAGAATTGCTAGCAGCATATACAAGGTTAACAGCCGCAATCAGAAGTAACACTGATCATGGCTGTTTTGTATAGCGCCAACTTATTCTACAGCACTTTCACGTAATTTGTTTATTATTGACTTAGGTTGTATTAAGTCATGTTGCCATAGACACAACAGCTATGAGTATATTTAACTAGCATACAATGGTCATTTAGACTGTTAATTTCCAGAAATGGGTGTATGTCTATATTGGGTTTTGGCACTAGAGTTTCCCCTGTAGGGTGTATGGTTTTTGAAGATTATTAGACCTAACTGATTTTAATAGATATTACTTAAAGGAGCTGCACCATACCTGACTTTTTTTATCATCTATCCCTAAGATGAGCGATTTAAAAATCTGATCAGTGGGGGTCTCGCCCACTAATCTTGAGAACGACTGACACCCCCCCCCCCCCCCCCCCTTCTTATTTCTGCGGGTCAGTTCAGTGATGAGAGGGGGGGACCACACTCCTCCATTCTCAGGATTGGTGGCGGTGCCAGCGCTGAGGCCCCCACTGATCAGACTTGGATCGGTGGATAAGGGTTTAGTCATGAGGTAGACCCTTTAATATATCCTATCCATATACAAGATGAAACAATTGTTCTTTTTGTGTTTATTTAGGAGAATATGTGTGACCGATTCAGGATCAGCCCAAGGATGGCATTAAAAGGGGAGCCTATTGATTTATCAAAACAAAAAGGTCTCACTCCGGAAAGATATCCCATCACCCCAGTAAAGGTGGTTGATAGACCTCTTGCCGATCCGTGGACTCCCACTGCCAACCTGAAGATGCTCAGTAGTGTGGCTAGCCCAGAAATCCGAGACCGAGAAAAGAAGAAAGAACTGTTCCGGCCTATTGAAAACAATGAACCTGAAGACACCGGACTCAATGCTCAACAGGTAAGGAAGAAATCTCGTCCATGACTGTTCATTACTGGTCAGACTGCAGGTGTTTAACTAGCAGTGTAATCCCCCTGTATTGTATTGTATTGTCATATATATATATTAGTGCTGTGAGCTGTATTCCAGGGCACTGGCCAATCTAGGAGTGATGGCATTTACCTAGTAAGAGCTTGGCACTCCAATATGCAGTTAAATATGAAGGTTTTAGGAAACAAACAATCCAGTATATGTAACTTCTCCGTTTACCCACATATTACGACTTTATCAAACAATTGGTTGTGGTAGTCACATTTTACCAAAGAAAAAATGCTGTATGCCACCATACAGTGGGTTACCATGGCAGCCTGGGGCCTGTGGAAGGTGTCTAGATCTGCCATGTATTTCAGCCTATTAGGCCTCATGTCCATGGGGAAAATCAGGCCCGCTACGGATTCTACATGTAGAATCCGTAGCGGGTCCCTCCTGCCCCGCGGACATGAGGGCTGAAAATAAGAATTTACCTATCCGTAGCGGGCGGGGAAGCTCTGCTCTTCCTCACGGCCGGATCTTCTTTTTCGGCCGGCGGATGAATTCCTCACGCCGGCGGCACGTCGTCGACGTGCCGCGCGCATGCGCCGGGCACATCCGCCGAAGCAAGGGAGATGCGGCCGTGAGGAAGAGAAGACCTTCCCGGCCCACTGCGGGTGAGTAAATTCTTTTAAATTCCTGTTTTAGGTCTCCCGCGGATCCGGACGGCTTCCATAGGCTTCAATAGAAGCCCGCGGGAGACCCGCACGAAAATGGAGCATGGTCCAGATTTTTTCATGCTCCATTTTTTTTTAAATCACTTTTATTGACGATCCGCGGGTATTTATCTACCCACGGGTGGTCAATGCATCCCTATGGGGTGCGGATCCGCGCGCGGGAGAAGAGTTAAAATCCGCTGCGGATTTTAATTCTTATTTTCCCCGTGGACATGAGGCCTTAAGCCCAGTTTGTAAAAGTAAAATATAATGCAACGAAGTGTTCCAGTATATGGTGCAAACTAGTAGATGATTCTTAATTCAGGTTCCCTATGGGGACTTAAAGGGAAAAAAAGTTCCCACTTTTCCCTGTATGTGCATTTAAAAAAAAAATTGGTTTAGTCACATTCATAAAGTCCAAACTATTAAAATATCTCCTTATCTAGCCCAGCGTTTCCCAAACTGCTCCGCGGAGCCCTTGCTCACCACTGTAGTGATTACGGGCTGGGGTCCTGCAGCTCCCTGGCTGAAAATCGCACAGCAACACTGATCTCTGACATCAGTGTGCACCTGGGATCCTCCTCCCCTGAGTCCTCTCCTCCTAAGGCCTCATGTCCACGGGCACGCATGGTTTTCCAGTGCAGAATTTCGCAATGGATTCCATCTGTGCCCGCAGACATGAGGCCAAAAAAGACATTTACTCACCTGTTCGAATGCGGCGCGGGTCTTTCTCGTGGATCCGCGACACAGCCACAGTGTTATCTGTGGCTGTGTTGCGGTTCGGACAGCTTGCCTTGGTTTTAATGGAAGCTGTCCGTGCGGGAAAATTGCAGAAAATGGAGCATGCTGTGGGTGTCTTCCCGCACATGCGATCTGCGCGCTGGGGAAAAATGACATCCACAGTTAATTACCTGTGGGTGCCTAATGATTCTTAATGAGCGTGAGAGACCCACACAGATTTTTTTTTTTTTTTTAACTCCATTTTCCCTGTGGACATGAGGCCTTGGTTCCGCAGGAGAGGGCAAGGGAAGAAACGTTCTGGGCTCACACACTGACGTCAGTGTGCACCCGGGATCAGTGCTGAGCAGAGGAAGAGCAGCACTGACTGGAAGTTTGTGAACCACTGATCTAACCTAACAGTGAAATTTGTGTGTTTAAAAAAAAAAAAAAAAAAAACACTGCCAAACTGCATGGTTTTGTTATTGTGTGTTTTGCACCCAGTTACTCAAAGAAAACAAAAATTATATGTATCCAAAAAATGCTACCGTTAAAAACTGCAGCTGGCCCTGTGAATATTGGTGGGTGTACCTGTGATCTAGCAATGTGGCACTTGCTGCCAGAATCCACCTAGTCACAGGTATGTTTCCGATTAGTGGATCCAGTTATATGCAGATGGCCATCTGCTCTGTATCACCCATGGTGACTGCAAGGCTTGCCTGCATATTTATGTATTTTTAATTCTTGCCTATTTTGCCAATCATGAGTCCTACTTGGGGCGTCTCATGTTTTGTCTTAAGTCCACATGTCACAATATTAGATGTACAAGACTGGGATATGACATCCTAGTACTGTAGAGCACAGCACAAATTTGGTCATGGCTGGAGGAATAGCAGATTCATTTAAGCCAAAAGTAAAAGGTGTTGATTTTTATCTTTTCTCCCTCACCAGTTCGATGCCGTAGATGATATGGACGACTTGGAAAAAAGACCAAGCAGGAAACAAAAAAGTTTGGGTCTTCTATGTCAAAAGTTTTTAGCCCGCTATCCTAGCTATCCTTTGTCAACTGAAAAAACAACCATTTCGTTGGATGAAGCTGCTTCCAGCCTTGGTAAGAATAGGGCTTAGGTCCATACTTGTAATGGTGTGGTGTAACGCTTTCTCAGCACGTGTAACTGTGAATAACACTGATGATCTCCTTACAGGAGTGGAGCGTAGACGGATCTACGACATAGTCAATGTTCTAGAGTCGCTCAACTTGGTTAGCCGGGTGGCAAAAAATCAATATAGCTGGCATGGCCAGCACAACATAAACGAAACCCTGAGGAACCTGCAGCAGGAAGGAGAGAGGCAGAAATACAGCACCCAGATCGCTTACTTCCAACAGAGGGACCTGGGTATAGAGCAGAGGAGAGACAACCAGCCCACTCTAGCGGAGGAGCTGTCTGACCTGGACTGCCCGTCAGGTAACAGCGGGGGTTTATGAAGGACATGGTTTTGTTCTTGAGTGCATTCTGGCTTTCTGAATAAAGCGTTAAATGGCTTTTTGTCTGTAATCCAACATGTTGCTTTCTCCTAGCTTCAGCAAGCAGCCGCAAGGACAAGTCATTGAGGATCATGAGCCAGAAATTTGTCATGTTGTTCCTTGTGTCCGCAACCAAAATAATCACTCTTGAGATTGCTGCCAAAATCCTGATTGAGGAGAGCCAGGACATCTCTGATCACAGCAAGTTTAAAAGTAAGCATGAAATGGGCTAGAAAACCGCTTCCTTATAGAACATCACTGTATGTAACATACTCTAACATGGAACACCCAGGCCAATAAAAATACTGCCCGAGTGAGTTGGTGGTATCTGTCTGTAGTACTGATATGAATGTAATGCACAGAGATTAAAGTGAAGCGGGATATGATTTGTCCATGTTGTGTAGGAACTGATGTTTATATATTATAAGGCTGCTCTTCATATGTGCAGATTCTTACTCCATATTTCATCTGACTTATGGACTATAATATGCAACTAATGTAAATATATATTTATAGCCAGATTTTTCATGTGTTTCACAAGATGATAAATAGATATAAAGCAAATGTGGATCTGTATTTATATTTAATCAGTAGAAACTAAAAGCGGTGACGGCAAATAAAGATCAAACCGTGATGAAATACAGTTACAATGTCGTCTGTAGCACTTCTGTATTCCACTCATGTACAGCCCTTCTGAAGCTGTGGACAGGAGCGGGGTCTTGAGCCGGCCGTACACATGATGCAGTAGCTGTCAGCTAAGTACCCGTCCGTCTGACAACTAGTTCTAGCGTCTCCATTGTGAATGGGCACGATCCGCCGAGTAATATCTCTGTTCCTGAGAGCCACCTTCATCTCTGCACGTTTTTGCAGACCTTTTATCAAATGCCAATGGCCAGCTTTACTTTTTGTATTGGCTTTAGAAATGATCCTCAGTGTTTTACGCCCATATGTCTCTATCTCTCTGTTATAGCCAAGGTACGACGCTTGTACGACATAGCTAATGTTCTGACCAGTCTGTGCCTCATCAAAAAGGTTCATGTTACTGAAGAACGTGGACGGAAACCTGCATTTAAGTGGATCGGACCTGTTGATTTCAAGACAGAGAGCGGTAAATTACCTTAGAATAACTTGTACCGTAGAACAATCTGCTTGGCATGTCAGCTCTTTCATGTTCTAGTCAGGGGCATGCTTTATGGATTTTGAATCAGTTATTGCTATTTTATATCTGCCAAACTGCATTAATATACTGTAGGCACTTGGTATTCAGAGGATGACTGTATTTTACCTTTTTTAGACCAAAAGATGGAAGTCACAACCAGCACTTCATCACCAGGTTCAAAAAGAGATACTATAGCTGAGAGCAGCAAGCAGCAGAGATTTCTCCGGCACTCATCATTTAATCATGTTCAGCCCATCAATACTGTGAAGAGGAAGGTCTGCTCTGAGCCAAGTAGCCCACACAAGGCACAGGAAGGTAAAATGAATGTATATATTGGAGAGATCTAACGTGGTGTTACAACCAATCGCAGAGCAACGATTGTTTTGTGTTGTGCTGTTGAAAAATGAAAGCTGTAATGTGATTGGTTGCTATGGACAGCAGACAGTTTCCTTCTTAACAGTTTCTTAAATCCGCTCCACAGTCTCCTGAATTGGATGACCTTCCAGTCTCTAGAACTTTTTGAATCGTGTATGTTTTTAAATTCTGGAGCCTCTGTGCACCTACATATGCTTCACAATGGTGTCCAACAGTAGTCTGTTGCGGACAATCTAAGACGAGAAATCTAAACCTACTATTTAAAGTCTTGACTGTGCTTGCAAAAGTTCCCCCTGCCACCCCCATCTTATAAACTGATCGCATATTGCTTAGGGTATACAATCGCTTCAAGATTGGTGGGGGTCTAACTTCTGGTACACCCTCCAAGTGAATGGAGCTGGTTGTAATACATACATAGTATGTTAAGCTGAATGAAGACTATGTCTATCTAGTTCAGCCTCTTTCAACCCCCACCCCAGAGGAAGGCAAAAAAAAAAAATTAATGAGCCAGTAAGCTCATTTGCAGGAAAAAAAATTCCTTCCTGACTCCATATGGCAGCCAGAGTAATCCCTGGATCAACTTTTGAGTTCCTACCTAACTGCAAGACCCAGATCAACAACCCCCTGGTCACATAATATCTATATCCTGTAATATCATAGCGCTCTAAAAAGACGTCTAGTCCCCTCTTAAACTCCTCTATGGATTTTGCCATAACCACATCTTCAGGCAGAGAGTTCCACAGTCTCACTGCTCTTACAGTAAAGAACCCCCTTCTGTGTTGGCGATGAAACCTGCTTTCTTCTAGATGTAGAGGATGCCCTCTTGTTACTGTCGCAGTCCTGGGTATAAACAGATCATGGGAGAGATCCTTGTATTGTCCCCTAATGTATTTATACATAGTTATTTGGTCACCCCCTTACCCCTCTTTTTTTCCAGGGTAAATAATCCCCCTTTTGGTAGCCTCTCTGCGTATTCTAGTCCTCCCATTCCGTTTATTAGTTTTAGTTGCCCTTCTTTGAACCCCCTTCAAGCGCTGCAACATCTTTGTTGAGCCCCGGGGTCCATAACTGTACACAGTATTCCATGTGATAAGTGCCTTGTATAGTGGAAGAATAATGTTCTTGTCCCTCGCCTCTTTTAATGCACCCCAAGACTTTATTAGCTTTTGCAGCAGCTGACTGGCAGTTAAGTCTACAATCCACTAGCACCCCCAGGTCTTTTTTCATCACTTTTCCCTAGCTGTACCCCATTTAGTGTATATTGGTGACATCCGTTTCTCCTGCCCATGTGCATAACCTCACATTTATCAACATTGAACTTCATTTGCCATTTTTCTACCCAAGCCCCCAGTTCATCTAGGTCCTTTTGTAGCCGCACATTGTCCTCTGTTGTATTATCTTGTATAATTTTGTATCATCTGTCAATACTGAACCCTGTGGCACCCCACTAGCAACAGTAGCCGAATCAGGGTACGAACCATTTATTACCACCCTCTGCTTTCTATCTCTGAGCTAGTTCTTTACCCAGATACACACATTTTCGCCCGATCCGAGCTGTCTCATTTTATAGATCAACCTATTATGTGCCATGGTGTCAAATGCTTTAGAGAAATCCAGATATACAAGATCAATAGACTCTCCCAGGTCCAGCCTAGAACGTACTTCATCGTAGAAGCCATGCTGATGAGGAGTTATATCGTTGTTTTAGTTGAGGTATCTCTCAGAAACTCTTCAAATATTTTACAAATTATTGAAGTGAGACTTACCGGCCTGTAGTTACCAGGTTCTCTCTTGGACCCCTTTTGTTTATTTTGAACCAAATTGGCAATGCGCCAATCCAGTGGTACAACCCCGGTCTCAATAGTAATACTCTGTACAGGCAGGTAGCTGAGAGCTCTCCTGCGTTGGGGAAAACTTAGAAGGGGACACCGTGTTCCCACCGTACTCTCTTTTTGTTTTCAGGATTGGTTATTGTCTCCCCATCCCCCACAGTCATAAAGTGATGGCATATACTAGATATTTATAAGATTGGAAACCCCTTTTTAACCCCTTAAGGGCATGGCCTATTTTGGTGTTGAGGACATAAACGTTTTTTAGGGGATTTTAATCTCCACTCTTCAAAAGCCATAACATTTATTTATTTATTTATTTTTCCTGTCGACATAGGGGTATAAGGGCTTGTTTTTTACGTGGTGCCCTTCCTCTGTGAACCCTTATATGCCGCAATCTACATAGATCGCAGTATGTGGGGGTCTCTGTCCTCATGTACCCCCACTGATGTAGCGATACGTCAGCTATCAGCAACAACCAGCTCCTGCTGGTGGATGGCGCAGGCTCTCTTCTGGTCCTGCACCATCCACATGACATAAGGTTACATCCTGTCCCGTTAAGTACCACGCTGCTATAATGTAACCTTATATCCTGTGGCGTTAAGTGGTTAAAGTTTATACAACTGGGGCAACTTGTGTCGAGTGCAAATTTTTGGCAAATGGAAGCTTAACGTGTGTGTGTGTGTCCTTATTAAGTAGCCAATGCATGACCCAAAGAGTAGTTCTAGGTAGTAAAGGTACTAGGATAGATCAGGACCGTCAAGTGTTTGCCTATGGGTATTTTAACAGATGTTCATCTCTGAAAAATCACACTGAACATTTTTTTTTTTCCCTTCCCTCTTCTAGCTTCTTTGGAACACGATGGTTACGCTTCGAAGATGGCGCACTTAGCAGCTATTTGCCGTCAGAAGATTGAAGAAGATTCAAAGTGAGTTCAGTTTAAACAAATGCTTGCCAGAATTCTTTTGAGATGTTCCTGTAGCTAGGCTGTTATATGCTAAAGCTTGCTGTACACGTTAGATAGAAGAAGTGGGTTGACTGGTGAGCAGCTGTTGAACAATCAATCATCTGGTTTCTCAGCTGCAGCTTTACACCTTTCAGTCCATATGGGCCGTTTAAAGTTGTTCAAATTGGCCATATGTAGTTGATGACACCGGGAGACGGACAGATGATTTTTCATCCTGCTATTGGATGAGAATGTTAAGCTTGGCTGACTTTTTCCAGGCGATGGACTGTCATCCCATGGTGATATGTGGCGCTGTTTATTGAGCTGGGGGGGGGGGGTGGAAGTGTGTGTGTGTGTGTGTGTGTGTGTGTGTGTTTTTTCAAAAAGATGGCTGCGGACAAAGTGCTCTTGGGCTGGGTTCACACTGGGCGGATTCCAAGCGGAGAGCTCGCGGTTTGGCCGCAGCCAAAAAAATGCAAGGTTTCTGCCAGGAATCCGCTGCTTCAAAACCTGCGGCACTTAGCTGCAGGTTTTGAAGCTGCCTGACCGCACGCTCTTCCGCTGCGGCCGTCGCTCCCATAGAGGAGAGCGCGGCCACAGCAGAAAAAGAAAGGTGAAAAAAAGGCATGCTGCGGCCGGCGAATCCACAGCGCTGGCTTTGCCGTGGCGGATTCGTCGTCCCATGTGGACGAGATTTCTGAGAAATCTCGTCCACGTGGCTGGCTAATTCCGGTATTACCGGCCGCAAGCGGATTTGCCGTGGCGAAATTCTGGATGGAATTTCGCCGGTGAACCCAGCTTATATGTGACGTATGATCAATGAAAGTAAGATACAAAAACTGCATTCAAAATAAAAAATGTAGAATCCCGCTTGGTAACTGTATGCCATTCTTCCATTTTCAGGTGTCCCAAGTTTTTATCAAATTATCCAGCATATAGAAATGTAGGCCATGTGCCCATCCCTGTTGTAATGCCCAGGACGGTGGATGCAGACTATTGCACCAGAGACTCTGGTCAACAAAAGCTATCTCCAAGTCACATAAAATCTCAGCAAAAGATCCTGACTTCTAGTGCAGAGTACGCTGGCCACAGTTTTCTTCCTAATCAGCCCTACATGTATGTTCCATCAACGTCTGTCTTCATGCTGTGTGGGAACTCCGGCAACGAAAATCCTCTAGATGTACTACGTGAAACGGGCAGCTCCTCTTCAGATCAAACGGCCATTCAAGATGGTGACCGCTCAGCAAAGCGTCAGAGGCTTGACTGTATCAGTGACAGCCCCCTTTCTTTGGTAGTACCAAAAGTAGGTTTTTAATAGCATTCTTTGTGTTTGTATATTTTCTTCTCTGCTTCATGGAGTTACCAAACTTTCATTTGTAACTGTCTTCACACTCTGTCTTCTGTCTACTGTTAGAAACCGTCAACATGCCCATCCCTGGGATCCTCCCCTCCTGCCTTGTGCTACAATTGACAGATTAGTGTTTTGTTTTTTTTTTTTGGGGGGGGGGGGGGGGGGGGGGTTATCACATTTTTGTATATGGCACGGTTCACACCACAGTTTCGCACCCTGTGAAACCATTCGTTTTTATTTTGCCATAAACAAAATTTAAGGATAACTAAATTCTCCAATACTACTTTCTTAGGTAAAGGTAAAGTCCCCTGCTGCAAGCAACGAGTCATGACTGACTCCTTGGGTGACATCACATCATGTTTTCTCGGCAGACTCTTTTTGCGGGGTGGTTTGCCATTGCCCCACCCCCAGCAAGCTGAGCACTCCTTTTTCCGACCTCGGAAAGATGAAAGTCTGAGTCAACCTTGAGTCGGCTACCTGAACCATGCAGGATTGAACCTGCAAACTCCTTTCTAGTGTGCTACACGAGGCTCCACTGCTTTCTGAGGATTACTTTAATCCCTAGTTAGATAAGAGTGCTTTACCCTCTGACTCCCCGTATACTTGTCAGTTTTGGTTTCGCCGTATTTATTTTCTTCGGCCACACTTGTATGTTTTATTGTCTTGGGATTTTTGATCTAAACCAATATTGGAGTAACTTGTACTGATCTTGTTTTTCTATATATTGCGGTCTACAGTGACATGTCTGTTTGTTTCTAATGTCTGTGACCTGCTGTGTATTTACATATTTTATATGTAGTACACTACCTAAGTCATATTTAGACTTTACAGCTGGCCTAAAATGGCTTCCACCTTTTGTCAAGATCATATTTAACCCCTTAAGGACATGGCCATGTGAACGGACAATTTTTGGGGTGCATTTTCATCTCCCCTTTTCAAAAACTGTATTCCATTAATGTCTTATTTTTCCATCTATATGATGGCTTGTTTTTTTTAGAATGGCTTACAGTAGTTTTTATTGGTACTACTTTTGGGTACATATAATGTATTGTAAAACTCTTATTAGAAAAAAAATGCATCAATTCTGCCATTGTGTGTTTTCTGTTTTTCTTGCAGCGTTAATCACACAGCATAAATTATCTTATTTTTCCTCTTTTGCACAGTAAAAACCTCGTCTTTACATTGTTGCAGTCAAAGTCCCATACATGGCGAGCTGTACTTTTTATTGGTACCATTTTTGGGTTACATATGGTGTTTTTTTTTTTTTTGTTTTTTTTTATAAAATAAGCCTTTTTGCATTTTCACTTTTACATTTTCTGTCGTGCAGTATAAATAGTGTTTAATTTATTGCACAGGTTATTACAGCTATGATACACTGCATAGAGAAGTACAGTTTTTGTTCTCCTTTTTTGAAATATGTCCCTGTAGGGGAATTGAACTATAAAAGCGCTGGCTGCTATAATGCATAGCAGTACTTCTGTACTGCAATGCATTATTGCTCATAATGGCTATCACAGGCTCGGACACCAGTGTTTGGCATCTAGTTGTCATCGTAACCCATCGGCCAGTTGCGTCAGAGGGAGCGCGTTTCCCTCTGTGAACCCCCCAGCTAGTGTGCAAATATCTATATAATTATTATTAGTATTATTATTATTATTAGTATTGGTATTTATTTATCTCTTTCCTTTTCTTACTAGGTTTGTTCATCTGAGAGGATTCCTTGTGACACAATGTTGCCATGTCCCTCACCAGAGCCTTGTAAGAAGGAAGAAACCCAGCATTCAGCCCCCTCACCTGCCTGCCAAGAAGAAACCACTGAGCTGATGGGGACAAAAGGGCAAGAACGACAAGAGCGAGTTGCATCAGCTGCACTTCCCCAATATCTGTATGTTCCCTCCCCGGCTGGTGAGTAGAAGGCTTTCTTCAGTATTCAGCACTGACGCTGCCCATCAGCATCTACTTGTGAATGAGCTCAATCCTGACTCTTAGGCCGGATTTGGATTACGGAATCTGCGATCCTCACCCGCGCAGACGATCCCTGGCATTCTTCATACATTAACAAAAAATAGAACATTCGCATGTCCGCTCACACGATTGGACAGCGATTGGGATTTCCGCTCTCGGGAGGGGAATTGCAGCATGTTCTATTTTTGTGCCGATTCCATACAGACTGCTTTCATTTGAAGGCAATGGAAGCCGTCCAACCCGCGGCCCTTCCACAATTGATATTGCGGAAAGGTTGCGGATTCCACATCATTGCCTAGTGACTGCGCAAGGGGGGGGGGGAGGAACTTATCTGTACTGTGCATGACTGTCTGCAGATAAAGACAAGAGGCAGATACACACGGACAGCGGTCAGGGCCATATTCCGCTGTGGACTCCTGCATGCAGAATCTGACCCGTTCGTGTGCAGGCAGCCTTACTAAAGGTCCTTTCACCCCTTCGTTAGGGCTTTCCATCTTTCTAATTTTTGGAGCAGAGAAACTGAATTAAAATGGAAATAAGCATTTTGTGTTTTTTAAGACTTTCGGAACCGTACTCGGGCTGGTGAGTGTTTACAAAACACCTGCTCTAAAAATCAAAATCTCTAGACAATACGTACGACGATAGTGTTAACTATCTCATCTGTAAAGAGGAAGAACCAACGTACCTAACAAAAGTCCAACCTCCATATTATGTTGTTGGGTGATGCAATAGCGCCACCATCTTGGGGTATTAAAATTGCGTGGCTAAAAATTGGTGTAGCTCTGGACTGCTGTCACTTAATTCGTCTCAGGTCTACAAGTAAACAGTGAAAAATAAGCAAAAGGTGAACATCGGAGAAAATTGTGATGCGAAGGAATGTGACATTTTGCAAAATATTTTTTTTCATAAGATATGGCTAATAAATGGCTTCAAACTATTCAATAGGCTAGAGCAGCTCATGAGAACTACAGTCTAAAGTCACTGCCAAACATCAAAGGGCTTATTAGAGGCGTCTCAAAGTTAAGGTGGCAGAGCATGGCACGGTGAGTTCTACGATACTGGAGCCCCAGCCAGGCACATCTAGTGGGCAGAGGTGGGAAGCTATTTGGAACTCATGGATGTGGATCCTTATCACGCTGGTGATGAAGGGGCTCCCATGCAGTTATCACAAACCTACAAGAGAAGCGGCGATTTATAGTAGGACTTGACAGCTGCATATTTTTACGCAATGTTTTACAATAATAAATTTGGCTATCCTTGTGACACTTGTCACAGACCGTGATTTGAGAAGGATGTGAAGCGGGCCACGGGCAAAGTCATTCCACAGCTTCACAAAGAGTTTCCTGAAAGCCATGTCGATTATTTCCAATTGTGCAGTTGCTGTCGGAGTAATTTCTATGTGGGAAAGATGCCATCATTAAGACGTTCGTCCGTAATATTGATGTCGCTCTGTTACTTCTCAAATCGCAGATCCATTGTGCATCCACTTTGTTGGAAGATGTAGAAACTTGTTTAGAATTAGGAAATTAAACTTCAAACCTATACTGACTGGATAGGTGTTGTCAAAATAACCTAGCATGCAGTTCTTGGTCTACACCCCCTAAAGAGGTTGAAGCTGTGACACTTTTGTAGCTTTAACCCTTTTCAATCCACTGTCTGACCTCTGAAGACATTATGATTTAAGGCTGTACAGCTCCGATGTTGGAAGATGTCTGTTGAGGTTCTCTTACTGTATATTGCCAGCCTTTCTGCTGTCAGAGCCTATCCAACATGTCACCTCATGCAGTACTGGCTTTAGCCAGCATATAGCGCCATTTTATAACAGCAGAAAAAGAGTAAGCCCCCTAGGAAAACCAGGATACAAATTGGATTGGAAAGGGTTAAAATGATAAATTAAAACCTTGATCCCTCTCCCTGAGACGGTTGCTTGCACTCCCATTGATCTCTGCAGTCTAGTTATCAGTGATGGCCTGATGGATATAGATATATTCGGATGTGACTACTGTAGCATCACTGGGGCCCAGGAGACTGTGGAAGTAGGCATGTGTCTTCAGGGGAGAAGATGTAGAAGGGGAGTATCGTTTAGGTTGCTCTTGTGTATCTTAGTATTTTATTTCCTCGAACCTCTCAGAAATTCTGCTAAACCTCCGTGTTCTAATGTCTTTTGTGTTTCCTTGGCTTCTAGGATTAAATGGCTTCAACTTCTTTTTGCCTGCTAGTCAAGCTGCAGGAGGTCTGAGCATTTCTCAAAGTCCATTGCCTCTTAATGTACCTTATGTGATGGTACCATCTACAGCCCTGGCAACTTTTCCAATTATTTGCTCCCCTGCGGTCACCAGCTCTGCTTCCTCCAGTGACCATGCCATGAATTACAGCTTGCCTGGCATGACCACACCACCATCTCATCTCATGTTTGGACCTCCTTCAGTAATCTCTTCACCAATACCCGAGCCCTCTCCAGACATACAGCAAAGTGTTATTTCAGCCAGTAGAAGCCAGTCCACTGGTCCTGCAACAGCCGACTCCTCCATCTGTGCGGTTCAGCAGCTTTCTGTAAAAAATCAAAAGGTAGAGAACCCTAATTTTCTATTTGTTTCATATACTAGAATGTCTATATTATCAGGGATGTCTAATGGCCCACCACTATATCCTATACAACAATGCTGTATCTTATTGGGAATGATTGATCACACGAGTGGACATTCATTCTGAACCACCCATAGCATAGGTGTAACATTGGGTGTTTCTTCAGCACAACCAGCCTCATTTCCTCTTTAGGGCAGACAGGTACTGTTAAGTGAGGTCACAAGCTGTGCCTACCTGCTCTATTCACTAATTGTAGGTATTGGCACAGTCTAAGTCTAGAGTGACAGTACTCCAATATTTCCATTGAAAGGGATACTACAGGCTTGCGGTCATGGCGTATACTCTCCTCGCAGCCGCTGACTGTCCCCCGCGATCATTTCCTAGGCGCTGCGGCAGGCTGCTGTGTAATCCTCCTCGCGGTCAGAGGATTCTCTCTCTGGTAAACGGGGCTTTGACTTCCCCCGGCTTCAGCAAGTGAGTGCTGTGATTGGATTGAGCGCCAGCCAATCGCATCCAGTGCTTGATAAACCAATTGCAGCCATTCAGCTATGTCATTCACTGAATGATCGAGCGCTAACTCTTATCGGCTGGCGCTCGATCCAATCACAGCACTCCCTTGCTGAACCCCTGTTTACCAGAGAGAATCCTCTGACAGTGGGGATAATTACATAGCAGCCTAATGCAGTGCCTGGGAGATCATCACTGGGAACACAGACATCGTCTGTGAGGGGAGTATTACATTTTGTTTTTCACCTAGTGTAGCTAGGGCTTATTTTCAAGCCCCCCTGAAAATCGGGTTAAGGCTTCTTATCAGGGTAGGTCTTTTTCAGGGAAACACGGTAGGACGTGTTAATGTGAAGTCGCACACATCCATGTGACTGTTAGTTGTGATAGTCTGTGACCTGCCCATTTTATCCTGTGAGAGCTGTCCTTTTCATTTTGTATTGCACCCCAAGAGCTGAAAGGTCCTTCAGTAATGAATGTAAAATTGTATCTTTTTTTTTTTTTTTTCCAGTCCCCTACTCCATTAACGCCAAAGAGCATCCATCCTGTTCATAAAGACACCTTCTTCAAGACACCGGGTAGCTTAGGTGTTTCTCCAGCTGTCCGGAAAAACGAAAGATCTCATGCTAGAAATTCCAGCTCTGCACAGAGAAGACTAGACATCTGCAGTACCACCGATGACTGACTGAAGACCGTCTCGCCTCTCCTCTCCTCTTTTAATATTGTATAACCCTTTGAACAAGAGCTACGTTCCTTAGAGCTAGACACGTTAACGGGATATGTACACTTTGTGAGGGAGGGGCCTCACGTGAGTCTATATATACCTATATGTAGGTAGACTGCTGACTCTATTATAAAACACAATCCTATTAGCATAGGATTACTGATCACACAATGCACCGTTTTGGTGAAATGTAATGTGAACAAAGCCCACCTAGCACTTAGACTTTGCATTGTTCAGCTGTCCTCCATACTGCTGCTGCTTTCAAGTTGGTTTCATTTTAATGAGTAACGGAAGCTTAATCTAAAAGCTGAAACTCCCGATGGTTACCTTTAGTGGCACACTAAATGAATTATGGTTCTACCCGTCCCAGGTACTGTTCGTCAGCACGGGGTCCTTAGAGACTTTGAATTATTACTTGAATATTTGCATATTAAACAAATAGGATAAACCTTCAGTATCTGAAGGCCAAAGAATGTATTCTGCTTATGACCACAAAACTCAACTGTGAATCTTATAAACCACCCCACCTTCACCAATGGCTTCAAAATCTCGATTTGAAGTACTGTATATACTCAAGTATAAGCCTAGTTTTTCAGCACACTTTTTTTGTGCTGAAAAAGCCCCCCTCGGCTTATACTCTAGTCAGGGAAGGCTTAAAAAAACTTCCCATACTCACCTCCCAGCTGACGTCTGTGTCTCCGGCTGCAGTACAGCAGGCTGCTTGAATTCTCTCCGCTGTCCTCTCCTGCCGTCCTCTTTGCTCGGCTCTGTCATCCCCACCGTCAGCACTGTGTAAGTAAGAGCTATGATTGGATCGAGCGTCAGCCAATCACAGCCGGTGCTCGATCATTCACAGCCAATCAAGCTGCTTTAGAATTCTCCCTGCTCGGCTTTCAAATCCCTTGCCGTCAGTGCTGTGTAAGTAAGCTCTGTGATTGGATCGAGCGCCAGCTGTGATTGGCTGGTGCTCAATCCAATCACAGCGCTTACTTACACAGCACTGACAGAGCCAAGCAGAGAGGACGGCGGGGGATGACAGTGGGAAAAGTCAAGCAGCTTGTCACACAGACACCGGCTGGGAGGTGAGTATGGAGGGTTTTTTTTTAACCTAGTATATACTCGAGTCAATAAGTTTTCCCAGTTTTTTGTGGTGAAACTTATTGTCTCGGCTTATACTCGGGTCGGCTAATACTCGAGTATATACGGTAGTTTGTCTTCTGTCTTGACTTGATGGGTGATCTTCCCCCTCCCAACATTTCAAGCTTTCGGAGTAAAGGCAAGCTTACAATGTTGGTAAATCATTTTTAAATGTCATGTAACGAGCGCACAGAGGTACCAGGTAGCGCAGTCCTCGCCTATTTAATACTGTTTCTCATCTGTACTTTATTGTCGAAAAGAGCGTTTTGCGGGACCAGCAGGATAGTATGAACATAAGTTTTATGCTTGATAGGTGCTAACACTACAAGGGTAGTTATTGTCATTACCAGTTTATTATATACTTATAGTATTTCTAGCGATATACTCACTTTTTAAAACTTTTTAAATCTAAACGTCGATTTTACCTTTTTTCCTTTTTTTGAAGGAAACACTTCAACCTGCAGCATACGCTAAAGCTAGCTTAATGTATTTGCAGTTATTCTTCAGATGGGTGGATACGCCTCCTCCACTATTTCTGTAGCGGTCACACTATCCATTACAAGGTGATGCTTATTTGCACTGACTAAACTTGCAGGCTGGATGGTCACTTTGCCATCTCTCTTCATATGTCTAGTGTTAATGGGACTGTCAATACTTGAATATTTTTAACAAGTTTACATTTTTCACATGGTGCTATCTTCCCTTCTTCCTTTTTTGGTTTTTATGTATGTATTTGGCGCTGCTTAGTGTAATACTCCTGTTGCACTGCTAGTTAAGTATTTCTCTTAAATTGGATTTCTTCTATGCTCCTTTTATTTTTTAGCTATGCTCCTCATAGCTCTAAACTTGTGTACAGGGTTTTTATGTATCACTTATTAAATGTAATATTAAATGATCAATAAAATGAATGTAATATTTGTAGTGTCAGAGCTTTCCTACTACAGCACAGCATAAAGGGCTCTGTGGGGGCCATATCATCACTTCCAGGACTCCTTGTTCTTCTACATTGAAGATAGTTCTTAATGACATAGTGGATGTATGTTTTGAAGTCATTGTCTTGCTGTAGATTGCATTTGGAGCTAAGCAGATGCCTCCTTGATGGTATTATACAATGGCTATATATCTGCCTGCATTTCTCAGCGTTGATCACACCAGTAATCCTGACTAAATCTCCAACTCAATTTGCTGAAATGCAGCCCCAGACTTGCAAGGAACCTCTGCCATGCTTCACTGGTGCCTGCAGACATTCATTGTATGGCTCTCCAGCCCATCAGCAAAAAAACTGCCTTCTGTTACAGCCAAATATTTTAAATTTTGACTCGTCAGTCCTGAGCATATGCATCGTAGCTGCAGGTATAGGTGAACCTGTTCCTATGGAGTTAAAGACATGAATCATAGGGTTTGATAGCAGCTCTATCTATCTCTGAGGGTGAATGTAGATGGCCAGGTCGGATTCTGACTGCGAGAATTCTCGCAGCGGGATGTGACCCGTGACCGGCGGCTCGCCTCCTCCAGCGTCTTTACAATGTGCTAGCTGCCGTGGAGCCAGCGCATCAGCGGTGACGTTTCTGTGCAAGGCTCTGTTTGGTTCAGGCAAGGAGCCATATATAAAATGACTGTACTACACTGGCCTGTTCCAAACATGACGCTTTACCAGTAAATGCCGAGCAGTACATTTTGTATCCTGTTCAGAGTGGCATTTTAGAGTGGATCTGCTGTTTGCCTTGGACCCTGTCCCTCTTGGCCTTTAGAGAACCATACTGATGGCACATTTTCTGAGCTCTCTCTCACTCTCGAGAGACTTTGTAGATCGCTCACGGTATTTGAAAATGTCTGTACGGGGCTTGACCCCATTCATCACTATCATTAATTTACGCTCTCCTGACCTTGCAGCCAAAGGACTAGAAATCCATTATTTGATCAAATGGGAGCAATCTGTCTTTCTCCTTGGACCAGCATAGATCATCTATTGCCGGTAGACCTCGAGGGGTGTTTTAGGCTCTTCTCACTTTTGAATGTGGTGTCCTTTTAACTTGCACAAAATTTCCCCTCCTCACCCTTGACTAGAGATGAGTGAGCATGCTCGGTAAGGTCAGTTACTCGAGCGAGCCTCGCTCATCTTAAGGAACTACCTGGTGTAAGAGGAGGTGGCCTAGCTACTGTTTGGAGAGCAATGGGAATCTGCCAGAACTGCAAAAACCAAAATGCGCAAGACAAAGCGTTTCCTTTTTGTATTTTCTGTGCCTTGTGGCTCCAAACATCCCTGCACAAGCATGTTTGTATAGCACTTTGTGGCCTAAATTCTCCCCTTGTTAATGCGGTTATTAATGTGTACTGCTCAAAATTCTGTTCTTTGGATCAATGTATTTTATGTGCAGTGTGGCCCCAAATTTCCCCATGCTAATGTTGCATTTAATGCGCAGTGTGGCCTAAATTATGACTTGGTTAATAATGTTTTTATGTGCTGAAAATTGTACCCTTTTGTAAACATGTATTTCAGACACACTGTGGCCACAAATCTCCCTGTGCTAATGGAGCATTTTATGCTGAATTAACACAAATCCCATCTAAAGATAATATAATTTATGCGCAATTTATTCTAAAATTTCCTTCAGTTAACTTTTTTGAAATGTGTATGCAGAAAATCCAACAATCATCCTGCTTTCATAAAAAATGTTGTTCACTTTTAAATATGTCACACAGTTTATATTTAGCTATTTTTCAGCGGGGAAGATGCAGAAAAATGGCATTGCTACACAGTGCAGTTAAAAAAAAAAAAAAAAGGAACAGCCTGGCAACTGTGGGTCTTATATTTGTGGAGTCTTTGGTCTTTGACACCTTATCGCAATTTAACGCTAATATAAATAAAGTCTGCTTATGTAGGGCAATAATGATTTTATTCGTGTATGCCCCTCAGTGCAATCCCCTTTCATGTAAGTCACCAATATTTTCCCGTATTGTGTCCTTCCCCTCTTCCCCGTTTTTCTTGTTTCCTTCTACACTTTTTGCTGCAAAAAATGAAGCACCTAGAAGAAGTTGTCATTTTGCTGCAATACTTGGCATGCACTTACATCTCAGGCAGAGAGTTGTGTCATGATTAGATGAATGGTCTTGCTACCTGAGCCCCTAAAAGTGGTTCTAGCCTTCTTTTTTTGCGTGTATAAAGCTTGTTGACCACTAGACGCCCTTCTAACGTAATCAAAGAGATTTCATCCAGTTAAGAGTTTGAGAAGGGGTCCATTACTGGAATGCGAGAAGCTGGATGGTTGTGTCGACGAATTCCCACCATCCGTTAGCAGGTGTTGGAAAACTTGGATGCGTGAGGGCACACACACGACAACCAGGCTCAGGACACCCTCTACAGACCACTAGTAGAGAGGATAGTCTGATCGTCCAACAAGCACAAGCAGCTCCAACTGTTTAGTTGTCCACCATATAGAGACAGGTGGCACCATCGTTACAGGCCCAGTGTCTGAACCATTTCAAGGTTCTTGGCTCAAGGAAATTTGCTCTCACAGCGCCCTGAGACAGCCACCATCACCTCCGTTTACAGTGGTATTATGAATTATGCCTGATCATAATTACCCTCATTTGTACTGTCGCTCCATCAAAGATAGGAAGGATGCTATTCAGTTTATTACTATGTGTAGTGGGTATTGGGGGTCCTAAGTGTTCTGTACAATCCTTATGTAGAGCATGTTGAAAGGCATGACATAGGACATAGCCCTGGTAACCCTGCAGCAAAAACCTCTGCCTCGAATCCACTACTTTTTTTGATAGTCTTTCTTGTCTGAACATCCTCCTCAGACATCAGTATTGGCCTTATGAAATACCCCTCTTCAATAAGGCTGGATGCCAGCTACCCCAATGAAGAAGGGAATTTTGTAGTGGTTTCCCTATGGTAAATAGTCGTTATTAAATCACCAGCCTGAGTGCTAGTGATACACACATTCCAGAAGGGTAAATGGTCAAACTAAATCTGACTGGTTAATTTCAACCTATTCTGGTTCAACCTATTCACAAAGTCAAAGATGTCTGCCTACCTCCCTGCCACGGAATAAATATATCCTCTATGTACCTTGTCCACTGGAGAGTCTCCAAAGACAATAGTCTCTTCCCACCAGCTCAGGAGCAAGTTAGCACAGGATAGGACACAGGGACTTTCCATCGAAGATATTCCTAGTCAGCACAAATTCCAGTAGATCCAATGCAAAACGCTTATGTGCCTAAAATTGACAGCCATTAGCCACTAAAAAAAAATATTTCAGGCTTGTAACCCATATGTATAGGGAAAAATTGATGTATAAAGTGCGTCTATATCTATAGACGTAAGCCACATAGACGAGTTCATAGTGATGCCTTCAATTTGTCTGAAGAAGTTACCAGTGCCTCTCACTAAAGATGGAAATGAAACGCAAATGGGGATAACATCTTATCAATAGACACTCCCAAATTTTGGTTTGTTTCTGGAAGCAAGTCTAATGGGGTGACCTTTAACGGGGTTTAGACTTTTATGGACTTTTGGGAGACAGTAAAATGTAGCACAGACAGGAAATTTCTAATTCTCTTTAAGTAATCAAGTTGTCAGATTAAGCTCTACTCTACCCTTCAGTCTCTGCCTATACTGAGAGGTGGGGTCCTCCGTAAGGACTTTGTAACCTGTTCTGTCGAACAATAGGTCATCAAACATTCATTGAAAATGCAGACTATCCATTATCACAATATTTCTGCCATTATCTGAAGGCTTGATTGTGATGGTATCGTTATTCTCCAATGTCTGGATAGCCTGCATTTCTCCATGTGTACAATTAAAGTAAATATTACTGTTACGAATTCAATAAGGTCAGGAATTACACAATTCAGAAAAATGTCAGTGCATGGTACCTCCCCATTATGGGGCATGCTCTTACACTTGTTCCTGAGTGACATGAAAGGATCTTCAACTACAGCTATATCACGACTAGAGATGAGCGAACGTACTCGTCCGAGTATTAGCGTGTTCGAGATGCTCGTTACTCGAGACGAGTACCACGCGATGTTCGAGTTACTTTCACTTTCATCTCTGAGACGTTAGCGCGCTTTTCTGGCCAATAGAAAGACAGGGAAGGCATTACAACTTCCCCCTGCGACGTTCAAGCCCTATACCACCCCCCTGCAGTGAGTGGCTGGCGAGATCAGGTGTCACCCGAGTATATAAATCGGCCCCTCCAGCGGCTCGCCACAGATGCATTCTGACATAGTTCAGGGAAAGTGCTGTCTTGCTGGAGTTGCTATAGGGAGAGTGTTAGGAGTTATTTTAGGCTTCAAGAACCCCAACGGTCCTTCTTAGGGCCACATCTAA
The DNA here is from genome assembly GCF_035609145.1 of Eleutherodactylus coqui. NCBI lineage: Eukaryota > Metazoa > Chordata > Amphibia > Anura > Eleutherodactylidae > Eleutherodactylus > Eleutherodactylus coqui. Next base: position 141,722,785 of record NC_089838.1, on the reverse strand, counting down.
CCGTGTGCAGTAGTGTGGAGGCTGCTTTTTGCAGTGTTGCACTTTTTTTTTTTTTTGTATATCGGCCGTGCAGAGCATTGCGTCCTGCAGTAATTTTACATTGTCCAGGGCCAGTAGTGGTGAGGCAGGGACAGAAGACATATTTAGTGTATATAGGCAGTGGGCCTTTCCAAAAACATTTGGGAAAAAAAATCTATTTGGGCTGCCTGTGACCGTCCTCAGTGTACTGGGTCTCTGCTGGGGGTAGTTGTCCTAATTCATACGCAGCCAGCTAACTGTTACAGCAGGCTTGCGCAAAATTCTTTCCTGCCTCTGTGTTGCCTCTTACATCACCGCTGTATTCCTGTCCACAAGTGTACTGGGTCTCTGCTGGGGGTAGTTATCCTAATTCATACGCAGCCAGCTAAGTGTTACAGCAGGCTTGCGCAAAATTCTTTCCTGCCTCTGTGTTGCCTCTTACATCACCGCTGTATTCCTGCCCACAAGTGTACTGGGTCTCTGCTGGGGGTAGTTGTCCTAATTCATACGCAGCCAGCTAAGTGTTACAGCAGGCTTGCGCAAAATTCTTTCCTGCCTCTGTGTTGCCTCTTACATCACCGCTGTATTCCTGTCCACAAGTGTACTGGGTCTCTGCTGGGGGTAGTTGTCCTAATTCATACGCAGCCAGCTAAGTGTTACAGCAGGCTTGCGCAAAATTCTTTCCTGCCTCTGCTGTGCGTTCCGTAAGCGAAGTCAGCCTCCAACCACAGGCCAATAAGCGGCACATTTAATTACAGCATTCTGTTTCTGCACTACTGGTAATACACCATGCTGAGGGGTAGGGGTAGGCCTAGAGGACGTGGACGCGGCCGAGGACGCGGAGGCCCAAGTCAGGGTGTGGGCACAGGCCGAGCTCCTGATCCAGGTGTATCGCAGCCGACTGCTGCGGGATTAGGAGAGAGGCACGTTTCTGGCGTCCCCACATTCATCTCACAATTAATGGGTCCACGCGGTAGACCTTTATTAGAAAATGAGCAGTGTGAGCAGGTCCTGTCGTGGATGGCAGAAAGTGCATCCAGCAATCTATCGACCACCCAGAGTTCTACGCCGTCCACTGCTGCAACTCTGAATCCTCTGGCTGCTGCTCCTCCTTCCTCCCAGCCTCCTCACTCCATTACAATGACACATTCTGAGGAGCAGGCAGACTCCCAGGAACTGTTCCTGGGCCCCTGCCCAGAATGGCCAGCAATGGTTCCTCTCCCACCGGAGGAGTTTGTCGTGACCGATGCCCAACCTTTGGAAAGTTCCCGGGGTCCGGGGGATGAGGCTGGGGACTTCCGGCAACTGTCTCAAGAGCTTTCAGTGGGTGAGGAGGACGATGACGATGAGACACAGTTGTCTATCACTTAGGTAGTAGTAATTGGAGTAAGTCCGAGGGAGGAGCGCACAGAGGATTCGGAGGAAGAGCAGCAGGACGATGAGGTGACTGACCCCACCTGGTTTGCTACGCCTACTGAGGACAGGTCTTCAGAGGGGGAGGCAAGTGCAGCAGCAGGGCAGGTTGGAAGAGGCAGTGCGGTGGCCAGGGGTAGAGGCAGGGCAAGACGGAATAATCCACCAACTGTTTCCCAAAGCGCCCCCTCGCACCATGCCGCCCTGCAGAGGCCGAGGTGCTCAAAGGTCTGGCAGTTTTTCACTGAGAGTGCAGACGACCGACGAACAGTGGTGTGCAACCTTTGTCGCGCCAAGATCAGCCGGGCAGCCACCACCACCAGCCTCACCACCACCAGCATGCGCAGACATATGATGGCCAAGCACCCCACAAGGTGGGACGAAGGCCGTTCACCGCCTCCAGTTTGCACCGCTGCCTCTCCCCCTGTGCCCCAACCTGCCACTGAGATCCAACCCCCCTCTCAGGACACAGGCACTACCGTCTCCTGGCCTGCACCCACACTCTCACCTCCGCTGTGCTCGGCCCCATCCACCAATGTCTCTCAGCGCACCGTCCAGCCGTCGCTAGCGCAAGTGTTGGAGCGCAAGCGCAAGTACGCCGCCACGCACCAGCACGCTCAAGCGTTAAACGTGCACATAGCCAAATTTATCAGCCTAGAGATGCTGCCGTATAGGGTTGTGGAAACGGAGGCTTTCAAAAGTATGATGGCGGCGGCGGCCCCGCGCTACTCAGTTCCCAGTCGCCACTACTTTTCCCGATGTGCCGTCCCAGCCCTGCACGACCACGTCTCCCGCAACATTGTACGCGCCCTCACCAACGTGGTTACTGCCAAGGTCCACTTAACAACGGACACGTGGACAAGCACAGGCGGGCAGGGCCACTATATCTCCCTAACGGCACATTGGGTGAATTTAGTGGAGGCTGGGACAGAGTCAGAGCCTGGGACCGCTCACGTCCTACCCACCCCCAGAATTGCGGGCCCCAGCTCGGTGGTGGTATCTGCGGCGGTGTATGCTTTCTCCACTAAACAACCCTCCTCCTCCTCCTCCTCCTACGCAACCTCTGTCTCGCAATCAAGATATGTCAGCAGCAGCAGGACGTCGCCAGCAGTCGGTGTCGCGCGGCGTGGCAGCACAGCGGTGCTGAAACTACTCAGCTTAGGAGAGAAGAGGCACACGGCCCACGAACTGCTGCAGGGTCTGACAGAGCAGACCGACCGCTGGCTTGCGCCGCTGAGCCTCCAACCGGGCATGGTCGTGTGTGACAACGGCCGTAACCTGGTGGCGGCTCGGCAGCTCGGCAGCCTCACGCACGTGCCATGCCTGGCCCACGTCTTTAATTTGGTGGTTCAGCGCTTTCTGAAAAGCTATCCACGCTTGTCAGACCTGCTCGGAAAGGTGCGCCGGCTCTGCGCACATTTCCGCAAGTCCCACACGGACGCTGCCACCCTGCGCACCCTGCAACATCGGTTTCATCTGCCAGTGCACCGACTGCTGTGCGACGTGCCCACACGGTGGAACTCTACGCTCCATATGTTGGCCAGGCTCTATGAGCAGCGTAGAGCTATTGTGGAATACCAACTCCAACATGGGCGGCGCAGTGGGAGTCAGCCTCCTCAATTCTTTACAGAAGAGTGGGCCCGGTTGGCAGACATCTGCCAGGTCCTTGGAAACTTTGAGGAGTCTACCCAGATGGTGAGCGGCGATGCTGCAATCATTAGTGTCACCATTCCTCTGCTATGCCTCTTGAGAAGTTCCCTGCAAAGCATAAAGGCAGACGCTTTGCGCTCGGAAACAGAGGCGGGAGAAGACAGTATGTCGCTGGATAGTCAGAGCACCCTCCTGTCTATATCTCAGCGTGTTGAGGAGGAGGAGGAGGAGGAGGAGCATGAGGAGGATGAGGAGGAGGGGGAAGAGACAGCTTGGCCCACTGCTGAGGGTACCCATGCTGCTTGCCTGTCATCCTTTCAGCGTGTATGGCCTGAGGAGGAGGAGGAGGATCCTGAAAGTGATCTTCCTAGTGAGGACAGCCATGTGTTGCGTACAGGTACCCTGGCACACATGGCTGACTTCATGTTAGGATGCCTTTCTCCTGACCCTCGCGTTACACGCATTCTGGCCACTACGGATTACTGGGTGTACACACTGCTCGACCCACGGTATAAGGAGAACCTTTCCACTCTCATACCCGAAGAGGAAAGGGGTTCGAGAGTGATGCTATACCACAGGACCCTGGCGGACAAGCTGATGGTAAAATTCCCATCCGACAGCGCTAGTGGCCGAAGGCGCAGTTCCGAGGGCCAGGTAGCAGGGGAGGCGCAGAGATCAGGCAGCATGTACAGCACAGGCAGGGGGACACTCTCTAAGGCCTTTGACAGCTTTCTGGCTCCCCAGCAAGACTGTGTCACCGCTCCCCAGTCAAGGCTGAGTCGGCGGGAGCACTGTAAAAGGATGGTGAGGGAGTACATAGCCGATCGCACGACCGTCCTCCGTGACGCCTCTGCACCCTACAACTACTGGGTGTCGAAGCTGGACACGTGGCCTGAACTCGCGCTGTATGCCCTGGAGGTGCTTGCTTGTCCTGCAGCTAGCGTCTTGTCAGAGAGGGAGTTTAGTGCGGCTGGGGGAATCATCACAGATAAGCCTACCCGCTGTCAACCGACAGTGCCGACAGGCTTACACTCATCAAGATGAACAAAGCCTGGATTTCACCAGACTTCTCTTCTCCACCAGCGGACAGCAGCGATACCTAAACAATACGTAGGCTGCACCCGCGGATGGAAGCATTGTTCTCTATCACCATCAAAAACGTGGACCTTTTAGCTTCATCAATCTGTGTATAATATTCATCCTCCTCCTCCTGCTCCTCCTCCTGAAACCTGACGTAATCACGCCGAACGGGCAATTTTTCTTAGGCCCACAAGGCTCAGTCATATAATTTTTGCAAACAATTTTTATACGTTTCAATGATCATTAAAGCGTTGAAACTTTCACCTGAACCAATTTTTATTTTAACTGGGCTGCCTCCAGGCCTAGTTACAAATTAAGCCACATTAACCAAAGCGATTAATGGGTTTCACCTGCCCTCTTGGTTGGGCATGGGCAATTTTTCTGAAGTACATTAGTACTGTTGGTACACCAATTTTTGGGGCCCTCGCCTACAGTGTAATCCAATTATTTTTTTGCCCACCTGCATTAAAGCTGACGTTACATCAGCTGTGCTGGGCAATGCAATGGGATATATTTATGTACCGCCGGTGGCTTCCTGGCACCCACCCATGCTGTGGGTCCACAGGGAGTTGTAACTGCATGTGTCCACTTCTAAAGAACCCCAGTATGACTGGGGCATGCAGTGTGGGCCGAAGCCCACCTGCATTTAATCGGACGTTACCTCAGCTGTGATGGGCACTGCAATGGGATACATTTATGTACGGCCGGTGGGTTCCAGGGAGCCACCCATGCTGTGGGTGCACACGGAATTCCCATTGCGGAGTTGTACCTGCCTGTGACTATTTATAAAAAACCGCGGTCTGACTGGGGCTTGCAGACACCTTGACAGAATGAATAGTGTGTGGCACATAGGTTCCCCATTGCTATGCCCACGTGTGCAGCTCCTGATGGCGGTGGCACAGGATTCTATTTCTCATTGCTTCTGTACAGCATTGTGGGCTATCGCCCCGTCCCTTTTAAAGAGGGTCGCTGCCTAGCCATGCCAACCCTCTGCAGTGTGTGCCTGCGGTTCCTCCTCATGGCAGACGCACTTATAAATAGACATGAGGGTGGTGTGGCATGAGGGCAGCTGAAGGCTGCGCAGGGACAATTTGGTGTGCGCTGTGGACACTGGGTCGTGCAGGGGAGGGGGTTGGGCAGCATGTAACCCAGGAGAAGTGGCAGCAGAGTGTCATGCAGGCAGTGATTGTGCTTTGTTGGAGGTAGTGTGGTGCTTAGCTAAGGTATGCATTGCTAATGAGGGCTTTTCAGAAGTAAAAGTTGTTGGGAGGGGGGGGGGCCCACTCTTGCCGCTATTGTGGCTTAATAGTGGGACCTGGGAACTTGAGATGCAGCCCAACATGTAGCCCCTCGCCTGCCCTATCCGTTGCTGTGTCGTTCCCATCACTTTCTTGAATTGCCCAGATTTTCACAAATGGAAACCTTAGCGAGCATCGGCGATATACAAAAATGCTCGGGTCGCCCATTGACTTCAATGGGGTTCGTTACTCGAAACGAACCCTCGAGCATCGCGATAATTTCGTCCCGAGTAACGAGCACCCGAGCATTTTGGTGCTCGCTCATCTCTAATCACGACTCGTCATTGGTCCACAAAGCACCTGTATATCAGGCATGATGTCCAAAGATGTTCCCAATCCTCAACACTCTATTTTATTCAATAGTTTGATTCTTACGCCACTGTAGTTTGTGGGTGAAAAAATGGAGATCTTTCACATAGTCAAACAACCAAAATTTGGTGGTAGGTACAAATATATAAGCCCTTTACTCATGATTGTCATTTCCGGCTCTGTGAGAGTTATAAATTAAACACCTGTAAATTGAACTCTGTTTGCGGGGTTTGGTTCCGTAATGGGCAAATAGTCTCTAAACTATGTTCACTCGTTGTTTTATGTTGGGTAGGTTCTACTTTCTTTCCCACATTCCCTACTACCTCTAGTCTTATTCCTGTTTCGTTATTTTTGTTTGGAGATTCACGGCCCCTGTTGGAGATATCACTTTACATGGAGAAAAATTGTATCTTTCTCCCTACGTTTTGACAAATCTTCTACAAACGTATAGATTTAATTGTCCTTAAAATCTTGGAGGTCCCTGGCAAACAGCCGATGTTTCCTCTCTTTGAGATGATATTGGAAACGCTCCAAAGTAATCTGCAGCTGAACTTCTTTATTTACAAACTCAGCTTCTTGGCGGAACGTACGAGTTATATCGATTGGTTCTTTGTCTAAGATTAAGGGACTCCAGATTAGATCTTTCCTCCTTTAACAACAATTGCATAAACCTGAGCGAACTAAGTGTAACGTCTCGCCCCTATTTAGCAGTGAGCGAGGAGCTACTGAATCTACTTGCTGGTAGTAGAGTGATGCACAGTCTTCAAGGGACAATACCTTGTTTCAGGTAGTTCTGGCTCTGCACCTCTCAATATAAGATTTGATCCTTCTATCCTCTCGTAAGCTCTTTAAATGCTGTTTTGATGAGGTATATTGTTTTTTAATAAATTGTTTAGCAGAAAAAAACTACCTTTGCCTCTGTAAGCCACTGATTTGTTTCCAAACCTGTGGAGAGAAAACCAGCTATATCCTGCTAAATCACCATGAACAGAGAGAAGACTAGTATAATGAAACTGCTTCTGAAATACTATCACCAACTGTGATGCTGACAAAGTATTCCTCAGGATATGTTAGCAATAGTTAATAGGCTGGGACCCCAGATCAATTTTAATAGTAGTGAAAGCATCTATAACACTTCTGTTCTAGACCCTGATGTCAATGTCTGGTCCCCTGTTCTGACAGTGAGCCAAACAATCAGCATATAGGTGGGGATCCTGAGCAGTGGATCACTGGGGAACAAATGTTCATGAACTCTCCTAAGGAGAGTTTCTCAATAGTTTTAGATTATGAAAACTCCTTTATAGGGGTTTGGACAACGATCAAAGGTTATCCCCTGTCCATAGTATAGGAGATAACTTGTTGATTGGTAAAGCACTCATTGCTGAGACCTTCATCGATCTTAAGAACATGGGTCCCTTGTCCCCCACTATCTGTCGCTGCGGGGGTTGCTTCTTCCCAGCAGTGTCATCAGAATGAATGGTGCAATGGCCAAGCATGTGCAGTCAGTGCTACAATCATGTCAACGGGGTTACTAGAAATACCTGAGCACTTTTCGTTCAGCTATCATTGCAGTGAGGAAGATTGGACACGTAGCACCCCTATTCTCTGAATTGTTGAGGGTCTGAGTGGTGAGACCCCCACCATACAGCAAGTTATCCCTTACACATATTCAGCATGAAAAATATCTGCAAAAAAACTTTATTACTAGATTTAGGAGAATAGCTGTAAGTCATGTTTGATGTCTGCAATCATATTAAGTGCTCAACTTGAGCAGGATACAAATAGCGGGACGGGCATTTTGGACTTAATACTAACCAACAGACCTGACAGAATAACAGGGGTGCAGGTCAGGGGGCACCTGGGAAATAGTGACTGTAGTGGCCCAGAACACCATCCTGGTCCCCTCCATAAATGTCATACATGTATTGTCTCATGTGGATGCACTGTGCAAGCCGTTTTGTCATTTTCTGTATGTGTATTGCACAGCTGCGGCGTCTGAAGAGTTAACGTTTATAAAACTATTGCCTGTCAGCTCTGCTGAATGTATCTATTCTCTTATGTCATGTGGTACAAGTGAAGGTATAAATGTGAGTGTTGGAGAGCTTGAAAGAGAGTCCATCTTCAGGAGAGAGGGTGTTAACACAGAGCTGCATGGAAGCACCTTTAGCTTCCATGTAGGTGAAGATGGAGGAAGAAGAGTGACATCCCGTAGTGTTTGGAAAGTGAATGCATTAGGAGTGAGTTCCAGCAAGAGAAAGAAAGTAAGAGCAACCCCAGTTTCCGTAAAACAGGTACCGTTCACACAACAATACAGGCTTTTTCCTGTGTGGCCGTCCGTTAGTTGGGGATCACCACACAGAGGTACTTTAAAACTTTTGTCTGAATAAGTGTTTCTTACCAGAGTGTATGCAGAGGGACCCCCGCCCCTTTTCCTCCTCCAGAGTGCTCCCAATCCAGGACCGGTGACATATAGATAACTTGGACTATAGGGCCGTATTGATCTGGTGTATCCTCCCTACCTCTGAGATATAGCCTGTAACTACTGCAAGTGAATTGTGCCTGTAATTACCTGTATACAAGTTTCCTTCAAGTAAAAGTTATACCAGGCCCTTACCGTTCCTAGGGACCCGAGGTACTACACGCAAGTTTCCATATTATCTACTCCGCCACTTTAATTAACAGAGTGTGGGAATGATGGCGTCAAGAGTGGTATTTACTACAACCCCCCTTATCCCCTTTATTGCCACTCCCAGCCAAAGGAGTGTCGAAGCTTGGCTTTCAATTTACACTGGCCTTGGTTGTGTGTCACCCCTACAGGACCAGAGCATGGGAAGTGCCTCTGTGACAAGTCAGCACTTAATCCTCCCAGTTCTTAATGTTAGCCAGGTGCCCAGGGTCACCCTTCTGGGGTGTTGCAGTGACCATAATAGAATACATTTTTATGTCCTCCTGCACATGGGTGGATTTCATTGTGAAATCCATAGTGGGATTCCGCCTCCGGACTCCGCAGCAAATCCAGGCCGTAGCATGCTATTGGAATACGCAATTTCCTGCCCATAAGCGGGATACATACGGCTGGCTTCCATTGAAGTCAGTGGAAGCCGTCCATCCTGCAGCCATTCTGCAATCATCATTGCAGAAAGGTGGGGGGACACGTCATCGCCATTGCAACGGCGCAGCGTCCTCTGTACTGCGCATGTGTGACGTTGCATCGGCTGTCACATTGCAGCAGAGGAGAAGACGCCGGGACAGGTAACGGTGGGGTCACTCGCCAGGCACCGAGTCGAACTCTGCTGTGGGGTCCGACCCGCCCCTTGTGAAGGCAGCCTTAAGGTTGTTTTTATTACCCCCCTGTGGGGGTATTCTTCAGCTCTTTATTATGTAAACTTATGTAAAAATCAAATTAAACCTTTTGAAACTAAAGGCCCATTTACACTGGATAAGTGTCGGGCAAGCGATGCCCGACACTCGTTCCCACACATACTCACTCCCGTACCATTACACGGGAGCTAGTATCGCTGGCTCTCTGACAGAGTGACCAGCAGGGAGGCAGGAGGGCTGCAGGAGATTTCACTCCTCGCTCTCCCTCGCCCTTCTCCATTCGCTTAACACAGCGGCCGTTCAATACTGAACGGCTGCTATTTACACCAGCGATCATCATTCAGGATTTTAAGCTGCATAAAATCCTGAGCGATGATCGCTCAGTGTAAACAGCAGCCGTTCAGTACTGAACGGCAGCTGTGTTAGGTGAATAGAAAAGGGTGGGGGAGAGCGAGGAATGAAATCTCCTCCAGCTGCCCCGGCCCCCTGCTGGCCGCTCTATGCGCAAGCCAGCAATACTCACTCTTGTGTAGCAGCACAGAAGCGAGTATGTGCCAGAACGAGTGTCGGGCATCACATGCCCAACATTTGTCCAGTGTAAATGGGCCTTCAAAAAGGCAAAGTTCAATCAGTTCAGAGATGCCCTTAACCTTATTGACTGCGACAATGACCTAAAAAATAAGAGTACACACCATAAATGGGAAACTTTTTAAAGCATCCTAAATACTTTTACTGTGAGCGGTCCAAACCTGGAATAAAAGGATTAGGAATAGGAAAAAAAAACAATGTGGCTCAATAAAGATCTAAAGGATGCAATAAACAACAAAAAGAAAGCGTTTAAACTGCTAAAATAAGAAGACAGTGAAGAAGCATTAAACATCTATAAGGGAAAAAATAAAATTATGGAAAAAGCAAATAAAAACAGCAAAGATGGTGACAGAGAGCCTCATTGCCAAAAAGAGAAAAACTAACCCTAAACTGTTTTTCAAATATTTGAATAGCAACAGATCTGTTAAATACTTTTTCGCCATTGCATTCACTCTGGAAAATGAAATGCAGAGTGATAAAGTAAATTCTCCACAAAATGTTACCAGTCTAAGGGCTCCTTTCCACTAGCCTTTTTTTATTGCAATTGTCAATGGGACTTTCTAATGTTAAAAACGCAACGCAATGCACCAAAAACGCAATTGCATTGCGTTGCATTTTTAACATTAGAAAGTCCCATTGACAATCACGTGAAAAAAAAAATGCAGCGATAAAAAAAGGCTAGTGGAAAGGCAGCCTTAAGGTAAATTTACACGGAACAATTCTCGTTAAAAAAAAAAATTCACTGTATCGTTCGACTTTGAATGATAATCTTTCAGTGTAAACACAGCCAGCAATTGAGGATAATTTGTTTGCTTATTGTTCATCATTCATTTCATGGAAGCATGAAAATCATCGCTGGCTCGTTCGCTAATCATTTGGTTTAAATACCAATCATTCAGTCATTCTTATTCATTGGTACAGTGAATATGAATGACTGAATGATTTGGCGAGTAAATGATTTATCTGCCTGTATAAATAGGCTGCAACAATTTTAGGCTAAGTATTCGTGCAGTCATTAATGGCTGTGACCGCATTATGTTAGAACGATTTTAGGCTAAGTATTAGTGCAGTCATTGATGACTAAGACTGCACTAAGAGGCTTGTGTAGCAGAGTGAGGTGAACAGCCTGTCAGGCTGAACACAAATGAGCAGCAATGGTCAGTAGCCCGTTGACAGGGCTTATAAAGGCTAAACCACGCCTTCCTGTATGGGGGGCTCGTCTCCGCTCAGCCAATCAGCTTAATATATCATCCGGCTCCATTTAACCGAGATCTCGCGATAGTTGAGATCCCGCGCATGCGCAGATCTGCCGCGCGTCCATGACTGCCAACCAACGCCAACCAGGCACCGGAAGACGCAGCGGCATCAGGATACATCGCCAGACCTGCGCATGTGAAGCACAAGACAAAGCGGGGCATAGATCAGCCCAGAACAGGACAATAACAGTTTAGGTGTTAGAAATAAAGATTATGGGAAATAGATAAGATGTATAAGAAAAGTATACCGGACATATTCTATGTAAAGAAGGTAAGTATGATAAAGGACTATTTTCAGACATCCTCATTATTGACAACATATAGGTGGACTATATTTAGATATTATATATATACCACTCTCTTGTCCGCTCAGGTCATATAGCAACATGAAAAAATGTGCATATGATTATTATAGTGCAACAGCATTAACAGCCTACAGTACAATATTTGGATACAGCATATGTATGAAAATGTATATGTCAGTACAGTCTATGAATTTTCCTATTTATCCAAGGAGCATATTCTAAACATATTGTGCCATGTGGTCACTATAGGCACAACATTTATCTAAGATTTGACCACGCTCTTATCGTAAATATTTTAATTTTGAAATAATAAAAGTTATATTTTAGTATTATTTAGTGGTTCCCTCGGTGATACACTTTTTTCCCCTTAGGGGACTTTCTCTGTCTCGGTGACTAATGTATAAATAGGCTGCACAATCGAATGAGTGAACTCCGACATTGTTCATTCATGCAAACCATAAATCTCTCCATCTAAAAGTACCATAACACAAAAAGAAGTACAGAGCCACCTTAAAAAGATTAAAAAAAAAAAAAAGCCAGGTCCGGATGACATACATACAAAGGGGTTGTCCCGCGGCAGAAATGAAATTTTTTTTCTTCCCAGTCCCCCTGCTAAAGCAAACATACTACACTACCCGTGGAAAGAGTTATAAAAGAGCGTTTCTACTCACCATTACCTCGTTTCGTGAACTTTTAAAATTTCTTCTTTAAAGATGACCGCCGGTCCTTTCCCAAGGTGCACCGTGGGTATTCTCCCACGGTGCACCGCGCTTGCTGTAGCCCTGCGTGCGCGCTCCCGAGATGCCGGTCACGTGATGCAGTTGATGATGTCATCGCGGGAGGCGGGGACCTCTACTGCATGTAATGCCGATTCCAGCCACCCCATTGGCTGGACGGCATGACGTGCAGTAGGGAGGTGGAGTCAGTTGAGAGGCCGGACAAGGGAAGAGTCAGCTACCAGCTGTGTCTCCCTGACAACCAGACGCCCTGCAGCCGCCGACCGGACCCACCGCGGCCGCCGACCGGACCCCACAGCCACCGACCGGGCCTCGGGATTGAACGCGGCCGACCACGGCACACGCTCTTGGGCCACAGTAACCCACCGCCAGGCAGCAGGTAAGCGGTGCTAGGCCCCGGCCCCCGACACTAACCCCAGAGCTAGGCCCCGGGCCACAGCGCTAGGCCCTGGGCCACAGAGCTAGGCCCCGGGCCACAGAGCTAGGCACTGGGCCACAGCGGTAGGCCCCTCCGGAGTAAAGCAGGGGCCCCTGACCATAAGTCCGGGGCCTAGACAGTCCCCCCAGCGCCCACAGCACCCCCAACCCCTCACTTACCTGGGCGGCTGCTCGGCTTGGCTGCTCGGCTGGGCGGCTGCTCGAGCTCCTGCACCTTTCTCTATGGGAGGCTGGTAGCAGAATGGCCGCTCCAGCGCGCTCCCGAGAAGTGACAGCTCTTCTGCGCATGTGCAGATGAGCTGTATCGCGCGAGCACAATGAAGCGGCTCATCCACAGAGAAGAAGTAAGGACTGCGCAAGCGCGTCTAAAGAAGGCACAAGATACAGAAATTAGTCGGAGCCATGGAGACGGGGACGCCAGCAACGGAGTGGGTAAGTGTATAACTTCTGTATGGCCAATATTTAATGCACGATGTATATTACAAAGTGCATTAATATGGCCTTACAGAAGTGCTTAACCCCACTTGATTTCACGGGACAACCTCTTTAAGTAATGTGATAGACAGACCCTTATATCTTATACTAGCTGATATACCCGGCTTCGCCCGAGTTAATTTGGTACTGGTGTTTATCTGGTGTTCAGACAGAAAATCTTCTGAAGCCCTGGTTACTTTAGAGATACCGGAAAAACATATGTTCACCATTTTGCATAGTTCTCTGCGTTACCCAGGAAACATCACGGGGAGGTAACCGTGCGACATTTCCTTTATATAAAATGACATCAGGAAGTGAGAGAATTAGATTTCATACGTAAAATTTGGACGCTAATTCTTTTGCACTTAGCATTGAATAATTGAGTTGGGACCCATTAACTTTCCCTATGTATGACATAATCAATGCCCGTGCCAAATTTCACATTTCTATGACACCAGAAAGTGAGAAAATTACATTCCGTATGTAAAATTTGGACGCTAATTCTTTTGCGCTTAGAATTGAACAATCGAGGTGGGACCCGTTAACTTTTCCTATTTATGACATAATCAATGCCCGTGCCAAATTTCATGTTTCTATGACACCAAGAAGTGAGAGAATTAGATTCTGTACGTAAAATTTGGACGCTAGTTCTTTTGCGCTAGAATTGAATAATGGAGTTGGGACCCATTAGCTTTTCCTATTTATGACATAATCAATGCTCGTGCCAAATTTCACGTTTCTATGACACCGGAAAGTGAGAAAAATACATTCCGTACGTAAAATTTGGATGCTAATTCTTTTGCACATAGAATTGAATAATCGAGTTGGGACCCATTAACTTTTCCTATTTATGACATATTCAATGCCCGTGCGAAATTTTAAGTTTCTATGTGAGAAAATTACATTCCGTACATAGAATTTGGACGCTAATTATTTTGTGCATAGAATTGAATAATCGAGTTGGGATCCATTAGCTTTTCCTATTTATGACATAATCAATGCTTGTGCCAAATTTCACTTTTCTATGACACCAGAAAGTGAGAAAAATATATTCCGTACGTAAAATTTGGACGCTAATTCTTTTGCGCATAGAATTGAATAATCGAGTTGGGACCCATTAGCTTTTCCTATTTATGACATAATCAATGCTCGGGCCAAATTTCACTTTTCTATGACACCGGAAAGTGAGAAAAATACATTCCGTACGTAAAATTTGGACACTAATTCTTTTGCGCATAGAATTGAATAATCGAGTTGGGACCCATTAACTTTTCCTATTTATGACATATTCAACGCCCGTGCCAAATGTTAAGTTTCTATGTGAGAAAATTACATTCCGTACGTAAAATTTGGATGCTAATTCTTTTGCGCATGAAATAGAATAATGGAGTTGGGACCCATTAGCTTTTCCTATTTATGACATAATCAATGCTCCTGCCAAATTTCGAGGTTCTATGACACCGGGAAGTGAGAGAATTAGATTCCGTACGTAAAATTTGGACGCTAATTCTTTTGCGCATAGAATTGAATAATCGAGTTGGGACCCATTAGCTTTTTCTATTTATGACATAATCAATGCTCGTGCCAAATTTAAAGTTTCCATGACATTGGGAAGTGAGAGATTTAGATTACGTACGTAAAATTTCGATGCTAATTCTTTTGCGCTAGAATTGAATAATCGAGTTGGGACCCAATTACTTTTCCTATTTTGGAGATAATCTATGCTTGTGCCAAAATTCATGTTTCTACAACATCGGGAAGTTGGAGAACTTTTGGCGAGTCAGTCAGTGAGTCAGTCAGTGAGTCAGTCAGTGAGTCAGTCAGTCAGTGAGTCAGTCAGTCAGTGAGTCAGTCAGTCAGTGAGTCAGTCAGTCAGTCAGTCAGTCAGTCAGTCAGTCAGTCAGTCAGTCAGTGAGGGCTTTCAGCTTTATATATATAGATTTAAGGACTCTATAGTGACGGGGTCTGTTCCACTGGATTGGTGCACAGCAAATATGGTGCTGATATTCAAAAAAGGGGTCAAACGATGAACCTGGAAACTACATGCCAGTATGTCTTACTTCCATTGTGGGTAAAATGTTTGAAAGGTTTCTAAGAGATGCTATCCTGGAGTACCTCAAGGATAATAGCTGTATAACTCCAATCTGATCAGCTTCTATGAGGAGGTAATTTCTAGACCGGACCAGGGAGAGTCATTGGATCTCGTGTATCTGGACTTTTCCAAAGTATTTGATACTGTGCCGCATAAAAGGTTGGTATATAAGATGAGAATGGTTGGTCTGGGCGAGAATGTGTGTAAGTGGGTAAGTAACTGGTCAGTGATAGAAAGCAGAGGGTGGTTATAAATGGTGCATACTCTGATCGGGTCACCATTACTAGTGAGGGACCACAAGGGTCGGTTTTGGGCCCTATTCTTTTAATATATTTATTATTGACCTGGTAAAAGGATTACACAATAAAATATCAATATTTGCAGATGATACAAAACGATGTAAAGAAATTAACACAAGAAAGGACAGAATGCAGTTGCAAATGGATCTGGATAAGTTGGAGGCTTGGGCAGAAAAGTGGCAAATGAGCTTTCACACTGATGAATGTAAGGTTATGCAGATGGGCAGGGAAAATATGTCACCATTAGACACTAAATGGGAAACCAGTGGGTAACACTGACACGGAGAAGGACTTGGGGATTTTAATTAACCGTAGTTAACTGGAGGAGTCAGTGTCAGGCAGCTGCTGGCAAGGCATATATGATTATCGGGTGCATCAAATACGGTCTAGGGGCACATGATGAGAACATTGTTCTTCCTCTTTACAAGTCACTGGTCAGACTACACATGGATTTTTGTGGACAGTTTTGGGCACCGGTACTCAAGAAGGACATATTAGAGCTTGAACGAGTACAAAGGCGGGCAACTAAAGTAATAAATGGAATAGGTGGACTACAATATCCAAAGAGGTTATCAAAATTGGGCTTATTTAGTTTAGAAAAAAGACGGCTTAGGGGCGACCTAATAACTATGTATAAATATATCAAGAGACAACACAGAGATCTCTCCCATCATCTATTTATACCAGGACTGTGACTCTAACAAGAGGGCATCCTGTACGTCTGGAGAAAAGAAGGTTTCTACACCGACATAGAAGAGGGTTCTTTACTGTAAGAGCAGGGAGTTTGCTGGCGCAATTTGCACTAGAAAACTGTCATATTTTGAATAGTAAATCTGCCCCAATGTGGCTAGTTAGCTGAGATGCCATATAGGGTGCTTAATTAATTAGTTAATTGATACTGTCTGCCCTGATTTCTAGGAGGATGAATCCCTATTGGTGCTGCTACTTGAATGACAGGAAAAAAAATTATTGTGAGCAGAAATGACACTATTTTTTCTTATTTTATTTCCTCAGACACAGCACCACTCATGTCCATGGACTGTCTATTGTACTGAAATTCAGCCATATTGGAATGAGTGGGATTAGGCTGCAACACAAGACACAACCCATTTCCAAGAGTGGTGATTGATCCTGGGGAGAGGCATCCATTTTTCTAATCTCAGACAATCTTTTAAACCAGTCAATGAAACCATTAATTTAATCGCTCTTCAAAAAAAATAATCGCTTGGAAAAACTATGTGAGAACCTACCCCTAGAGGTTGGACACATGTTCATGATCAAAATAATCACAAACTAATGCAATTATGTTGGGGTCTAGACTCCAATTATAGAGTCATTACAGATTAACCCATAAAGGACCAACCTGTAAATATACGGCACTTGGTCCTGGGCTTTAATCCCAGCCAATATTAAATATACGGTGTGAGATTAAAGCTCCTGCTCCTACAATCAAGCATGAGCAGCAATCATGTGATTACCGCCAACCCTTGGCATGTCAGAGCTGCAGACCCTTGACCAGCTATGGCATAGCCCCATGGTGGCTATACATTGATATCGCCTTGCCATATATGGACGGAGGAAGTGCTGCTGACATATCTTCTTCTTTGACTGCTGTCACACTAGGGCCATGATGGCGAACCTATGACACGCATGTCAGCACTGACACGCGTGGCCATAGTCGCTGTCGGCCGTTCACCCCGTTGGTGAATACCAGCAGGGGCCGCCGTGGCTCCCCTGCTGGTATTCACTAACTAGCACTGATTCCGGCGCACACTGTGATGTCAGTGTGCAGCCAGGCACCTCCTCCCTCCGTCCCCCGACGTCTTCTACCTGTTGGTTCCGTGGGAGCGTCCGGGGAAGAAGGCGTCTTGCAACACACTGACGTCTCAGTGTGCGCAGGAGATCATTGCTGCTGGAGGGCGTGGAGGCCAGCGAAGGAGCGGAGCTTTCAGGACATGGATGGGGTGAGTACGTGGGTCTCGGGGTCCGCTGTCGCTGCTGGGGGGGTCCGCTGTCGCTGCTGGGGGGTCCGCTGTCGCTGCTGGGGGGGTCCACTGTGGGGGGCCACTATCGCTGCTGGGGGGGTCTGCTGTCACTGCTGGGGGGACCGCTGTCGCTGCTGGGGGGTCCGCTCTGGGGGGCCACTATCGCTGCTGGGGGGGTCCGCTGTCGCTGCTGGGGGGTCCGCTGTCAGGGTCCACTGTGGGGGCCACTGTCGTTGCTGGGGGGTCCGCTGTCGCTGCTGGGGGGGTCCGCTGTCGCTGCTGGGGGGGTCCGCTGTCGCCGCTGGGGGCTGCTGTGGGCGGGCACTGTCGCTGTTGGGGGGTCCGCTGTCACTGCTGGGGGACCGCTGCTGGGGGGCGCGGTCACTGCTGGGGGCTGCTGTGGGCGGGCACTGTCACTGCTGGGGGTCATCATTACTAAGATGAGTGAGGGGGAGGCTGGGAGACGCGAGGGCCTGTGCTATGGGTGTTTTGGGTTTACTAAATACAGTTATATATTACAATTATACTTTTTTTGTTATTTAAACTATAAATATGGCAAATTTATGGATTTTTTCTCAAAGTGACACACCACCCGAGTTATGCTCAGTTTTTTGGCGAATTTTGGCACACCGAGCTCAAAAGGTTGCCCATCACTGCACTAGGGGGATGTTTTCCCCTGTAAATAGGAAAACTGTTATATATGACGCCATGTGGGTCATGTAGAAAAAGGTACAAAAATACATTTAAAAAAATTAAAGACTAAAATAAAAATATATATATATAAAAAAAGAAAACAATGCCAACATAAACCGCCGCCACACCCGTCCTGTAATCCAAGATTATACAAACTATATTTACATGTGAAACTAAATGATGAACCTATACGTTATTTTAATGTAAATATAATTATTTTTAAAATTAAGAACTATAAATTTTTAAAATCTTCTTTTCACTTTTTGTACATATCACCCCGAATAAAAAAAAAGGAAAATGAAAAAAAAATTCAGTGAAAAGGGTATTATAAAAATGGTCATATATGTGGCAAAAAATAAATGCAGCAAAAATAATTTTGGCAGGCCAGGAAACAAAACTAAAGCCATAAAACTACTGCATGGGTTAAAGGCGTTTTTCAGGGAAATACTATTGATGACCTTTCATCAGGATAGGTCATCAATAGTTGATCGGTCAAGGTCCTGAGTGACAAGGGGGTTGCAGCACTCACCCAATCACTGTACCCCTTCGGCTGTATTCACTACCTGTGATCTGCTTTCGGCAGATGAAGACGGACTCATAGAGCTTTATGGACATCTTCTATAAACCTCTATGTATCTGTCTTCAGCTGTCAAAAGGAGTGGACAGGGAGTGAAAACAGACAAAGGGGCACAGTGATTGGGAGAGCCCTACAACCTCCTTCATTCTAGCAACTAGTGGGGGTCCTAGCATTGGGAGCCCCACTTAACACTTGAGACATGTCTCTGATTTGTTTTTGCATGCTTGTATAGATGTGTGTTCTCACTTTGTCCACATGATGGCAGCATTGCATAGCAGTGCTGCAACACTTTTTCTTAAATGTCTCAGGCTACCAAACCCTGTACACATGTCCTATTAGGGTGCATGTACTGAATACAAAGGATGCAGACACGCACCACACATGAACATAGAATAGAGTGCAGCAAAAAAATTCTTAATAACACAATTTAATCTGGAAGTAAGCAACACAGCAAATGAGAGTTGCGTTGCTTGCTTGTAGATGTTCTTAGGGTATATAGACATTATAGACTTGGGACCACTTTGTATGCCAGGTAAAGAGAGCTGCTTTATGACACAGGCCTGTCCATGTGTTGCATATCTGGACATTCATTTAAATGGCCACCATGTTATGCGATACCTCGCCTGTAGCAGCCATTACATGGGAAATGTATGTTAGGGCTTATTCACACGAGCATATATCAGCCGCCGCTTTCGCTACCATCTGATGCCTTGGATTCCACTGCATCAGATCACACAGGCGTATTCCTGTGGCGTAAAAGCACATGTCCCGCAAATATAGCGCCAGGCGCTTTAACGCTGGGCAGGAAAGATAGTCCTGGAACTATCTTCCCAGACGGAATATGTCGGCCGCTCCATAGACTCCTATGGGAGCCTATGACAATTGCTGGAGAAGGGATGTGGGAGGGAGTTTAGCAGCATTACTGCTAAACTCCCGCCCCCTTCTCTCCTCCCCCCGGCTATTTGCAATGGTAGGGGGTGAGACGAGGGTGGAGCTAAGCTCTGCCCCCTCCCATTGCTGGCTTGGATAAGGGGCAGGAGCTTAGCTCCACCCTCATCCTGTCCCCTCTCATTACAAACAGCCGGAGGGGAGGAGAGAGGCAGAGAGCCGGCGAGGTGGAGGGAAGGCATTGTGGCCTTGGCGTATATGTGCTCGGGCCGCCTAAACAGGCGCACAAAAGTTAGATTTGTGCGCCCGTTCACAGGTTTTTTGGCACTGGCGGGCGCATGTAAAAATGCCTACGGCCATGTGAATCCAGCCTTAAGATGAGATTTACTTTGGCGATAACAGTTGAATGCCAGTTGAGAGAAACTGGACCCATGGTGAGCAACCCCTTTAACTGTTTTTCTCCTAGTTAAATGTGATATTCCCATCTCAGCCTATCGTTGCCACAATGCCTCTCTGTATGCCCTGGCTGAAAGTGCAGCTAAGCGGGCTGCACGGTGCTGCTTCTGTAATGCCCAGAGAAGTGAATGGGAGTTATGTAAAACAGCGTAGCACAAAGACCGACATGGTTTCCGTAATGTTCCTTTAAAGCAAGTCAAAATCCAGTTTTCTTGCAGCTTGGCAACTACTTATTGACGCAACGCTCTCACAACTTTGTTAATTAGGCTCCTATTACACGAGCCTTAGCAGTTGCCTCTGTACAGATTTATTTGGCTGCAACAGGGATCAATCGCTTGACGCAGTTACCAAATGGACCAGTTCCCATAAAAATCTGTACCATGCCAGCACTGCTCTTCATGGTTATGGGAATATGCAATTGAACAGTCACGGATGAATTAAATCCATTTTTTAAGGAAGTTTTGACAGCTGGCACATGCCATTACACTGCTGAATATACTATGCCAGTCCTGTGCCCTGCTAATACACAACACATCAGGTGACTTTGCTCTGAGATTTTAACTAGCTTCTTCATGTCATAAGACTTCAGCTAAGGCCTCCCTTTACACGCCCCCTGACGAAGCCGGGTAAAACATGCGCTGGGGCATTGCGGTTTTGCAGACCATACATTTAGGTAAAATGGTTGTTGTTATGTGTGACCTTGGGTTATGTAGTTTTAATAAGTTCTAATAAAAATTCTGTTTTTTATGGAGAGGTCGTCTTTTTGTGTACTTTTCTGGTTCATGTCTCTAAATTACTAAGCAGTATTGGTCAGGACCATCAGTATTAAGAGACCACTTAAATCGTCTCCAGAATATTTCATGTTATATATGCTCAGTTTGAACCTGTTCTAATCTATGAAGAGAATGGGGTGCCAATGGTGGACCTGCCAGTTCTGGTTTTCTCTGGCAAATGCCAATCATGCCACACAATGCTGGGCTGTAAGTACAGGTTCCACTACAAGATAAGGGGGAAGCCCTGACCATGTCCCTACTACTACTCGAAGCAGCTTACAGCCACTGTGACAGCAGCCTAGAAGCCGTGTGGCAAGCCCTGTCCTCTTCAGATAGGAGGGGGGGGGGGGCAAGAGAAGGAAGGAGGCACTGGTCAGCACCAGTATTTGAAGCACCTGTGGAGTTGTGAAGAGTCCCATGACGACCAAGTACCACAGCTAGCAAGGGGAGAGTCATAGACTCTTAGGCGCCGGAGAAAGGCCTGCTCCCCTGCAGCAGCAAGGAGTGGAAAGATGTACAGGCACTTGGAGCGCCATGTTTGAAGCACTGTTGAGTGAAGCACTCCCTCCTTTGTGATGCAGCACTGTGTAGATACTGCCCTAGTAGGAAAGTGAATGGGTACTAAGCCCCACCCATTGTCTAAACTTCTGAGAAGGTTCTCAACACCTGAGGGTGCAATATAAAAAGAGTGTTAGATGCATCACAGTTAGATGTGACACAGCTTGAGAAGAAAGCAGTAGTTACAGCTGGAGAAAGAACCAGCCACAGAGGGACTTGTTCTCTGATATAGTGTCGGCCGCTGCATGTGGAAAACAGTGTGAGCAATGCTGTCTACATGTTGGGGGGCAACGCAGGAGAGTGCCATTACTGCAAAAGTGCCCTGATGACTGAAGGGCTGAAAGGGGATGATCGAAAAGGCCCTGATGATCAGGCGCAAAGATGGAGGACCGAAAGAGCTCTGACGAGCCAAACGGCCATCGGAAGTAGGTTAGGTGACTTGCTTCTGTCTGGTCTGAGACATTTGTTAATATTTGTTAAAAGGCAACATTCAAATACCAAATACTCTCCTGTGAAGCATAATCAGTTAACTAATACTTTTTTAAGTAAATTTAGTTTTGTAAGCTGTCTCTGCCTCCATCTGTCACCACTGTGCCATATCACACCACCACCTGCTTTAATTGTGTCCACATACTGCCCTCATAGAGTATACTTCAGTAAGTTTCATTAGAAACATGTAGACAAGCAGTCTGCAGCAGGTCAATTTGTAGAGCTCTGGCAGTGTTCCTCCTGTTCCTTCTTGCAAAACGCAGCAGATACCAGTCCTGAGGCTGGGTAATGCCCTTCTGTCGCCTTGTCTGGCCTTCCTTGTGTAATAACCCATGTCCTGATATCAGTTTCATACTCCTGAGATTGTATTGGGAGACACAGCGAACCTTGTAACAACACATATGGATGTGCCAACCTGAAGGAGTAGGACAAACCTGTGCAACCTGACTGGGCTACAGGTACAGCCTTATGCTACCAGTTGTGATAGGGACATTAGAAAAATGCAAGGCTAGAAAAGAATCAGGAAGGATAAGGAGAGAGTAATTGTCTGTGGCCTTTACCTGCAAACATTCCTTTTGGGGATACCTTGCTGATACCTTGCCTCTCCAGTGCACTTGTTCTCACTTTTATTTGTACAGAAGCAGGTGAAATTGATTCACAATCACTTCTGCTTCCTAACTGGACAGACTGATATCCCTGCAGTTTAAGTGACTTGGGGTTATACTGCGATCCTTAAAAATATTTTTTTGTGAACTGTGACTATATATACACACTTCTAAGTACATATACAGTAAATATCCACTAGATGTCACTATTTAGCAACATTGTAATAATAAAGTGCAGTCCAAAATCGCTGCCTGACGCGGCAATAGGCCGACTCACACAGCAGTAAAACGCTGTGTTATATATGTAGCATTTTGCCAAGTCGGGCCTAACTGTAAGTATATTGATAAATTAGAAATAAACATGCCAGTTGGATACTTCTTGGCATTTCGTTTGTTAAGAAGCATTAATGTAATTTAAAATGAGCTTTAGCCTGTTTGCAGCTCCTCCAGGAAGATCCTGCCAGGCATCTAGGAGTCAATGGCAGCATGAGAGCACATAGGTTTTTCCAACGTATTGACAGGTACTCGGAGGAAAGCCTTAGAATCCATCCACTACACATTCCTGTGCAAGTAAAGCCACTTTCACACAATTCTCTTTTTCTGACTTTTTGCCTTTCTCGGAACGGATTGCCCATTGTTTTCAATGGCACAGGAAAACACATGGCACGGCGTGTGATGTGCCCACGAATGTGATGCTAGGTTTCCCATCTGTGGGTATCTCGCATGTTCACGAGGATTTCGGGCTGAACTTTCACAGCCCGATATCGCACTCACCTGTGTGTAGGTAGCCTAAATATAAGAAGAAATTGTACTTGGCTCTTTCTCATTCTTCCAGCCAAACAACATCCAATGCGGCTCCAGACCAACTGATCTCCAAAGACTGGAAGCACCAATGGCTAACAGCTCAGCAATTTCAGCAAACCACCAGGCCTTATTCACAGGGTTTGCAGTAGCCAATTTCAGCTGGAAAGCTCCCAGACCATTAACCAGCTCTATAATATACCATCAGAGCAAGCTGTCTCCCTAAATCCCAAGAGGAACACCAAGAAAAAGATCAGAATGGACAAGGAGGACCTCCTCTTACATCAGAGCAGAACCGTAGCCAGGATCAGGACCAAAGCAGAAGACGGAAGATATTCCTGTTCAAAGCGGTGGCCACAAAGTTGGTTGACAGGGGAAGGGGTGATAAGTATCTCTACAGGTCATCATGATGTGCCTGAACACACTAGGCACAATACATGTTCTTGCTGGTTACAACCTTATGATACTATATGCATAGTTATTTGATGTATAGGCTGTATTCACATGAAGAGGTTTGGGTGTGGTGAAAATCACATGCAAAACCACACACACTTTTCCCATGGTTTAAACAACTAGATTAGTGAAATGGAAAAAACACTCTCTTTTTGCTTCAGACAAAGTTACCTTTTGACATATTTTTATCATGGCAACATGAACTTAGTGATATATTCTGTCAATACAGAGAACTACTGTAAATGGCATTACCTGGAAACAACAAAACAAATTCAACTCTTTTTAATACTCTTAATTTTTTTATAGAACCTAGAGCAAGAATAGCAGAAGGAAAAGTGCAGGAATAGAGGTGGGACTACAGCCATGTTGTAGTTATATTTACCGGTGACTTCCAGTGGCAGAATTACACTTTTCCCCTTCTTCCATAACATCTCATTGTGCTGTCAGGGACAATGGAGAAATAGGATGTATAATGACTGGCTAATAAGAAGTGGCCTTATTAGCCAGTCATTTGCATGAATAAGGGCCTAAAGACATGTTTGTCGTATACATGTTTTTTAGCTGATATGCCAAACATTGACAGCTTTTGCAGTGTATGTACTCTAAGCCTCTGCCATAACAACCCATTGAGCCATCATGGGCAATAGGGTAATCAGGTGCATGATGGCTGGCTATTATATAGTTTTCCCTGAAAATAAGCCCTACCCCGATAATATACCTTGCCCCTATTTTCAAGGGGGGCTTAAAATATGAGCCCTTCCTAAAAAATAAGCCCTAGCAAATTGAAAAAAGAATTAAAAACCATCAATACTCACCTAGCCAGCGGCGTCTGAGTCGCTGGTCCCCGGGGCTGCGGTAGGCTGCCGTGTCCTTTGCACTAACACAGACCTCTCCATCTGGTGACGGGGCTTTGAATACCCTGCCTCTAGCAAGCAAGTCCTGTGATTGGATCGGGTGCCAGCCAATCAGAGCCGACGCTTGATCATTTACAGCCATTCAGTGAATGACATCACTGAATGGCTGGGATTGGCTCATTGAGCTCTGATTGGCGAAGCCACGGTGCTTGTGAGCCAATCACAGCACTCGCTTGCTGGATGCAGGGTATTTAAAGCCCATCATCAGAAGGAGACTCCTATGTGAACGCCGAGGACACTGGAGCCTGCTGCATTGCCACTGGAGATCAGCAGCGTCAGGGACCCAGACACCAAGGACCAGTTGAGTATAAGACCCCTCCTCCCCCTTCCCCTCGAAAATAAGACAATGTGCCTCTTTTGGGGGAAAAATAATATAGGACAGTGTCTTATTTTTGGAGGAAACACGGTAGGAGTGGAGGGGGCCAGATATTTTATGCTATGTAGTTGTAATATGTATAATAATTATAATTACCTGGGATTATAATTACACTCCATACTTACTCTTCTATAAGAACTAGAGATGAGCATACTAAATGCACCACATGTGCTTCTTTTCTTTTTCTTTCTTTGACATATAGTGTAACTTGCATGAAATTTCTGCAATTAAAAAAAAATCAGGCCTCCTCCATCCCCTAATAGCTAGCCATCACACACCTTAGTTCCCCATCACCCATGACAGCACAATGGGGTCTTATTAGAGATGAGCGAGCACGCTCGGATAAGTGAATTACTCAAGCGAGCCTCGCTCTTCTCGAGTTACTGTATTCTTGTCCGAGCGTGCTCGGGAGGGTGGGGGGCGGGGAATAGTGGGGAGTAGCGGGGGAGAGAGTGAGAGAGATCTCTCTCTCTCTTTCCCCCACTACCGCTCGCCGCCCCCCGCTCACCCCCGCCGTCCCCGGACAAAAACGGGGGTGAGCAAGGCTCGTTCGAGTAACTCTCTTATCCGAGCGTGCTCGCTCATCTCTAATAAGAACCCATTGTGCTGTCATGGGTGATGGGGAACTAAGGTGTGTGATGGCTAGCTATTAGGGGATGGAGGAGGCCTGATTTTTTTTTTAATTGCAGAAATTTCATGCAAGTTACACTATATGTCAAAGAAAGAAAAAGAAAAGAAGCACATTTAGTATGCTTGCCTGAAACTGGCCTTATAGTTAGAGCATGTTACTATGTATCGTAGCAAACCCATTAGTTACATTGTAGTGATGTATACTAATTTTGGAGGTGTTTTGGATACATATATAGCAGTCCACAACTCACATGCACATCCTGGAATGAGACCTCAGCTGGTGTCTGCTGTGTTGAGCTGGCTGGCTTGTGACTGCTTCTTCTATAACAGTGAGAGTGGGTTTGGTATTCTGTAGGCACTTCTTGTTAAATACTACTTTTGTACTCAGCTGCCAGTATACCTCAGACATCAGCTAAAGGCCCTTTTACAGAGCACCATTATTGTGCAAACCGCTCATTAGATTGAGCGGTTTGCACAAATTTTATTTTTCTTTAAGAAATGTTTATTAAAGAAGAACATGTAGAATACAGCATCAAAATATTACTGCGGCAGTACACCAAGATAAGAAAATATGTGACAATGTACAAAATGACAAAATACTGTTCCAGAAACTATGCAATACACCTTTTATGATCAAGTCCATTGTTTCTTCTTCTTTTTTTAACTATAAAACCAAGGCAGAAGGATTCCAAATCAGGGAACCCAGGATAAACAAGGGTTAAAAACATGACACACAATAGATCCACACAGCATGGCTGACAAGAAAAAGGAATAAATAGAACTTTACACATCAAAGCAAAGAGGAGAGAGTTAAGCAGACATCTCTAATGCAGTCGCAGAGCAAGGTATGTTAACCTAACTATGTCATTGACCACATGAATCCAGGTAGCTGTAGTTGGCCTTTTAGGATGCTTCCAGTTGAGCAAAATTCCTTTTTTTTGCATAGAAAAGCCAAAATGTTTGCACAGGGTGCAGGTTTCCACATTCATTCCCCAGGATATCACCCACAAGCCCAAGGAGGCAAACCTTGGGATGTATGATTCGTGGTGTCCCTAAAATGCAAAAACACCTCCCCAGTAGTCCTGTAAGATGTTATAATCCAAAAACATGTGAATAACTGTGCCTATGCTAGTTAAGCATCAGGGGCAATTTGCTGAGGTGTGCAGACCCATAGCATGCAAGTGAGAGAGGGGGTGTAGTAAATGCTGTGTATAGATTTCATTTGGATCAATTTCTCCCTGACACTGACTAGAGGAGGGCCAAAGCCAGACAGGATATTGCCACTTTTCTCAGAGTCCAGATCGGGGATATCCAGCAACAATTTCTGGAGGGCCATCTTCCTTAGGGCTCTTACCCACTGGCGATAGACTTTCCTCAGATGCGAGAGTGAGTGAAAATGCATGATTATGAAACCAACGATTTTCAATGGTTTCATTCTCATTTGCTATGTCTTCACTCAAGGCTCGCAGCGCTAAGAAAAATCTGCGCTATCGACAATTGTTTTCAACGGGACTGGCAACGGCAGCGCCAGCCCCATTAAAAAAAAAACATAGGGAGTACATCGCGCTCAACTGACACAGATGTGACAGCTATGGCAGGGGATTCCTTCATCCGTATGCTTTCCATGTGGCCGGCGCTGCTGCCACCAGTCCCGTTGAAAGCAATTGGCGATATTGCAGATCTTTCTTAGCGCTGTGAGCTTTGAATGAAGACATAGCAAATGAGAATGAAATCATTGAAAATCATTGGTTTTATAATCATGTGTTTTCACTCACTCTCGCATCTGAGGAAAGTCTATTGCCAGTGGGTAAGAGCCCTTAGAGAAATACTACATGTCAAATGACTGTAGAAACTAGAAAGGGGCTTCACAAGGTTACACATTTGGGCCAAACCTTCCAAAAGTGTCAAGGAGGGAGAGATGGTTAGGCCCTCAAACTGGGCTCCAACGCCATGTCGCAGATGGCAACACATGAAGTAGAAGTTATCTGGTATATTAAAAGTTAACTTCAGCTGCTGAAACATGCAGTGACTCCATTAACTATATCAGAAAGGATGGTTATCCCATCAAGCCACCAAAACACAGATTCGGTGAATCGCTACAGATGGGTTAAACGGAAGTGATCCCACTGGAGAGTATTCAGAGATCATTTAGCCATCCCCTAAGAGGATAATTGAAGGGTGGTATGCCAAAACTTTAAGGGTCATCAGTAGAGATGAGCGAACGTACTCGTTACGAGTACTTACGCACCCGAGTACCGCCATTTTCGAGTACTTCAGTAGTCGCGCGCAAAGATCCGGGGGGCGGGGAGAGGAGTGGCGGTGCGGGGGGTAGCAGCGGGGAACAGGGGGGAGCCCTCTCTCTCTTCCTCTCCCCCCCACTCCCCACTGCTACCCCCCGTGCCGGCACGCCGCCCCCCGAATCTTTGCGCGCGAGTACTGAAGTACTCGAAAATGGCGGTACTCGGGTGCGTAAGTACTCGTAACGAGTACGTTCGCTCATCTCTAGTCATCAGCATAGGGACAAGCAAAGTGATCTCCGGAGAAGTAAGGCCCCTTAACAGCAGCTCCCACAAACTCTGAGCAGATCCCACAATTCTATGTGATTAGTGATGGAAGTGAGGCTACGTGGAGGGCGAAAGTGACGTCAAACACAAGCCAGGCGCAAGGAGCAGGGGAAAATTGGAGTGTCACCGGAGCTGCCGCAGGGATACCAAGGGAGCCGCCAGAGGATCCATCCAGTGGGGAGAAGAGGAGCAGCAGGAGGTCAGAGAGAAGAGGCGCAGGTCCTGGAGCAGCAGGAGGCTAGAGAGTGAGATCGCCGTGGTGTGAGGTTCCGACGCTGAGCCTGCGCTTGGTGAGTGACGGTATCGGCTGCTGACAAGGGCTGATAAGTATTTTCTGTGTCTGTTAGTCAGTGTCTGTAAGTCAGTGTGATTGTCTGGAAGTGTGTGTGTGAGGTTTAAGTGAAGCGAATTTGAGTGAGAGCAAAAAAAAAAAACCCTAAGCGGTTGCAGAGGCGCATTTGGAGTGTAATTAATCAATCTTCATTACTTCTGTAGGTAAATTTGTAGATCCCCAATAGAATGTGCTCTATGCTTGGCAATGCTGTCCAGTGCAATGTATGCGGTTCTTGATCAGCCGATCGAGGGTGCATACTGTTGCGCAAGATGTATGCACGTGGCACATTTGAAAGTCCAAATCCTGGATCTAAATGAGCATCTGGCAACACTGAGATCCATTGACAAAATGGAAAGGAGTTTGCTGCTCACTGAGCAGGCACTCGTTGGGGTAGAGACGGGGGTAGATGGTAGTTCAGAACAGCAGGAGGAGCAGGCAGCTAGCTGGGTGACAGTTAGAAGTGGTAAAGGGAAGAGAACCAGGGAGGCTAGTCCTGAACTGGCACACCCCAACAAGTTTGCAAAGTTGGCAGATGAGAGGGATGCCATTACAGAGCCAACACCGCTGCAGCAGACATGCCCTCTGAACGCCAGGGAGATGACTGTTCCAGTAAGAAGGGGACGGGGAGCGCAGGGCAGACTAAATAGGTCCTAGTGGTGGGGGACTCAATTATAAGGGGGATAGATAGGGGAATCTGCCACAAAGAACAGGATCATCGAACAGTGTGTTGCCTTCCTGGTGCTCGAGTTCGACACATCGCGGATCGGATTGACAGATTACTGGGAGGGGCTGGTGAGGTATAGGGGCGAGGGACGAGAACATTATTCTCCCACTATATAAAGCACTTGTCAGGCCCCACATGGAATACTGTGTACAGTTCTGGACACCGGGGCTCAGGAAAGATGTTGCAGTGCTTGAGGGGATACAAAGACGGACAACAACATTAATAAACGGAATGAGGGGACTGGAATACCCAGAGAGGCTATCAAAATTGGGATTATTCACCCTGGTAAAAAGACGGTTAAGGGACGACCAAATAACTATGTATAAATACATTGGGCATAATATAAGGAACTCTCCCATGATCTGTTTATACCAGGACTGCGACGGTAACAAGAGGGCATCCACCACGTCTAGAAGAAAGCAGGTTTCATCATGAACACAGAAGGGGGTTTCCTTACTGTAAGAGCAGTGAGACTGTGGAACTCTCTGCCTGAGGGTGCGTTCACACGAGCGCATAAACGGCGCATTTTTGCGACCAAACGTATATACGTGACCATCTGAGGCAATGGTTTCGAATGTATTCGTTCACATGGGCGATTTTACGGCGCGTAAAAACGTCAACCCGCGGAAAAACGGACATACGCGACCGAAATACGTGCCGGCGAATATTCGATGGCCGAAAAGACCGTTTGAAAAGTAGGAACAAACGAAAATACGCTTTCTAGCTCTGGTCGTGATCGGCGAAAAACGTTCTTTCCGGCGATTATACGCTGCGCTCGTGCGAACGTAAATACGCCTACGCTCGTGTGAACGCACCCTGAGGATGTGGTGATAGCAAAATCGATAGAGGAGCATAAGAGGGGACTAGACATGTTTTAAGAGCACTATGATATTACAAAATATAGACATTAGGTGACCAGTGGAGTTCTTCCGGGTCTTGGAGTCAGGTAGGAACTCAAACATTGATCAAGCAATTATTCTGACTGCCATTATGGAGTCGGGAAGGATTTTTTTCCTCCAAATGAGCTAAATTGGCATCTGCCTCGTTGGGGATTTTTTTGCCTTCCTCTGGATCAACAAGAGAAGTGGGGGGGTTGAAACAGGCTGAACTAGATGGATATTGTCTCCCTTCAGCCTACCATACTATATTACTGTGCTAGAAGCTGACCACTGGGTTATAATCAGATGAGCATAGCCACCAGCCTGTATAAACCAATTAACTGGCCAAATAATAATAGAAATCCCCTCCAATTTACTAGAAGGCAGAGGGTTTCTAATTTAATCCTGGGGAGAGAACCTCTCCATATTATGCAAAGTACTATTTGACGGAGAGTAGGGAAGAATTTCTTGGGAAATAGGATAGAATTTTGAAGGACATACAGACCTTGGCTTTATTTTTAATAAATTTATTTGGCATACCAAAATGGAAGAATAAGAGAAAGGGAGTCCCAGTGCATGGTCAACTTCCGGGCCCAATCAAGAAGGTGGGCAAGATTCGCAACACAAAACGCAGCGACCTGTCTAGCTGCTGATATACCCAAGTAAGTTGTCTTGTCCACCCAATTCAACAGAGCAGGCAGAGCAAAGCTTCTGGTGGGTCAACTACCAAGAGATGGGTCTTACCCCAATTAGCTCTAATCCCAGTGTAAAGGCCAAAAGAACATAAATGGGCAATTCCAAAGTGAGGGAAGACTCTGGGCCCTGCAGGAAAAAGAGATTGTCATCAGCATACAATGCAATGCGTTCTTCATAATTGTTCACTTTAAATCCACTTGAATTGCAAGAGGTTGAATAGCTAGGTAGAGATATGAGTTTTAGTTTTAACACCAGCTACCGAAGAACAATAGAGAATCTGCACGCACTTTATAAAGACAGGCCCAAACCCAAATTGGGCCATCACCGCGCAGAAGTATTTCCACTCTACTGAATCAAAGGCTTCAGCTTGGTCAATAGATAGAAGAGTTTGCTTCCCACTGTTAGACTGCACATGTGTGAGATTGATAAAAGACGTCTAGGTTCATAGCTTGCCAGGCATAAAGCCAGACTGGTCAGCGTGTATAATTTCATTAAGGCCAGAATTAATACGCATGGCTAGTATTTTGGCCAGGATTTTAACATCATTATTAAGAAGGGAAATGGGGCGGTAGCAACAAGTCTTTGGGGTCCTTTCTGGGTTTGGGAATGAGAACTATCAGAGCCTCTCGCATGGTGTTTGACAGGGTACCCTCCTTCAGAATGAGAAGCGCAAAAAGTCTAAGGCCCAAGAACTGAGTCTGAGTCAAGGACTTGTACCTGAGCTCTAAGCAACGTGACCGCATCCTCTGGATCGGAGACACACGTTTCCGCTGCAGTAGTGCACTTGCGCAGTGACTGGACATCGGCATGTGGCAGGCCAAAGTCAGACTGCAAGGCATCAATCTTTTCGGTTAGCACAGATCAGCACTCAGCTATAACTTTGATGACATCAATTATGGTTGGACTAGCTGCAGAAGGTGTAGATGGTACAACAAACTCCAAGGGCTGAGGGTCCACCATGGCACTGGACCGTGCAAATTCCTGCAGCATAGTAGTGAGTTCAGTGAGGGGAGCACAATAGGAGCATGTGTGATGGCAGGCTGGAGATTATCCAGTATCACTGGGGAGCTTAGAGGGGAAAAAAGTCCGACATCCGGACACTTTTTAGGGTTTTCACTGACTTTTTTCCCCGATGTTTAGGGTGCATTCAGACAACCGTATATCGGCTGGGTTTTCACGCCCAGCTGATATACGGTGTCTCTTGTCTGCAGGGGGAGGAGGCAGGAAGAGCGGGGAGCAGTGCTCTGAGCTCCCGCCCCCTCTCTGCCTCCTCTCCGCCCCTCTGCACTATTTGCAATAAGAGGAGGTGGAACGGGCGCAGGGCTAAGTTCCAGGAATTAGCCCTGCCCCCGTCCCGCCTCTCCTCATTGAAAATAGTGCAGGAGGGGCGGACAAGAGGCAGAGAGGGGGCGGGAGCTCAGAGCACTGCTCCCGACTCTTCCAGCCTCCTCCCCCTGCAGAGAGAGACGCCGTATATCGGCTGGGCGTAAAAACCCAGCCAATGTACAGTCATCTGAATGCACCCTTAGTTTTATTAGAGGTAAAAAGCTAAAAAAAAAAATTTTTTTAAATGCATCGTTTATTTTTTAAATTAGTATATTTACGCTAAAATAAAGTACAGGAACGGATTCCTCATTTATTTTGGACATATTGATATATAATATGTATGGTTTTGGATTATAGGGCTCATACTGCGACGGTTTTACTTGGCGTCAGCTTTGGGACATTTTCTTTTTTATGTGTATATTTTTATTTTATTTTGTAATTTATTTTACCTTTTTTTGTAACTATTTTTTTTTACTATCTATGTTCCCCATTACATCATGTAAGACCTCTTAGGGTCATTCACATAGGTTTTTTTTTTATTTCACACTTTTTCACTGTAGCTGGGGTGTCCATAGGAGCCCGAGTTACAGGGAAAACATCCCCTGTAGTAACAATAGTGACTGGCAGAGCTGATCAGGATCTGATAGGACCCTGCAGCTCTGGTGTGACAGGAAAACCCAGCAGTCACATGATCGCCAGGTGGCGTAGTGGAAGAAACACTCACTTTTTAGCACATAGTGCTCATTGAGCGCTATGCACCTAGGAAAGGAGAAGGCAGAAGCCGTTACAAATCACTTCTCCCCAGAGGCATAACTTGAATCTCCTGGGCCCCAATGCAAAACCTGGAACGGGGCCCCCAACTATAATGCTTTATTCATAGTACTGGGCTCCCTATATGGAGAAGAGAGGCCTTATGGGCCCCCCAAGGCTCCTGGGCCCGGGAGCAACCGCATCCCCTGCATCCTCTATAGTTACGCCCTTGCTTCTCCCCTCTCCTCCGGGTCCTCGGCTGCCTCTGACAGCCAAGAACCCGACCTGCTGCTGCAGCAAAGGCTTTAATTCTGCGCCATATTTTTTATATCGGCCAGGATTAAAGCCCAGGACCAAGCACCCTATATTTACGGTGCTTGGTCCTTAAGGGGTTAAAGGAAGCAGTGGGGCAGTCTTGTGTGCAGGATGGAGTCAAGATGATAGAGGTAGCCAGGTAATCACTGCAGCAGCCAAAACACGTGACCGGCGTTCTTGCACAATAATTATCAGGTGCAAACATGTGCCGAGGAAGAACGGAACCGAACAGTGCCAAATGGACTCCATTGACTATAAAAGCGTGTGTGGCAGAACCTCAAACCCGAGGTGCCATTGCAGATGTGAAGGCAGCCTTACACGATCACACCTGTCCCGCATACACCCCCAGCAGGACAGACAACCCTTTACAGCTCTGCTCCATGGAGAACACGTTGTGGTTGCGGTAATGCCGGTGATAACCTGTACGACGTGTGACCTAATACCAGGATGCCAACTCAGAGGGCGGGTGACGTCACCACACGGAAAGAAGTGCGGGTGTGTCCGCAGCCCCGCCCTCATTCCTCCCGGCCCCGCCCTCTGTGTGCTAACAGCCCCGCACGGCACCTAGCGCTTCAGTCCAGCCTGCTGAGGACGGCTAGTAATAAGCCCGGCTCCGTACCTGCCTGTAGTGAGCGCCGCGCCCGTGGTGACACGTGTTTCTCGTCTGGTAAGTGCCGCTCATCAGTGCGGGCTCCTCGCCTGTCATGGGCTGCAGTATGGGGAACTGCGCTGTAACTTTCCGCTGTCAGTGCGGGGAGGCTCGGGGCGCCTTATAAGGGGATGGAAGCGCCTTGTACACAGAACCTACCTGTTGTAGGAATGTCAGGGAGTCCTGAGCCCCCGGGAGCAGATGGCAGCGCTGCGGTGCAGGACCACAGGCAGAGATCTGCTCCATCAGCAGCTGGTAGAGAGGCTCGGACTGCGTTCTACCCGGTTGACCTGCATGTGGATGGGAGATGCTTCCGTGTCTGTAGATAGATGTACAGATTCTATAGGTGTGCAGGGACCTGGTGGGCGCTTCCTCTGAAGGTGAGCGGGACCATGTAGGATAACTGGTTGCACCCATCTCCTCTGCAGTTATTTTGGGGCTTGCTGTTCTCCACTGCTCAGTGATCCCACTCTTGTGCTCTGTTGCCCACTGAAGCCTGGTCGTTCTGTTAGACTGCAGTACTCAGATTGCTGTAGGCGATCCGTACTACGGAATGACATGCAGTGTTCGCACATAGTTGTAGTCGGCTGCAGTTAGCTCAGCTGCTCCAACTGTTTGTCAGAAAGATCCTTGCGTTCCCTCAGACCCCAATGAGTTAAATCCACAGGATCCTCTCACTAGATGTAGTTTTCCCTTTTCCTTCTCTGTATACTCTTGACACCATTGCATGAGAACCCCACAAGGTAGGTTGTTCTTGACATGCTGCTCCTGGCTATTCTACCACCATCTGTTCTAACACTGATGACCAGATCACTCAATAATTCATATATATACATTTTATTTATTTTTTTTCTCTCGATTTCTATTTGGATTATAGAATTTGCATTCGTCACCCACACGGATGATATGCAGTATCCCGGATCCATTAGCAAGAATAGAATATTTGCGTGTGCTCTCACATGAGCAGATTGCGACTTCTACTCACGGGGGGAAAAAAAAACGCAGCATGTTCTGTTTTTGCGCAGATGGCTTCCATTGAAGTCAATGGAAGCTGTCCAACCCACAGCCCTTATGCAGTTGACATTGCGAAAAGGTCGTGGATTCCACGTCATCACCTAGCGATGCTGCGGGAGAAGTAGGGATTGAAAAAAAATTGTACTGTGCATGTCTGACAGCAAGCTGTAAGACTATCCGCAATACGGAGAAATACTGCCATGTGCGGACGTTGGCCGGGGACAGGGTCTGACTCTGCTGCAGGCTCCTGTATGCAGAATCCGACGCAGTCATGTGCAGCTGACCTAATGTAGATCCATGCTGAAACTGATCAACAGAAAACTTGTTTCCCACACCCCCTTTCTTGTATCACCACATACGAGGGTTAACTTTTTAAAAATTTCAACTTTTCAATTGTGAAAAGGTCGGTCTCTAATAAAGGGGCCATTCACCTATGTAGCAATAGTCTGTATTGTGTGCTTAATTGATAGGAAGCCATTAAAGAAAACCTGGCCTCTTTCACACGGTGACAGCTATTAGCGCAGCTTTGTCCCCACGACTTAGTGTCAGCAATGTGGTTTTAGTTTTTATCTTTTGTTTTTTATTTTTATTTGTAAAAAATTGCATATTGCATCCTGCTGTCCGATAAAACAGTGGTTTTTTTTTCATATATATATAATCTCATGAGAAGGTTAAGTTCTATAACCAAAATAAAGTCCTGTCTGCATTCCATTAAAAGGAATACTTGCCTAAAAGGCTTGCTCTAGGTCCCCACACTGCTCTCCAATGCTCCGCCATGCATCCTGCAGGTATCGTTCTCCCACAGAAGATCACTTTCCGGTTGTTGGATTCATAAATCCGGCCTCCAGGAAATGATTGCTCTGATTGGTTAATCCAGTGCTGCTCAGCCAATCAGAGCAATCATTTCCTGGAGGCCACATTTATGAATCCAACAACCGGAAAGTGATCACCTGTGGGAGCAGGACGAATGCAGGACGCCTGGTGGAGCTCCGGAGAGTAGTGGGAGGGCCTTTTAGGAGTGCAGACAGGGCGTATATTAGGGGTGGGGCTTATTTCAGAATGTTAAAGTTGCATAACACACAAACTGCGATTTCGGACAATGTAACAAACAAAGGCTGCATAGGGGAACATGGACTACAAAAAAAATGCAAGTCTCGGCAAGCTTTTTTTCCCTCTCCTCTTTGTCACCCGTGTGAAAGCCGCCTAAAGAGACCTTCCACATAGACGCAGATTGTTCCATCACGGAAAGCTGCACCAAAATCTGTATGTCTAATGTGTGGATTTTGATACAGAATTGCCGATAGAACTCTATTTTCAGTCACTTGATGGACGTGTGGATTTTGGTACAGAATTTTTCACAGGGCATCGGCTGTGCCCTGCGGAAGAACTCTGCCCGTAGTAAAAGGTCCCTAAGGGTATGAATAACTTTTAGACAAAACTGGCACCAGTCCCTCACTGTGGCCTACTTGATCCCCCCCCCCTGGGTGCACAGTCGGATAGGACTATATCATATCTAGTACATGATAACCCATGTGAGGGCAGTGATTCTAGTAGGAAGCAGGAGCTGGGAGAGGGTATATGCTGTACCAAAGAGTGATGTCCAACACAGCTGGAATAGCAATATCTGGAAATAAGTGTTCAAAACTTACAACAGAGTATTATTCATAGCTGCATTATGGTAAGGGCACAAACTTCTACATACCAGAGAGAAAAACAGACATTGTCCTTGGGAAAACTGAGAAGGTCACTGAACAGAGCAGCTCTTTATTCCCAAATTCCATCTGGCTGTTTTGCATTGTGTTTGAGGGGTTTTCTCTCTCACATGATAAATCTGCAGTTATTATGGTTTTGTTTCCTTGGCAGTGGTCAGTGAGCAGACCACCCACCCAAAAACAAAAAGCCTTAGGGCAGCAACCTTGTCCTTCTACATATGAACATCCTTATGATTATCTTAATCCCATCCTCACATAGCGGAAAAAATCGGTGTGGAATTCAAAACATGCTGCCAGTTTGTCAAATGGTGCAGAGGGGGATATCTACAAAATCCATACACATGCATATTTTGTAGTGGACTATGGCACTGTCCTAAGTGTACAAGGTTACTTGTAGTGACCCAGACTTGGAGGACCAACAACTCCCAATTGGAGGATAGAGTAAGTCCCTGAGCTCTATTCTCATAGGAGGCTCTAGAGTTGGTATATAACTCCACCCAAGTTCTAGAGGAGCAGTAGGAGTAATTAGGCAGTTACATGCAAGTACAGAATTAGAGATGGCTTAACTAATGGTGCTGTGAGAAGGCACAGTGTATTTAAGAACATAGAAGATTAGAAAAAGAATAGATCTAAAGGAAAACTGAAAAATGGGACTGGTTGACAGAGCCATTCCCTACATCCAAGAGAAGTTGCCAGATGTGATGCAAGTATAGAGAGCGGTATCTCCAGTCCACCAACTCAGGATTGCTTGGATTTGTATGGGTGTTCTCGGTTTTTCCGGACTCTACAAATCAGTGGGTTTCACCCTTTACCCCTGACTGCTGGAGCTCCTTCTCACTAGAAACACATGCACTACACCAGCCTCCAAATTGCTTGGTGGGAGGGCTGCGGCGTCCACAGCCCATCATAACTTATTCCAGAAATTGGTGTAAATTATACCTGAAATCTGCAGCAGCTCATGGCTGGCCTAGACTTCTCGTTGGGTTGGCCCAGGATGTGCCGAATGTATGAAGAGATACATGTCTCTTCATACCGTAGGTGTATCTTGCTCCCTCCTAAGATTATATGAAGTGGAGTCATGGACTGTTTTCTGGAATGGCTTCAATCTTGCTTAGATCTCTGCCAATGGATAGGACGAAGTGGCATTGCTTCAAAGCACTGTGATGAAAAGCACAGATTTCTCTTCCGCCTCTCTTTAAGAGCCGCTCCAGTGAAAATGCATTTTTTTTTCTATTCCTGTCCCTAAGTTGATTGCCTGTCATACTTTGAAGATCCTCTGCCACTTCACTTTCATGCAGGGATAGTAAGTTATTTTTTTGTTTTTGTTTTGTTTTTACTGTCAATTTTAACTTAATCCCATGATGCATTAACTAGAGGCTGTACCATTTTTGCCTGCTGGGTGGACAGTTTAATTATCATTACTTGCTGTATTTACCTATAAAAGCAATAGACCATAAGTATACAGTTAGGAGGATGAGCTGTGATCTCCTCTACTATAACTGTTACAGGAGTTATGTGATCATCACTAACTGTAACAAGTGTGCCTGTGTCCTCTTCTAGGCAGTTTCTGTGGTAGGAGTTATGCAACAGAATAACAGACTGAAATTGACTAGTTTCAGACCGCGTACCTCATATAAATGAGTTAGTCAGAACTGAGATCACATGACCATCTGAGGAAATAGCATCTGGAAGTCTCAGATAGAAAGGGCATAACTAAGATATCACTGGCTCACATATATATATATATATATATATATATATATATATATATATATATATATATATATATATATATATATAGGGGGATAGCTGCATAATGAGTGATTTAAAAAAAAAAAAAAAAATTACCAAAGTGGCCCTTTATCAGTCATTGTGCCCAAAACTATAGTGCTACTTGTTAGGTTGTGAACAATGATTCATCACTACAGAGAGAAAATATTCCCATCATTATAGAGTCCAGCTCTTGGCATAGTGGCATACAGTTGCAGGCACATGTGCGGTTGCTCAAGCATGACAAAGCAGTACTGACATTTCTTGTGCCCCCTTCCATGAGACAGCGGAGAGCCGCTAATGAGCTGTGGCTCTTGCTCTGCCAACCCTAAGCCATCCATCTATTACAGATAGATGGCTGCTACATTGTAGCGGTCACTGCGGGGAAATGTCTGGCTAGCTGCACTCCACTAGGTAAGGGGGCTTTTACACGGATGATCTGTGGGACAACAGATGTCTGACGGGTCGTCCCAGTAATCGTTCCTGTGCTGTTCTAGAGGAACGAGCAGAACTGATTGGAGGTGGAGCTGCTGGGGATCGTTCCTGCCAACCCTCCATTCACAGTAAGTAGGCAGTCGTTCATAAATGAACCACTGCGGTTTACATGGAACAGGCAAAAACTGAACGCCAAACAAGAAGTTAACAACTTCTCATCTGTCGGTGGATCAAGGGAATCCGAACTAGAACCATTCTGTGTAGAAGCGCCATTACTCAGCTGTTTGTCCCGGCTCTCCTATGGGAAGAGGTTATCTGTGGTCGGGCGTAGAAGTGCCTGACAGCCTCCCAATGACTTCTGTGCTTTCAGACAGTTCTGGGAATGGAGGCAGATTGGCCAGAGATTTCTTCTGGCCTCCTTTCACTGCAAATGGGCAGTCGCTCATAGATTGAGGGATTTCTGTTTACACAGACTGACGGTCACTCGGGTTTTAGCACAGCCGACAAGCAGTCTTTTGCCTGGTGGCCGTGTGTACACTGGATGACTATTGCCTGAATTTGCTGTTTCCAGCGATAATTGCCCCATGTAAAAGTACCTTGGACTGCTGCCTGTAAAATCCACAGCTCTGCAGGATTGGTGGTTCTGGACTGTCTTGGCTTCGGTGATATATGCAAAATAGGACTTTTAATTCTCCAAATTGCAGTAACAGCAGCATCCCTTGTATAAGACATCTGTGGGCTCCGAAATGCTTAGTTTTTGTCCCTGTCCGTTTCTAGATAGAGGTGTGTAATATAAAGGCAGCCTTACCCTGTTGCCGGTGGCTCGCTGCGTCCTGTCTCTTTGGTAGGGGCGGTCAGGAATGTGTACTGGGTGTGGTACTGAGACCTGCTAATCACCAGAGTATTCTGCAGAGGTGACTCCGAGTGCCTACTGTCACTTCTCGCTCAGCTCCAGGAGTGTCCCTGTGACAGTGCTGATCCACTCCTGGTCCAACCTTCCCTGCTGCTCGGAGCTTTTAATGACCAAGTCAAAAGGTGTTTAGTATGCATGCCAATGGCTTCCTTACTGCAGACTGAGACGTCCGACACCATGGAAGGCCTCTGTCTACTAAAGACTTGCATGTCTTCATTTTGATGTACAGAAGTTACTCTGAAGAAATAGTATTTTGCAAGTAGAATAGTTGGCATGTATAGCGTGTATATACAGTGCCGTCAGCCATGGAGGTATGACCTCCCAGTGTTGGCCATAGATCGTACTACATCTGTGTGCTGCTGAAGGTGGCAGACTAGGTCTGTCATCATATTTATCTAGTGATGAATGATACTTAATGTGTTATCTAACCAGATCTGGAATGCTGCCTTCAGGCACCGGCAGACCTTCTGTAGCAGATCTACATGTAGTTCTCCCGACTGCCGTGATTACTTGGTTCGGCTGAGTGTGTTGTGTTCTCCATTGGTGGAGCAGTAAGCCATTGTCACACACTTGTTCCCCACAAACACAAGCTGCCACCAGAGAAGGGTTGGGTATTGAAATGCAACATTTCTGAGCCGCCTTTGCTCCAAAATCTGACAATCTGACTCCTCTTAGCCCCATAAACTATATGTATCTGCTCATAGGAGATGAAATGCTGAGGCGGGTTAGATTCTGCATACGGGAGGCCCGCAGCGGATGGCAGCTGTGAGCTTGGCTGTTGATCCTGCGTACGGCACGTAATTGTACTGCGTATGACCGTGGAGGCACGCAAGCGGTCATGCACAGTACGGCTTTTTTTGTATTTCTCAAGCAGTTTGCTTAGAGATTACACGTGTACCCGCAGCCCATACACAATGTAGGTGTATATCTGTGACCACAGAGCACAATGGGCTCCATGGTTGCAGATTCCGTGGCAAAATAGAACATGCTGTGTTTTATTTTCCGTGAGCAAATTGTACAATTCTGACGCGCTAATGTGAGCAGAATTGTATAATCCCATGTATTTGACTGAACTGCGTATTACCGGGGATCATACAACTATAGAATCCGCAATTCAAATCCAGTTGTGAGACTAGCCTCAGTCTGGGGATAAATGTTGTACATTCACTCTGTCCGCATGTCCATGTTGTCCACCAGATGCATGCAGCCGCGGCTCTGACGGTGAAGGAACGCCAAAGAGAGTAAGTACAATACAGTCCTCACAAAATTTGTTGTTGGCCTTTTAGCTGTTCATGGCCCTCAGCAACCGTAAAGGCGAGCTCCTCCATGTTTTTCGGTTTTGCACGGCTTCTTTCAGTTGTGTGATATCCATTCCAGTATCCGCCCTGACAGTATCGGCCATCGTGTCCTTTGGTGACCAAGTCTTTTGCTGCTGATCTATCCAAGCATTATAGATTTTTCTAACGACCCTGCTCACATTACATGGCCAAAATATGTGAGCCCGAGCCCGGTCACCTCGGCCTTCGTGAGCCTTGCCCTCCAGTGATATATATCGGGGGTTATACGATTTTAGGACTACCCTGCTGTCCAGGGTTATATGTAGCTTTTTCCGCAGTCCAGCTTTCACATTCATACATGGCTATGAGGAATACGGTGGTTTGCACTTCCCTGCGTTTAGTTGCTATACCGATATCCCTACTTCCATATTGTAATGCGTGTATAACTTTATTTCTTAGTCCCAGGAACCCATACGTATTTCTTTAAAAAAAAAAAAAAAAAACTTGCTCAGAAAATAAACTGTCCCAAGCAGTTTTGCATGGGGCGGTCTACCAGTGTTTGACACCCTTTCTACTACTTTTTTATTTTTAAGCTAGAAACTGTCATGCTCCTGTTTGATTTATATCAGATGGGCAGCACCTAAAGGGGCAGTGCCAACATGTTCAATCCTGATCGTAGGGAAAATGTGGTGTTGCAAGCAATGGGGCCGTTCATATGAATGAACGTCTTGTAATACCAGGAGGGCCACCAAAAAGCCATATGTGAAGCCAGTGAAGATGGTGGCTGCTTCCTCTAACATGTGTGCCTGCTCATACTGACCAGCTGTGTGTACACATCTTAGATTCTTATATAGTCAAATGTTCTTATTCACAACAAATCAATTTTCCTTGATCTTCGTCAGCTGCTGTTTTGTAGAACAGCCAAATGCTTATATACAAGAAAAGGAATGTTAATCTGGCAGACATGTCCCTGCCAAACATTCTAGCCGGACCATGGATTGCGTCATCAAATGCAGAATCTAATTTCCAACAAGTTGTGTTTCTGAGATCCTACAAGGTTTGTATGTGATGAATTTCTGGGTTCCACTAAAGCAGAACATATATCTGCCATCAGGGCTATTGGGCCCCTTGGGCGAGGTGACAGGGACCCGGGTGGGGTATTTCTAATAAATCCTACCCAACAGACTACCATGCTCGCACTCTCCCATACAGGTCAATGGGACTCTTTTCTTCCGGCACACGGACAACAGTGCCGAGCACCGCGGGAACCAGGAAGTGGTATAGTATACCATATACAACACCGAGCTCCTTATTACCTTGTCTATCGGTACCATAAGTTTTGCCTTTAATTTCTGTCTGAATGAATACATTTGGGACTATAGATGGAACACAATACACCTACTTCTCTCCCGGCTATATGTTAGCCTGGGTCGCCCGCTCTCCTCACTGATGCCTATTTTTACAATGGAATCCGCAGCTTTACAAGGTGGAGGTTTGTTTTGTCTCCTTGCATTCGTGCACTACTTTGTTTTCTTTGGATACGTTTGTTTCATTAAACAAGTGAGGTGACCTCATTGTGGCTCCGAACTTCCTGGTTTTCCTGTTTCCACCCACCGGGATGTTGTCTTCCATATTTGGTAAAGTAAAACTACTGCAGATGAAGAACACTTATAGTGCTGCTTTAAGACTGGCAGACGCCAGCTTCTGCCTCTGACGTCGTTTTTTTTTTTTTTTTTTTCTATCTTTCACAAGCTAATTGAAACTTTATTTTTTTTTTTTCTTTTAATTTCATTGCCTTGTCTGGTTACAGCCCTGAGCAAACTTGCACGAATGTGCCATCCATCTCTGAAAATGGCTAGCGAAGACTGTGTGCAGATTGTTCTACTAATCTTTGACTGTTCGGACATGTAGTTTTTATAGATTTTCTTCGACGTTCCAAAACATGCTTATTTTTGGTTTTATTCCATCAGCATAGGGCATATTTTCTGCCAGAAACAGGAGCTGGAGGAAATGTCTGTTGTGCCGTGGCTCGTTGCTGCGAATCACTTCTACAGCTAAAGGCACTTAAATATTCCTATTGTGGTTTATAAAGGAATCGCTATAATGTATTTTCCTACAGACAATCTAGGAAATAACTGCCTTTTAGAATGCCCCATAAATGTTTAGTTGGGTTGAATTTAGAACTCCGTTCACACAGCCTGGTTGGGGCTCCATGTTGCTTTAGGCATTTGCCCTTATATAATGGAGCCCGTTTTTAAATGGTATTACAAGCAGCTCACTATGTCTTCCATAGTAGTAAAATAGTCCCCCTTCTTCCACTCCAGTAGCAGTAAAGCCTCCTTCCCACTTTCACCAGTAGTCACTGCAAGGCTTTGCATGCCATACACTCTTAGAAGTTCCAAATAGTGGCAGAAGGCAACCTGGAAGCTACATGCGTGCCACGTAGCTCTGCCAACTTTGGTCTCCGTTTAACTAATTAAAGTCTATGGTTCTTGCTTGGAATAGAAAGGCTGAGCGCACAGTAGGAACTCAACCTATCCAAAACAAAGGAGGAGCGAACAGCACTGTCTTTATGATGGGTGTCGTGGGGGATGTTTTATAGCAAATCTTGGTGCAAAAAGTGACTTTTTAAAAATTATTCCAGTTTTTAAAGGGCCACTCTGACTTTTTTTCCCCCTCATTATTTATTTAGCTAGCCCACAGTATACATAAGTGTGCTAGTATTATTTTGGTTAGTTATACCTTTGTCTGAAACTTCTTGAGTCCTCCTCAGATGGTCATGTGACCTCTGTTCTGACCAGCTCAAATTTACTTGGGGTTATGTGTTCAGTTTCTCAGTCTGTGAGATGTGATTACATGGACCTTGCCACAGAAACTGCTTAGATGGGGACACAGATACTTCTGACACAGCCCATTGCAATAGGCTGAAAAAAAACTGTCACACCTCTGTTAACTTCCCTGCCATCAGTGGGGCTGCTGTTACAGCTTTCTGCTCATCTGCCACGAGCTGCAGAGCTGTGATCCATTTGTGGATGCATCCCTGCCACCATGGGGAAGTGCTCTGCTTAACGGTCTGTCCTGATACTGCTGCATTTTGAGGTCCCTCCCCACTGCCGTAATGAAATGTCATTGTAGTAATGATCTGATTTTCTGATGTGGGCTATGCGACCGTCCTTCTGCAAGCACTGTAGCATAAAAGCACTCCTATACCTCAAAGTGCCTAAGGGTGATGGCTCTGTTCTTCGGGCTCATGCCTACGAGTGTCCTCCGGCTGAGGATTGAAGGAATGTTGCATATCCCCATACACTGCCTCTGGTCCTATATTATCCACCCTCTTCTATACTTGTCCCATGGGTGGAGAAACATGTTGGAGAAGATGCCCTCTCCTTGCGGTGTTAAGTGATGGCAGACTGGCCAGACAGTTGGGAGATTTGTATCCCTTCCTTCTCCTCCTTGGGCTCTGTAGTGTCTGTTTCAGCAGGCAAATAGATAGTCGTACGGATCAGTGCGTCACCACAACTAATCATTTTGGTCACTTAAAGGAAGCTAACACACATCTTTGATCTGCAGTCACTCCATAGACCTCAAGTGATCAGTCTCCATATAGCGACCCTGCGGAGCCATCAACAGCTCTTCAGTTGTGTGGTTGCGCTCTCCTAGACACGAGTTTTTTTTAGGACAGCATTTTAGTGTTTACTACGTGCACCACTGTATGGAGCTCACGTTTTCTCGCTGATGGATTTTTGGGCAAAGCAGCTGGGCATCTGTTACTGTGGGTTAGCACTGAGCATCACATTGTTGAAGGCG
The DNA here is from genome assembly GCF_035609145.1 of Eleutherodactylus coqui. NCBI lineage: Eukaryota > Metazoa > Chordata > Amphibia > Anura > Eleutherodactylidae > Eleutherodactylus > Eleutherodactylus coqui. The sequence goes on along the minus strand of NC_089838.1, from coordinate 141,678,145 downwards.
TCTCTGTCCACTAGCCTGAAGGGCAGCATATCTGCAATATGTGGTAGAGTCAATGTTGATGGTGGAGGCCTAGCTTCTGGTCTGTTTCCCGCTACTGCCCCTGCACAAACAGCCTCTCTGTGCTCTGTGGGGAGGGAAGAGGGAGGCTGACTCTTCGCCCTCTCCAAGGCAGCGGGCGATGGAAGTTCATGTGACTATTCATATATGTTGTGTTTTTTGTTATTGCCACGTAATAAACCATTGCCACAGATTTTGCATATCGCGTGCAGTTTCAAAGAATGACTAAAGGCCCATTTACACAGAATAATGATCACTTAAAATTCACTCCAATGACAGTTTGAGTTAGTTACGCAAAGGCAATGCTCAAAACTGTAAGTAGCCAATTAGCTATTTAAGAGTTAATGCAGGCAGAGCGGGATACCACCACGATGGCTCCGAGAACAAAGCAGCTGTTTTGTATATGCTAACAGCTGCATTGTTCTCTGAGCTTTCAACTGAAAAAATAGCCACTGAGAAAATCGGCATGCGGGGCTGATGAGTCATCAGTGATTTCTAGCAAGCTAGAAATCACTGATGAACAAATAGTGCCCGAACAGTGCACGATGGCCGCGCATTTAGACTAAACGGTTATTGCTCAAAAGATGGCTTTTGACCGATGATCATTGTGTCTAAATGGGCCTTTAGCTGCACAAGTCCTGTGTGCAGACCTAGCCATGGGCCTAATGTTGCTGCTGTGACTAGTAGTAGTTGAGGGTGGTGGCACTGCCCTATTTGATCTTCTGCAACATCCTACTTGCTGCCCTGCAGTGTTCCACCACTGGCTTTATGTAACTTGGGCCCCCTGCACACGGGCATGATTTCCTGCAAAATTTCCGCCCGTGGAAGCTGCCATAGGATTGCACTAGAAAACGCAATCCTAGGCAGACGGCCGCAATTTGTCCGCGTGAAATCGTGCACGGAAAACAAATCGCGGCATGCTCTATTTCGAGCCCCGCACAGAAATGTCATTCCCCGGAGCCATCGGAGAGGTGAGTGCCGCGCTGATCCCTGCCGGGGGTCGGGTCCTGCCTTATCAGACAACATTTAAAGTTTGCATAAAATCGCAACTAGCTGTGTATGGCCTGACTGGTGACTTTGAATAAAGTCTGAGGCCGCTGACTAAATAAGCCGCGATTCCTGGGAAGCATAATATGTGAGAACAGATGGCCACATAGTGTAGCTCGTATATTTTGTGCACTGTCCCTGGTTGGTGCAGTGTAATTAAATCAAATTTCACTGCTAGCTGAGCAGGGTCTGTAAATCATTCATAGTGGCCTGACTGGTGACTTTGAGCAACATCTAAAACCATAAACTGTGACCTGGAATGTTCCCCACACAATAAACATGTTTTGTCGCTTTGCTGCTATATACGTTGACAGCGGGAAAAATATCCCCTCTCCCAATGTACAGAGCACATTTCATATAAACTTAATGCAGCTTCTTTCTCTGCTCCCTCCAATAGAACCTCTTCACAGATAATCGCCCTTACCCCTTTCAATCCAATTTGTATCCTGCTTTTCCTAGAGGGCTTACTTTTTTTTTTTTTTTTTTCTGTCGTTATACAATGGCGCTATATGCTGGCTAAAGCCAGTACTGCATGAGGTGACACGTTGGATAGGCTCCGACAGCAGAGAGGCTGGCAATATACAGTAAGAGAACCCTGAGGGATGTCTTCCAACATCAGAGCTGTATAGCCTTAAGTCATAATGTTTTCAGAGGTCAGACATTGGATTGGAAAGGGTTAAAACTTCACTTTTAATAAATTAAAACCTACAGGCCATACAAAAGCTAGACATGACATACTAAACTGTTTCTCCCCCGCCCCACCTGGGTAGATAACCAGGGCCACTCAAAAAATGAGCCTCTACAAGTGCCCACTCACTGGGGGAACCAGGGAACCAATAGTGAATACATAGTCGGGCTGTAGGAGTCTCCCAGTAGCATGAACTCCCCAGGAGGTGGAGTTATACTCCTATCTAGAGTGCCCAATATAGAAAGGGCCCAATGTATCACCAGGCACTATAAGAATAGATGGGTGCATCAATTCTGAAAAGTCTAATTTCCAGGGGCCTCAGAGATGAGACACCCCTCTCTCCCCACAATCCTAGAAATGTAGTCCCATATTTCCCTCTCTGTAAGGGGTGTCCAGCCTGACTATGTATGAACATACAAAGGGTGCAGGTTTAGGCTGGCTGTCCACAGTCGAGATGTCATTGAGAGATTTGGGGTGATAAATCGCACGCGGAGCTCGCATGACACGCTTTCCTTAGGAGAACTATGGAAAGCGCAGGCTACCACACACGAGCGGAGAATCGTAGAGACTTTCTGCTCACGTGATTAAAATCGCAATTCTACACGGTGAACCTATCATTAATATAGACTCATCACAGACCTTTTAGTGCCTCCCTATTGTGTGTGTGTGTGGTTGTTTTACTTGTAATATATTGGAAGCTATGCTAATCTGCTTTTCAATATTGTGATTATTGCTAACTGATGCTCTTGGCACAAGGAGCTTTGGGTGGCAGGCAGGCACGCTAAAACAATTTATACAGATTAACTATCCAGGAGAGAGTCTAGATAACGTTATGGAGCAGGTGTGAGGGTGATAAACTGCATGCCAGGCAGGATCGAGTAAAGGCTTGGGGTGGGGTTGGAAAATCTTGCACAGGCTCCTTTCTCTATAGTATTCCCAATCCCTGGTATTATGTTTAGAGGAGAACGCTGTATTCTTCACTGGCCCCGTAGTCAGTGAGGTCTTCCTGTTGTAACATGTATCTGATTCTTACATGGTTGACTTTGTTTTCTGCAGTTACAAGATGCCTAACTGGGGAGGTGGAAACAAATGTGGAGCCTGCGGTACCTCAGTGTACCATGCCGAGGAGGTGCAGTGTGACGGCAGGAGCTATCACAAGTGCTGCTTCCTTTGTAGTAAGTATCTCTGTTGTACTTATATGGTATTGGGTATCATTTTTTTTTCTTTTTTTCTATTAGATGCTAGTGAGTTAAAGGGGTTGTCCCGCGCCGAAACGGGGTTTTTTTTCAAAAATTTTTTTTTCGGCGATTAGACGCTGAAAATTAGACGGCTCCATGGAAACGAGGACGCCAGCAACGGAGCAGGTAAGTGAAAAACTTCTGATAACTTCTGTATGGCTCATAATTAATGCACAATGTACATTACAAAGTGCATTAATATGGCCATACAGAAGTGTATAGACCCACTTGCTGCCGCGGGACAACCCCTTTAAGGATGACTTTGCAAAAAGAAGAGTAAAGTTTTGCATGCTTTTATCAGTCTGGAGTCAAGTTCTACAAAGACTGAATAAACCTTCTATAGCACAAACTGGGATACACATTTGACCACCGTACCCTTTTTCCCTTTTTTTTTTTTTACTATTATATATAGGGTTCATTCATATGTGTTGTGGCTTCCGTTATAACTGACACTCTGCTGGATCCATTGTATGAAGGATCCCATTAATGGCCAATGGAGCCCATTCACACCATCTTGCTCTAATGTGCAGAGCATCTTCAGAACTCTTGCAGGTTCTCGGGCCTCCATGAGTTGTAATGTGGGCTGCTGAGACTAATCAGCCTGTGGGGATTAGGGCTGCCCGAAGGGTGGAATGTGAGAACTGTGAGGGGCCGTGGCATTTACTTGGCACAATTATATTTTTGTGTAATGACTCCAAACTTGTAGATTCCCACTGGAAAAAATGTTGCTGGAAGCAGAACATTCAGTGCTGACTGCACACATTTTCCACTTGTTGAATGTCACCATTATACAGCCCGGAGCCCACAGCCGTGTTAGATAGACTTTACCGTTCTACAATTGGAGTCTAATGTTTGGTTTCTTGTTACAGAACTGTCCATAGCTTGTTCAGATTTAGGTTCAAAAGTTGTTGCTGAAAATCTGCGCAACTAAGAGAAAACCTTGCAGATATGCAGAACACTTAAATGAAACAAATTACAACTCGGCAGCGGATGGATCCTAAAATAACGTGCATATCCAGACTGGTCTAATATATAATGAGCCTGAATGCAGATGTCAAAGGTTTTGTGGGTTATACAAAATAAACAGAACACTTTTAATATAGGGTGGAATGGGAGGGAGGGAAGGGTATTGGTGCAACATCATTAGTAATTCCATAAGGTGGCAGCACTCAGAAAACGATGAACTAATTGAACTCCTGGATAACCGTTGCTTAAACCTCTGGGACTTTCGTATTGCTATCTAAGACTGCCATGTTGGATAAATATTGTGAGCTGACAAAGCGTCTCTTCCATCTCCTCGTAGCGCAGAAGCGTATTCATGGCCTTCACCCACATCACCCTGGAAGGCACAGTGGTGGACACCACAATCTAGCAATGATTGCAAGGACAAAGAAACTAAGCAGACCTTTTTTAATATTGGAGAGCAGGGCTGCCTCTGGGGTCAGGACCACCGATGTACCACAAGCTTGATTATACACAGTTACCACATCCCTCCAAAGAGTAGCAACTGGGGGGGGGGCACTTCCACCATATTGCCTATAGCGCTAGAGCATCTCCAGCACGGGGAAAACCTGGTTGTATATTATGTAACTTCTCTAGTGTTCTGCACCATTGGGAGAGCATTTTATAAGTTATCTCTTGCAGTCTGCAAGACTCTGCTAATTTGTCTTAAAATGAAGGCCGCGTGCCAGAGAGCTTGTGAACAAGATTGACCCACAAATATTAATGTAACTTGGGCAAGTGTCCTATCTGTCAGCAACGGCTGACGTATCATAAAAAATTGCATGTCTAGGATTCAGAAGACCTACCCATACAGGGTAATCACAGGTGACGGGGAGCTCGCAAAACCTCATAGTTCAAAGGATTGCATCCATGGGGACGATGGTCCCTCCAAAAAAGTCTGTCAAAGGCTTCAGACCTGTCTGGGTTAGTACATCTATCCTTGCCTAGCTCCCCTATTCTGTGTATGAGAGAAGTGTAGTACTTGGCACTGACTCCAAACTGAGGGTTACCCACCAAAGAAGTGAGAGGACCTGGGGAGGAGGTCAGGTTTGTAGTGCTCGCCTTGTATAAGAGCATTTGTACACCTACTAAACCACGAATGTAGGGAATTCTTTTCTGTAGAGCCAATACATTTGTCATGTTCATAATACAATGATTAAAGTTTACTTAGAAAAAGATGGGTTTATGTACGTCCGTCATCCACCTTGCCAATGTTCATCATTCATTTCCTCTATCTTCAAAATTTCTTCTTATTGTCCAGTACAAACCTACCTGCGCTGGACTAGTGCTGCCCACAGCTGTTGTGCAATCCACAGCATGGCAATACGAGTCTCTCCAGACCTGATCTACACGGATACAGTATATTGTCTCAAACTCTTAGCTGTGTGAGCAGAATTGAGTTAGTTTTGGGGTTTTTTTTCTTTTGTTGTATGAATGCAAACAATGTTTCCATTTGGACAACAGATCTTAAATTGCAAGGAAACAAAATACAAATTAAAAAATTTGGGTCAGAAAGTTAATGTTGGTATTCTTCAGTGCCAGTTTAAAAAAAAACAAAAAAAAAAACTGTTAGCCAGTAGAGCAAAGTGTGATTGTTCTCGGTAAGGGAAACAAGTAATCCTGTAGATATGATACCTTTTAATGGCTAACAAAAATACATGATGTTACAGCAAGCTTTCGGATCCTCTATGGACCCTTCCTCAGGCTTAAAGGGGTTGTCCCGCGCCGAAACGGGTTTTTTTTTTTTTTTCAACCCCGATGCAGGGACCTAAAGGAAGCTTACCGGAGCGCTTACCTTAATCCCCGCGCTCCGGTGACTTCAATACTTACCGGTGAAGATGGCCGCCGGTATCCTCTTGCTCCGTGGACCGCAGCTCTTCTGTGCGGTCCATTGCCGATTCCAGCCTCCTGATTGGCTGGAATCGGCACGTGACGGGGCGGAGCTACACGGAGCTACACGGAGCCCCATAGAGGACTGCAGAAGACCCGGACTGCGCAAGCGCGGCTAATTTGGCCATCGGAGGGCGAAAATTAGTCGGCTCCATGGAAACGAGGACGCTAACAACGGAGCAGGTAAGTAAAAAACTTTTTATAACTTCTGTATGGCTCATAATTAATGCACCATGTATATTACAAAGTGCATTATTATGGCCATACAGAAGTCTATAGACCCACTTGCTGCCGCGGGACAACCCCTTTAATGAAACTGGCGCCTCAGTTGACACCTATTTACTTTTTACTGAAAAATGGGATTAATGGCAGACCTCTAGACCATCTAGCAGGTCATCCTGCATCTCACAGGGGTCCTGAGGAAGACTCCACCCCACCACCATCTCTTACTTTGCCACTTCAGAGGCAGTAAGGTCCCACTTACTACAAGGACCCTAGGTATAGAGATTCTAAAAATTAACCTTTATTAGAGTATAGTTAAAAACTTATGTACAGACAAACGAACAAAAAATTCCGATAGGGGTAGGGAATCCCTACCCCTATCGGAATTTTTTGTTTGTCTGTACATAAGTTTTTAACTAATCTCTTACTTTGCAACTGATTTTGTTCATATGTGCTATAGACTAAAACCCTATGAAATGGTTACAAAGCTTTTTACATGCGACTGCAACAATATAATTATGAACCTGAAGGCTGGATTCACACGGGACGGATTTGCCACGGAAATCTCGCAGCTTGGCCGCACCGAAAGGCCACGATATTTCTGCAGCTTCAAAGCCCCCATTTCATCGCAGGTTTTGGAGCGGTTCAGCTGCTGGCGTTCTGTTGCAGTTTTCTCTCCCCATAGATCAGAGTGAGGCCACAACGGAAAACAAAAGAATTGACATGCTGCGGCTGTTCTGTGCTGCTTCCACAGTAACTGTAAATCTGCCATATATATATAATGAATTTTTTTTATATATATATATATAATGTGTTCAAAATAGTCAGTATACTTTTGTGTATAAGTAGCTTAATTTTTTTCATCTTCTCATTCCTTCTAGTGGTTTGCAAAAAAAACCTTGATAGTACAACAGTGGCTAATCATGAGGATGAGATTTACTGCCGATCCTGCTATGGTAAAAAGTATGGACCCAAGGGTTATGGGTATGGGCAAGGAGCGGGCACGTTGAATATGGACAAAGGGGAACGACTGGGCATTAGACCTGAAGAGTAAGTCAATATTTTATTCTTGTGGAGCTCGCTATATAAATTGCTTTATTGTCCACTAATAAATGTCTCAGTACCTCTGGTTCGTGGGGGGCGGTAAACGCACAATGTGACATGTTTAGAGAAAACAGCTGTTGCAGATGGAGTTGTTCCTCAGAAGTGTATTTACAAGAACTTTGGCTGTATACAAAATTATTGGCGCCTGTATCTACACAGGGGCTCTTTATATGGCCTGAGCTGTACGACATGCATTTTGTGTCCTGTATTTGGAAGTGTAAGCACTTTTTATTTAATTTTTTTCATATAAAACTAGTGCTTCAAAAATATCAGCAAATTTGTGACTAATTGCATAGGTGTATTCCTGGTCATAAAGGCATTTTAATAGTGGTGTTTTTGACAAGGATAAAGCAATAAAAATTCTAAACTGAAAAGGAAAAAGTTTGAAAATAAAAAATTTTGTCCTATATTTCATAATGTGGTTATGGAAGTTTCTCTGATACATATCCAAAAGCCTTGCTTCCACTTCATAAAGACATATAGTAAAACTCAGTGGTATTGTATTATGTTGCCACCGGAAGTTAGGGGTGGCGACATAATACAGCAGTGTCAAAAAAAAAACGTTTCATGCCCCCAGCTTGTCATTGGCTGGGGGCATGTTTCATAGCTAAAGTGCTGGTCTCAGGACTGCGGCACCAGGAGTGTCGGCGGCGGCACATAGGCAGCAACAGTGAGCGGGGTACCAGGCGTCAGGGAGCAGAGAGGCGGCGGCCGCAATCGAGCAGACAGCCGGCACACACCACTGAGGTGGCGGAGGGGTGAGCAGAGTACCGGACGTCCGAGCACAGAGGCGACCGCAAGACAGCTGGCGGCTGGCACACAGAAGTGAGGCGGCGGACGGGACCGAGGCTTGATTTGCTGGGAGTCCTAACACAGAAGCGCCGCGGGACCCAGCACAGCTGTGGCGCAAGGGGTGAGGAGCAGTGACATGCTGGCTGGGAGCTCCGGGGACAGTGATTGCAGCTTGTGCATTCATTTTTGCCTGGCCTGGAGGCTTGGAGTGTTAGTTTTCTTCTTAGGCTTAGAGTATTAGATGTTAATGATGCCATGTTACCGCTGGAACATGCCAGCATTTACAGCTCATAATCTAAGCCTAAGAAGAAAACTAATTCGCCCTAAGCATCCAGGCCCGGAAAAAATGAATGTACATGCTGCTGCAAACGCCTTCAAGCCTTGACCCTAGCGGGAGCTGGGGGTGTGAGAGGGGCGTTCTCCTCTCAAACCCCTAGCTTCCGGTGGTGTCAAGATACAATAATACCGTAAAGCTCTGCCTGCTTTAAACTGCCATTATTTCTGACATCTGGTAAGTGGGCCCCACCCCATAAAGACTGGGCAGTCATATAATATATTGCAATATAATGGTATACTCATGTTTCTTATAATATATTTGTGTATTTTAATAAATGTGGTGTTGCAGATCACAACAACCCCGTTCTGGTACCTCTGCTAATCCTTCCAAATTTGCTCAGAAGATTGGAGGAGCTGATAAGTGTCCACGATGTGGCGAATCTGTATATGCTGCGGAGAAAGTAATGGGAGCAGGGAAGGTAATGTATTGCACTTGTTACTACTAGCGTGTTCTCCTATTTTTAAAGGAATAGCAAGCAGTATACTCAACAAGCATTTGAGCACATGAGCCCACATGTATGAAAAGTAGCTGAGCTTTAACTTACACATTGGCTAAAATGAAGCTAATGTAGCGACCAAGGTTGTGACAGATGTATGAGTATGACTGCACTTCCAACTTTTGGAATGTCGCTACATGCATCACTGTTATTAAATAGCCACTCTTACAAAAACACACTTTTTCATCCCAGCCCCCAATACCTAATTACAGGGTAGACCTCATGTGTGACATGCAGTCATTTCCATGCAGTGCAGCCTCCTGTCTGATACTTCTCAGGCATCATCATGATGGGGAGAATTTTTACTTTCATATCCCATGATGCATTACCTAGAGACTGTATCACTTCTGCCTACTGTGGGTACAGTTTAATTATCACTGCCTACTATATTCACCTAAAGCTACAGACCATAAGTATAGACTCAGCATGATTAACTGTAATCTCCACTAGTCTAACTGTATGACAGGAGCTGTGATAATTGGCAGTGACTGATAAGACTGTCTGAGTCTCCCTCTACTCATCTTCTGTGGTAAGATTCATGTAACCATCACACAGACTGGAATTGACTAGGAACTGAACACAAAACCCCAAGTAACTTTAAGTTGGTCAGAATTGAGATTATTGACCAGCTAAGAGGAAAGAGGCAAGGATTTTCAGAGAAGGGAATAACGAACAGGTAATGTTGGATCACTTACATATACTAGGGGATAGTTACATAATGCATCAAAAAAATCACAAGAGTGCGCTTTAACTTTCACACTGGCTGAAATTAAGTCCCTTTCTGTTGGAGTCTCTGTAGAGTAGCCATGTAACTTTTTATGAAAATTTTTTTTTTTTTTTTTTTGTATGCATAAATCTTGGTGCAGATGGTTAAGCATTCTTTCACCCTAGACAGAATTGTTCTTGCAAAATTTGCTGCAGTGAAGATCCGTATTTAGACCTACAGAGTTGAGCAATTTTCAATTCCGCATCAAAATATGCACATTAAAAGTGGATTTTGGTGTAAACTTTTCCACATACCGGCAGATTTTGCTGGCAATTCATCATGTGAGAAGGGACCCTAATAGATATGTCACACTCACAGATTAGATGCCATTTTATAGTAAAATGGGCTTTAATACATTGACTAAATGCAGGCATAGCATTTGGAATGTCTGAAAGGTCCTCCTAAATATAGTCTTTTAAATGTAGTAATCTTCTGTCCATTAAATCTGTGCTCCTTCTTGAGGAATGATAGGAATGACCATTAAAATGAAAAACAAATAGTTACGGACACATTGGTCAGCAGGAACAGGTTGTTTGCCAAAGAAACGGCACTGATAAGCTGAAAGTTTTGAAAAGGAAATCTGTCACTGGGCTCATACTACACAAACATGGGTGGAATAAATTCAGGAAAATCACAGAAAGTGGGGCCAGATTTACTTGCCAAAGTACTACAGCGTTTCCCCAAAAATAAGTCCTACCCAGATTTTTCGAGGAGGCTTGAAATCTAAGCCCTACCCTGAAAATAAGCCCTAGCTGCATTACACCCCACAAAAAATTTACCTAGCAGGCTCAGTCCACGTCCCTTCTGCTGCTCTCCGGAGCTTTGCTGCGCTTCTTGCAGTCCTTGCCCGCCGACAGAAGATCACTTCCTGGTTACAGGATTCATAAATCTCAAGTGCTGCTCGGCCAATCAATGCACTACTCGCTGAACCAACGCAACAGCTTTGATTGGTTCTTTGACCAGTGCATTAATTGGCTGAGCTGCAATCAAAGAAGCCATCGCATTATGAAGGCGGGAATTATGAATTGGCCAATCAATGCCACGGCTCAGCCAATACATAAATCCCACCTCCACAATGCAACGGCTGCGATTGGGTGAGCAGTGCTCAAATTACCATCACTCGTCACGTTGGTTCAGTGAGCACTGCTCAGCCAATCAATGCAGTGCTCGCTGAACCAACATGACGGCTGTGATTGGCCAAGCAGCGGTCAAAGAACAAGTCCGAGCCTTTGCATCCTGGAGACAGGATTTAAAAATCCCATAACCAGGAAGTGATCTGTCAGTAGCTAAGAAGTGCGACGAAGCTCCCAATCGCAGCGGGAGGGAACTGGACCAAGCCTACTAGGTAAGTAAAATAAGACCTAGTGCCCCTTTGTGGCAAAAATTAATATAAAACAGTCTTATTTCTGGGGGAACGCTGTAGTAGGACATAGATGGGAAGGCAAATAAACCACCTCCTATTAGATGCAGACAGCCCAAATGCTAAATGGAGGAGCTGATGACAGGTGCAAAATACTGATGAACCACCACTCGCGTGACCACCCTACAAAGTGGGGAGTGGCTGCCCAGTGCTACACCTGCGTATAGGGCATACAAAGGGTGCCAGGCCGATTGAACCCTCCCTTTTGTATGCTCTATATGCAGGTGTAGCACTGGGCAGCCACTCCCCGCTTTGTAGGGTGGTCATGTCAGGAGTGGTTCATCAGTACTTTGCACCTGTTATAATTTTCAAGGCTTTAGTCCTACATGCCAGCTACCGCATACATGTATTTCTTCATGCCATATTCACCATTTAATTTATCTTTTGTAGTCATGGCATAAGAATTGTTTCAGATGTGCAAAGTGTGGCAAGAGTCTGGAATCTACAACTTTGACTGAAAAAGATGGGGAGATCTACTGCAAAGGTGAGAGAACTTGGATGCCAGCATGTATGTAAGGTTCCTAGTGTTAGCACGGCCATATTCCAGTAGTTTGAAGGCTCTGTTCAGCTAGACAATACAGGAAATTAGAACGGACCTGTCACTGGGAAATCCCTGCTGTAGAGCGTCAAGGTTGGCATTTCATAGTCTCCTAAAACTGGCTCTCCTCGCTTGGAGTTAGTGGGGGTTTTTTGGGTTTTTTTTGCCATGCCCTATGAGAAGGGGCACTGCCTTATAGCGACTGCTGTAACTGTCACTTGCACCTCCAGCTTTCTGGAATGTCGCTGTGGCGTCCTATTGTGCTGTAAAACACAACGCTTTTAAAAGATAAGAGGATGGTAATTGCTTGGGAAGGAAGTTGAAGAAGCTGCATCCCATCGGGTTTAAGTTGTGCTAGTGAAATTGTAGATTTTTAACTATCCTCCCAGAAAAAAACATCTACATTATGTACCCAAAAATTATGCAAATTTAAAAATCCGACTCTCAAACAAGCCTTTATGGTTATGTTGACAGAAAAATTAAAGTTATGGCTCTAGGAAAGAAACGGCGGTAAAACCTGAAAAATTGGTTGGCCATTTGGGCATAAATTGAGCCCATTACTAGGGGCTTAAACTGTTTTTGGACCCTTCTTTCTGCAATGCAGTCCATCTTCTGGGTCCCTAAGTGTCAGTCAGACAAGTATTTTTAATACAATGGTAAAGGATAAAGGTTTTGCACTGCTTCTGAATTGTGTTTTCTCCTTTCTCTAGCTTGTTATGCCAAAAACTTTGGACCAAAGGGATTTGGATTTGGCCAAGGAGCTGGAGCGCTTTTACATGCGCAGTGAAGAGAATGTATAAGACTCTGCTGATAAAGTTTATTGACCACTTCATGCTGCCTTATTCCTAAGCAAGTTTGCCACTCCAAGATGTTTGCTAATCAGTGACGTTGTACTTGCATTTCTGTACTAAGATGAGCATTTGGCTATTGCTAAAATCTTTTTATATATCTATGTATTTTTTTCTCAACAGGAATCTGTTCTGTTACAGTAATGAGACAAATAGATCTGCTCTTGTGTGTTTTCTATTGATCTCTTTATACTTAATATCGCAAAATGTCAATGTTTAATAAAGAATTCTTAAGTTTTCGTACTATTATTGCTTTGCCTGTTGGCAGGTGTATTATACAACCAGCTTGCCATTGTTTGAAAATCAGAATGTGGGACATTAAGCCCCAATCCTGGAATGCCACAAAATGTGCCTTTTCTTACCGTTAAAAAAAAGGTACTGTAGCCATTTTAGTAAAATTTTACTATGCAACAGATTTTCTGGAAGTCTTCCATTCACGAACCTGTTCCTGGCCTACAGGAACAAAAAATGTTCTTGGTGAGTCTGTTGGTGGTCTACTATTGCGGTACTGTTGACCCTTGTAATTCTGGTGATTCATCTAAAAATTGGATATTGCTGGTCTAATTAGTGTAAATTAAACACAAGACTCTTTCAGATTTTACATTTAGTTTTGGATTATTTAAAGGGTTTGTCTTTTCCTTCTAGAACCCCATTCCATTCCCCATGTACTAACACAGGGACGTATAATCATTGCTGTGTCCTGCAATGCTGCTTGGTCCTCACCATGCAGCATTGCAGGACACAGCAATGCTTACAGGCTACAGTCCCACCTGTTTGCGGGATGTCACAGGCTGCTGCAGCTAGGCAGACTGAACACCATAAAGAAGGGGGGGGAATGGAGAAATTCCCCAACACGGCAGTGTTTAACTAAAACCAGGAGTGGGTCGAAAATCCAGATGAGATGCAATTCTTCTGATTAGCTTCTCTTTGTATGTTCCACCCCTGGTTCAGCCTAAAGATACTGCTGTGAAAGGACTAAAGAGTTCGTACACTGTGGAATTCTTGCAGAATTTGGCTATGGAATGCATGCAACAATATACAGTACACTTAACAAGCCTCATTCACTCAGTGACAGAAATCCACAATGACCTTTGTAATCTTACTGTGGACTTTCAAAATCTCAGCATTTTGTGGAAAGCAGCAGATTTTTAGCAGGTATTTAACCCTTTCCAATCCACTGTCTGACATCTGAAGACATTCTGATTGAAGGCTGTACAGCTCCGATGTCGGAAGACGTCCAGCAGGGTATTGCTGTATATTACTGGCCGCTCTGTTGTCGGGAGCCTCTCCAGCATGTCCCATATCGCAGTACTGGCTCTAGCTAGCAGACGGCGCCATTGTATAATAGCAGAAAGAGAAATCCCCCTAGGAACCCTGAATCCAAAATTGGATTGCAAAGGGTTAATTCATTGCAGTGCAAGTAGTTGGATCCAGTGTGAAAATCTACACCTAAATTTCTACCAAAATCCACAACAGTCATGTGCAGATTTTGGTACATTTCCACTGTGTTCGCTCATACTCTAAGTAGAAGGTCCTACCAAAAGTCATTTGACAGCTGAGCAAGAATCAAGTCTATTTACATAGTGGGGTTACCTTTTGGCCCTAATGACACTGGATACTCAGTAACACATTCTACTAACGTCTGATATACTTCAGCTGGTATTTACCCCCATCCTGTAGATGTCTGGCAAGTTCTCTCAAAGAAGATGAATCCATCTGTCTAGAAGAGTCATCATTGGACAGTTGAGCAATGGAAGAATGGTCTATGTAGTGACGAATCGTGGTGCTCCAGTCTTCAAAACGTCTTTCCTAAAAGTGTTGTACCAACAGTTAAGTACAGCAGAGGTTCCTTTATGGTCTTAGAACATGCTATGTGAAAACATCCTGAGTCCTTTGGGTGCACTGACAATCGTGAACATACATTATTAGCTTCTCTTTGTATGGTCTGTCCCTTTTTGTATGTACCTTGACACTCTAATGTGGCAATAATCTGGGAATGTTCATCAATACTTCCAAAACAACTGGATGAAACTGGAACAGCATCCATCTTTAAAGAGAACTTGCCAGGCATATGCAGAATGTATCAGACGTTAGTAGAAAGTATGCCACCAGGTATCCGATGTCATTAAGGCGAAAGGAGGCCCTGCTAAGTATTCATAAATACTGCTTTTGATGATCAGGTGTTCAATTGCTTTTGGTGTGTGTGTGTGTGTGTGTTATACACATTGCATAAGCTCTGGAAACTCTGCACACCTGTATACATACTGTACCCACTTTCTGCAGACTGCGCCAGTTTGACAAGTTTTATATGCATGGTGACTGAGCAATGGTCTGCAGAGTAGGATACAGGGTAGACCCTGTACCACAAAGCTGGCAGCCATAGAGAAGGGCTATAGTCAAGGCTCTGCATAACCTGTAGGGGCACCTTCTGCTGGTATTCTTGTATTGTGTTGCCACCAGAACTGTGGGTGGTGACAAAATGCAGAGTGTTTGACAGGCTGGCCACGCTCCCCTCTCGGGTACTGGAAGTCACTAACAAGTTACAGCAGCGCTCCAGCAGCTTACCCCTTGGCACAGCGCCACCTTATCTGTTCGCGGCCTCCCTGTACTTGGCAGCAGAAGAGCAGCTTCCCCAGCGGCCTCCCTCCACTGGGCAGCAGCGGAGAAAGGGCAGCTTTCCTGGCAGCCTCCCTGGGAGGGAGGCTGCAGGGGAACGGGGACACCGCTGCGGGGACAGCGCTGGGGGCAGAGGGGAACAGCTATCTAACTGCGGGGACGGTCAACTGGTTCCATTACGGGTCATTGAATCAATGGTTCTCTAGAGCAGGCCTACAGATCAGGCGGCCTAATGAAAACAAAATCTTCAGTGTATTTATTTTGTCCTGTTGTGCGGTCGTGATCAGCCGCATAACAGGACAAAATCACACGCATGCAAAGAAGCCCTGATCAAAAAGTTTATTTTACCTTCCACGCAAACAAGATCCTCAATATCCGTTATCCACAAGCAAGACATGACCCTAAACCGAATTGTCAATATTTATTTGATTAATAACTTACAAAAAAAATTGATGAAATTAACTCATGTAAGGAGAGCTAAATTATGAAAATGTACAATTTGTTGCTCACAATAATGTAGTACATCAAGACAGACTGTAGTAAAATAATACTTGGCACAGTTAAATAAATACAAAATGAAATATACATACAGTTCAATAGCTTAAAAAAATGTATTGCAGTATTTTTGTAGTTGGCTCGCAAATGGGTAACGTAGAGAAAACAAAGCATTTTGGGGGCATAAACAAGGACACACAGTTCCCTAACTAGGTTAGGTTTCACTATATAAAACGTCATCGTTTCTAGATATGAGTTTCCACAGATACCATTGCCCTCTTAACCAAACATGCTTTTTTTGTACTAATTACTGCATAAATCCAGACAGCCAAATCAGTGTAATGGTAGAATCAGTGCATAGAGCTACACAGTCTCTACTGTATAACATCTTAAAACATTGGCTATGAACAAGACTTGTGTGCAAAAAGACACAATAATAGAAAAAGAACAGAACAAAATAGTGCAGACAAGCATGATCAAGCAGAGCCCCAGACAAGTGAGGTGGTTGGCCAACGCGGAGTATCTTCGAGAGTTGGCCAACACGGTCGTCTGGAATTTAGGTTAGAAAATGTTCTATAGAAAGGTAATTTATTCACAGAGTTGTCCCAGTCTCAGCTCACACAGTCCCCAACTATGGATAAGGCTGGTACCACACAAACATATTACAGGACCATGTATGCACCTAAAATACAGGCATTGGCCCAACCGCGGGTCTACAGACCCGAACATTCAGCAACAGAAACTATGATGCAGTGAGTTGGGGTCAGCAGATCCACATTCAGGTTGGAACCCTCAACTATATTAGAGGCACAGAACTGCACCATTAATATGTTCATGGCCCAATAATAATCTCACATTATCTCCAAAGTACCACAAGTTTCAGGAAAAATGCACCAGTAGAGGTCACATTAGAGGCACAAGTATGGACTATTCTCTAAGAGGTGAATTATTTTGAAGCCGATCAATTTGCCTCCCCATAAGACAATATAGTATTTATTTTTTGGGCCAAAGGTTAAGAAATACAATACATTCATATACAAAAGAGCATTTTGGAGGGCAATTGTTTTAATTCATTAAATTGACTAATTAAAAAATGGTGTATTTTAAAGGTTTTCCTATTTACGATGTTGATTACATCAATGTTCAATTGTGTACAGGTTTAATTACTGTAACCAGAATGAAGTGGCAGCAGTAATTGGAAAATGCAATACCCCTTGAAGTTTGAGTCCCCCTCTTGAAAGGCCAAATAGACTGCCTATAGAGGGTTGATGTTGTAGTCTCTGAAAAGAGCTGGCAGTAGCCAAAGGATCGCAGTAGTCAGACCACCATTAAATGGACGCTTGATGGCAGAGTCTATGCCATCATTGTCTTAAGGGAGAGGGGAAAAAAACAAACATTAATCTCAGTGCCAGAAGAGCTACACCTAGATGATTACTTTGCCCCCAGAAGGCTGTGATAATAGCTCCATTGAGGGCAGTTTTCTTTTCTGCAAAAGAATCGTAGATTGAACAACTGATACAATCTATGCAGCCTAAGCTCAATGTTCCTTTTTTATCAAATTCTAATATAGACCTTGCCTTTCGCCCCCTGATAGGGAAAAAAAAAGCAGCTACTTGAGTGTAGAGTTGAAGAAAAAAAACCAAAAAAAGTATAAAAAAGGAAACCCTAGCCAGGTTGATGTCAACTTATTTCTCACATATGCCTACACTACTGTGTGCTACAAGATATGGTAACAGGTAAGCAGTAACTTTAGCCCACTACATTACAACCATATTGGATACCCCTTTCACAAAGTTCTGCCACCACGAACATTAATAGTAAGAACGAACACCGAATTCTTTCAAAAGATAAAACCGTACTTTAGCCTTTTAAATACTGCAATTAACGTGGTCACCACAGAATGTACTGAGAAGAGAGGACAAAGACTCATTTACCATACCTCAAAAGGAATTTCCCTAGACTTTCAATTTAAAGAGTCTTCCAAGCAAAACTCTTACTAAAAAAAAATAAAACTATTACAGACCAATGAGGATAGGCAGATGGGGTCCTGCTACAACTTAGGGCAGGGGAGTATGGCGATCAGAACAACCCTGGGTATAGCTCAGCTTATGACATTTTGTAAAAGGAATTATGATTTTTATTTAGGTCCCTAAAACTTTTTGGAACAAAAAAAAAAAAAAAAAATGAAAACCACTAGCAAATAACAGCAAAGTCACCTACATGATAAAATATCTGATTAGCAACAAACTTACTGTTTGTGCATAGTTGGAACGGATAAGATTTTAGCATTCAGCCACTGGAAAAATGGGGTGTGGGTTCCTTTAATGAAAATGGGACAGAATCGTCATCCGCACCACAATCATTACTTAGGAATATTTAGTGTGCTTTCCAGCTTTGGAGATATATTTAGAAAGGGAGCCTTTGCTACCGTTCACAATCTGAACTTCAATTAGCATTTGAGTTTAGACTTCATGGTCTTCTAAACTAGAAGTAGATTTTTTTTTAAATAGTATGTGTCATGTATATTTAAAATACCTAATATCCTGCATTTTTCCCACCGACCACTAAGCCTAATAGTGGGACTTTTGTTCTGTAGAGAAAACTTTTCAGCAGTCCTCTCCTCACAATTACACTGAGCTATGACAGTTATACATATATAAACACAGGATCCGTTTAGTATAGGGATGCAGAGTTATCCAGCACCATATGCAAATTAGCAGAGAAGACTCATTCATGAGCTGTTGAGTTAACCATGCCTCCCTTCTCTTTATGGACATCTAGTTTCATCCTCTAATACACAGGAAATAGTCTAAGAGGAAGGGGTGGGGTTAGCTCAGTTGTTCATGAACCAGCATGACTCTTTTTTGCTCATTGGCATATAGCACGGGATAACTTCGGAACCCAATTGTGGAGTCACCTGGGTTCGTTAGGTGAAGAGACAGCATTAGAAGGGAATGATTTTTTTACATCCCCTGCTGGCCAGTGCAGTCAGTTTTGGGGCGAGGGGGTGGTTCCCTTTAAACAAAAAAAAACAAAAACCACTCAAGCAAATGTGTAGACTGTGTAATAGGAAATGAAAATAAACAATACCATATGCAAAAGGCTCCACCTAATGCTGGCAGACTTAATTTTAAAAAACAGAATTTGAACCACGGTGAAGCTCTAACTAGAAGTTAATCAGTACAGCATTTTGAAGTTATATACATTTAAAAAGCATGTTCAGGAATGGACATTTTCTTTAAAGGGGTATTCTAGGCTTTTGCTATTAATGACCTATCCATGGCAGGGCTGTGGAGTTGGGAAGCCAAACCTCTGACTCCCACTCCTTCATTCACTACAGTATATTAAAAGAGGGAGCAAAGTGCTGGGGCAGACCTAAAAACCAATGCTGAACTATGAACCTTTATCTACACCTCTAGTATGTTTTCACATGTACGCATGTTCTCCATGATACGGTTGCTGTTCTTATATATGTGAGAGGGTAGGAAGCAGTTTCTTCTTGTAGTCTATGCCTGGTGCAGGGTTTCCCAACTGCAGTCCTCCTGCCACCCCAACAGGTCATGCTCTCTGGACTGTACAGGTGTTGTAATTACTGTCAGTACCTCAGGTGTTCTTACTATAGGATATCCTAAAAACAAGACCTGCTGGAGTGTCTTGAGGACTGGAGTTGAGAAACATTGGTTTAGTATAAAAGGAACCATCAGCTAACCTCCAATCATGAGCTCAGAGAGAAAAATTAAAGAACACAGGGAGAATATATACCTGACCACCAATTTATGCAAACTTTAGTTAGGTTTTTACTTTTCTTAATAGTCTTCCTGTTCTCTCTGCAGAGGAGGAGCTTCACTACTGAGCATGTGCAGACAGAGCAGCAGAGTTAACTCAACTAAAGGCCTTCAAAAAGCAGCAGAATACTTTAAAAAAAATTGCCTTTCCTCTCTGTTGGACTATTGCCACTTCCTCATCCTAATTATCATTGCTTTAAATAAAAAGATAAAAAAAAGAGTGGGGGGGGGGGGAGAGGAGATAGAACATTTCATAGGGATTTAGTAAAGCTTTGATATGGTATAGTTTAGTGTAGAATTTGTTGCATATTTATTAGATATAAAACTTTTATAAGCAGGAATTAGGACATTTCTACCAGCTCCATAGTCCTGATCCTCATGATCATCTATAGTTAATAATTGGTGGGGCTTTGCCGCTTGGGACCCACCTAAAAAAAAATCAGCTGATAGTGTAGCGAGGCTGGACATTATTGTTATTGGTGATCAGAGCCACAAGTGCAATGAAAGCTTTGCTCCCAGTGAAATTAATGGCATAGATGGCTCCTGTTAACTTCCAATTGATCATTGCAGTCAAAGCCAGAGCTGTAATGGGAGGCATTGGTGTCCTTGATGTCAAATGGGAGTGAAGCTGGCTATTACACTTCTGGCCCTGACCACTGATGAGAACGTCTGGCTCGGCTACATTGACCGCGTCAGAGGATCAACTGCTCCGAAAGGCTCCCAAGTGGAAGATCCCAGTTGATCAACTATAATGACCTATGCTGAGGGTAGATCATCAATAGTAAAAGTCCATAATACCTCTTTATCCCTAAGCCATAAATGATTGATTGCTGGAGGTCTGATCACTGGAAGCCACCCTCCCCAATCATGAAACCAGCACACCCACAGTCTGGTGGGTGAAAGGTGCGATCACTGCTCCATTCACTCTCTCTGGACATAGCCCAAGTACTGTGCTAGGCCATTATCAGCCCAATAGAAATGAATGAACCACCACCTCTCCCTTTACCTCGCAGATTCTGGGGGCTCGTTTCTCATGATTGTGGGTGATCATAGCAGTCACCGCCCAGTGACCAATCATTTATCACCTATTCTGCAGAGAAGTGATTTTTGATGGATGAACCCTTTGAGGGTGCAGCGATCTGTAGATCCTGGCTGATTGTGGCTTACTAATTGCATGAGGCACAGGGGTAGAAGAGCTGCACAAATATACTTCTATATACATAAAAATAAATGCAGTTTTAGACTAATATGCATCTTCTTGTAGAAAATCAAAAATATCTGTGGCACAGTCCGGCACTGCATTTTACATATCTGCGGTGAATATTTGTTTTTGGTGAGGAAAATAGGGCCGCTTGTTCATTTGAACCCAGTGTTGATCCGTCAACTAAACTACATACTGTACAAACCCTAGCGCGACACACTCCATGTCAGCACTTTACATTATGAAGAAGGATGTGAATTCCAGATATCTACTAAAAGTAACAAATACACATTTAGGCTTCTGACCTAACATCATTACAAAGGAAGAGTGAAAGGCCAGCTTTACTGTAGCAATATTCCTGGTCCATTATAACATGTTAAATACAGCGGCCAGAGATATATAAGGGATTCTGCCATCAGAATTTCCATTACTAAGGTGCCACCAAAGGGCTACCTTTATGAGAGCCTGGGCATGTAATTGTAATAGAAAGAAAAATTAAGTTTCCACTGAAGGGATTATTGTGTGTTCTCCCGCACGGACCGGTAATTAACCCGCCTCGAGTCACAGAGTCACAACTTGAAGGTCAGTGGCAAGCGTCGCTGTGGAAGGGGACGTGCACCGTTACTGGAAGCGGTGACTCGGGGCTGACGCCACCCGCCTGTGTGATTCAAGGTGGGTGAATTACGATACAGCGCCGGAGAACACAAAAGTAAGTTTCTGCTGAAACTATTATTCTGCTTCTTAGGCACACATGCCCAGGTTCTCTTGCTATGATGGCACCTTAGTTGCAGGTGCCAATGACAGAATCCCTTTAAGTGAGCAAAATAGAAAATCATATTCACACACTACAGTAGGTAGGTTGTTTTTTTTTTTTTTCTTCTTTCAGTCCTAGTCCTTCGTGGATATGATGTTATTTGGCAAGAATTTCCAATAGGCGGAAACGGTATAGCTGGAAATCCTTTTTACATAGTTTACAGCCACAAGATTTCATCTAGAACATTCTGTGTAAGGATGCTTTGACAATCGGTGAAAAATTCTGCAATTGAGAAATCTGCTTGTCTTCCATGTGGAACTGCTGCCTATTTCACCCTTAGCAAATCCGCATTCAAGACACTTTGCTGCGTATTTCTCAGTGGCAGAATTTTCCACCACACATGAAAGCGTCCTAAATGTTCAACTTTTTAAACTGGCCAAGAAAAACATGGAATGACTCTTAGAACACAAGACATTGTGGCTAGATGTTAATTTGGATCAACACTTTTTTTCCCACAAAGACTTTACATAGTCCACAATACACAAAAATTCCCTCATTTTTCCTACTGAAAGAAACAAAAACTTCAAGTGAAGGTGGCTTAAAGGGGTTGTCTCGCGAAATCAAGTGGGGTTATACACTTCTGTATGGCCATATTGATGCACTTTGTAATATACATCGTGCATTAAATGTGAGCCATACAGAAGTTATTCACTTACCTGCTCCGTTGCTGGCGTCCCCGTCGCCATGGTTCCGTCTAATTTCGGTGTCTTCTTGCTTTTTTAGACGCGCTAGCGCAGATGGGTCTTCTCCCTTCGGCTCGGCTCTGCAGCATCGGCGTTTTGGCTCCGCCCCTTGTACGCATCATCGCGTAGCTCCGCCCCGTGCCGATTCCAGCCAATCAGGAGGCTGGAACCGGCAGACATCATGGGGCGGAGCTACACGATGCCGCGTAGAAGGGGGCGGAGCCAAAACGCCGATGCTGCAGAGCCGAGCCGAAGGGAGAAGACCCATCTGCGCTAGCGCGTCTAAAAAAGCAAGAAGACACCGAAGTTAGACGGAACCATGGCGACGGGGACGCTAGCAACGGAGCAGGTAAGTGAATAACTTCTGTATGGCTCATATTTAATGCACGATGTATATTACAAAGTGCATTAATATGGCCATACAGAAGTGTATAACCCCACTTGATTTCGCGAGACAACCGCTTTAACACAGTTTTTTTGGAAAAAAAAACAGAATCTGCAGTTTTTGATACTTTTTTTTTTAAGCCAAAGTGGATTCAAAAGAAACAGGGAATGTAAAGGCAAGTCTTCTACTTCTCCTTCCAGCTGGATCCACTTCTTGTTCTGACTCGGCCTGAAAAGCTGCAGTGGCGTTTTTCCAAAAAATAAAAAGTGTGTGAAACCACTCAAGTGAGAAGAGGCAGCTTACTCCACAAAGAAATACATCAAATTTGTGAAGGGGGGTTTCCTAAGTTTTGTTTGATGGTACTCTGAAGTGCACATATACATGCATTGTAACCGTATTGTTTTTTTATACCATATATTACAGGTGACAGACCTATTAAACCATGGTACGAGTTTTACCGTTGATCAGCTAATTTTGGAGCTGAACTACTAGAAAGTGACAATGTGACAAAGCATCCAGTAATTAATAGATATATGTGCCTTTAAACATTTCTATCCCTCCCCTCCCACAAGACTAACACAGAGAAACACTAAAATTGCACAAACAAAATGGGGGGGAAAAAAAAAAAGGAAGAAAAAAAAAACAAAAATACATTTTCTTTGGCTCCACATCCGTATCCAGTGCGGTCTTGTCAGGGCTTTGTCCAGGACGTGAGCACAGTAAAACAGTCAACACATCAGCTCTGAACAAGCTCCTAATGACGTAATTTGGCGATTTTCTAGAGTTTCCTTATAAACCTACAGAAGACTACTTGCATGCAACTGCTGGAGGACTGCTTGACTTCAGAAAGGGAAACTTAGCATTGGAGCTCCGAGATCCAGAAACAGATGGGAAAAACAACTGACAGCCAGACAATGGAGGAAACATACATTCATTTTTCTTGTTTCTCATCATATGCCCACTTCAAGTTAACCCCAAAGGCTGAACGACCCAAAGAAATGCGCGTTTCTTCCGCCCAGCATCAAGATTCACATTTTCAATTACACTATGATAGAGCACGACTGGGAAATCACATTACAGGAATTAAATGCCACAGTATTGTAGATCAAGCCAGGCCACATCGGGAAATCGTGATGGTCTACTAGAAAGTCTCACTCCACCGGGTGTAGTCAGAAAGAAAGGGGCAATGAATAGATTCTGTTCAAGCAGACCAAGACTGAAGCTTGTCGAGAGAGCAATGCCATGCTTTGTTGTGGATGGTGCAAAATAAATAATCATTAAAAAAAAAATACACAGAACGAAAACACAGATTGCAGATTCACGGCTGTTCAAAATATTTCCAATGCAAGGATCTATTAAAATCCTTCCCCCCCACCCCAGGTCTTCTTTCTCTACATCAGTGCGGGCAGAAGGTCCTGTCCATGGTCACTGCGGTTGATAAAATGCTGACAGAGAAGGTACTGTAAGATTTATCAATAGCCCTACAAACAGCATGCTATAGTTCAAGGGGCAAGTTTTCGAGAGACATATAGACATCTTCAGGTACCACCCATATTGGATCATGTCAAAGTAGTGCTTCTGCGGAGACTACACCAGCTGATAACCTGAGCCTGAGGTTTGTTCATACTCTATTGTGTATTGCCTTGTCCAGTCCACCGTTACAGGGCGGAAGAGGCCGCAGCATCGGAATTCAAAGAAGTCTATGATATTTCTGATACATCCATGGCTGTAATGGAATGGGAAATAAAAGAAAAAAAACAAACAAAAACAACTTTAGCCACAAGCACGGAGTTATGTTACTGCACTAAATCACACATTTAGCGAGACAGGAAGCAATGAAACGCAACAGTGGTCCAAAAGGTTAAAAAACCATCCCAAAAGCAAAAATCTAGGCCAATGCTCTATACTGCTATGCAATTACTACAGACTTTATATTTCAGCATCACATATCCAGATTTTCTTTGGATCTTTTACCTGTCTGGCTAGATTTTCAGTCCTACATTAGTCTGTGTTGGTACACCAAAATGCAAATAAGGAAGATGGAATACCTCTGCAGCGCCACCTATTGGATGGCAGCATCCCTTCAAATCAATGCTTCACCCTTCATACAGGTCTGTAGAGCAATTCCCAATCATTGCTCTACAGACCTGTATAAAGGGTCAAGCATTGATTTGAAGGAATGCTACCATCCAACAGGTGGCGCTGCAGGGGTACTGTTCCAACTAACTTATTTGCATATTACCCAGAGGAGCATGCATGGCCTTATAAGTAGTCTCACTCACCTTCTTGGCGCTCTTCCTAAAGGAGAGAGGTTATCCCTCCCGGTATAACAAAAAGTCACTGCCATGGACTGCTCTATCTATGATCTCAGGCAGTTTATGATTTCCAGGACAGATTGATGACACTTCAATCTCTCCAGTTCAAAAGTTTATCCCCTTAATTTTCTGATAGTTTAAAGTCTATGTACACGGTCACAACAATTTTCTTTTCTATTCCAAATAAATCTAAAAATGAAAAACTGAACTTGCTGCAATACTACCCACAAGCTGCGGATGGGTGTGGGGCTTTTTTTGGAAGAAAGCAGTGAAGTTTTTCTAGTTCTAAAACCCCCCCAGATTAGCATATCTTCAATGTGTACCAAGTTATCATCACTGGCTGACAATGTCCATGTGAAGACCAATCCAAATCCTTCACATCTATCCATGCAGATCAGTGTTTCCTAAACTCCAGTCCTCGGGGACCCCTACAGGTCATGTTTTCCTCAGTATTGCACAGGTGATGTAATTATTGTCAGTGCCTCAGACATTGCCACAGGGGTTCTTACTATAGGATATCCTGAAAACATGACCTGTTGGTGGTCCCTGAGGACTGGAGTTGGGGAAACACTGATCTAAAGGATTAGGATTGGTCTTCACGTGGTGATTGTCAGCCAGTGATGAGACCTTAGTAAAGTATATTATGTATAATTAATGTATATATTATCTCTATATACCCATCTATCTCCAACCACGTTCAATCTCACTCCTCCGAGTCCCAGATACCAGCCCAACTGCAACCTCACTTTAGACAAGTCATTCTTCTTCCATTACACCCTATTGAAGAACAAAGCATTGAGTAGCATCCAACAGATGGATTGGACCTGGCTCGTTTAGCATTCTCCAAAGCTCTCACTAGGTAAACCATAGAAGAAAAACAAAAGGAGCAGTTTCCCCTCCTGAGGCAACAGAATAAACAGCAGCTGATGATGTTGGTGCGAGTCCAGAGCTGTCTGAATGTATTCCATACATCCTTAAAAGGAAGCCATCAGGTTGCTTATAGTTCCCTGGATATGAGCTGCACAGTATAATGACAGACACACTGATTTCAGTGCTCACTTGTACCAATCAGCATAGTAATTCCGTAAAAAAATCCTTTTGAATAAAATGCTGCGCCGGTCAGAGAGGAGTCCAATGCAACTATTCATCTATTCATGCTGCTCTACCCTCCAGTTGCTGATTGACCACTCAATCAGAGGTACGGGTAAGGAAACCTGCGTTAGCGCAATTATATGATTAATGAGCTGAATCAGACTCATCACTGCCCACAACAGCTGAACTAATTGTTATAAGAGACAGCCCGCTGAAATCAGCATGCCTGTCACCATACTCTGCTGCCTTCAGCCAGGGAACCACCAGGGACCAAACAGATGGCCTTTAACCTTAAAGAGAAAGAAGATCTGCTTACTTGAAAGGACTTTCAATTGAAGTGGTCGTGACTTTGAAGTGTTTGTATCTCCTTGCATTCATCCGCTCATTTGTAGTAATTCCCAAACATGAGATCTGTAAACAGAAATTACACAGTAATGTCCTGTGATTATATTGTAAGGATATGGCTGCAAACACAATTATCAAGACACAGAATTCAATCAGTGGTTAGTTGAATTTGAGAGTTAATTTGCCACTATAAACACAAGAGGAAATGGGTAGGTTTAGAAGACAGAATTACGTAAAATAGCCAAATTGTCATTGTTTACAGAGAAATTAGGAACAAAAAGGGGGAAGTATAAAAAGGTGGACAAGTCAGAATGTTAAACTGCAGCGTATGATAAAGCACTATTAGAAAAAGGTTGTTGCAGAGATCACAGTATAAAACACACGTTTCCCACTTTAGAAATCCTAGATTAAACCTTATCCATTAATCATTTTATGCATATTCCAAAGCCCAATGTGATGTCTGCGGGTACACTGCAGGTGACATGGAGTATTCTATGTCGCCATTTAACTCATCGAGCAATCGCACCGGGTAATATGTAGTAGAAGAGAACACCTGAAGACTGTCGGCCTCATTGCATCTAGGATCACCGAAGTTAAGTAACTGAACCCTATATATGATAACTGAATAGAAGTATGGCGTTTTAACTAATTGAACAAATCTAATGTAAAGATTCTATTATGTCCATAAGACAAAAATAGAAAAAAAGATTATTTTCCATCAAGTAAAAAACTTTCCTAGTGATCAAAAAAAAGTTGAGGGGTCAGTGTCAGTAACTTTGGTTAGAGTAGTGCTTCCTTATTCTAGTATCCTATGGTAGGTGAAAGGGTTAATAGCCAACAGTTCCATCTTGTCAAACAAAAGTTCTGTTCATATCACCATTTCGAGCCTCAGTCGCTGAGTTTTTTTATTTAAATCTCGGGGGGAAAAAAAAAAAATTTGCAGCATGTACGCCATTTTATCCATGAAAATGCTGGACATCCAGATGGAAACCGAACAGATCCCATTATAATCCAGGCACAAGACGGCCCATTCGGCAAGAGGATTCTATCGCCCTATATTATCTAAACTAAAACAGCTTAAAGGGGTTGTCCTGCGCCGAAACGGGTTTTTTTTTTTTTTTTTTAACCCCCCCCCCCCGTTCGGCGCGAGACAACCCCGATGCAGGGGTTAAAAAAAAACAAACGGAGAGTGCTTACCTGAATCCCGGCGGTCCGGCGTCTTCATACTTACCTGCTGAAGATGGCCGCCGGGGTCTGCTCCCTCCGTGGACCGCAGCTCTTCTGTGCGGTCCATTGCCGATTCCAGCCTCCTGATTGGCTGGAATCGGCACGTGACGGGGCGGAGCTACACGGAGCCGGCATTCTACACGAGCGGCCCCATAGAAGACTGCAGAAGACCCGGACTGCGCAAGCGCGGCTAATTTGGCCATCGGAGGGCGAAAATTAGTCGGCTCCATGGGAACGAGGACGCTAGCAATGGAGCAGGTAAGTAAAAAACTTTTTATAACTTCTGTATGGCTCATAATTAATGCACAATGTACATTACAAAGTGCATTAATATGGCCATACAGAAGTGTATAGACCCACTTGCTGCCGCGGGACAACCCCTTTAATGATTTATTCATGATGGTACGTGTGTATTTTTGGAAATCACTACATTGTCTCCTCTGCACCCTATATGCGTTACTCCTTGATAAGCTTTATTATATCTACTAATGTCATTAAAATGTGTCACATGGAATGTGCGCGGTTTAGTAACACCAGTACAGAGAGCAGCGTCTTTCTCTCATATTAGACGATCCAGCCCTCACATAATCACATTGCAAGAGACACACACACACACACATTTAGATAAAATAGACCTTTCTAAGAAACCATGGATTCAGTGTTCATGCCATTCCATCCATACCACTCTATAGAGGAGTCTCCCTCCTCATTCATAAGTCATTACATTGGAATCCCATTAGTGTCCGTAGAGACCCAGATGGCAGATTTATATTCATCTATGCAGAGATGAACACTAAACCCTATGTAATCCTATGCATATATATTCTGCTACATCATAATACTTATGTGCTACAAGCAGCCATTACACATGCACATCAGTACCCGCTTGCTGAAATTCTGTAATGGGGGATTCCAATCAGGTCATCGATTAGTCTATGGATAGATTCCATGCAAATCCATGATCCCTTGCAGTACATGACTCTGCTCTGAGACAGCAGATTGATGGTTTGGGCTGGATCAATCTATAGCGTTTTCGCTACCCAAACATTTGTGAATATACTTGTCATTCTTGTGGGCAGAATCACGTATAGCCTATATATTTAGTTCCCCTTCACTCGCCATTCATGTATTGTCCGTCACTCATTGTCCTAGAGGTATATCCGATCATACCCCATGACTTCTAACTCTACAAGGTAGTATTCCCTCCCTGGAAACTTCACCCCTTGTGGCTTAAATTAATAGGTCATAATGTCCGTATACCTGATCAAATTTCTCGATCTCTTCAAATTCATGATGATAATACCCAAAATCCGCTTCAAAATGGGGCTCCCTGAAGGTTTATCTTAGAGATTGCTTTAGATCTACCATTTCAAATCATTAAAAAAAAAAGCAAAAAAAAAAAAATCCACCTCTCAAGCAGACCTTCAATTGGAATCTCAAGTAATTCAAGCAGTAAACCTATATACATCTCACCCTACTGTTACTAATAAAATAAATTGTCTGGGCCTTTCCAGACTTTATAGAACACAAATTACATGTTAAAACCAAACCTAATTATTCTTCACAAAAAAAATTTTTTTATTATGAAATGGGTAACTAATCTAGCCATTTATTAGCCAAATTCAACAAGACAACCAATCCAATTCTATCCTATCCATAAAATCAAAGACCCCTCATGGATCAGAAATCAGAGGCACGGGCTATAACAACCTACTTAAATACTATTATACTCATTTATTTAGCTCCTACAGCACTAAAAGGCCCATTTACACATAATGGCTATTGCTTAAAATTTGTTCAAACTAAGAAATTTGAGCGATAATCGTTCAGTGTTTTCAGTTAGCTTTAAAAAAAAACAAAAAACCATTGTTGGGTTGCTGGCTTCTCATTCTGTGTGAACGCATCCTGCTTCCCATAGGAGGTTAAGTGCTGAGCAAGAAGCCAGCGATCCAGCGGTAACTCACTGTGTGAATGCTCTGCATGAGCGCTGACGACCTAAGCGGTGACATCAGCACTTGTGCAGCTGTTTGAAAGACTGCCGGCCCGGCCCATGTAAAAGGGCCTTAAGTCATTAACCCTTCCCAACCCAATGTCGAGCCTGCCCCGACATCATAATTTCCCTCCACAGCTCCGATGTCAGGGCAGGCCCGACACTGCAGTGCAGGAGTGCATCTGCACCCAATCGTCAGACATATCGGGTGCAGATACACTTCTCCTCAGGGGTCCTCGATGAGGACCAGTGCAGAAGGCAGAAAGGGGGTTTTAACCCTTTCTGCCTTCTCCTTTACACATTACATAGCGCTCAATTAGCGCTATGTAATGCACGGAGATTTCCGGCCGGCGATCATGTGACCGCACATGAACGCCGGGCCGGGAGCCTGCACCGTGGGGGGGGGGGGGCCTGCTTACCTGACTGGTGTCTTCTGCATTCTCCCTTCTGTCTCCCGGCTCGGCGATCATGTGACCGCTCGGTGCCACCTGACCCCAGCAGTCACATGATCGCCGAGCCGGGAGGCAGAGGGAGAATGCGGAAGACGCCGGACAGGTAAGCAAGCCCCCCCCACGGTGCAGTGAGCACCTGCACCCTCTTGAACTCTGTCAGTTCAGGAGGATGCAGGGAAATGTATTTTTTCTAATCCATTCTTACCAGCTCCAATTTATTTGGAGCTGGGGAGAATGAATGAGAAAAAAATAATTGGATTGGGAAGGGTTAAATGTCAATGTTACCCATTTAGAGGGTCTTACATTCCCAGTTATCTCCAATGAACAGGTGGCTCTTTTGGATCCCCTATTAAATTTGAGGAGGTACAGCAAGCCATTCCTGACATGGCACTAGATAAATCCCCTGGGCGAGATGGACTTCCCAAAGAGGTCTTTCAGCAATATATGGAGCAACTCTCCCCAGTATTACAAGCAGTAATGAAGTGAAGAAGTGGCAGCATCAACTGTGTAGGCAAAATTTAAAAAAAGGTCTTTATTATTTCAGGTTATAGGATAAAACAGGCAACATTTCGACTGATGGCCCTTTTTCAGGGCTTGAAAAAGACTTCATTGGTCAGAACGATGCCCGTTTTATCCTATAACATGGCATAATAAAGACCTTTTTACTTTTGCCTACACTGTTGATGCTGCCACTGCTTCACTCTATATTGGAACTGAAAGTTCATGGTTCCTGCACTGTGGCTTTACATCCGATCACCTCATCTATTTCCTGGATTCTGTAAATTATTGTGTGCTGCTGGATAAGGCCTCTATCTTTCATCATCCCTTCTTCCTTCTAGGACGTTGCTATCATAGTTTTGTTCAAGCCCAGTAAAGACTCCACCAGCTGCAACTCCTACTGAGCAATTTCACTGGACAATTCTAACTAAAGTACTAGCCACTAGATTAATCCTAGTCATTCTATTATCCACCCAGATCAAACCAGCTTCATGCCTGGCAAATCTACAACAATAAATATTCACCAAGTCCAGACAATTCAACTTGGCAGGTTGTACATTATGCCCTGGGCCTTAGCCTCACTAGATACAATGAAAGCCTTTGATTTATTATAGTGGAACTTTCTAGAAGCTCGTCTTATCCATATTTGGTTTGGTCTTCAATTCTAAAATGGATTAAAAGTTATATAGAAATCCCCAAAAGCTAATGTCATATTAATGGCATCCCATCAAACAGCTTTTCGCTTTTGCGTGGAGCTTGCCAGGGCGGAAATCATACTTAAATAGCAGGGGCTGACTTTATAATTTATCCCTTTATTGATGTTGGTTCTGGTGCTGTACTTATGTATTGAGCTTGGTTCTGGGGCTGTATTTCTGTAATGAACTGTTATATTATTGTGATCATTGATAGAAGTTTTGAGTATTGCATTTCTTTTATTGGACTGTAAGTTTAGGGATAATTTTCTACAATGTGCCGCAAGTGTATCCAGAAGCCTACTGTGACCTTCTCCTGAAGAGCAGGGCAGTGAGAGAAGTTTGCAGCCACAGAGTTCTCTTATCGATCTGAGAGAGTGCTTTAGCAGTGCTCTTCCTGAGCAGGAAGGAAGCGATCAGAGGGGTCTATCGCTGCTGGACCCCCCTGACTTTGGACAATAGGGGGACACACAATTTTTAGCAAGATTTTTGCTAACAAGTTCAGCCTTTAGTCCAAAAAATATGGTAATTATAAATTAAGAAAAGGCTTAAAAATATAAAAGGTTTAAAATTAATGCAATTTTCCTACATGGTCCGCTAGGTATTTTAGAAACACTACTCTACAGAATAAAAGGAAAGGGCAAAGTGGAAAGCACATACTGTTTGTGCATACAGTGTAAACGGCCTCATACTCCCTGCCGAGGACTGCCTTAGGAAAAACAAGGGCTAGACAGGACAGACTTCTATTGGGCATAAGCAGTGGTAAAGGTTGGTTACAGCAGCTCATGCCCTTTAGTTCTATTGAATTGCCATTGAGGTTTGGCTTTACCCAGGTGAATCAGGCCTAATAACCGCAAGTCAACAATCATCTGTGTCACTTTAAAACAGAACACCCTTACCTGGTACATCTGACACATCAATAACACAGCGACCCACATTAAGTGAAACACACTGTTGAGGAACATCCAGAACATCCAGGGGGAGCAGGTAGCAATTTGGGTCACATATGTCCAGAATCCATCTTTACTGTAGGTAGTGTCACAGTGTATTCCCCAATCTACAGAAGGAAAAACGTTAATATAGTACTCTGCTGAAACAAAATGTACAAGTTCTGGTTTTATGTATCATTTGACACATTGCTAGACACATCGTATCAGCAGGTGTACACTGTCACCCCCAATCAGTGAAACGAGGGGGCTCTCAACACACCAAGTGCTGTGTGCCTTTAGCGTTGATTTGGGGGTTCTCATGTTCCTGGAACTCCAGAAGACCATTTTAGAAACCCGAAAATCAAGCGGCACAAACACTCAATACCCTTTTATTTGGACAGCTTACAGACCCCCAGTGATGCCATCTCCTATACAAGGTCTCTCAAAACATGCCCAGCAGTTCATTGCAAGTACTACCATTTTTACAGTGGGGATGACACATTAATTTTAACCTGCTGAAAAGATGACTGGCATGGGAGGAGGTGACGTCAGCAAATGTTAGCCAGAATACAGACTATAGAATACTTTACTTTATGCGAGGAGTATTTTCCTAAGGGTTTCCATAAAATAAGTTTGGAAGTTGTTGTCCAAATAGATGTCAGATTAGTTAAAAAGGCGGCTTTGCTTTACAGAGCTAAACCGTAAGGAGGTTTTTCAGGTTGTAAACTATTAATGGCCTTTCTTCCTAAGCAAAGGCCATCAATACTAGATCGGCAGGGGTCCACTGCCTAGGATCCTCACTGATTAGCTATTCACCAGGCCTTTGTGCTCATGCAGCGAGTCAATTTCTGCAGTAGCCAAGCTTGGTATTGGCACTGCAACCAAGCTCCCATTCACTTCAATTAGAGCTCTGCTTGTAATACTAAGCCTGGCCACTGCTTTGCGCATGGAGCTGTCTGTTTCTTGCAGAAATCCGCTCAGTGCATGAGTGCACCAGCCCAGGGAACAGCCGATCGGGCAAGGATCCAGGGCAGCGGACTGATCTACTATTAATGACTTCTCCAAAGGAGTAGTGGCATCACCTGACTAGCAGCTGTCAGGTGCAGGAAGCGCTGACGGTGCAAAGAACTTGGAAGTGAAGGGAGGGCTATGGCTGCTGAAATCGGCTGTAATGCAGCAGATTTATACTCCAATTTGATTCTGTGGCTTTTGCAGAAATGCTACAGATTTTGCCACAGAATTTTCCACTGCATTTCTGCTACATGTAAACATACCCTAAGACTGCCTTCACACTGGCGTCAAAATCGTGCAAGATTTGTGCGCTGCGAGACGCACAAGTATGAACCCCATTCTTTCGAATGGGCTCATTCACATTAGTGATGTTTTCCTGCATGGCACCGCAATGCTATGCAGGAAACAAATCACAGCTGGTCCTACCTAGCTGAGGGATCACCCATTGTTTTCAATGCTGCAGCCAGCCCCATTGAAAGCAATGGCAGAACCCCACAGACCTCTGCCGCAGCTGTCACAGCCGCAGCAGGAATTCCCTTCATCCCCGAAATGATGAAAGGACGTTTTCATGTGGAAACACATCACAACCACAGGGCTTTCACATGGTGGCAAGTGAGATATTGGGCTGTGAATCATGGCCATATATTATGCTCGCCAGTGTGAAGGCGCTCTAAAGCATTCAGTCCACTACTGCGTGCCGAACTATTATTTCTTTTAACCACTTCTACTTTGTCAATTATTATATACACACTACTAAGTGAGAAGTTGGAAAGCAAGTATTACATAGGAAGCAATCGGTGCCACCAACTTGATTACTCCTGGTACCTCTCAGAAGTTACTTGAGAAGATCACACGATCACTAAAATGTGGTTGCTGGGTCAGGGATATTACAGAACCCAAGCCAACTTTAATTACATTTCAACCCAGAAAGGTCTTCACCTGTAACTCTGGCTGCGACAGCAGCTCCAGGTACTAACCTAGCCTCCAGTCCGGACCCAAATATTGTAATATATGGTCCATAAAAATGTAGTCCTTAAACCAACATGAACTAAAATGATAAAGACCGTCAGCTATGGTGTTCGATCAAGGGTTGTCTAAAACAGAAAGCAATGTATACTCACAGGATATGCACCCATAGATCATCCAGCATATCATGCAGAGCAGGAAGAATAGATATCCCATAAAATAGCGATGGTTTCCTGCACCTAAACAAAGAAATGGGTTATATTGGTTTGTGCCTTTTGTTAAAAAAGAAACAATGGCCAAAGCAGATGCCTCTGGAAAGTGTTGGTTGGATTAAACTGGTCATTATATGGTGGGAAGGTTGTTCAACTACTGTCCATCACAGGATATATAATGTACGCTCTGCTACATACCTACACAGTTGCCAACCCAAGGACAGTGGTGGTCAAACTTCGCTATGCAACGGTTGCAAATCCCACAGTGCTTAGATCTCACGGGTTTTCTTATCTGTAAATAGGAATGCATTAGATGACGATGACATTTAGAAGCTCTTTAATGGGAGGAAATCCTCAGGTTATTCTAAAAGAAATGTAATTGTAAGACTCAGAACACGATACTAATTAAAGGCTTCTTATAGTATTGTAGATTCTGCATAGACATGAATAAATTCACCCTTTTAGGGTGCGTCCACACGTTGCAGAAACGCAGCAAAACCAAAATGTTAGAGTTACAGTACCGTTACAACAAAACCATAGCGGATTTTTTCCCCTACATGCAAATAGGATTTTCTTAACTCCTGTTCCCTTTAAATCGTAAGCCTTTCCGCTACAGAAAATCTGCAGCACTTCCTGCAGTGTGTGAGTGCACCCTTAAGAGGGATTCCGTCATCAGGTTCATGCTGACCGAACCAAGGGCAACATAACCCGGGACAGGACTGCCTGTTGTTCCCGTAAGAGCTTTATTTTGAAACAATGCAGCGTTTCAGAAAGAATATATTTTGATGTTCGACTTGGAGCTGAACTCCGAGTCATGGGAGTGGGCCCCGCAGGCTTCTCCCCGCCCACTGCATGAAGATTGGCAGTTGCTGTCCCTGCTTGTGTATAGGAAGAGAGCGGTCAGTTGTCATGCAGTGAGTGGGGAGAGGCTGGCATGGCCCGCCCCATGATTTGGAGCTCAGTTCTGAGTCAAACTTTAACGTGTATTTATTCTGATAGGCTGCAGAATTGCAGAATGAAACCCTCTCGAGGGCAAGAAGCATTGCTGTCCCGGGTTCATGCTGCCTGTGGCTCGGGCAGCATGAACCAGATGAAAGAATCCCTTTAAGAATCCCCTCCCCCCCCCCTTTTTTTTCCTTGTGACAACAATCTTTTATTCTTATGTAACAGGATATACTCACCAAACAGGTACTGCAGAATATACTCAGATCCAGGCTGCCAGTTTCAGCAAGCTCTACAATTGTCTAATAATGACAAAATACCAAACATTTAATAACTTAAGCTGTGCATCATTTCCATACAAAAGCACCTCAAAAACAAAAATACATATTCAATTAAAAGTTCAATTTTTTTTTCCTAACTGTGGAAAAATGAAACATGGACTTTTGTACAAGAAGTCCACTTGTTCTAAACAATTCTTACATAAAAAGCCGTCTTCTTTCACATAGCAACCAAAGGTTTACCCATCTTTATAGAGGAGGGCTCACGCATATAGAGTGCCGAGCACTCGACCTGGTATAGTCCTCCATGCAGAGATGCATTTCAAGGTTATAAGCTCTGTAGTATCATACCCAGAGCAGTATGCATATGGAATCCAACAGGGAAAATCTCTGCATGAAATCAAAGATGTCTGGACAGAGTCGGGCATTCTAGAAATCTACAGGTGCCTTATTAGTGCTCCGTACAATTCAATCTGTACAGAGCTGTAAAAAGGTACATGATATCTAATGCAAATAAGAGCTGAGACAATCCATCTCTGCATCATGTAAACACAGCTTATCTCTTAATAGGAGGGTACCCACATGCATACTTTACTCCTAACTACTGTTATAAAACGGTAATCTTCACAAGCAAACAAGGGCTAGCCCCCCCCCCCCCCCCCCCCAATGGGAGGTAATGCTACCCATTTCACTGAAGAAAGATACAGTTCCCAAGAGGAGGCTCTCAAGCTGCAAGTAGAATCCAGCATCCAAAATTGATAGACCATTTTTTATTATCTCTTTCCAATCTAATTTTGTATTCAGGGTTTCCTAAAAGGCTCTCTTTTTGCTGTTATACAAAGGTGCCATCTGCTGGCTAAAGCCAGTGTGTGTGCGCCAAAGAGGCTCCAACAGCGCAGTGGCTGGCACTAGACGGTAAGAATACCTTGTCGGACGTCTTCTGACATTGAAGCTGTACAAGCTTCAATCCACATCAGACAGTGGATTGGAAAGGGTTAAAGCAGTAATTAGGATCCAAAAGCTATACACAGGAAATCATCTACTTATGCCTTTTCAGTTTTGGATTGCTTTGCCATACAATGCCATGACTATAGGTCCCAAGGCAAAAATGCATAAAAAACAAACAAAAAAAAAAAACAGGACTGCACGACTGTGAATCTTGATTTGGATGCTTCAGTAACAGTGAGTTTTTATTAGATTTTGGATCCTGAATTTTACCTACAAGGTTACATTTTCCAGTCTTCCTGCAGTCCCATGCTGCCGCCACCATACGTTCACCGCCATCACCACCACTACATCATTCATCTGCCGAATAGGAAAGCTTGGCATCTGTGATGCCCCTTCTACATGGGTCGAGAATCTCTCGAGCAAACAGGCTGGTGACATCACCAGCTCACCCGTGCCCGGGCAGTCTGTTTGGACTGCATGATTCTCATTGAACGATCAGCGTTTAAACTGGCTGGCGCAGATTTTTTATGCCGGCTGAAACTGAAGGACAGACTAGAAGCATACGATTCTCGTTTGTTGTTCAGTCGTCGGTGGAGCTTAAGCTAAAAAATTATTGTTCAGTTTTGCTCGTTTGAATGATTTTCTGAACAATAATCGTTCGTCTAAACGCATCATTAGTGACAAGCAAGTGTGGGCAGAGCCATAAAGAAGTTGGAATAGATCCAGGTTTACGATCCTTTGCTCCCTCCTGCGAGACAAGCTAGATTTGCTTTTTACCTTTTTCTTTTGTTCCTCTGTGGCCTTGATAATGCCCGGATCAGATTTCCAGGATTTACCAAAATTGTAGAACAGTGCGACACTGTTTGCCAAAAATGGAAGATGGATGAAGAGAAAATTCAGATGTGCTACAAATTAAGGAAGATCAACAAAGTGACATGCAAAAAATAAAAACCACTTGTTTAAGGCATATCTGTTCACACATTAGACCTGGATAGACATAATCTAGTCATGTGAAGACAACAGAAGGCTTGTTCGTGGAATCACACAGACGGAAAAAAGAAAATAAGAAAAAGAAAAAAAACCACCCCCACACCCACACCCCCCCCCCACACCCCCACACCCACACCCCCCCCCCGCCCCACACCCCCACACCTTTAAAATGAGGGTTCGTCCAGTTTATGTCATCTGCCTAATGCAGTTGTTCCAGGTAATTTTTTTTTTTTAATAAGCTGGTCCCCAGGGCAAACATAATAAAGAGCTGATCCTCTCATCTCCCCGCTGCCACACTGGTCTCCGCTGTGCCATTTTGATTAAGGCCACCCTCATACATGCCACTTTTTACAGCGTTTACTGTGGAGTTTCAAACGCCACGCTAAATAAACGCTGTAAAAACAACTCCATTGATTTCAATGGTGCTTCCCAGACTAGAGTTCTAATGCCGCGTTTCTTGAATTTTCAGCTTTTAAAACGCGATGCCTTCCCCGTTGAAATCAATGGCGAGGGTTTTCAACGCAGTAGAATGCGGCGTACAGCGTTTTTGAACATAGCGTTCCATGCCACCGGGAGGGAAAGTGAAAGTTTTGACGTCATCGGCTTTCTTTGCCAGAGTTGTTACTGCGGTAAAAGCGCAGTAACATTGTAGGCAAAGGCTAACACTAAGCGCTGCATGAAGCAGCTCTGCCGTAGTAAGTACGTCGCATTTACAGATGCAGCATTTTTACGATCGCCTGTGTGAGAGTGTTCTAATGGCTGCCGTCAGCCTGTGATGTCCAGTAAACCTGCAATTATAGAGCGCAGCAGACCGTTTACAAGACAGCAAACGCTGACCTCAGCCTGCAACCACGATGTCCGCGAGGAGGCGCGGAACCACCGACAGAGCGACGAGGGCGGAGAGGAGAGGATCAGCTCCATAGGCACTTTGTGTTAACACTGAGTGTAACAGCAGTATTGAGTAACACAACCTGGTGGTAATGCTCATATACGTCTAACTGTAAGAACCTAACACAAGCATCTCAAATGGAAACAGAGTAAGCTGCTCTACCAAGACTAAACACTTACGGTATTTTTCGCCTAAGACGCACTTTACGTGTGTCCCCCCACCCCCACCAAAGTCAGTGCGTCTTATAAAGCGAACGTGCTGAAATTCAGCGCGATTGTACTAACTGAAATGCGGTCGTGCAAACAAATGTGTGATCAGTTCGCAGTTTTCCCTCTTCCCACTGCCGCCCATACGTACTGCTGAGTGGTAGTGAGCCCCGGAGGGAACGTCTGCCGCTTCCCCGCCTGCACCAAATGGCTTTTTCCCCTTCCTCCTGCCGTACACAAGTGCAGCTGTGACACGGAGCTCAGGTATTTCAGACCTCTGCTTCTCCGTTGCCCGGTACTATCCCCTGCACTGTCCCTGTGGGAGTTCAAAGTATTTTTTCCCCCCCATTTTCCTCCTCTAATACGGGGGTGCGTCTTATCATCCCGTGTGCCTTATAAAGCGAAAAATACGGTAAGAAAATTTGCTGACGTATGCCCGCGCTATCAGGGCACTTTTCAGAATAAACTGTCATGTGTGTACATGAGGAATAACTATTCTGGCCATTATAGGCTTTGTGTCCTACATTTTCACCTGTATTCACCTTTGTAGGCTGCATCTGTAATTCTCAGCCTTCACTGAGCTACTAGGTGGAGACTAGTAGCCTATGTCTCCCATTCACTGCATACATAGGCAAGCAGAATAACTCACTTTCTCTGTAGCACCTTCATATGTAACAGCTGCATGGAAGACATTATACAGCAGTACTGAGCAGTGCATATAACATTTCAGTATCTATGAGACAGCAAGCACCATCGCCTGCAGAAGTACCTGTGTGAGGGTCTCTACTTCTGTCTGTCTCGCTCCAGGAGCCCTTCCTCCTCCCCTCTCCATAGAATTATTAGCGAGACATGAGACAGCAGAAAGCCAAGACCCATTCCCATTTTCTGTAATTTGTCTCTGCTGCTAGACACGTCACATAACAGGCAGTGGACAGCAAGTTAGCAGGAAGTGAAACCCCTGGTGGCCAGCACTTGAGGTTTTTCAACACTAAAAATGACATTTTAGATATAGTGGACTGCACGTATGTTAGTGGTCACATAAGCACAAGTTCTAGAAACCATTAACAAAACAGTATAACTTAATACATCTGGTCTTTGCAGAGCACCATCAACACATCAGGATCAACATGGGGTAAATAATGAAATACATGCCAAAACAAATCCACTAAGAGGAAGGAGTTATTTTTTTTTATAATAATTAAAACCAGATAGTGGAATAGATTTCATTTTTCTAATCTGTTTATATTTCCTGATTGTAGCTTTACTTTATTGTCTGCACAGAACTATGCAGGCTGCCATCTTGTGTGAGCTGAGATGCGATTTACGGCAACCGCATGGAACACTCAGACAATGGATGGGGGGGGGGGGGGGCGCAATACTGACTTCTATGGGAGATTGCCCTAGGCATTCTCAGGGACCTGTGCAGAGGTCATTGTGCAGGGGAGAATAGGTAAACTGTGACTATAACCTACTTTGAGTGGCGGATCCGTTTACTAGAATAGATTACATACACACACGCTTGCTGTGGTGCAGCATTCCCAAAACAACTCTGCCCACATGTGGATGCATTATGTAACTACACGCTATGCCACACACACCATCACATCTACAGTGTGGGCCACAGAAAAGTAGCCTGACACCACACTCTTATGAAAGCTGTCTAAAGAAAATAGGTATGTTACTTTATCAACCAATCACAGCGCAGCTTTCATTTCTTGAACTGCTGAGGTAAAATGAAACCTGTGCTCTGATTGGTTGCTATAGGCGTCAAATATTTTCTTGGCCAATTTCCCGTTCTGTACAATATGCTTCTTTGGAATGTTGTTTTCCAGGAGATATTTTAATTAAATGTACTAATAATAAAAGAAAAAAGTCTGCGGAGCCTTTTGAAGAATAACGGCAGTGTCTATAAAAGTAGGCCAGTGGGGCATCACACAAAGGGACCTTCACGTCAGCCTGCCCCGGGTATTTTGTGCTTTAGAAATAGCCGATGCCTTTAATTATTCTTAATTCCACTGAGCATTGAATAGATTTATATATTAACCTCTCCATGCTCAGGAGAAATATATATCAGATATATCTCAAAATCAAAACACACACTAGGTCAGGCTTTCTACTAATCTGTGTGTAGGCCTTTACTATAGATGGGTGAGCACACGCTTGGATCTCTCACTCTCACCAATATTACAGTTTTTCGTTTTGTATTTTTGTGGGTTTTTCTTTAATATAGATCAGGATACTGAAATTCCTTTAAAAAAAATTTTTAAAAAAATTCTAAAAAAAGCTGTTTAACATTAAAAAAAATAACTTTCTACAATTGGACATTTTCTGATTATACATTCCACTGAAGTGCAGTGTACATATTAAAAACCAGTTAAACCATTACTGGCACTCAGTAAGTCTCTGCACTTCTGGAAATCCTAAGAACTGAACTGAAGTGATAATAAACCATATTTAGCCCTGAGGAAAGAATGCAGAGGAGTGCAGGCAAACAAGGGCTCCATGTGATTCACAGGGAACTAGGATATGCACACATGTCTAGACGGACGTCATCAACTAACTATGTGAAGCCTTAAATGGACTTTTAGCTGGATGCAAGTGAAATGAAGGAGAGCCAGAATACTTTACAACTGAATGCTATGAGTCAGCAAGACGAGAGGCATGAAATCAGGGGAACAGAGGAGGAAACAGGAGGGAGATGCCAGGAAGAAAATGTCATTTCCACATACACAAGACCTGCCTCACTTCACCTAAAACCAGCTGCCCTACATACAAAATGCATTAAAGTATTAACTAAAAGCTTTCCAGAACTGGCCGGCCGAGCGACGCCACGCCGGGGTACCCAGGGGGCCGAGCGACGCCACGCCGGGGTACCCAGGGGGCCGAGCGACGCCACGCCGGGGTACCCAGGGGGCCGAGCGACGCCACGCCGGGGTACCCAGGGGGCCGAGCGACGCCACGCCGGGGTACCCAGGGGGCCGAGCGACGCCACGCCGGGGTACTAAAGATGAATTTTAGCACATCAACCACCCTCTCCTGTTCTATTGTACCCTAGATCATACAGCAGAAATACCATCAGACTGACCTACTATCAATCATGTTTACTATAGAAAGAAGGTGGACAAGACGTTTGTAGAAGTGGAAAGGAATTTGATCTTCAAAGCCAATCCCTGCTAAATGTATCACGAGAAAGGATATCATTCCAAAACCAGAAGAACCAGGTAACATACATCCAAAACTTGGTGGCCAGGTATATCCCAAGTGGAAGAGCACTGTGCATAGAATGATCAAAGAAAGACCTGCACAAAAAAAAGGGAAAACAATGAATTAGATGCTAAATACAGATAAAATTGCTGCATTGACTTTAAGGGGTTATTCCCCCATCTCAGCCAGTTATCTCCTGTCCACAGGATGTCCACACACACAAAATATACATTAATTTACACCCCCACCCCCCAAATGGTATATATTCTTTTACTGCATCCCTCTACGTAGGATAGCATAGTCAACTATGCCAAATATCACCCCAGCGTATGCAAAAATAAGATTCCGTCCTTCCGGCACATCCACCAAACATGGTTCAGAAATGTAATCTGAACAGTGGCGACAGCTCTAGTATACTGCACATATCACAACATAGTATGGCTGGGTATCAAGCTCCATATTGGGATACATTTCTAATTTAGTCTAATCCTACTTCCCTTTTTTTCACCTAAAACAAGGATCAAGCCTAAAATCCCCATTGACTGTGTTCAGCAATTGTCATGCGAATGTATAAAAGACTACTGCACATCACTGCAGGATGCAGGATGTAGTCCCATGAAGGATTGTCTCAAGTGAACTTGTACTGAAAGACTTTACAGAAACAGATGGCACTACATGAGCACAATGGAAACAGCAGCTCTAATAAAGC
Source organism: Eleutherodactylus coqui (assembly GCF_035609145.1). NCBI lineage: Eukaryota > Metazoa > Chordata > Amphibia > Anura > Eleutherodactylidae > Eleutherodactylus > Eleutherodactylus coqui. The sequence continues at coordinate 141,635,826 of NC_089838.1, read as the reverse complement.
CATCAGCAATTTGGGGCATATTTACTTAGACTGGAGTCTCACATGTCGGTCTTAGTAAACCCTGCGCCCATTTACCAAGACAAATGTATTATGTGGTGCAAGCCTCTTCGTTCATTAGTTTCATCTGATGGGACCTCCGAGCATCACATGCTAGTGAATATGAAGGGCTGTGGTTGGCCATGCCCTTTAAATACCTTGTCCCATCCACTTAAAAAAAAAAGTGGTGGCAGTGTTCATGACTAAAAAGTGGCAGTTTTGGCATGTGGCAAGACTGACTTTTATATGTCAGAATTTTGGCATCCATGCCATAATAATCCCGTTTGTGCCTTACAAACTAAACCCTTAGTTTTCAGTCTTGCCTGACCAGTGGTTAACTATATTGACATTCAGTTAAAGGGAATCTGTCACCATGTTTAGGATTTCCTACCCGACACCCTGGATCCAAAACGCTCACTTTATTTCTTGCTGTTCTTTCCATAAAACCACAGCTTCCCTGCTGCAGCGGGCCAAGGCTGTAGTCATAGCCAATCTTGAGTGGTGGGCTAATCCCCGACTCCCTGCTGTTGACTGACCACTTTCTTCTAAGGCTGCCTGTCCAAGGCCATGATGGAATATCGCTAGCGATATTACACCGCGGGTGAGGAGAGGGGAGCACTAAAAGGCTCACCGCAGGGAATCGCGGCATGCCACGATTTTAATCACACGAGCAAAAAATAAATAAATTTAAAAAAAAAATAAAAAAAATCGCTATGAATCTCCGCTCGTGTGCAGTAGGCTGCGCTTTCCATAGTTATCCTATGGAAAGTGTGTTACACGAGCTCCGTGTGAGATTTATCACCGCGGATCTCGCAATGACATCTCGCCTGTAGAGAACCAGCTTTATACTGTGCATCAGAAGATTGTTACCAACCAGCAGTAGGGGAGCCTCAGCTCATAAATATGGCAGACTACCCTGGAGGTTAGGAAAAGTACAGTTAGAAATAAATGGTCACTCCGATAGGGCACTAGAATATTGGTGAGAGATTCTCTTTAACAGCAGCACTTGAACGGTTTTTTCTCCCTTTTAATCAAATATTTGCACGTTTGTAAAACACAAGAGTCAGAATGTACTGCAGGCAGTTCTGTTCCGGGGCTCCATATTCCATGATATCATGTGGCCTGTACAGAATACAAACCCCATAGCATTATGTTGTGTGAACTGGAATCAGATTTATTTTTTTTATGCAGACCTATGAGGCTCACGTTGTACATGTCATAGGCTTGTATAGAGTGACTGATCATTTCTTCGTATTTATATGCAACATTACTTTTATGAAACTTTTTTTTTTTTTTTTTTATAATTACCAGGGCTTAGTGGCACATGGTTGGTGTGTTCCCAGAATGCTCCTATGTACACATTATGAGCAGCAGTGATCTACTTGGAACAGGGCTATCAGGCGTGGCTGAAGAGACCTGAAGAATCCCAGGAGCTGGCCATTTGCCTTTTTTTATTTGTTGACCATTCAGCGGTACATCCACAAGATTATTTTGGATCTTAGGCTGGGTTCCCAAGGGGCGGAATTTCCGTGCAGACTTTCCGCACGGAAAATCCGCCGGCAATCTTAAACCTGAGCCCAAGCAGCAAAGTGGACAAGATTTGCAAAAATCTCACCCACATGCTGCGGACAAGCCGCGCCAAAAGACATGCTGTGTGGAATTTAAAGCCGCAGCATGTCAACTGTATCACCGTTTCCACTGCTGCAATTTCTCCTCTCTATGGAGCGAGATGGCTGTAGAGGAATACAGGCAGCGAAGCAGTTTCACAACCCGCGCAGGTTTTGAAGCGGTCTTTCCGTAGCAGAATTTCCTGCAGTCATTTTGTGGGATTTACGCCTTGCGTGACTGCAGCCTTACAGAGAGTAACAACACAATTAAAAAACCATTTACACAAGGTTTCATTTACTCCACTATAACAGAAATCAGAACCCAATGTATATTGAAGAGAAAAAAGTAACGGTGACCTCCATAAAGAAGAAAACAAACTACTGCGCATGACCAATGGTGAGCGGCCGTAGTCATACACAATACAGAAAGTTTAGGTATGTGGGGGGGGGGTCACCGACTGGAGTCTGCTGCGGGCCTTCTGCATGCAGGATCTGGTCCACCCGTGTGAAGCCGGCATAAAGCCTTGAGGCAATAACCCCAGGAGAAAGTAGACTACAAAGAGGGAATCACAGGTAGGGCTTGAACCCAAGTAAGCTCTTTCAGTTAAAGCCATTGGTCTAGAAAATCCTCCTGAAGGAAGGAGAGACCTCTTAAAATGGGCTATTTGCATAGATCTACAAAGGCCCATTGAGACACTCTGAGATGGATACCAAGTCCAACCATGTAAGCCACCAAGAGCCTGTCCAAAAAAAAAAAAAAAAAAAGATAGGCCCAGCATCTGCCTGAAAGATGCCACGCTTGAAAAAGGGCATGGAAATAACCTCAGGAAATTGAATAGTTCCCATTATTGGGAACAAAGGGGACGATGAGACCAACTTCCCAGGAATTAATCTAGCAACTAGGGAAACTTTTAGGCCTCATGTTCACGGGGGGAGGGGGGGGGGGGGGGGGGGAAATTCAACAAAACGACCGCCATCCACATAGCCTGTGAAAAAAAACAGTCCTAAGATAAGTGAATGCATCTCTAGATCAGAGGGAAAAGGGGTTGGAGCCCAATGTCACATGGTTTGTTCCTGTCAGTCTGAACTGTTAGGCCTCATGTCCACGGGCAAAAGAAGAATTAAAATCCGCAGCGGATTTTAACTCTTCTCCTGCCTGCGGATCCGTATCCCATAGGGATGCATTGACCACCCGCGGGTAGATAAATACCCGCGGATGGTCAATAAAAGTGATTTTTTTTTTTTTTTTTTTAAACTGAGCATGAAAAAATCTGGACCATGCTCCATTTTCGTGCGGGTCTCCCGCGGGGACAGCTCCCACAGGCTTCTATTGGAATTTACTCACCCGACGTGCCCTGCGCATCCGCCGGGCCGAAGAAAGAAGATCCGGCCGCGACGGAGAGAAGATCAAGAGCGGGCGAGAGGTGAGTTAATTTTTATTTTTGCCTTATGTCCGCGGGGCAGGAGGGACCCGCTACGGATTCTCCATGTAGAATCCGTAGCGGGCCTGACTTTCCCCGTGGACATGAGGCCTAAGGCAGGTTTCACACTTGCATGAAAATTCCACTATAATGTACAGTACAATGTTAATGAACGGGGTTTTAAACTAAATCTATCCACTAACAGCAGGGGGGAAAAGGAAAAAAAGTTGTGGATTCAAGTAGAATTCTCGATTTGTTGTGGAAAAGTGATTGTGGATTTAATTACATTGAAATGAATGAGTGAAAGAAAATAAAAAATAGATCTGCCATGAAATCTTCCACATATGTTGACTTACTTTGATAAGAATTGCACCATTGCCCAAACTCCACCATACATGAGTCCTTTAATTAACCAGGAATCAATATCAAGATCAGCAATAAATCCAACCAACCAAATGACTAGGAATGGCGTTCCTAGCATTACTTTTTGGCGAAATTCCTGAAAAAGTAAGCAAAAAACAACATATTAAGCCAAAGTTTACAATACGTTAAAAAAATAACAAATAAAAAAAACTATATAGCATCTCAAATATACTATTTTATAAAGGACCTGTAATGACTTGTTATTTCTAGTTTGAAAGCCTGGTCCATTGAAGATTCTTATTATTACAATAAATGCTTCAAGACATATTAAAGGGGTTGTCTCGCGGCAGCAAGTGGGGGTATACACTTCTGTATGGCCATATTAATGCACTTTGTAATGTACATCGTGCATTAAATATGAGCCATACAGAAGTTATTCACTTACCTGCTCCGTTGCTAGCGTCCCCGTAGCCATGGATCCGTCTAAATTCGCTGTCTTCTGGCGTTTTTAGACGCGCTTGCGCTGTGCGGTCTTCTGCCTTGTGAATGGGGCCGCTCGTGCCGGAGAGCTGGTCCCGCGTCGTCATCGTAGCTCCGCCCCGTCACGTGTGCCGATTCCAGCCAATCAGGAGGCTGCAATCGGCAATGGACCGCACAGAGCCCACGGTGCACCATGGGAGAAGACCCGCGGTGCATCGTGGGTGAAGATCCCGGCGGCCATCTTGGAGAAGGAAGAAAGAAGACGTCGCAGAGCGGGGTTTCGGGTAAGTAATATATATTTTTTTTTTTTTTTTTTAACCCATCCTTTGGGTTTGTCTCGCGCCGAACGGGGGGCCTATTGAAAAAAAAAAAAAAAAACGTTTCGGCACGAGACAACCCCTTTAAGGCGCCCATGATTTTCACAACATGCCAGCCATCTCTACTTCCATAAAATATATGAGTGCTGGGATATTCTTTTTTTATTTTAATAGTTCATACTTTGTCACAGACAAAAAAGACCTTAAAAATTATGTAGGGGGCTTTTTTTCTAAACACGGCCGCTTGACTTTCTGGTATATTCTTAGGATTTGAATCTATAAAAACTCTATCAGAAAATTTATTTCAGTATTTTAAATACATTCATCTAGTACTCTTTTCACTGCCCATAAAAGAATACAGAAGGCCCAGGGATGTAATCACCATGCATCACAACGCTACTTCTTACCTTGTCTGCCTTTAGCTTTTTCAGGAATGAGGGATTATCATAGCCTTTAGCTTGTCTCGCTTCTTGCAAATGGTTAATCATCCAGACATTTTTCCTCTGCTTTGCTAGATCGAGCGGGGATTCTCCCTGTTGGATTACATGCAGTATACAAGGTTTTCTTAGGCTACAACTGCTTAGACATGTCATAACTTTAAATTAGATATACAAGGTATACTTAATGAAAGTTGTCCTTAAACATGACAATAACATGGAAGTTAAATAAAAGGTATCTACCGTGTTTCCCTGAAAATAAGACAGTGTGTTATATTAATTTTTGTTTCAAAAGGTTTAACTTTTTTACATGTATAGCTGCCTGGACACTATTTAAATTGATTTTTTAAATTAACTGTTAGCAGGGCTTAATTTTGGAGTAGGGCTTATATTTCAAGCATCCTCAAAAAGCCTGAAAAATCATTTTGCATCCTCAAAAAATCTGGAAAATCATGCTATGTCTTATTTTCAGGGCATGTCTTATTTTCAGGGAAACAGGGTAAGCAGGGCTACTGTAACACTGCAGACTGATACAGCATTCATAATGCCTACATCAGTGATGGTGATAAAATTGACAGGCTGTGGAATTGAATTCTGCACCACAAGGTAACGTCCGCACAGATTTCGTGTGGATTACTTGTAGACAAAATTTTTAAGATCTCATCCACTTTGCTGCTACTGTAAATGCTACAGACTCGCTGTGCGGAGGGTTCGCGCAGAAATTCTGCAGCAAATCGGCCCCGTGTAAACCCCACTTAAAGAAGGAAAATAAAATTCTCTACTTAACTCCAACTAGTTTTACCTTAATGTTCTGTGCATCAACATTGGCACCAGCGTCAAGCAGCAAACTAATGACTGTAGTATTTCCAGCTAATACAGCCCAGTGTAACGCAGTGTTCTTGTGGTATTTATCACCAAGATTAACAGACACGTTAAATGTAAGGAGCAGCCTTGTGGGGTCCACACTAGAAAAGAAAGACAGAAACAAGATCTCCTTTTCATCTGTCATACTTCTACCATTAGGTTTACAACTTTAAAGACACTCCTACTTTTCTTTAGTACATAAAAATCCTTTGCTTTAAAAAGGGGTTGTCCGAGTTATATATTGTTCTGTGAAAGTAAGTTCCCCATGCAGGAGAACAAAATGAAAAATACTCCCCTCTCTGTGCCCCTGCGGTGCCCAACACCGCTGCTCTGTCCTCTGCTGCTCCATTTACAAGCTGCAGCCTTGCCCGTTTCTGGGACATGACAGGCACTGCAACCAATAACAGAGCTTAGCGACTGAGTGCCAAGCTCAGTTATTGGCTGCAGCGCCTGTGACAGCCTGGAAACACTGTTTCAGCCATAAAAGACAGCCGGCAGTGTATGCAGTGCCATTTTAACACCACACGCTTGGCACATAAATACTTCCTGGCACATGAGGGGTTTAGCACATGGTTTACCTGTTCCGTTTTTTACAGTTTTGCTTAAAATACTGTGATATACAAAAGCAGGAGAGTCATTACCTGTGTGTTCTGTAAGCTGCCCACATTAATGGAGTCATACCATTCTGATCCATCATATCTACATCCTGGAACAACAAAAAGGGGTAAACTTGTCAGAGTGAAGATTAAAAAGTACCAGTTATGTCCTAAAGGCGGCAGGGCTGGCTGCATAGCTCTGACTCCATTGCTGCTTTTCTTTCCTCATACGCCAGTTCTTCCATATGGGCTTTTAAGACTTGGCTCCATAAATCGGTCAACTGGGTAACGTCATATTAGATAGTCTGATGTTCTTCACCTTTAGGACATGATAGGTCCTCTCTAAACAGTCCTATATTTGACGTTTCAAGTCAGCTATACTATATCTATGGCTAAATAATGCATGAAGAACACACAAAAAAACAAAACAAATTGATAACAACTATGGTGCAGGCGTCATAAAAGGTCTGCGCCTGCCAATACATACAAGGGTCAGTACTTCACGTTCAGATGTTTCTTTCATATAAAAACCAATTCCTGCTTCGTCCACGTCAGAGAAAAATACTTCTATGCAATACTGCTTGTAGAGAAATGATGTTTCGAGCAAAGGCCCTCTATCGGGCTAACAGTTCCAAAAACTACATCCCGAAGCCGGATGATGGTGCTCTGCAAGAAGCCTGACCCGTACTTCTATTGTACACAACAATTGGTGGAAAGGAGATCTTAGCACAGGGGTACTGGCGCCCAGAACACACACTTATGAGAGGGTGCTGTCTGAAGATGCGCTGGCTGACAGACCGGTAAACTACAGGAGATATGAATTAGAATATAACTGTCTGTGCTCACAGCTCACTTTCAATCATAAAGAGATCGCAACATGGAAAATTAAGTCACCAAAAATTCTTTGAAAAAAAAATAAATAAAAAAAATTGTTTAATTTAAAAACTTGTTTTATACAACTGGACATTTTCTAACGACAAATCTCCTTTAGGCCCGCTGCACACGGGCAGAAATTCCGCAGCAGGATTTCACATAGAATTTCGGCCCGTGCCCGCCTAGGATTGCATTAGATAACGCAATTGTAGACAGACGGCTGTGACTTGTCCACATAAAAACTCACGCGGAAAACAAATCACGGCATGTTCTATTTCTGTGCGGGTCTCCCAGAGACCTACACAGAAATGTCAGTGGTGACGGGCCGGAGCACAGCAGAGAATGAAGACGCCGAGAGCGGGTAAGCCGCAGGCCTCTGCAGGGGCACAGTACCTCTGCAGCGGGATCCAACCTGGCCGTCTGCAGGCGGACTTAGGCCGCCTGCAGATGAGCGGGTCAGATCCGGCAGCGAGAATTCTTGCCGCGCGATCCGACCCGAGCGCCTGCAGGGACGAGCGCGTACTCACCCGCGCCTGGCGGCCCCGGCTCTTTCATGTGCCGGCTGCCGCGCAGCCGGCGCATGCGCAGACCGAAGCCGGCGGCCGGGTGAGTGCGTGCCCCGCAGAAAATTAGGACATGCCGCGGTTTGTTTGCCGCGCGAGATTTCGCGCGGCCAAACCGCGGCCGTCTGCATAGGAGTGCGTATTTTAATGCACTCCTATGCAAACTTTCAGCGGCGGAAATCCCGCGGGAAATCCCGCGGCGGGATTTCCGCTCGTGTGCAGGCGGCCTTAAGGTAGGAAAAATATATCAAATATATATTCCATTAAATATATTTGATTGTTTGCAAGCAAACCATATGCAGCATGCTCTTTATAAACAATTATAAGTACACCAAACAAGGTTACCAGCTATGTAAATCTATTATACCCACCTGTCCCTTCGCTATAAGATATGCCACAATAGACGTATGCCCAAACTGGGCAGCTAGGTGAATACAGCTGCAGCCTTCTCCATCTATAAGTGAGGGGTCAGCGCCATATTTCATCAACTGGACAACCATGGAGAGATGTCCTTGTCTGAAAGGCCAACATGATATAGGTTAGAGATCCTTGGGGAAAAAAAACAAATCCCCAAGGTCAATGCAAGGACTTCCTGCAGAAAATATATAAAGAGACACGGATGTGACATGGGTAGTAATGCAATATCTGCTGCCACTGACTAAGGCATCATGTCCACGGGCAAAAGATAATTTTAAATCCGCAGTGGATCACCCGCACGCGGATCCGCACCCCATAGGGATGCATTGACCACCCGCGGATGGTCAATAAAAGTGAATTAAAAAAAAAAATTTAAAAAATTAAAAAATGGACATGCTCCATTTAGGTACAGGTCTCCCGCAGGCTTCTATTGAAGCCTATGGAAGCCGTCCGGATCCGCGGGAGACCTAAAATCAGACTATACTCACCTGCTCCGGATCTTCCCTTCTTCGCGACTTGATCTTCTCTCTTCGGGCTGGCGCATGCGCGCGGCACGCAACCGGCGTGCCGTGCACATCCGCCGGGCCGAAGAAGGAAGATCCAGCGCGACGGAGAGATCAAGCCGCAAAGAAGGAACAATCCGGAGCAGGTGAGTAATTGTTATTTTTAGCCCTCATGTCCGCGGGGCAGGAGGGACCCGCTACGGATTCTCCATGAAGAATCCGTAGCGGGCCTGATTTTCCCCGTGGACATGAGGCCTAATGTTTTGGTCAAGGTTTAGAATATGCATCTTTAGTCACCAAATTTCTCCCTTCAGGTTATAGATGAGGAAAGATGAAGAAAAGAGGCATTTTTCAGTGCATTAACCAACTTCCAGGGATCAACAGTAAAATGGTATCTCCATCTCTATCCACTAGGATATGCCATTGGTTTAGGAGAGTGTGTGTGTGATCTTCTAGTGTAGCATGCCATCACCAAATGTTCTTCCTTCACACACCATAACTCCATCCACTTTACTCTTACCTAGTTGCCCAATGAAGAGGAGTGGAGTTTAAGTCACCTCCAAGTTGGTCCACAATAGCACCTTTAGATATGTAGAACCTGCAGAAGAAGAAATATGATATTTACTGACAGGCAGGCTTCTTTTGTATTATTACCACTGAGGGTTTAACGCCTTTCCACATGTCCTAAAATTGATGGGCCACCTCCATTAACACGAGCAAAAAGATTTTAGAAAACGAGTCTCTTCGTGCTTAGCACAACCAGTCTGTGTATGTGGTCTCCTGGACGTCTGAATTGAGGCAGTGCAATACATTCTGCTTGCAGCACCTCCGGGAGAAACATTTAGCCTCCTGCAGTTGCCACCAATGACTACAAGCTAATCACTGGGGTATGTTGTGGAGGGGTGTCCTAAAGAGTAACAAGCACAGTTAGTGCACTAAAAGAAAAAAAAAAAATTTATAATATTAAAATATATATAGATTTTTTTACCCTGGACAAATACTGATCTGTGTTCGGCCAATAGGGGGGGGGAGGGAGGGGGGGGGGGGGCACACAACTAAGAAGCTGCATTTGAAAAATAAAAAATAGATATGGCATGAAAAATACAACCACTGGAATACATATATAGGTTTACATTAACTCCATATTGCAGTGTGCAAAAATAAGGACCAAATATAGAGGTAAGATAAGGTTGTCTGAGAGTTCTTAGGCCAGTTCCTCATGGCCGAGAAACTCATACAAGATTTGTGCGTTGCAAGACGTGTAAACATGAACCCCATTCTTTTGGATGAAGTGAAACGAATGGGTTCATATTTGTGCATTTTGCAACACACAAATCTTGTGCGATTTTCTTGGCTGTGTAAAAGCTGCCTTTGGTCTGGTTCACATGGTCAAGAAAACCGTGCGAGATTTCTGCGTTGCAATAAAAACACATCGCAGCATGTCCTATCTTCCTGCGATATCACCCAATGTGTTCGATGTGACCAGCGGGCGGCAGCAGCAATGGCCCCAAGCAATGGGAGAACTCCGCGATACTCTGCCACGTCTGATTGTTCTGGCTGGGGAAATTCCTTCATCACTGCAGAGATGAAGGGATTCCCCGTAGTGATGGAAGGCTGTTTCCATCTGAAAACACCTCGCATACATGGGGCCTTCACATGGTGGAAAGTGCGATATTAGATTGTGAAGCACAACCTGACATTGCTCTCGCCCGTGTAAAACTAGCCGTAGTCTGGGATCACACATGCCGGAATCTCGGCAAAATCTCACAGTTTGGCCACAGCGAAAAAACCACGAGATTTCCGCCAAAAAAAGCGCTGCTTCAAAACCCGTGGCACTTAGCTGCGGGTTTTAAAGCGGCCTGGCTGCTTGCTTTTCCGCTGCAGCTGTCGCTCCCACAGAGGAGAGCGCGGCCGCACCGGAATAAAAGAGAAAAAAAATTTGACATGCTGCGGCCGCCGAATCCGCGCCACAGCGCTGGCTTTGCCACGACGGAGTCGCCGTCCCATGTGGGTAAGATTTCTGAGAAATCTCGTCCACATGGCTGGCCAATACCAGGATTAGCGGCTGCAGGGACTTGCCGCAGTGAAATTCTGGACGGAATTTCAGCGGCAAATCCGCCTGTGTGAACCCAGCTTAAGAGTGCGCTCAGTCATGGCAAATTTCACCTCATTAATTTGAATTCAGTTAAAAGAGAAATTTCCTGCAGATCAGCACCAAAATCTGCCGCGAATCAGCCACGTGTACCCCCTTAGTGACGAACCCTTACCCCCTTAGCGACAGCCTGTATGCACCTTAACCCTTTTCAGTCCGACTTGTATCCTGATTTTCCTAGGAGGCTTACTCTTTTTCTGCCCTTATACAACAGAGCTATATGCTGGCTAAAGCTAGTACTGCATGAAGTGACACGTTGGATAGGCTCCGACAGCAGAGAGGTTGGCAATATACAGTAAGAGAACCCCGACGGACGTCTACCAACATCGGAACTGGACAGCCTTAAATCATAATGTCTTCACAGGTCAGACAGTGGATTGGAAAGGGTTAATGACCAACTAATTTTTTCAGTTTTTTTCCATTTTCCTTTCCAAGAGCCATAACTTTTTAATTTTTTCGTAGACAGCCAGATGAGGGCTTTTTTTTATTTCAGGACTAGTATTTTTAATGGCATAATTTTTGGGATATGTATGATAAAGTATTGTGTAAAACTTTTAATACGTGTTTTTAAAAATACACGGTGATTGGAAAAAATAAAATAAAATGCCATTTGTGGTTTTTTGGATTCCATTTTTACAATGTTCAGTGTGCAAAATAATGTAACAACATTATTCTCTGGGTCAGCACAACTCAGCACAATTTGGTATCACCAGGTTTTGCCATTTTTGTACATTCTGAGCAAAACTGTCCCATGGATGGTGTTATCAGTAACTGACATCTGTGTATTACTGTACATACAGAGATAGCTGTCATTAATAGCTCCGCCTATTGGACTGTTCAGCTCCGAATGAGCAGAGATATAAATGAATAAAATACAAGTTCTACTGAGGCTTTCCCCATAAAACTATATATCAGTCTGCACAGATCTCTAGCAGATAAACAGGTTTTCAGTTCTGGAAGATGAAAGGAATCTGACGAAGCCGCCACCATGTCGGACATCCTAAATTTTGGGAGCAGCCCTGCTTCTCTGTTTAAAAGAGTCTCTCTGGGCCTGGATAAACAAAGATGGCCACATCCGCTTCTCCGACTAGCTGATACACACTGTGCATTAGCATGCAGCATTATTCTAAGACACTACATGCTGCTTTGATTGGCCACTGTCACCTGTGTGAGAAGCATGGGCAAAAAGGAGCTGCATGTAGGGTCTTAGACCCTCACAATATGCATCAGGTAGTCGGAGAAGCGGTTCGGCCATCTTTGTTTCTCCAGGGAACAACAGGTCACTTCAACACAGATGGATGTCGGAGTAAAGAGGATTTTACCCTCTGCAAAGTTGAAATGATCGGGTGCTTAGAAACCAGTGTTAGGATAGGGAGTAGTCCTCGAACACGAAAGCCAACACAATGCTATCATCCAATTTAAAACACAGGGGTCCAGGGTATTAGAGATGGCATCAAACACAAAATGCGTAGATACATGTTTTGCATATTTTTAGTTTCTTAACCCCTTAATGACATGGCCTATTCTGGGCTTAAGGACGCAAGGATTTTTGGCGGATTTTCTTCTCCATTTATCAACAGTCATAACTTTTTTTATTTTTCCGTCGACGCGGCCGTATGAGGGCTTGTTTTTTGCGTGGCGAACTGTAGTTTTTATCGGCGTCATTTTGGGTACATTGACTATATTGTAGAACTTTTTTTTTTATGATAGCAGGGAGAGAAAACACATCAATTCTGCCACAGATTTTTTTTTTTTTTACAGCATTAATCATGCAGCATATATGAGACAATCCATTTTTTCTGCGGGTCGGTACGGTTACAGCGATACCAAAATTTTTACATTTTTTTTAGGTTTTTCCACTTTTCTGCCACAAAAACTTTTTGGGAAATCTTTTTTTTTTTTCTAAATCGCTGCATTCAAAGTCCTGTAACTTTAATTTTTTGATGTACGGAGCTCTGAGGGCTTATTTGCAAGACGAGCTGTAGTTTTTATTGGTACCATTTTGGGGTACATACGGCTTTTTTGATCCCTTTTATTGTGTTTTTAGGAAGACAAAATGCAAAAAATTAGCATTTTGCCTCAGTTTTTTAGCGTTTTTTTTTTTACGCTTTTTTCCTTGCACAGTCAAAAGCATGTGCAACTTATTGTACGCGTCGTTACGGACGCGACAATACCAAATATGTGGGCTTTTTAAATTTAACCTTTTTTTTAATGCAATCTGAGAAAAAGCATGAAAAAGGCGGGGTTTTTTAACATTTTTTTTAATTCATTTTTTCTTCTTTTTTTTTTTCCCACAACATTTGTGTCCTGATGATCGCTGTGATAAGGCATGGCAGGGCTACTGTCTCGTGATAACATCGCGAGAGCCGTCCGAAGACACAGAGGGAGCGCTCCCTCTGTGAACTGTTTCCCTGTCGCGATCTACTTCGCGGCAGGGAAGGGGTTAACAGCGGGGGGGGGGGGGGGCGCATCTCCAATGCCCCCCCCCCCCCCCCGCTGTTGCAGCGGGACGCCGGCTGTGACTAACAGCTGGCTCCCACTGCGGGATCCTATGTGATCCCGCGCTATCCCCAGGACATAAGTTTACGTTCTGTTGCGGGAAGTACCCCGCTCCTGGGACGTAAACTTACGCCCTGGAGCGGGAAGGGGTTAATGACAGCCCCCTTTTTCCCCCCTTATTTTCATTTTTTCCTCCCCCTTTTAAAAAAATCGTAACTCCTTTATTTATCCATTGACGTCGCTGTATGAGGGCTTGTTTTTTGTGGGACGCGTTGTATTTTTCAATAATGCCATATAATGTACTGAAAAACTTAAAAAAAAATTCTAAGTGGGGTAAAATGAAAACACAAAAAAAAACAAAACGAAATTCCGCCATCTTTTAGTACGTCTTGTTTCTACGGCGCACAAACTGCAACAAAAATGACATGATAACTTTACTCTATGGGTCAGTACGATTACTACGATACCAAACTCGTATAGTTTTTTTTTACCGTATTACTTTTTTTTTCAAAGACATTCAATTTTTTTAATTTTCTGCGCGCAATAACTTATTTTTCCATCGACATATGGATAAGTACTTAAAACCAAATTTATGCTTCATTCCATCCACAATTATTACCAGTAGCAAGTAGCGTTGAGGAAACAAACAGCCGAACAAAACAGTTCCCTTGTGTAAACCAGTTCCTTTGTGTATACTCCTAGGAGACATACCGCACTGCTTGGTGATAGCTTGGGGACAGTCAGAAATCACACAATGTCCAACTCTCATCCATTGCACATATACAACTACATTCCATCAGAAAATGCACAATCATTCCGGAGATGACCAAATCAGGACACAGTCAAATTTGGATAAAAACAAGGTTTAGAGAGGAGAGGATGAGGAAGGTAGGACGACAGCTCTTGTGCTGAAATATGCAGAGCACTGAGCTGTCATCTGAAATCTTCCGGAGTTTTTACTGCATACTCAGCGCAGTAAGCCCCAGAGATTTCCCTGCCATAATATGGGAATAATAAAACCTGCCACTGAAGGGGTTAATTAAAAAAAAAACAAAAAAAAAAAACATGCATTTTATGGGCATTAAAGCCCTGCAGGTCGTGGACGTGACCGCTCCATGCTGTCGGTTACTGGAGGTAGCCGCCATCCTGGAGCGGTCATGGGAGGGTCAGAGGAAGCCCCCCTTCCCGGTCACATGACATCGTATTAAAAAGTCAATTGAAAGAAAAAAAATAAAAAAATGTAACTTTCAACTCCCCTTGCGGATCCGATCCATAAAGGGAGTGGAGAATACTCACCCCTGTGATGTCCCCTGGGGTTCTGGTCCTGCAGGACCTGACGCCGGCGTCATTATGTCAAGCGCAAAGGGCCAGAAGGCCCGGAAAATTTACAACTCCATGCTCCTGGCTAGTATGAGTAGCCGAGAGCACAGAGCTGTCACTGGGAGCTGCTGTATGCGGTTTCCGGTCACATGATCATTGTTATCCAAAGGATAACAGCGATCATGTAAAACTTTTTTTTAAAAGTGTGAAGAGAAAAAAAAAAAAAAAAAGTTTGTTTGGCAAAAGCCACAGATTGCCAGGCTAATTTAAAATCTCCGAGCTCCTGGCTACTAAACATAGCCGAGAGCCTGGAGATCTTACGGGCGGGCTGCAGTATGCGATTCCTAGTCACGTGATTGCCATTATCCAGTGTAGAACAGCGATCGCGTAAAAGTTAAAAACTACTAAAGTTTCACCTCCTGCCATGGATCCGATCCATGACGGAAGGTGAAATTACTTACCTAGGGCCTCCGGTGATGTTCCCCGAGGGGATTCTTATCGGTGGACCTTTCCCAAGATTCGGCGCATGCACCCCTCGCCAAAATGCCAGATGTTAGCACAGAAGCTGAGAAGGGCCCAGGAAATTTTTAAATCTCCTTGCTCCTGGCTACTAAAGATAGCCGAGAGCTAGGAGCAGTGACCGAGGGCCGCAGTGAGCGGTTTTCTGTCACGTGATCACTATTAACCAATGGATAATGGCGATCACGTAAAAGACAGTTAAAGTTTGACGCTCCGTTCAGTTTGGGCCCCGTTGTGCATCCAGACGGAAGATTAGGGCCACAATGGGTATGTTTCTGAACTTGGGACAAACAGGGGTATGCATTTTGGGCGAAAATCTCTATATGTGCGGTACAAAAAAATAAATAAATACAAACCAAAAAAATTATATATATTTTTAAAATGACACAATTGCCAAAATACAAAAAACCTAATTTTTTCCCCCCCTTCTGCTTTGCTTAGATTCATTCAAAAACCGTGGGGTCAAAATACACAGTACACCCCTAGATGAATTAGTTAAGGGGTCTAGCGTTCAAAATTAGGTCACTTGGGGGGGGGGGGGGGGTTCTCCATCGTTTCTCCACTCAAGGGCTCTACAAGTGGGCAATGGGGCCTAAAACACCTTCAAGCAAAATGTCTGTTCTGAAAGCCACCGGCTGCTCCTTTCAGTTTGGGCCCCGTTGTGCATGCGGACATAAGATTAGGGTCACAATGGGTATGTTTCTCAACACAGGACAAACAGGGATATCCATTTTGGTGTGTAAATCCTCATTTTCATGTGCACTATAGAAAAAAAAATCCTGTCTTTAAAAATGATATATTTGCAAAAATACTGTTTTTTTTCCCCCTGCACAAAAGCGGAAGCGATTTCCACTTGTATGCAGGGAGAAAAAAGAAAAAAAAAGAAAAATTTATTTATATATATATATATATATATATATATATATATATATATTCGCTTAATCATTGCATGCTATGGGCGGCATTTGCTGTGGAATCTGGAGGCAGACGCTCACTTCAGAATCCTCAATGCAAATCCGCCCGTGTGCAGGTGACCTAGGCAGGAGTATCTAATACTTCACACTATAAACATACCCTGCATTGTTCTGCTAATCACGTGCATCTGATAGTAAAGTCTGAACAGCAAACAGCCTACTGTTACCTGTACACAACTTTCTACATTGTGGTTACTGGGAAGCCTGCGGACAGTAAACTTCTCTGTTTCTGTGACCTAGCAGCTTCCTTTCCTGAGAAGGCCTGTGACAAGGATGGCCTCTGAAGTTATACTCACTTCACCAGATCTATCCTATTGTTGATGGCAGCCCAGTGAAGCAGAGTAACATTCTCCTTGTCAGGCTGTCGTACATCGTAGCCCGCTTCCACCAGCTCCCTGCAGCGCTCGTAGATTCCATACCTGAACAGGAAACCAAAACGGAAAAAAAAAATTAGCAAACACTTATGGTGAAACAAACAAAAGTCCTCCAACATGTACAAGATCACCTGTTATCTCTGCTGAAGGACTGTGGAATTTATTCTTTGTGCCTTTTGGTTCTTTTGATATATGCAAACAACCCTCTGGCTCTGGACAAGCCAAGCCTGCCACACCACTTCTCCAACCGCCTGATGCTGTACAGTGGTCGTGTATCAATAGCGTCTTAGGCTGGGTTCACACAGGGCAGATTGCCGTTGCATATCCGCACTGCGGCAAAACCGCTGCGTTTGCAGTGCAATGCAGCACAAATGAGATTTGCCAAAAAGCTGTTCTCAACAGGACGGATTTTTTCCGCACAGCCGCAGTGCGGAAATGCAACTGCGGCGCGGTTTTAAAAGATGCAGCATGTTCATTCTTCTGTCGCTTCCGCAGCGCTTTTTTGTCCATAGACCTCTATGGACGCAGCCGAAACCGCACCAAATACGCGAAAAAAAGTAAAGCGCTGCGGAAAAAAAGACGCTTGCGGATTTTTCCGCACGAAAATCCGCAGCAAAATCCGCAAGCCCAAATTAACCTTTGAAGCGATTTTGCCGCAGAAGCAGTTCTTCTGCGGCAAAACCGCAACGGAAAAAACGCAGCAAAACCGAAGCAAATCTGCCCTGTGTGAACCCAGCCTTAGACGATTGATGCACATCACTCAATCTTAGAGAAGTGGCGCGGCCATCTTGGGTCATCACAGACCCCACGAGCATACGGACAAGTTAGGACAAACGGTACAACCCCGTCAATGCTGTGGCTGAGCGATGAGAAAGAGCAATTTGGGCCAGAAACAGAAAGTGAATCAACTAGCAAAAGGATAAAACTATACAATAAAACACAGGAAAAAAGGTTAATACATTAGAATAGTAGTAATGTGCCATCATATGAAAGTGGGCAGCATTTCAAGTCAACATAAACCACTATGATGTTTGTGGTATGTACAGAGATTGCCTGCAAAGAAGCTCTTATACACATTATAAGTCCATGGGATCCATTACAGCATGCTGTATAATATAAAAAATATATTCAAATAGAACCCATAGTAGTAACACTGACTTTAAAAAGTGAACCTGTCCCCTCCCTACAGCACTGTAACCAATGGTTTGGTGCTTTTAGGGCAGCGGGTGATTATATTTTTGTAATACTGGCCAGCTCTGCCAGTCCTGCGCTGTCATCCGCTAAGTCCATGCACAGCACAAAATTTTCAGATTGCCGGGCATGCGCTCTTCCATACAAGTCTATGAGAGCACACAGCAATCTGGAGGGAGTCAGACTTGATGCTGCACATGGACTTCGCAGACATAACTTAGTTCATGGGGCTGGAGGGATGTGACAGGTTCCCTTCAGTGAGGTAAGCAGAGACCAAGGGTGCAAACTCTGGTTGCCATTTGTTTCTCTTTTCTGGAGAGCACAACAAAAGTATTTCACTAGATTGAAGTAGGAGCAGGCTATCCCCCCACTGGTGGAGACATACTTACTGCGTGGCCTTGACAATGTCCCATGTACTATAGTCATCCATGTGGCTTTTACGTCCCATGGATTCAGTGCTGTAACCATGATTGTAATGACCCTGAGTCTTGATTTCCTAGAAAAGACAGTTACAGTTTTTACTGAAGGAGAAAGTATAAAAGACAGACAGACATTGTTTCCATTTTTTTTATTCAATTATTTTTTATTTTTTAACAAGTATAAGAAAATGAAAATTGGACTAGAAAATAAACAGCTCGACTGTGATCGACTGCTATGGCTAACATTTCCACTGGCCAGGCAGTGAAGGCCTAACGACCAAAACAAGTCTGTATGCAAGGGGGCATCTCCTGTAACCCCATAATGGAGTGAGGTTCGAGGACTCCTACAGGAACCAGAGGACTGAGATACGTAGCAGCACCATCCACAGGCTGCCTCATCTAACATTACGCAGGCAGCTCATAAACCAGCATGTGTGGATATAGATCGTCACCCATGTGAACACGCCAGAAGATATGCAAGTTTCAATTCATAGCTGTTAGAGATGAGCGAACCTACTCGGCCACGCCCCTTTTCCGCCCGAGCGCCGCGATTTTCGAGTACTTCCGTACTCGGGCAAAAAGATTCGGGGGCGCCGTGGGTGAGTGGGGGGGAGGGATAGAAAGAGAGAGGGCTCCCCCTGTTCCCCACTGCTACCCCCCGCTCCGCCACGCCTCCCCCCGCCCCCCGAATCTTTTCACCCGAGTACGGAAGTACTCGAAAATCGTGGTGCTCGATCGAGTAATTACTCGAAACGAGTATATTCGCTCATCTCTAATAGCTGTACGTTTCCCAAGAGAGACCACAGTGAGCGGTTCAAAGGGACTTTCCTTTCTCAAATACCACTTTTATCTAAGCAAGTACAAAATTCTGTGCAGATACAAAAATACTGTATATTAAATAGTATGAGCTATTTGTTACAGGGCTGCAAATACCCTGGATTTAAAAACAAACATGCTGGTTACCTGCAGCCACTACCGGGGGACTTAGAATCCCAATGTACACTCGTCCAAAAAAACAAATCCCTCCCTAAAAAGGGGTTATCGGAATGGAATGAAACTGTGTGATTGTATCGTTAATATAAGAAAGGGATTACAACATCAGAGCAAAAGGATCTTTTATTGTGGGAAACTGACCCCTTTAAGGGAGGCTCTAGTAACATGTGGGCCACCTCTAGCTTGGCTACAAGATGTGATACAAGGCAGGTATGGAGGCTCTAGTACCCTGTTGTACCACCTCCAGCTTGGGTACAAGATGTGATACGGGCATGGAGGCATACAGGTTCCATATGGTATCCTGCAGCATATGGCTCCACATTTGCTGTTACTGAGCCTCTAGATCATGTAAACTTGTTGGTATAGAAGTTGGTGTCCCAGATGGTCCCAAACATGTACTATTGGTGATAAATCTGGGGACCGGGCAGCCACAGAAGTGTGACAATGTTGTGGAGACATACCTGTGACCCCCTTGAGTGTGCAGCTGAGCATTATCCTGCTGCCTCTTGGAAGCCGCCATGAGAGGAACACATGTGGCTGCAGGATGTCCTGAACATATCGCTGAGCTGTCATTGTCCCTCGTACCACTACTGGGGGTGACCGACTGTCGTATGCGATGGCCCCCACAGACCATCACACCAGCAGGGGGCAGTGTGGCGCTACATAGCAAAGGCAGTATTGACGCACTCACTCCTAGTCTCCAGACACAAACCCTGCCGTAGTCAGTGCCTAAACTAAACCGGGATTGGTCACTGAAAACAACCCAGTTCTACTTTGCAGCAGGGTACTTACATAGTTAACGGCATCACTGCAAACAGAAGCAGCAGTGGCCGAGTGTCAAAAGCCATAGGCCGCCTGCACACGGGCGGAAATCCCGCGGCGGGATTTCCCGCGGGATTTCTGCCACTGAAAGTTTGCATAGGAGTGCATTACAATATCATCATCTGATTATTTATCTGACAAGTACGATCAGCTCCAACTGTTTAGTTGTCTGCCATCCAGAGACAGGTGGCGCCATCGTTACATCCCGGTGTCGGAGCCATTTACTGACACTTGGCTGAAGGGCATTCGGTCTCACGGTGCCCATTACTTGTATGGCCGCCTGCACACGAGCGGGTCGGATCCGGCAGCGAGAATTCTCGCCGCGGGACCCGACCCGAGAGCCTGCAGGGACGAGCGCGTACTCACCCGCGCCTGGCGGCCCCAGCTCTTTCGTGTGCCGGCTGCCGCGCAGCCGGCGCATGCGCAGACCGGAGCCGGCGGCCGGGTGAGTGCTTGCCCCGCACAAAAATAGGACATGCTGCGGTTTGTTTGCCGCGCGAAATCAAACCGCGGCCGTCTGCATAGGAGTACGTATTGTAATGCATTCCTATGCAAACTTTCAGTGGCGGAAATCCCGCGGCGGGATTTCCGCCCGTGTACAGGCGGCCTAAGGGTGCCTGCACACGAACGGAATTTCTAGCGCGTTATTTTAGGCACATTATCTGCCCCAGACCGCAGCCAATATACTCCTATGAGGATCCACAGTTGTCCCCAGACGGACGGATTTGTATCGCGTTTTTTCACGCGCTTGAAAAAATCTGCGACCTGTTCTAATTTGGGTCGGATTCTGCGCGTGAAGCCTCCAATACAAGTGAATGGGTGCATTTTTTCACGCAGTACATCCGCAGTGCAGCTGCGGATGGAGTCACTGGTTGCTATGACTACAGGAAGTAGGCATGGTAGGAGGCGTCCCAACACACAGCACAGAGCTTCACAGGCAAATTTCAGCAGCAGCACTGTCCTTCCAGTCACCTCATCCACCAGACAGCAGCCACAAGCCACCAGCCTGCAGCCACCAGCCATTATTGGGTTAATAGCCTTGTTCAGCAGACACCCGCAATGTGTAGAGGGAGATAGGTAGTATTTCTTGCCAATGCAGGATGTAAGAATGCAAAATCTGTAGTAATGAATTCCTCTTGTGAATTTTTTTGCAGTGACTGAAATAAAGTCACGCTGGAGAAGCGCCTGAAAAAAGTTACATGGATCAACCATGCCCACAAAGACATCTGCTCACCGGGTGAAAGCATGTTGCCAGAATAATTTAACGGTGCTCGCACAAGCAAGAGGGACAAAACAGAGTCTGGGTGTTGGTTTTTAAGCTGTTTTCCAAGGAATGGGCAGTTCTCTAGGGGTTGGGTTTACAATAATAAGGGGTGTCTGCTGGTTTTTCTGCGCGTTTTTTTCCACAACACATCCACGTATATCCGCGCGTGATTTTTCACGCATCCGTACCTATCCGCAAGCACATTTAGGTACCATACGCGCGTGAAAATCCGCTAGCGGAATCCGGAACGCTCGTGTGCAGGCGGCCTAACAGTCTGGTCAGAACGGCCTAGATGGTGGGCAGTTCATCAATAGGACCATCCAGCATCTCACAATCCCATAATGTGCCCCCCTCAAACTCTGTTAATTGGGGAAATCTCTTTGATTACATCGTAGTGGTCAATCTCTACACAAGAAGAAAAAGGGTCCACAACACACAAGGAGCCTCTGGGAGCCTTTTTATAGGCCATGGGGGGGGGGGGGGGGGGGGAGCCACTTTTAGGGCCTCAGATGACAGGACTGTTCATGTAATCACCACGACTCATCATTTGTATATCTACATAAGAGGTTTCTGTAGGACGGGTTCTGTAACAAAAACTACAATCCTTCTAGGGGCTTGATACTTTTCAATGAGTATCTAACAGAATGCAGAAAGCGCCCTCTAGTGGCAGAAACTGTTCAGGAAAGGTGAGGAACGTAACAAAATTCAAGGTGGTGACTTGGCATCCAAATTCTCCAGATCTCAATTTTATCAGGCATCTATGGGATGTGTTGGGAAACAAGTCCAAGGCGGCACCTCACATTCTACGGGAGTTCATGGATCTGCTGCTAACAGCCTGCTACATAATCCTCCAGAGGTCTTGTGGGGTCCATGCCTCCACGGGTCAGCAGCAAGAAGGGTACATAGACAATATTAGGCTAGGTGTTCTAGTGTTATGGCTGCTTGGTGTATGTCTAAGCAGGAGCTTTGTGGCTCTGTATCAAGAGCAAAGCTCCGTCCCCTATTAAGCTGTATTAAAGGGGTTTTCAGAGTTGTTTCTTTTACATATGGTTTTGGGCTCCCCATGCCCACAATTATATGAAAGAAATACGCTCACCGCGGCGCTGTATTTTTTCTAGGCACGGATCTCAGTAAAAACCGCAGCAAAAATCTGCAGATTAAAGTGGGGGACTTCCATTACTGCGGCCGCAGAGCCACACTCGGATGAGCTGCAATGGGACTTATCTACATCCAGAAAACCCAACATGCAGTCTGCGCCGCAAAGTGACAAGTCACATCTGCACTTCGGATTTAAAACTGCGCCTTATAGACTACAGCACAGATTCCCATTCAAAGGAATTAGACGCTCATTTGATGGCGATTTGATCCAGTGAAGAAATCTCTCCTAGAGACTACATACCTCATGATGGAGGAGATTGCCCTAAGGAAAGTGACCAAGTATACTTGTAGTCTAGACAGCAGAACCCCATATATGTATATAACAACCTCCCATTAGGGAAGAGTTGGATAAACCTGCCACTTTCAAGTGACCGGCTGACTATCATGTATTTAACAGATGATCTCAGGTGCAAAAAGGATCGGGCTTACTGAATTCTAATACAATAGTTTTGTTCTCCATGCCCCCCATTGAAAACACATGCATGCGTATGGGGGAGGCAGAAGAAATAACTTCTCCCATACACACGAAACACCGTAGGTAGCCATACACCAGATAGAGGCAGGTTGGCGGTTCAACAACTGTTAAAAGAACAATTGATAGTCGAGTGAAGACTTCAGACGCAGCCACGCGTTTTAGTCTTTATTAGCGGTTCTAGTTTGGCTGTACATTTAAACTGAAGGTATACTTGAGCCACATCAGGGTCGGCATCGGGTCCCCAACCGGATGACCGCTTCATCAAGCCAAACAAATTAGGCACTGCAGTACTTGTGCACTTTATAGTTCTTCACTTCTCTTGGCCAAAATTCGGACACAAATGAAAAAATGATCAAATCATGATAATTATTCAAATCAGGAAACAAACTGTTCTAATTCTTGTTCTGAGTTGTTCCACAATACAAAAACTAGGTCCACAACCTAATACACGTCTGAGAGGGAGAACAACCATGCAACTCGAATGTGGACATAGAGGTTAGCGATACTTGGAGCTACAGGGACCCCATCTCCAGAACTGCAAGTGTACAGTGGAGCCGAACCTCAAGTAATTATTAAACAGTCCTACCAACAACCGAACCAGCCGGGTACTTCATGAACCTCCCAAGCACTGCTACTATGGGTGCAAGTAACATACCCTAATCTTCCCCTGCTACCACTAAAAAAGACCTCCACTTATAGGGACACGATGTGAAACACAATGGTGTGCGCACCTGTTTAGGTGTCAGAATTTTGAACAGGAGACTTTAAGAATTAATTGCAAAGTGATCAAAGTATTCCAATGTCTAATATTTGAACGCACAGTTTCGATTGCATCGGGGGATGCGCAAAAGAACACATTTTAAGTAAAGATTTATGTACACAAGACCTTCCATAAGGCCCGTCTCACGAGTGGGATTCACTGCGTACTTGCTGCCAATATCCATGCACTACTTTGACATGTATGTGTGCATAATATGCATCAAGATACTGCAAGTATTACGCACTGTATGTGAGAGCAGCAACATGGGATTGTATGGCAGATTGGTACATTGCATTCTCCACGCAAAACCCATGTGAGTAATACGCTCTCGCCACACGCCCGTGTGCCTTCACACTGGGGATCGCCATAGTTTTTTTTAACCCGAATGTCAATAGGACTTTCTAATGTTAAAAATGCATCGCGCACAAAAAAAATAAAAAATAAAATAAAATTATATATTATATATATTTATTCGCAAGTTTGTGTGATGCGTTAGCATTAGAAAGTCCCATTGACATTAGCATAAACAAAGAAAAGAAAAAAACAAAAAAAAACGCACAATAAAAGTGCAAAAGGGCAAAAGCCCTTAATCTAATGCATATGAGTTTCTTTAAGTTTAAAAAGGGTTTTCCAGGATTAAACTACTGAAGACCTATCCTCAGGAAAGGTTATCAATAGTTGGTTGGTGGGGGTCTGCTGCTCAGGATCCCCGCCAACCAGCTCATTGAAGGGACAGCTGTGCTAAGGTGAGCACTGCTGTCATTTCAGTCCATACCAGGCACAGCACCGTACATTGTATAGTGGCTGTGCCCAGTATTGCATGCAGCTCAATTCCATTCACTTGAACGGGACAAAGCTGATCTAAAGCCATGTGAATAAAATTTATGCAGCATGAGGCCATAAATGTATGCGACATGAGGCCATAAGGCTCATTGGAGTGCTGTGGCCTCTGCAATCAGCGGAAATCCCAAGCGGTGGACACCCACTGATCAACTATAGTGGACTTATCCTCAGGACAGATCAGCAACAGTTAAGTCTTGGAAAACTCATTGAAATCTCCTATCAAGTCTGACAGAATTGGTGTTGCTAAAGGTAAACTGAGTCATTACAGTAGTAGATAAGGAAAGATATGCTATAGAAACAGCCAAGTTTCTATGGGCGGTCCCAGTCTAGTCTGCTGTACTCTGCCTCTCCCCTGACACCACCACCATTAACACTTCTCCTGCCTCACTGGGCTTGTGGGGATTAACCCTCTGAAGCAAGTTTGGAGTTCGGTGACCTGTAGAAGTGCAGTTAGCACATGCACCCTTCAGAGGGTTAATCCCCACAAGCCCAGTGAGCCAGGAGGAGTGTTAATGGTGGTGGTGTCAGAGGAGAGCCAGACTACAGCAGACTAGACTGGGAGGGAGTCCAAGTTTCCATGTTTTCCATACACGCAGGGCCACTTACACGCAGAGATAATCTTTCAAACAACTAAAAGATTTTGCAATCTGCATAAAGTGTTGATGTCCATTAACTCTATTATCTTCATTTGCATGTAAAAGGATGTCTAGGAGTTGTTTGCAGAGCCCAGCGTGTGCACACAGTTGCATTTTTCTGCTCGCTGTTCCCGGCAAATTACAAATGTTATTTGCCGGCTCCCATGCGGTCCATTGAGAGATACTTTATCTCCGTGTCTGAATGATGGATTTTAAGTTCTCCTTAAATAATCGTTCAAATGAAAAGTGCGCGATGTCGGCGCCATTTGGGTGAATATCGAGCGATAATCGTTACGTATAAATGCGATGTACTTCATTTTCTTGAGACTGCAATAGACAACTACGTCCACCGTCTCTCATTCATTGCAACAGTCATAAAGCGCCCTCCCGACTGCACCATCTCTACAGACAATGCAGGAAGGAATATGACCGCTCCTGTGTTTATTGTGTAATAAAATAAAACTTCCACCATGTAGAATTAATTTTAATGTCATCAATAAGATTTAATCTATGCGACATTCCCATCAAATAAGTCAAATAATTGTTCTGCAGAAGGGAGACGCCTTCCTGAGATAAGCTGAAATAATTGTAATACCGCAACTACCTGCTGAACGTAATCCTAACCCAACCCTGAAACTGACACAAAAGCTATATACGGACACCTATAGAAGAGGCCCCTGCCACACCATAAAGGCAAAAATGGAGGACACGGTCCATTACTTACAGCACAACACATATTACATAAGGGCTGGAGGGGGCGGTACAATGCGGTCGCTTCACTCATATTGAATCAAACTAAGTTAAGAAGCAGAGAAACAGATGAAAGGTTGACACACAAAA
Source organism: Eleutherodactylus coqui (assembly GCF_035609145.1). Taxonomy (NCBI): domain Eukaryota; kingdom Metazoa; phylum Chordata; class Amphibia; order Anura; family Eleutherodactylidae; genus Eleutherodactylus; species Eleutherodactylus coqui. Next base: position 141,610,111 of record NC_089838.1, on the reverse strand, counting down.
CATGATTAAACGGGGGAAAAAACATAAATCACTGACTAAGCTTACAGAATAACAGCATTAACCTCAGATATCCCTGAGAATGTGGGTCAGCTGATTTGATGGATATCAGCGACATCAAATTCATTTTATTCTCATTTAGATTAGTATTATACGGCCATATTGTGCGGCCCCAGATGTGATCCCACTGACACATGGAGCTACTGCACTATATTACCTAGGAGAGCAGAAGGGTACTTTATTCTAATATAGGCAGAAATTTGCTACATATTCCACTAATGATACAGAAGGAAAATGCAGACAACTAATAGATGTGCACCGCAACGACCGGACTGCAGTACATGATCACAGAAAACAGTTTCCTTTGGTCTTCCTTCTTCTAGGTGTCCTTATGGTTAGAACAAGTGAGCCTATACGAAGGAAATGGCTAATGAGTAACAGCCAATACTTATAACATCCGGACCTATAGAGTGAATATAGATAGCTTCATTGATGGATTCCCAGAAGCTCGACCAGATATTGCACTCGGTAACCCGTGTTTTAGCCACGGATGCGAGGCAATTTTCAGGGTAAACCACATTGCATCTGTGAAATTCCAATCTCACGCACAATAAAGGATCGGAAGAGTTTTTCTATTGATTTCAGTGAGAAACCTCGCATCGCAAGGCATGCATTCAAGATCCCATTGAAATCAATGGGCGACGCGTTGCAAGCAACACGAGCAGATAGGACATGCCGCTCGTGTTTAGGACTCCATTCAAAAGAACGGGGTTTATAGTCACAAATTTCTTGGCCGCGTGAAAACAGCCCAAGTATACAGTCAGGAGCTGTGATCTCCCTTATTATAACTGTGTGACAAGAGCTGTGCGATCATCAGTAACGGATGCTGCAAGATGCACAAGAACACAACCCATTATTTGTAACGGGTGTATTTACACAGGCGATTTCACTCTTGCAGCTATGTTTATAGAGTGCTGGAGATATTTTGACATGGACTGTGCCACAGAAACTGACTAGGAACTGAACACAAAACCCCAAGAAAATCTGAGTTGGTCAAAATTGAGATCACATGACCACCTGAGGAGAAAGAGGCCAGCAGTTTCTGATACTAGGGATACAGAAGGAGCAAGAACATGACCCCCAAGGCTGGGGTCACACGGGACCCAAATCCCACGGAGATCTCGCGCAACGACCGCACAGAAATATCGCAAGATTTCCACGGGAGAAATGCAGATTCAAAACCCGTGGCCTTTCGCTGCCTACATCTCCGCTGCGGCCATCTCTCCCCATAGCAGCCGCCACAGAAACGAGGAAAGAATTGACATGCCATGTGTTTGAATTCTGTGTGGCATGTCAATTTCTGCACGGCTTGGCCCCAACGGACTGGCCGCAGCGCGTGGGCGAGATTTTTGCAAATCTCATTCACCTTGCTGCTTTATCCCAGGATAAAAAGCCACAGGCGGAATATCCGTGCAGAAAGTCCACACGGAAATTCCGCGCCAATTAGACCCAGTGTGAACCCAGCCTTAGGGCTAATTTCCTCAACCATGTATTACACGTGCGTTGCATGGGCATGTGATACGTGGTGAATAGAGTTAATGAAAGTACATAGACTTGCACTGACCCATGCACATGTGTATGTAGACACTGCGTATCAATATGCACAAGAAAGATGGCAGCATGCTCTACTTCTGTGCGTACCACGCAGCATGAGCCTTAGACATTTGTATAGGCGGAGTATGAAACGCTGTCCATATGGAATACAATAATAAATAAGACTGCGCATGTCCGTGTGACACATGGGCATGCGCAAGGCATAGGCAGCCATACGCGGTCTCTGCGGGCAAAGCTGATTTTTTACACAATCAGTGAAACGGCTGCAGGAAACAGGACAGGAGCCCTTAAAGGAAACGTGGCTTGGGGGAGCATGAAGCTGGTGACAAGGGATAAGCCCAGGGTGCCCGGGAAGGTAGGGTTCTGGAACACTGCTGCCATTAAGGAGAAACATACATTCAATGTCGCACAACATCCATCCCCAGAAGGTGGCAGAAACTAATGGAACCTTCAATATGTAATTGTAAGCCTGATCCAAGTAAGGGATTACGAGATCAGAGCAAAAGGAGAAGTTACTGCAGAACACTCACCCCTTGAAGGGAGGCTCTGGTACCCTGTTGTACCGCCTCTAGCTTGGATACAAGATGTAATATGCCCCAAAAGTCACAGGAAAAAAGGTTGCAATTTTGCCCCAATTTTCTCCCGATCGCCCGTGTGAGCCTAGCCCCAGGGTGCTTTTAGACAGAACGATCATTCAAATGAGCAAAAGTGAACGATACCCACTTAAACTAGACGTGCGCCAATAAACGATAATCGTTGACTTTTCATTCAGTCGCTGCAGGTATAAAATCCTCGCTGGCTCGTTCACGTATCCTTCGTTTAAACAGCGATTGTTCAGTCGCTTTCATTCACTTCTACAGCAAATGTGAATGACTGAATGATTCTTGTTGGAACGAGTCAACGATGGATCCGCTGTATAAACCGGCGGCCCAAGCGAACACGCAAACTGCCGTAATATACTAGTTCACACGCTGAAAGCAGCCATAGCGCCTGTAGCAGGTCACACCAGGTGATTACATGCCACTTCATCAGGGAGCCACATGCACAGATGCAGCCATTGGCCCTTTTTACTGAGTACCTATTTAATTGGCGCGGAGGTGGCGGACAGCGATCTACAAGGTTCTGCTAAGGCATGTCTGCACGCAGCAGACTGATGGACTGTAATGAATGAGAAGTCCACCCCATCCATGTAAAGGAGGTCTCTGCAGTACGAGCGCAGCTCTGCAGGACACGGTCAGAGGGATGTAGTTACTACTGCTAGAGTAAACTTTCCGCCAGCGAACGCAGCCTCAGCCCAGCACCGATGCCCACTGCTTCACAGTGCCAGCTTCTCTCAGACCTTACACAGATGTGGCAAGTCCGTTCCATGTCACTTACTGTAAGGAGACTAATGAAGCTGTCCCCCATTCCAGTATACAGAGTGCTACTGGCATTGACCAGAATAAAGATTGGCGCTACAAATGGGGTACATGTGGGGCATGGGCACCTTATACAATACACACATTAAAAGTTGGCACCAGCGCACACCCCCAGGTAGCAGTGATTAGCCCTGAACCATACACCCACAGCCGTCTCTCGGGAGACAAATCCTGACAAATGCTGTGACTTCAGCCATTACTCATAGCATGATTAAGGGCCGATTATAACATGAAGCACGTAGGTGGAGGTGGTGTTCCCAAATTGTGCACCCCATGTACAAACAAAGTTATGACTTTTTACCCAGCTGGGGACAACAGCTTACATTCTCTAAGAGGCACGTGTAATACGAGAGGCAGGATGGGGCTCTCCACTACATACAGGACTCCCCGTGTACTCCTGGAGGTCTCTAGGCAGCAGATGGAGAAGCCCACCTAACCAAGAGGACTAGCAGAAGTGACAGGGGTGAGGGGCAGGAGGAGTAGCAGTAGAGATGCTGGGGGCAGTAAGGTCGCTGGGGCGGGGGTGCAGAAGCAGTAATAAGGATGCTGGGGGCAGGAGCTACAGCATTAGGGAGGCTGGAGGCAGAGGCACAGCCAGATGGCAGCACTAGGGGTGCTGAGGGCAGAGGGGGTCAGGAGCAGGATGGCAGCACTAGGGGTAGAGGGGCCAGGAGCAGGGTGACGGCATCAAGGATGCCCGGGGTCGGGAGCAGAATGGCAGCACGAAGGGTGCTGGGGGTCAGGAGCAGGAGGGCAGCGCTAAGGATGCCCGGGGGTCAGGAGCAGGGGGGCAGCACAAGGGGTGCTTGGGACAAAGGGGTCAGGAGCAGGGTGGCCGCACTAAGGATGCCAAGGGTCAGGAGCAGGGTGGCAGCACCAAGGATGCCCAGGGTCAGGAACAGAATGGCAGGACGAGGAGCCAGGAGCAGGGTGGAAGAACAAGGGGTCAGGAGCAGGGTGGCAGCACTAAGGATGCCCGGGGTCAGGAGCAGAGTGGCAGCACAAGGGGTGCTTGGGGCAGAGGGGTCAGGAGCAGGGTGGCAGCCCCAAAGGATGCCACAGGTCAGGAGCAGGGTGGCAGCACCAAAGGATGCCACAGGTCAGGAGCAGGGTGGCAGCACAAGGGGTGCTTGGGGCAGAGGGGTCAGGAGCAGGGTGGCAGCACTAAGGATGCCACGGGTCAGGAGCAGGGTGGCAGCACTAGGGATGCCACGGGTCAAGAACAGAATGGCAGGATGAGGGGTCAGAAGCAGGGTGACAGCACAAGGGGTGCTTGGGGCAGACCAGCAAGGAGCAGGGTGGCAGTGCAAATGATGCCCAGGGTATGGAGCAAAATGGCAGGACAAGGGGTCAGGAGCAGGATGGCAACACAAAGAGGACTGGGGGTCAGGAGCAGAATGGCAGCACTAGGGGTCAGGAGCAGGGTGGTAGCACAAGCAGAATGGCAGCACTAAGAATGCCCAGGGTCAGGAGCACAATGGCAGGACGAGGGGTCAGAAGCAGGGTGGCAGCACAAGGGGTGCTTGAGGCAGAGGAGCCAGGAGCAGGGTGGCAGCACGAGAGGTGCTGGGATGAGCAGTGCTAAGGATGCCCAGGGTATGGAGCAGAACGGCAGGACAAGGGGTCGGGAGCAGGGTGGCAGCGCGAGGGGGGCTGAGGGTCAGGAGCAGAATGGCAGCACTAGGGGTAAGGAGCAGGGTGGCAGCACTAGGGGTCAGGAGCAGGGTGGCAGCGTGAGGGGGGCTGAGGGTCAGGAACAGAATGGCAGCACTAGGGGTCAGGAGCAGGGTGGCAGCACTAGGGGTCAGGAGCAGGGTGGCAGCAGTAGTTCTACACACGGGACCTGCCAGCATCCAGTGGATCCGGGGATGGATCACCAGGACCACAAGCAGCCCAAGGCCACGGATGCCGGCCCTCCCCCGGGCACAGGAAGCGGCTATTGCAGGGAGTCTATGAGGGGTATGCAGTGGGCACACAGGCATCATGCCGAGCAGTAGCAGCCGGGAGGGCAGGCAGCACATCCCTGCAGGTGTGCCCGGGTCACACAGGCCGCGGTCCCCGCCGGAGCATCCTCGGCAGCGACGGCCCGCCCGGTATCTGGCAGGACCAGCAGCCCGTCCTGCGCCCCCTCCCGCCGGCCGTGCAGCACGCACTCACCTCCGGGTGCAGGATCGGGACGCAGCTAGCGTCTTTCTCATATTCCTCCATAGTGTCCGCCATCTTGGTGTTATATCCCCCGCTGCATGCTGGGTAATGAGCAGCCGGGGAGGAGAGGCTGCTGACACAATACAGCGCGTACAGTAGGACGGAGTGGCGGGGCTATGTGCGAGTATCCAAGGGCAGTACTCCCATAACAGTGCTGAGCACAGTGCTCCTAATACAGTACTGACTAAGCGCCCCCATAACAGTGCTGACCACAGTGCTCCTAATACAGTACTAACCACAGTGCCCCCATAACAATACTAACCACAGTGCCCCCAATACAGTACTGACCACAGTGCCCCCAATACAGTACTAACCACAGTGCCCCCATAACAGTACTGACCTCGGTGCCCCCAATACAGTGCTGAACACAGTGCCCCCATAACAGTACTAACCACAGTGCCCACATAACAGTACTGAGTATAGTGCCCCCAATACAGTACTGACCACAGTGCCCCCAATACAGTACTAACCACAGTGCCCCAGTACAGTGCTGAGCACAGTGCCCCTAATACAGTACTGACTAAGCGCCCCCATAACAGTACTAACCACAGTGCTCCCATAATAATACTAACCACAGTGCCCCCGATACAGTACTAACCACAGTGCCCCCCTAACAATACTAACCACAGTGCCCCCAATACAGTACTAACCACACTGCCCCCATAACAATACTGACCACAGTGCCCCCATAACAATGCTGACCACAGTGCCCCCAGTACAGTACTAACCACAGTGCTCCCAATACAGTCCTGACCACAGTGCCCCCATAATAATACTGACCACAGTGCCCCCGATACAGTACTAACCACAGTGCCTCCCTAACAATACTAACCACAGTGCCCCCAATACAGTACTAACCACACTGCCCCCATAACAATACTGACCACAGTGCCTCCATAACAATGCTGACCACAGTGCCCCCAGTACAGTACTAACCACAGTGCTCCCAATACAGTCCTGACCACAGTGCCCCCATAACAATACTGACCACAGTGCCCCCAATACAGTACTGACCACAGTGCCCCCAATACAGTACTAACCACAGTGCCCCCAATACAGTACTGACCACAGTGCCCCCAATACAGTACTAACCAGAGTGCCCCCATAACAGTACTAACCAGAGTGCTCCCAATACAGTACTGACCACAGTACCCCCAATACAGTACTAACCACAATGCCCCCATAAAGTACTAACCACAATGCCTCCATAACAATACTGACCACAGTGCCCCCATAACAATACTGACCACAGTGCTCCCAATACAGTGCTGACCACAGTGCCCCCAATACAGTACTAACCACAATGCCCCCATAACAATACTAATCACAGTGCCCCCATAACAATACTGACCACAGTGCCCCCATAACAGTACTGACCACAGTGCCCCCATAACAATACTGACCACAGTGCTCCCAATACAGTACTAACCACAGTGCTCCCAATACAGTACTGACCACAGTGCCCCCATAACAGTACTGACCACAGTGCCCCCATAACAATACTGACCACAGTGCCCCCAGTACAGTACTAACCACAGTGCCCCCAGTACAGTACTAACCACAGTGCTCCCAATACAGTCCTGACCACAGTGCCCCCATAACAATACTGACCACAGTGCCCCCAATACAGTACTGACCACAGTGCCCCCAATACAGTACTAACCACAGTGCCCCCAATACAGTACTGACCACAGTGCCCCCAAAACAATACTAACCACAGTGCCCCCAATACAGTACTGACCACAGTGCCCCCAATACAGTACTAACCACAGTGCCCCCAATACAGTACTGACCACAGTGCCCCCAAAACAATACTAACCACAGTGCCCCCAATACAGTACTGACCACAGTGCCCCCATAACAGTACTAACCACAGTGCTCCCAATACAGTATTAACCACAGTGCCTGCAATACAGTACTAACCACAGTGCCCCCAGTACAGTGGTAACCACAGTGCCCGCAGTACAGTACTAACGACAGTGCCCCCATAACAGTACTGACCACAGTGCTACCAATACAGTACTAACCACAGTGCCCCCAATACAGTGCTGAGCACAGTGCCCCCAATACAGTGCTGACCACAGTGCCCCCATAACAGTGCTGAGCACAGTGCCCCCAGTACAGTACTAACCGCAGTGCCCCCATAGCAGTGCTGAGAACAGTGCCCCCAATATAGTACTAACCACAGTGCCCCATAACAGCACTGACTACAATGCCCCCAATACAGTACTAACCACAGTGCCCCCATAACAGTATTTAGTGCCCCCATAACAGTACGGACTACAGTGCCCACATAACAGTATTGAGCACAGTGCCCCCATAACAGTGCTGAGCACAGTGACCCATAACAGTACTAAGTGACCCCAATACAGTGCTGAGCACAGTGCTCCCAATACAGTACTAACCACAGTGCCCCCATAACAGTACTGAGCACAGTGCCCGCAATACAGTACTGACCACAGTGCCCCCATAACAATGCTGAGCACAGTGCCTCCAATACAGTACTAACCACAGTGCCCCCATAACAGTACTGACTACAGTGCCCACGTAACAGTACTGAGCACAGTGCCCCATAACAGTGCCCCCAATTCAGTAGTAACCACAGTGCCCCATAACAGTACTAAGTGCCCCCAAATACAGTGCTGAGCACAGTGCCCCCAATACAGTAGTAGCCACAGTGCCCCATAACAGTACTAAGTGCCCCCAATACAGTGCTGAGCACAGTGCCTCCATAACAGTACTGACCTCAGTGCCCCCAATACAGTGCTGAGCACAGTGCCCCCATAACAGTACTGACCACAGTGCCCCCATAACAGTACTGACCTCAGTGCCCCCAGTACAGTGCTAAGCACAGTGCCCCCATAACAGTACTGACCACAGTGCCCCCAATACAGTACTAACCACAGTGCCCCCAGTACATTACTGACCTCGGTGCCCCCATAACAGTACTGACCTCGGTGCCCCCAATACAGTTCTGAGCACAGTGCCCCCATAACAGTACTAACCACAGTGCCCCATAACAGTACTGATCACAGTGCCCCCATAACAGTACTGAGCACGTTGCCCCCAATCCAGTACTAACCACAGTGCCCCCATAACAGTACTGACCATTGTGCCCCCATAACAGTACTGACCATAGTGCCCCATAACAGTACTGACCTTATTGCCCCCAATACAGTACTGAGCACAGTGCCCCCATAACAGTACTAACCACAGTCCCCCCATAACAGTACTGATCACAGTGCCCACATAACAGTACTAACCACAGTCCCCCATAACAGTGCTGAACACAGTGCCCCCATAAGAGTACTGACTACAGTGGCCCCATAACAATGCTGAGCACAATGTCCCCATAACACTACTGAGCACAGTTCCCCTCATAACAGTACTGATCACAGTGCCTCCATAACAGTCCTGACCACAGTGCCCCCATAACAGTACTGATCACAGTGCCTCCATAACAGTACTGACCTCAGTGCCCTAACAACAGTACTGACCTCAGTGCCCCAACAACAGTACTGACCTCAGTGCCCCCAATACATTACTAACCACAGTGCCCACAATACGGTACTGACTAAGTGCCCCCATAACAGTGCTGAGCACAGTGCTCCCAATACAGTACTAACCACAGTGCCCCCATAACAGTACTGACTACAGTGCCCCCAATACAGTGCTGAGCACAGTGCTCCCAATACAGTACTAACGACAGTGCCCCTAATACAGTACTAACCACAGTGCCCCCATAACAGTACTGACCACAGTGCCCCCAATACAGTGCTGAGCACAGTGCCCCAATACAGTACTGAACACAGTGCCCCCAATACAGTACTAACCACAGTGCCCCCCATAACAGTGCTTACCACAGTGCCCCCATAAAGTACTGATCACAGTGCCCCCATAACATTACTAACCACAGTGCCCACACAATGGTACTTACCACAATTCCTCCATAACAGTACTCATTACAGTGCCCCCATAACAGTACTAACCAGAGTGCCCCCATAACAGTACTGATCACAGTGCCCCCATAACAGTACTAACCACAGTGCCCCCATAACAGCGCTGAGCACTGTGCCTCCATAAGAGTACTGATCACAGTGCCCCCACAACAGTGCTGAGCACAGTGCCCCCATAACAGTACTGATGACAGTGCCTCCATACAGTCCTGACCACAGTGCCCTATAACAATACTGAGCACAGTTCCCCTCATAACAGTACTGATCACTGTGCCCCTGTAACAGTACTGACCACAGTGCCTCCATAACAGTACTGACCTCAATGCCCCCAATACAGTGCTGAGCACAGTGCCCCTTTAACAGTACTGACCACACTGCCTCCATAACAGTACTGAGCACAGTGCCCCCAATACAGTGCTGAGCACAGTGCCCCCGTAACAGTATTGACCACAGTGCCTCCATAACAGTACTGACCTCAGTGCCCTAACAACAGTACTGACCTCAGTGCCCCAACAACAGTACTGACCTCAGTGCCCCCAATACATTAGTAACCACAGTGCCCACAATACGGTACTGACTAAGTGCCCCCAATACAGTGCTAACCACAGTGCCCCCATAACAGTACTGAGCACAGTGCCCCCATAACAGTACTAAGTGCCCCCCCACCAATACAGTGCTGAGCACAGTGCTCCCAATACAGTACTAAGCACAGTGCCCCCATAACAGTACTGACCACAGTGCTCCCAATACAGTGCTGAGCACAGTGCCCCAAAACATAACTGACCACAGTGCCCCAATACAGTACTAACCACAGTGCCCCATAACAGTACTGACCACAGTGCCCCCAATACAGTGCTGAGCACAGTGCCCCAATACAGTTCTGACCACAGTGCCCTCAATACAGTACTAACCACAGTGCCCCATACCAGTACTGACCACAGTGCCCCCATAACATTGCTCACCACAGTGCCCCCATAAAGAACTGATCACAGTGCCTCCATAACAGTACTAACCACAGTGCCCACACAATGGTACTTACCACAATGCCCCCATAACAGTACTAACCAAAGTGCCCCCATAACAGTACTGATCACAGTGCCCCCATAACAGTACTAACCACAGTTCCCCCATAACAGTGCTGAGCACTGTGTCCCCATAAGAGTACTGACCACAGTGCCCCCATAACAGTGCAGAGCACAGTGCCCCCATAACAGTACTGATGACAGTGCCTCCATACAGTCCTGACCACAGTGCCCTATAACAATACTGATCACAGTGCCCCCATAACAGTACTGATCACCGTGCCCCTGTAACAGTACTAACCACAGTGCCTTTATAAAAGTACTGACCTCAGTGCCCCCAATACAGTGCTGAGCACAGTGCCCCCATAAAAGTACTGACCACAGTGCCCCCAGTACAGTGTTAAGCACAGTGCCCCATAACAGTACTGACCACAGTGCCTCCATAACAGTACTCACCTCGGTGCCCCCAATACAGTGCTGATCACAGTGCCTCCATAACAGTACTGACCACAGTGCCCCCATAACAGTGCTGAGCACAGTGCTCCCAATACAGTACTAACCACAGTGCCCCCATAACAGTACTGACTACAGTGCCCCCAATACAGTGCTGAGCACAGTGCTCCCAATACAGTACTAACGACAGTGCCCCTAATACAGTACTAACCACAGTGCCCCCATAACAGTACTGACCACAGTGCCCCCAATACAGTGCTGAGCACAGTGCCCCAATACAGTACTGAACACAGTGCCCCCAATACAGTACTAACCACAGTGCCCCCATAAAGTACTGATCACAGTGCCCCCATAACATTACTAACCACAGTGCCCACACAATGGTACTTACCACAATTCCTCCATAACAGTACTCATTACAGTGCCCCCATAACAGTACTAACCAGAGTGCCCCTATAACAGTACTGATCACAGTGCCCCCATAACAGTACTAACCACAGTGCCCCCATAACAGCGCTGAGCACTGTGCCTCCATAAGAGTACTGATCACAGTGCCCCCACAACAGTGCTGAGCACAGTGCCCCCATAACAGTACTGATGACAGTGCCTCCATACAGTCCTGACCACAGTGCCCTATAACAATACTGAGCACAGTTCCCCTCATAAAAGTACTGATCACTGTGCCCCTGTAACAGTACTGACCACAGTGCCTCCATAACAGTACTGACCTCAATGCCCCCAATACAGTGCTGAGCACAGTGCCCCCATAACAGTACTGACCACAGTGCCCCCATAACAGTACTGACCTCAGTGCCCCCAGTACAGTGCTAAGCACAGTGCCCCCATAACATACTGACCACAGTGCCTCCATAACAGTATTCACCTCAGTGCCCCCATAACAGTGCTGACCACAGTGCCTCCATAACAGTACTGACCACAGTGCCCCCAATACAGTGCTGAGCACAGTGCCCCCATAACAGTACTGACCACAGTGCCCCCATAACAGTACTAACCAAACTGCCCCCATAACAGTACTGACCACAGTGCCCCCATAACAGTACTGAGTATAGTGCCCCAATAACAGTACTAACCACAGTGCCCACATAACAGTAGTGAGCATAGTTCCCCCATAACAGTGCTGAGCACAGTGCCCCGCATAACAGTATTGACCATAGTGCCCTCATAACAGTACTGATCACAGTGCCTCCATAACAGTACTGATCACAGTGCCCCCAATACAGTACTAACCACAGTGCCCCCAATACAGTACTAACCACAGTGCCCCCAATACAGTACTAACCACAGTGCCCCCATAACAGTACTGACTAAGTGCTCCCAATACAGTACTAACCACAGTGCCCCATACCAGTACTGACCACAGTGCCCCCATAACAGTGCTGACCACAGTGCCCCCATAAAGTACTGATCACAGTGCCCCCATAACAGTACTAACCACAGTGCCCACACAATGGTACTTACCACAATGCCCCATAACAGTACTAACCACAGTGCCCCTATACCAGTACTGACCACAGTGCCCCCATAACAGTGCTGACCACAGTGCCCCCATAACAGTACTGATCAAAGTGCGCCCATAACAGTACTAACCACAGTTCCCCCATAACAGTGCTGAGCACTGTGCCCCCATAAGAGTACTAACCACAGTGCCCCCATAACAGGGCTGAGCACAGTGTCCCTATAACAGTACTGATGACAGTGCCTCCATACAGTCCTGACCACAGTGCCCTTCAACAATACTGAGCACAGTGCCCCCATAACAGTACTGATCACCGTGCCCCTGTAACAGTACTGACCACAGTGCCTCCATAACAGTACTGACCTCAGTGCCCCCAGTACAGTGCTAAGCACAGTGCCCCCATAACAGTACTGACCACAGTGCCCCCATAACAGTACTGACCACAGTGCCCCCAATACAGTACTAACCACAGTGCCCCCAGTACAGTACTGACCTCAGTGCCCCCAGTACAGTACTGACCTCAGTGCCCCCATAACAGTACTGACCTCGGTGCCCCCAATACAGTGCTGAGCACAGTGCCCCCATAACAGTACTAACCACAGTGCCCACATAACAGTACTGAGTATAGTGCCCCAATAACAGTACTAACCACAGTGCCCACATAACAGTACTGAGCACAGTGCCCCGCATAACAGTATTGACCAGAGTGCCCTCATAACAATACTGACCATAGTGCACCCATAACAATACTGACCATAGTGCCCCCATAACAGTACTGACCACAGTGCCTCCATAACAGTACTGATCACAGTGCCTCCATAACAGTACTGATCACAGTGCCCCCAATACAGTACTAACCACAGTGCCCCCAATACAGTACTAACCACAGTGCCCCCAGTACAGTACTAACCACAGTGCCCCCATAACAGTACTAACTGCTCCCAATACAGTACTAACCACAGTGCCCCATAACAGTACTGACCTCAGTGCCCCTATAACAGTGCTGACCACAGTGCCCACATAACAATACTAACCACAGTGCCGCCATAACAGTACTGACCACAATGCCCACATAACAGTACTGAGCACAGTGCCCCCATAACAGTACTGACCACAGTGCCCCCATAACAGTACTAACCAAACTGCCCCCATAACAGTACTGACCACAGTGCCCCCATAACAGTACTAACCACAGTGCCCACATAACAGTACTGAGTATAGTGCCCCAATAACAGTACTAACCACAGTGCCCACATAACAGTACTGAGCACAGTGCCCCGCATAACAGTATTGACCATAGTGCCCTCATAACAATACTGACCATAGTGCACCCATAACAATACTGACCATAGTGCCCCATAACAGTACTGACCACAGTGCCTCCATAACAGTACTGATCACAGTGCCTCCATAACAGTACTGATCACAGTGCCCCCAATACAGTACTAACCACAGTGCCCCCAATACAGTACTAACCACAGTGCCCCCAGTACAGTACTAACCACAGTGCCCCCATAACAGTACTAAGTGCTCCCAATATAGTACTAACCACAGTGCCCCATAACAGTACTGACCTCAGTGCCCCTATAACAGTGTTGACCACAGTGCCCACATAACAATACTAACCACAGTGCCGCCATAACAGTACTGACCACAATGCCCACATAACAGTACTGAGTACAGTGCCCCCATAACAGTACTGATCAGAGTGCCCCTATAACAGTACTGACCATAGTGCCCCCATAACAGTACTGACCACAGTGTTTCCATAACAATACTGCCCACAGTGCCTCCACAATAGTAGTGCTATCCGTGTTAACATGGGGCAGATACAATTTACAGTGCACATGTGGATGAGATATTCCGGATCTAGTCCCACGCTGTGGGAAAATCTGCACTAATGCCGTTTTCGCGCAAATCCATTCTTGTGAGTGGAGTCATACACACGAACCATGTTTTCCCACACTACGATGCCCTACTTTTTTTGTGTTCCTCGAAACGCATTGCCTGTTGTTTTCAATGTAAATGCATAACGTGGGGCTCACAGGCTGTGCGATGTGCATGCTAGTCAAATGTGAGGCTTTCCTTTGAAATCAATGGGAAACACATCCGATCCTCTTTGGCGCAAGAGGATCAGAATTTTACAGAAGCGATGCAAGGCATTTTTCCCTGAAAATCGCCTCGCATCCAGGGTAAAATGCACGATGATGAGTGAAATGTTACGCTCAGCCGTGTCAAACTAGCCTAAATCAGTGCATAAATTGATGTTTCGAATTAAAGGGTAAGGAAGGACCCTTCATACAGGCGATTTTGCAATGCGCAAAGCCAATCCAAAAGTACCTATTGCTTTCGATGCGTTCCCTCACATGGAGCGTTTTTACGCCCACATTTCCATTGGTGTGCAAAAATACTCAACCTGCTCTATGTTGCGGTATACTACCCGTGGTACGCCAGCCTAGGTGCCCTAGATCTCACCCACAAGCCCTGTCCATGCCTACTTGCCTCCACTCCTGGCTAACCCCAGGCGGTCAACTGGGTGGCGGTCCCTACTCTAACTGGGGACCGAAAAAAGGATGCTGGCGTACCTGGATAGAAAGGGTGGAATACCGACAGAAAAGGCAGATGAAAATAACCAACAATATACTTTTAACAATAAAAAGAACTGAGCCAGATGGGGAAAACCTGGTGGATAATAACACAGTATAGCAGACAAGCTGACAGAAGCAGGAGACCAACAGGGGCAGACTAGCTGGCACACTGAGGGAAACCAATAACTGGCAGTGATTGCAAGTCTCTGCCCGACCTTTATACAAAAGCTTCCACTCAGGGGAGGAGAGAGGGAAACAGCCAACTCCCAACAGAAAATAATAAAAGGGAGCTCGTGCACGGCAGCTGCACTCACAGGTGCGCTCGCACCCGTCACGGTGCGCTACCAACACTACACCGGCCAGGTACCCGCGTCCCCGGCAGCCGAACAACAAGCTGGGGAGATGCGCCCCGACCGCAGGAACCTACAATCCGCCGCCCCGGGAGAACCAGCAACCGCCGCATGGTAACACTCTAGTTTTGTATGCATTTGCTCACCCGAGGCTAAATAGGAGTCTATAAGGGTGCACAAAGTGCAAGCATAATTGCAGGATTTCGAGGGGGTAATTGATAGTGTAGAGACTAGCGGTATAGCCAGGAGCCGTGAAGTGTTTCGCTAGCTTCCACGTTTTGATCAAAATGTCAACTAATACCTGGTATTTATATATATATATATATATATATATAGCTTGTTATTATCTGTTACTAGTGGTTGCATTTTGCCTGCTGTATGCTGTGTTTTCTGGCTCTGTGTGTCGTGTTGTTCTGTCCAGGAATGTGTATGTGTCCTGTTCTGGTGGCGTGGTTCCTAGGAGCAGCTAGGGCCCAGATCCGAAGACCGCTGGGCCACCCTTTATTGGGGCGATGTCCCTGCTTAGGTAGGGCCATGTCATCCTTCCTATACAGGGCCAGCTGTCTGAAACTCGTGTGTATCCCATCTTTGGTCACGACCGTGTGGGCCCCGTGCTTAGTTTGCCCACACGATCGTAACAAGATATTTGTAGACAGCTATTAAGTCTCCTCTCAGCCTTCTTTTGCAAGCTAAACATTTCCAGATCCTTTAACCGTTCTTCATAGGACATGATTTGCAGACCGCTCACCATCTTGGTAACTCTTCTCTGAACTTGCTTCAGTTTGTCTATGTCTTTTTTAAAGTGGGGTGCCCAGAACTAGACACAGTATTTTAGATGAGCTCTGACTAAGGAAGAGTAGAGGGGGATAATTACCTCATGTGATCTAGACTCTATGCTTCTCTTAATACATCCCAGAATTGTGTTTGTCTTTTTGGATGCTGCATCATATTGTTGACTCATGTTCAGTCTATGATCTATTAGCATACCCAAGTCTTTTTCACATGTACTGCTGCTTAGCTCAATTCCTCCCATTCTGTATGTGCTTTTTTCATTTTTCTTGCCCAGATGTAGGACTTTGCATTTCTCCTTCCCCAGTGTAAGCTAATCCTCCTAGCTTTGTGTCATCAGCAAATTTGATCAGTTTTCCATCAATTCCCTCCTCCAGATGATTTATAAAAAAGTTGAACAACACTGGGCGTAGGACAGAGCCTTGTGGTACCCCACTTGATACATTCTTCCACTTGAATGTCAAGCCATTTATGACCACTCTTTGAGTACGATCACTCAGCCAGTTCTGAATCCACCTAACAGTTGCCTTGTCAATCCCACATTTGGTCATTTTATCAATAAGTATAGTATGAGATACTTTGTCAAATGCTTTACTAAAGTCAAGATATACTATATCCACCGCATTTCCCTGATCAACCCAGTTAGTGATATTATCATAGAAGGAAATTAGATAAGTCTGGCATGACTTGTTTGTTACAAACCCATGCTGGTTAAATTACTCCATTTTCATCCACGTACTTGCATACATGCTGTTTAATAAGTACAAATTATAATTTGTTCAAAGATCTTTCCCGATATAGAAGTCAGGCTCACAGGCATGTAGTTTCCTGGATCCAACTTCTTCCCTTTTTTAAAGATAGGGACAACATTTGCCCTTTTCCAATCTTCTGGGACTTCTTCTGTTCTCCAGTAATTTTCAAAGATTATGGCGAGTGGCTCAGCAATTACCTCTGCTGCTTCCTTTAGTATCCTAGCATGTAGTTCATCTGGACCTTGAGACTTGAATTCATTAAACTTAGCTAAGCTGGCGGCAGAGAGACAGGGGAAGCAGCAGCAAGGATCCAGGGGGCAAAGTGACAGCAGCAGGAAGGATGCTGTGGGGAGAGGTGTAGCAGTAAGGATGCTGGGGGCTGAGGAGCAGCAGCAGCAAAGATGCAGGGGGCAGAGGGGTAGCAGCAGTAAGGATGCTGGGAGCAGTGGGGCAGCAGTAAGGATGCTGGGGACAAAGGGACAGCAGTAAGGATACTGGGGGCAGAGGGGCAACAGCAGTAAAGATGTTGGGTGCAGAGGGGTAGCAGTAATGATGCTGGGGGCAGAGGGGCAGCAGCAGCATTAAGAATGCTGTGGGGTAGAGGGGCAGCAGTAAGGATGTTGGGGCAGAGGGGCAGCAGTAAGGATGTTAAAAACAAATTCACTGAGGCAAAGGGAACTAATTAATTAAGCCTCTATTCACAGAGTCCCTAAAAACAATTTTATTAATAATGTACTAAAAACATTCGGGCCTTTGTTTGTCCAAAGGCCTGAATGTTTTTAGTACATTATTAATAAAATTGTTTTTAGGGACTCTCTGTGAATAGCAGTAAGGATGTTGGGGCAGAGGGGCAGCAGTAAGGATGTTGAGGCAGAGGGGCAGCAGTAAGGATGTTGGGGCAGAGGGGCAGCAGTAAGGATGTTGAGGCAGAGGGGCAGCAGTAAGGATGTTGTGGCAGAGGGGCAGCAGTAAGGATGTTGGGGCAGAGGAGCAGCAGTAAGGATGTTGAGGCAGAGGGGCAGCAGTAAGGATGTTGTGGCAGAGGGGCAGCAGTAAGGATGCTGGGGAACAGGGGCAGCAGTAAGTATGCTGGGGAAGAGCGGCAGCAGTAAGGATGCTGGGGATAGAGGGGCAGCAGCAGTAAAGATGCTGGGGTCAGAGGGGCAGCAGCAGTAAGGATGCTGGGGGCAGAGGGGCAGCAGCAGTAAGGATGCTGGGGGCAGATGGGCAGCAGCAGCAGTAAGGATGCTGGGGGCAGAGGGGCAGCAGCAGCAGTAAGGATGTTGGGGGCAGAGGGGCAGCAGCAGTGAGGATGCTGGGGGCAGAGGGGCAGCAGCAGCAAAGATGCAGAGGGGTAGCAGCAGTAAGAATGCTGGGAGCAGTGGGGCAGCAGTAAGAATGCTGGGGACAAAGGGACAGCAGTAAGGATGCTGGGGCAGTGGGGCAGCAGCAGTAAAGGTGTTGGGGGCAGAGGGATAGCAGTAACGATGCTGGGGGCAAAGGGGTAGCAGTAATGATGCTGGGGCAGAGGGGCAGCATTAAGAATGCTGGGGGGCAGAGGGGCAGCAGCAGTAAGGATGCTGGGGGCAGAGGGACAGCAGCAGTAAGGATGCTGGGGGGCAGAGGGGCAGCAGCAGTAAGGATGCTGGGGGCAGAGGGGCAGCATCAGTAAGGATGCTGGGGGCAGAGGGGCAGCAGCAGTGAGGATGTTGGGGGCAGAGGGGCAGCAGCAGTAAGGATATTGGGGGCAGAGGGGCAGCAGCAGAAAGTATGCTGGGGGCAGAGGGGCAGCAGTAAGGATACTAGGGGCAGCAGTAAGGATGTTGGGGGCAGATGGGCAGCAGCAGAAAGTATGCTGGGGATAGAGGGGCAGCAGTAAGGATACTAGGGGCAGCAGCAGTAGTAAGAATGCAGGGAGCAGAGGGTCAGCAGTATGGATGCTCAGGGCAGAGGGGCAGCAGCAGTAAGGATGCTGGGGGCAGAGGGGCAGCATCAGTAAGGATGCTGGGGGCAGAGGGGCAGCAGCAGTAAGCATGTTGGGGGCAGAGGGGCAGCAGCAGTAAGGATATTGGGGGCAGAGGGGCAGCAGCAGTAAGGATATTGGGGGCAGAAGGGCAGCAGCAGAAAGTATGCTGGGGCAGAGGGGCAGCAGTAAGGATAATAGGAGCAGCAGTAAGGATGTTGGGGGCAGAGGGGCAGCAGCAGAAAGTATGCTGGTGGCAGAGGGGCAGCAGTAAGGATTCTAGGGGCAGCAGCAGTAGTAAGAATGCAGGGAGCAGAGGGTCAGCAGTATGGATGCTCAGGGCAGAGGGGCAGCAGCAGTAAGGATGCTGGGGGCAGAGGGGCAGCATCAGTAAGGATGCTGGGGGCAGCAGCAGTAAGGATGTTGGGGGCAGAGGGGCAGCAGCAGTAAGGATGTTGGGGGCAGAGGGGCAGCAGCAGAAAGTATGCTGTGGGCAGAGGGGCAGCAGTAAGGATACTAGGGGCTGCAGCAGTAGTAAGAATGCAGGGAGCAGAGGGTCAGCAGTATGCATGCTCAGGGCAGAGGGGCAGTAGTAAGTATGTTGGGGGCAGAGGGACAGCAGCAGAAAGAATGCTAGGGGCAGATCAATTAAAGCAGCAGATTTAAACTTCTATGGAAAAGGCCGAAATCAACAGCAAAGCTGTGAGGGCTGCCGCAGTATTGAAGAGCAGGTTTGCACAGCAGATTTTTCACAGATAGTGTGCAACAGTAGCTGCTAAATTTATTATCCTTGGAAATGCTGCAAATTGTCATAGCAGATAATCTGCAGCAAATTTACCCTGTGTGAACATACACTAACAGTACTGACCACAGTGCCTCCATAACAGTACCATGCACAGAGGCCCCAGAAGACTACTGACCACACAGTGCCCCATTACAATTCTAGCAATAGTGATAATAATGACCCCAAAATAGTTATATCCACAATGCGTCCAAACGGCTTATTCACACGAACATATCTGCACAGTGTATTGTGCATGTAAAATTTGTGCATTCAATACACAGCGTATAGAACACATAGACTTTGATGGGTTTGTTGGTACTGTTGTATCGTGTCGACATCGGGAGCTAGGGGTGTGACAGGTGTTATCAGGAGTGAACGCCCCGGTCACGCATCGCAAGTTGGTACTTTGCAATTTTTGTGCGACGCATTTGTAACATTAAAAAGTCCCGTTGCCAATCGTATGAAAAACCCGCAGCGATATCGCGTGAAAAAAACATGCAAGAAAAACGCAAGTGTGCAGGAGCCCTTAGGCTTACCTTATTAGCTGTAAATGTTTTCATGTGAGAGCGGGGCCGCATTCACATAGAAGGATTTACAGCTCCACCCAAGACAAACCTCTGTTCCCATGCTGCTAGGACCTTGCTACAACCAGCCAATCAGGAGCTTGTGGGTGAACAGTGGGTGGATACAGCCCATCACTAGGGTGGTGATGGAGACAAGGTACACCAGTAGTGTGTTTGTTAACATAAATACGCAGCGTGTTCTATTTTCGTGCATATTGCACACAAACATAGCACATATTAAACTAATTTAATTTAATTGCCCATTGAAATCAGTGGGAACATGCTTTTGTGGGTTTTTTTGCGCACGCAGTAAAACATGCACAGAGGGGAGCACACTACTGACAGGGATTGGCTCATCTGATTCTGAGTCCGTAGACCAGCCAGTGGGAGTGGACAGACTTGACCACGTGTCAATTCTCAGGGAGGCCAAAGATGAGGGACTATCTGAATCCCAAAACCATCTCTCTGACTTCTTTCTTGAAGACACTAATTCCTGTGCACAACGACCTACTAACTGTTGCCAGATCTCTTCCCGGGAGACTTGTTCTATTTTAGTCCCTTGTCCAGGGGTACCTGCTATTGGTCGCCGCAGCTCTCTCCATGGATGCAGGTGCTCATGGGAGTGGAACAATATTTTGACCCCAGCGTCCTTAAAGTCCCTGACAAAGGGACTCAACCCTGGTTGGGGAATCGCTGCACGCGCCACACGGTTTCCCTGGTGAATAATGATCCATGGGAGGATCATGGGTCCTTTTTGATATGGGGAAATCCGTCGGTTTACCGCCGGTGCAGGTAGAGGAAGAGGGGTCGACAAGGGTGTCGCCAAATTGAGGAGCTCCAGTTCGTCTCTCCCCAATTAAATCACGGCTGCGGTGGAGGGTATCCCGCAGGCACGCCCTGTATTCTCCTGGCGGCCTGGATGTCTAGCTGGGGAGGAAACATCTCTTCACAAGGATAGCTAAAGGCATTGTGAATTAAGAAGTCCAGCGGCTCCTCTCCAGAACAAGGCTCCACCTCCTGGGGGCGGTCCTGACTTTCGTGCCAGAGTTCCTCAGTGGGGATGATCCTCCCCCCTAGTTTTTCTGCAGCCAAGACGGGAACAGAAGAAAAAGAAAAACAAGATGACTGAGTGCCATCTTGAGTGTCCATGTTGGAACTCACGTGGGGCTCTGTAACAAAGTCCATCAATAGGACATGGTCCAATAGCATAATAACATCATCTCTCATACTGTAGCATAATATATTTTGGTCACTGCAACTTGAGAGGAATTTTTCAGTTTGATTTTTGACTTTAGAATGAGACTCAGTCCCGACTCGTCCGAGTCTTCTTGGGTACCGGATAAAGACATGGCGGAAACTTGACTCGGTGATTTAAATTCTCTCCCAACACAGCAGAAGAAAAATGTAATTCTTGCGGTAACGCAAGCACGTGGATACAACACAGAAGCATTTTATCCTGTTTGTGACCCCAAAAGAAGAGGTTAGGTCCTGCAGCGACCGAGACACGAGGCACACGCTAAGGAGATGACGGGGGTAGAGATGGCGCTTGTCACAGTGGCTCTACCAAACTCCTCTCCAAGTGACTCGTACAGCCTGAGCCAAGGCACCGCTAGGCCTCTTCCAGGCAACGCTGGGACAGTGGTTACCTGTATAGTGGTGTAGTGGACTTGAGAAGTTGTCACTCGTGACGCCACCATTCCTTCATACCGTTAGTTGCCTGTCAGGAAAAGTAATAGAGTCCACACACAGTTATAGTTGAATACCTCAATCACTGGGAACGGGTAGTGACTGGAACTTTACTTCTTTAAAGTAACTTTCACACACCAGTGTAGGAAGAACAGTTAAGCAAGGTCAGGGAGGAGAACACAGTGTCAGGGAAATTCTGCATACAGCACCAATCAGGCCCACGCCAATGCGCCGGTGCCGCGGTAAAGAAGAAACACCACACACGGAGGTCTGGTATAGTTCCTAACACGGGGAAATAATTGCGCCCTTTTTTTACAGATTACATGGGGTCTTATACTTTTTGGTCACGTCACTAGGAATGTGTAACTGTCTCATTGGCTCAAATCCACCGCATAACCATATTTGTGATGTCCGCAGTTCCGCCTGAGGCAGTGATAGTTATATACGTAGTTAAACAGTCGTTATCTAGATACTGGGAAAATAGCCAAGCACGCGGCCTTCGTATCCGGTTCTGTACCATCTCAGAATTTCTGGACACGTCTCTCTCTGCCTTGCAAAGCCTTGGCATATCTGATATGATTTTTAAGGCTACATATTAAGTTTTTGTACTACAGCATAGAATTAGTATGTATAGAAAAATAGAATTAGTATACATATAAAAAGAAAGACACATAACGATATATATATATATATATATATATTCGTATTTTCTACCTACAAATGTATATATTTCCCTCTCAACAGGATGACACTGAGCCTACAGTCCTAGTTATCTGTATGACTCCGCTCATGGACAGACACGCACACTCCAGGACACAGAATGACACCGGGCCTACAGGCTGAATTATCTGTACGACTTCGCTCCTGGCCAGACATACCGAAGGTGGACAAAACACTCCGCAGACACTCACTTGTGCTTAGTAGCTTGAACACTGCAGGTGGACTCCTTCCTCCACTCACTCTCTAGGTAGGGGTCCTGGGATGGGAACATCAGGATACCTCTCCTTAGCTTCCATTCTTCATCACATTTTTATGCGGATCACACGTGGATGGTCCGCATTGATCTCTAAGTCCTCATGTCCACAGGGAAATTCAGGCATGCAGGGATTCCCCATGCAGAATCCCGCAGCGGGTCCCTCCTGGCCATCAAATAGATGATACTCACCTGACCGGACACTGCGGGTCCCCCATGCGTCGCAGCCGGATCTTTCTTATTCTGTCCAGCGGATGTGCTCAGCATGCGCCGGACACACTTTTTTTAACTCCTGCTTTCCCACCATCCCACAGCACAGCACAATTAACAGCTGCAGGTGTGCCACGGGACAAGACGGCTTCCATTGGCTTCAATGGAAGCTGCGGGAGCCGTCCGTGCGGTAAAGCTGCACAAAAAGGAGCATGCTGCGGGTGGTTCCCGCCCGTGTGATCCGCGGGTGTTCAATGATTCCCTATGGGCACGGATTACGCGTGTGGAGATCCATGCTGTTTTACTAATTCTATTTTGCCCATGGACATTGGGCCTATGGGTGCAGGAGATCCGCAGTGCATCCACAAATACATTAGCGAATGCACTGTGGATTTGAAGGTTAAATTCAGTTAGAATGGTGGGGAAAAGGCTGGGCATTGCCATCCCACCATGAGGACTTGCAAGGGAAAGAAATCATCATGGTATTCTGGGAGATTTGCTAGGCCATGCAAAGTATGTGAATAGCACAGGTCTGCGATGAAAAAATTGTAGCATATTTAATTAGTGGGTGTAACAGTATTTTTCGTGCTGATTACGGTAAAAATAGTGAAAAAATTCCATCACCCCTAGATAAGTCACAAATTTCACGTGAAATTTTCTTATTTTCAGGGTTTTTCAGGTTCGGTACGCGTACGACAACGAATCTAAACTGTCTGCTAGGCGTGACCTTGACTGCAGTCAGTGACTCAGTGTGGAGCCAGCCACTGTGGTGTACGCATCAAACAGTTTTGTGATACGGTATTTAGAAGAAATGGCTACTAGAAGATGTGTCAACTCTCCTAACTGTTTCTGTTATATTTGTGGGTCTTATACCGTCAAGAAGCAACAAAGGAACATTTCTGATTTTGTTCGGAAGGTGTATTTTGCATACTGTGGTATGAAATTAGGGGACCAAGATAAATCTTGGGCTCCCCATATAGTGTGTTCTGTGTGTGTTGAAGAACTGAGACAATGGTTTTAAGGTAAGAAGAAATCATTTTGTTTTGGAGTACCCATGGTTTGGAGAGAGCCTAAAAATCACAGTGATGACTGTTATTTTTGTTCTTGTTCAGTGCAAGGTTTCAATTTAAAAAACAGGAAGGACATTTCATACCCAACCAACATACGTTCGGCTATTCACCCTGTTCCTCATGGACCTGACTTGCCTATTCCTTCACCTCCGGATACCCTGGACAATATTTTAGACGATTTAGACCAAATGTCACATAGTAGCAGTGATAATGATGATAGCTATGATCCAGGTACCAATGACCCTGAACTTTTCTCTCAATCAGACTTGAACGATTTAGTACGAGATCTGGGCCTACCAAAGGATTCAGCGGAAGTGTTAGGGTTTAGACTTAAAGGGGTTGTCCCGCAAAAGCAAGTGGGTCTATACACTTCTGTATGGCCATATTAATGCACTTTGTAATGTACATTGTGCATTAATTATGAGCCATACAGAAGTTATCAGAAATTATTCACTTACCTGTTCCGTTGCTAGCGTCCTCGTCTCCATGGTGCCGTCTAATTTTCAGTGTCTAATCGCCGGATTAGACGCGCTTGCGCAGTCCGGTCTTCTTCTTTTCTCAATGAGGCCGCTCGTGCAGGAGAGCGGCTCCGTGTAGCTCCGCCCCGTCACATGCCGATTCCAGCCAATCAGGAGGCTGGAATCGGCAATGGACCGCACAGAAGCCCTGCGGTCCACCGAGGGAGAAGATCCCGGCGGCCATCTTCACCGGGTAAGTAAGAAGTCACCGGAGCGCGGGGATTCAGGTAAGCGCTGTGCGTTTTTTTTTTTAAAGTCCCTGCATCGGGTTTGTCTCGCACCGAACGGGGGGGCTGTTGAAAAAAAAAAAAAACCCGTTTCGGCGCGGGACAACCCCTTTAAAGAAAGACATATGTTAGCCTCCGGTGTTTCATTTTCATGGTACCGACTTAGAGAAAAGGAATTTGTCCCTTTTTTTTACACAAGAGGGTGAACTAGTTTTCTGCAACAATGTACCTGGAATCATGGAAATGTTCAACATAACGTATGACCCAGAGGAATGGAGACTTTTCATAGATTCATCAAAAAGGAGTTTGAAAGCCGTACTTCTTCACAATGGTAACCAATATGCTTCTGTGCCTGTTGGACACTCAGTCCATTTGAAAGAATGCTACGAAAATCTTGGGTTTGTCCTTAATAAGCTCAGCTACTCTGACCATAAATGGACCATTTGTGGGGATTTGAAAGTTATTTCCATGTTACTAGGTCAACAAAGTGGTTACACAAAGTTTCCATGTTTCCTCTGTGAATGGGATAGCCGTGACAGGAAACAACACTATGTCAAGCAGACCTGGCCAATCAGAAAGGCTCTTATTCCTGGAGTTAAAAATGTTGAAAGACAAAGTTTAGTGGATCCTAAGATCTTACTTCCACCACTTCATATCAAATTGGGACTAATGAAACAGTTTGTGAAAGCATTACACAAAGAAGGAGAGTGTTTCAAGTATCTGTGAATAGTTTCCTGGTCTATCAGATGTTAAGCTGAAGGAGGGAGTCTTTGTTGGGCCTGACATAAGAAAACTTTTAAAAGATGAAATCTTTGTCACTAAAATGGAAATGGAAGAAAAAAATGCCTGGAATTCATTCAAACTTGTTGTAACACGCTTTCTTGGAAATAAAAAAGACCCAAACTACAAAACTTGGGTTGCTGAATTGTTACAAAACTACAAAATCTTGGGCTGCAACATGAGTGTCAAAGTCCATTTTCTTCACTCACATCTGGACTACTTTCCAGAAAATCTTGGGGCTGTAAGTGAGGAACAAGGAGAACGTTTCCATCAAGATCTAAAAGAAATGGAGCGCAGATACCAAGGTCGATGGAATGTCAACATGATGGCAGACTACTGTTGGATGTTAAAAAGGGAAAATTCACAAGAACACAGCCGAAAAAGTACCAAAAGAAGCTTTGATGGAAAAAGAAAACGTTTTTACAAAGACTTATAATTAGAGATGAGCGAACGTACTCGTCCGAGCTTGATACTCGTTCGAGTATTAGCGTGTTCGAGATGCTCGTTACTCGAGACGAGTACCACGCGATGTTCGAGTTACTTTCACTTTCATCTCTGAGACATTAGCGCGCTTTTCTGGCCAATAGAAAGACAGGGAAGGCATTACAACTTCCCCCTGCGACGTTCAAGCCCTATACCACCCCCCTGCAGTGAGTGGCTGGCGAGATCATGTGTCACCCGAGTATATTAATCGGCCCCTCCCGCGGCTCGCCACAGATGCATTCTGACATAGTTCAGGGACAGTGCTGCTGGTGCCGGAGCTGCTATAGGGAGAGCGTTAGGAGTTATTTTAGGCTTCAAGAACCCCAACGGTCCTTCTTAGGGCCATATCTAACCGCGTGCAGTAGTGTGGAGGCTGCTTTTTGCAGTGTTGCACTTTTTTTTTTTTTTTTGTATATCGGCCGTGCAGAGCATTGCGTCCTGCAGTAATTTTACATTGTCCAGGGCCAGTAGTGGTGAGGCAGGGACAGAAGACATATTTAGTGTATAAAGGCAGTGGGCCTTTTCAAAAACATTTGGGAAAAAAAATCTATTTGGGCTGCCTGTGACCGTCCTCAGTGTACTGGGTCTCTGCTGGGGGTAGTTGTCCTAATTCATACGCAGCCAGCTAAGTGTTACAGCAGGCTTGCGCAAAATTCTTTCCTGCCTCTGTGTTGCCTCCTACATCACCGCTGTATTCCTGTCCACAAGTGAACTGGGTCTCTGCTGGGGGTAGTTGTCCTAATTCATACGCAGCCAGCTAAGTGTTACAGCAGGCTTGCGCAAAATTCTTTCCTGCCTCTGTGTTGCCTCTTACATCACCGCTGTATTCCTGTCCACAAGTGTACTGGGTCTCTGCTGGGGGTAGTTGTCCTAATTCATACGCAGCCAGCTAAGTGTTACAGCAGGCTTGCGCAAAATTCTTTCCTGCCTCTGTGTTGCCTCTTACATCACCGCTGTATTCCTGTCCACAAGTGTACTGGGTCTCTGCTGGGGGTAGTTGTCCTAATTCATACGCAGCCAGCTAAGTGTTACAGCAGGCTTGCGCAAAATTCTTTCCTGCCTCTGTGTTGCCTCTTACATCACCGCTGTATTCCTGTCCACAAGTGTACTGGGTCTCTGCTGGGGGTAGTTGTCCTAATTCATACGCAGCCAGCTAAGTGTTACAGCAGGCTTGCGCAAAATTCTTTCCTGCCTCTGCTGTGCGTTCCGTAAGCGAAGTCAGCCTCCAACCACAGGCCAATAAGCGGCACATTTAATTACAGCGTTCTGTTTCTGCACTACTGGTAATACACCATGCTGAGGGGTAGGGGTAGGCCTAGAGGACGTGGACGCGGCCGAGGACGTGGAGGCCCAAGTCAGGGTGTGGGCACAGGCCGAGCTCCTGATCCAGGTGTATCGCAGCCGACTGCTGCGGGATTAGGAGAGAGGCACGTTTCTGGCGTCCCCACATTCATCTCACAATTAATGGGTCCACGCGGTAGACCTTTATTAGAAAATGAGCAGTGTGAGCAGGTCCTGTCGTGGATGGCAGAAAGTGCATCCAGCAATCTATCGACCACCCAAAATTCTGCGCCGTCCACTGCTGCAACTCTGAATCCTCTGGCTGCTGCTCCTCCTTCCTCCCAGCCTCCTCACTCCATTACAATGACACATTCTGAGGAGCAGGCAGACTCCCAGGAACTGTTCCCGGGCCCCTGCCCAGAATGGCCAACAATGGTTCCACTGAGAGTGCAGACGACCGATGAACAGTGGTGTGCAACCTTTGTCGCGCCAAGATCAGCTGGGGAGCCACCACCACCAGCCTCACCACCACCAGCATGCGCAGACATATGATGGCAAAGCACCCCACAAGGTGGGACAAAGGCCGTTCACCGCCTCCGGTTTGCACCGCTACCTCTCCCCCTGTGCCCCAACCTGCCACTGAGATCCAACCCCCCTCTCAGGACACAGGCACTACCGTCTCCTGGCCTGCACCCACACCCTCACCTCCGCTGTGCTCGGCCCCATCCACCAATGTCTCTCAGCGCAGAGGCTTTCAAAGGTATGATGGCGGCGGCGGCCCCGCGCTACTCAGTTCCCAGTCGCCACTACTTTTCCCGATGTGCCGTCCCAGCCCTGCACGACCACGTCTCCCGCAACATTGTACGCGCCCTCACCAATGCGGTTACTGCCAAGGTCCACTTAACAACGGACACGTGGACAAGCACAGGCGGGCAGGGCCACTATATCTCCCTGACGGCACATTGGGTGAATTTAATGGAGGCTGGGACAGAGTCAGAGCCTGGGACCGCTCAGGTCCTACCCACCCCCAGAATTGCGGGCCCCAGCTCGGTGGTGGTATCTGCGGCGGTGTATGCTTCCTCCACTAAACCACCCTCCTCCTCCTCCTCCTACGCAACCTCTGTCTCGCAATCAAGATGTGTCAGCAGCAGCACGTCGCCAGCAGTCGGTGTCGCGCGGCGTGGCAGCACAGCGGTGGGCAAGCATCAGCAGGCCGTGCTGAAACTACTCAGCTTAGGAGATAAGAGACACACGGCCCACGAACTGCTGCAGGGTCTGACAGAGCAGACCGACCGCTGGCTTGCGCCACTGAGCCTCCAACCGGGCATGGTCGTGTGTGACAACGGCCGTAACCTGGTGGCGGCTCTGCAGCTCGGCAGCCTCACGCACGTGCCATGCCTGGCCTATGTCTTTGATTTGGTGGTTCAGCCCTTTCTGAAAAGCTACCCACACTTGTCATACCTGCTCGGAAAGGTGCGCCGGGTCAGCGCACATTTCCGCAACTCCAAGACGGACGCTGCCACCCTGCGGACCCTGCAACATCGGTTTCATCTGCCAGTGCACCGATTGCTGTGCGACGTGCCCACATAGTGGAACTCTACGCTCCACATGTTGGCCAGACTCTATGAGCAGCGTAGAGCTATTGCGGAATACCAACTCCAACATGGGCGGCGTAGTGGGAGTCAGCCTCCTCAATTTTTTACAGAAGAGTGGGCCTGGTTGGCAGCCATATGCCAGGTCCTTGGAAACTTTGAGGAGTCTACCCAGATGCTTAGCGTCACCATTCCTCTGCTATGCCTCTTGAGAAGTTCCCTGCAAAGCATAAAGGCAGACGCTTTGCACTCGGAAACGGAGGCCGGGGAAGACAGTATGTCTCTGGATAGTCAGAGCACCCTCATGTCTATATCTTAGCGTGTTGAGGAGGAGGAGGAGGGGGAGGAGCATGAGGAGGAGGGGGAAGAGACAGCTTGGCCCACTGCTGAGGGTACACATGCTGCTTGCCTGTCATCCTTTCAGCGTGTATGGCCAGAGGAGGAGGAGGAGGGGGGGGAGGAGCATGAGGAGGAGGGGGAAGAGACAGCTTGGCCCACTGCTGAGGGTACAAATGCTGCTTGCCTGTCATCCTTTCAGCGTGTATGGCCAGAGGAGGAGGAGGAGGAGGATCCTGCAAGTGATCTTCCTAGTGAGGACAGCCATGTGTTGCGTACAGGTTCCCTGGCACACATGGCTGACTTCATGTTAGGATGCCTTTCTCGTGACCCTCGCGTTACACGCATTCTGGCCACTACGGATTACTGGGTGTACACACTGCTCGACCCACGGTATAAGGAGAACCTTTCCACTCTCATACCCGAAGAGGAAAGGGGTTCGAGAGTGATGCTATACCACAGGACCCTGATAGACAAACTGATTGTAAAATTCCCATCCGACAGCGCTAGTGGCCGAAGGCGCAGTTCCGAGGGCCAGGTAGCAGGGGAGGCGCAGAGATCAGGCAGCATGTACAGCACAGGCAGGGGAACACTCTCTAAGGCCTTTGACAGCTTTCTGGCTCCCCAGCAAGACTGTGTCACCGCTCCCCAGTCAAGGCTGAGTCGGCGGGAGCACTGTAAAAGGATGGTGAGGGAGTACGTAGCTGATCGCACGACCGTCCTCCGTGACGCCTCTGCCCCCTACAACTACTGGGTGTCGAAGCTGGACACGTGGCCTGAACTCGCGCTGTATGCCCTGGAGGTGCTTGCTTGTCCTGCGGCTAGCGTCTTGTCAGAGAGGGTGTTTAGTGCGGCTGGGGGAATCATCACAGATAAGCGTACCCGCCTGTCAACCGACAGTGCCGACAGGCTTACACTCATCGAGATGAACAAAGCCTGGATTTCACCAGACTTCTCTTCTCCAGCAGCGGACAGCAGCGATACCTAAACAATACGTAGGCTGCATCCGCGGATGGAAGCATTGTTCTCTATCACCATCAAAAACGTGGACCTTTTAGCTTCATCAATCTGTGTATAATATTCATCCTCCTCCTCCTGCTCCCCCTCCTGAAACCTGACGTAATCACGCCGAACGGGCAATTTTTCTTAGGCCCACAAGGCTGAGTCATATAATTTTTGTAAACAATTTTTATACGTTTCAATGCTCATTAAAGCGTTGAAACTTTCACCTGAACCAATTTTTATTTTAACTGGGCTGCCTCCAGGCCTAGTTACCAATTAAGCCACATTAACCAAAGCGATTAATGGGTTTCACCTGCCCTCTCGGTTGGGCATGGGCAATTTTTCTGACGTACATTAGTACTGTTGGTACACCAATTTTTTGGGGCCCTCGCCTACAGTGTAATCCAATTAATTTTTTGCCCACCTGCATTAAAGCTGACGTTACATCAGCTGTGCTGGGCAATGCACTGGGATATATTTATGTACCGCCGGTGGGTTCCTGGCACCCACCCATGCTGTGGGTCCACAGGGAGTTGTAACTGCATGTGTCCACTTCTAAAGAACCCCAGTGTGACTGGGGCATGCAGTGTGGGCCGAAGCCCACCTGCATTTAATCGGACGTTACCT